>NW_025113151.1:8836839-10074282 GCF_010416935.1 Polistes fuscatus | reverse complement strand
AAAAAGAAGAAGAAAAAAAAAATAAAAAGGAAGGTGTAATCGTTTCAAAAAGCGATGATATTATTATGCGATAATTATTATAATTATAATCGCTTTCGAAAGGAAATGACAATAATAATAACAATAATAATAAATACAATAATAATAATCGTCGTGGTCGTTTTACGGATGCTGCCATTTTTTTTTTTTCTTTTTTATTTTCTTTCTTTTCTTTTTTTTTCACGAGTTTATCGCCATTTAATAAAACGTCGGAATTTGATTTTACCCGCTTGTGACACTTTCGAATTAAAATAAAGTTCAACGCGCGTTAGTAAGAAAAATCTCGAGTAATGAGATAGGAATGAGGAAAAAGAAAAAGAAAAAGGAAACAAAACAAAAAAGAAAAAAAAAATAGGGAATTTGCAACGAGCTACAAAGTTCGATACTCAAACGAAGTTCCCGTTGTTTGATCTTTTTTTTTTTTCCTTTTTTGTTTTTTCTTTTTCTTTTTCTTAGTTTATTTTTTTTTTGTTCTATCTTTTTATCTCTCAAGAAATTGTTCTCCCTTGACGTGTCAGTCTCTCGTATGAGAGTAATAACATATGCATCTAAGGAATAAGAATCCAGATAATTCTCAAGAACATTGGTGGCGACACCGAGTAAGGAAAAAACAGACAGAGAAAAAGATAGAGAGAGAGAGAAAGAGAGAAAAAAAGAGAAAAAGAAAAAAAGAACAGAAAGGTAACCTCTTTGATCAGATACAACCATTCTCCGGAGTAATGTAATATAGTTTGATAAAAGGAAAAAGAGAGGAACAAACAAACAAACTAAAAAAAAAATATCAATCGGACCGGTTTAGGAAAAGAGACTATAAGTACTCCAAACTTCGAACCGGTAATTTCTAAAACACATCGCAAAGTGTCATAATAATACAATAAAAATCGTAATAGTGTAGATCCACTGCGGGGTGGGAGGAAAGAAACAGAGTAAAGGAGAAGAATAGAAGAAACAAAAGAGAGTGGGTAGGGGTGGACCGATGGGAGGGGGTGGAAAGACGGGGTTGTGGGGGGTGGGGAAAAAAAGGGTAGATAGATAATAGATAAGAGATTAGACAGCTAGATAGATCAGATAGACAGCCAGATAGATAGATTATTAGTATATTAGATAGAAGGAGGGGGCGGGGTAAAAAAAAGGGGGTAAAAAAAGAATTCCCCAAGAATTGGCGGAAGACGTCTCGGATAAGGTAAAACGTACCTTACAAGCAACTCCCGTAGAGTAGCTTCATCGTCCTCCTGTATCTCTTCCTGCGTCTCATTACTGACAAATCTTGATCTATGCTGATGATGATGCCTGCTGACGTTGATCGGCCTGGTGTTGGTGGTGGTCCCAGTTCCGGCCGGATATTGGCTGTGCAAGCCGTGATGATGGTGGTGATAATGTTGGCCGGTATTGGTACTGGCCGAGCGTATGTAATGAGCAACGGTGTTGCTGTTAGTACGGCTTCTCGAGGTCAGCTTGAGACCGGTTGCAGGAGGTGGCGGTTACCGTCCTCCTGTACCGGACTCCACGTAACTCCTGCGCGCGGCATTCTGCACCTCCTCCACCCTGCTATTGATAGTTTTCCTTTCGCTCGATGACGATGGCCTGTCGGCCGATCTGCTACGAGACCTCGAGTCGCCTATGGTGGTTATGGTGGTGGTGGTAGTGGTGGTAGGAGGGGTAAGGATGCTTGTACAACAGATACTTTCTGTGGTATCGTGATATCTCCACCAACCTCTGTTTGTTTCTACGATATTTATTATTTCTTCTTGCCTCCTCCTCCTCCTCCTCTCCTCCTCTTCCTCTCTTCTTCCTCTTCTTCCTCGTCCTCTTCCTCCTCGTCCTCTTCCTCCCTCTTCTTCCTTTCTTCTTCTTCCTCCTCCTCTTCCTCCTCTTCCTCTTCCTCTTCCTCCTCCCCAACGACAGCGGCCCCCACCGGCCCTGCCTCGAATCCTGGGACCCCGAAAGGCCCGAAATCTCCTCGTACAAGTATTCCGAATCCGGATCCGTTGGTACTGCCACGCTCTGCCACAACTGATTTATTGGCTTGAAGCCGCGTGGATCGGCCATCGTTTGGGCTGCTTCAATTGGGGGGCCCAGGACAGAGAGAGAGTGAGTGAGAGAGAGAGAGAGAGAAACACACACATAGATCCATTGGTTGCTCATTATATCCTTTCTGATTTATTTTTTTTGTTTACTTTTCCCGCGATGGTACTTTTTTAAAGATCATCTTTTGTATACTCGTAGATTAATAATATTATTTCAATGATTAACAACGTTGTGCGAGTCACTTTAAACGACATTTTGTTAACTTTCTCATTTGTTGGTTGACGACTTTTTATTTTCTTTTAATATTTTGTTCTTTCCCACAATGGAACTTTCCAAGGACCATCGCGGTTTTTCAATATCAAACATTAACACACACGTATGTTTTTGTTAAAATGTATTCGAGTAAACTCGTATCAAACGATATTTTTGAAAAAAAAAATCGAATAATTTATTACGTTATATATCGTTGACGCGTTTTAAAATCAATGATTATCTTTAATCGTATGTGTAATCGTAATCGTTTTGGGTTATTTTTTTCTTTTTTTTTTTTCTTATATAAATACGTGTGTAAATGTATACAAAGATAGTGCAATTAATTCGTGAAAATAACTTGTTAGACGAATAATAAGACAGACAAAAGGGGGGAAACCGGAGGAAGAAGAAAACAAAGGGGGGGGAGGAGGGGGAGGAGGAAAGTGATTAGAAAATAAGACAAAAAGAAGAAGAAGAAAAAGAAAAAAAGAAATATAAAAAACAGAGAGGAGAATTATATATATTCAATTCGCGTATAAAAAAAAATCTCGTAACAACGGAATAGTTTTGTAATGATTGTTGTTAAAACTTAACAAGCATAAACGGACGACGAGTATTGCGTGCAAACGTTGTTCTCTCTATCTGTTGATAGCGTGTTTGAATAATTTTGAATGTTATCGAAGACAAGAGTTTGAAAACTCTTAGGCATAGTTGGACGAGCAACAAATTGGTATGCTCGTTCGAAAAAATAAGGGACAGCTGATGTCACGTTTTCGAATTAAAGTTATACGCGGATAAGAGGAAAATATGATAATTGATAACAGTTTACTGCAAAATCTTACCGCAGTAATTAAAATGCATCAATGTGCAATGCAATTTAAACGCAATTTTTCTTACGACAATCTAACGCCACTTTGGTAATTTGTTTGTTTGTTTGTTTATTTTTTTATATTAACGCGTTTTATAAGAGATACTTTTCACTTATTTAAATATTAATAATTGTTGGATAAACGAACGCAAAAAAAATGTTACAATTAAATAATATTCGTTAGAAAAAATAAACGTAATAATAATAATAATAATTGGAATAAAATAGTAAACAGGAGTTGATGTAATAAAATGAATAAATAAATAATCAATATAAGTGTTCTCAGACATAATTATCCATTTCTCGATAATAAGTATTCATAGTTGTTTGTGTAGTGTTATTATCTGTGTGTATGTGTGTGTTTGTGTGTGTGTATATATTTATACAACTAACTCGTTTTGTAAAGTTCAATCGAATCGAATGATATGTATTTTTAATAGGGATACGTTATTAAAATGTTTACGTGGTTAATAATGGAAAAAAAGCAATGGTATATCGAAATCATGAAAAAAGATTTAAAAAAATAACAAAGATAATATTCAACGGTTATAAAGAAGATAATCAACGAAATCATTATCAAGATAGATATCGTATCGCGTAATAATTTATGGTTATATCAACGAAAAATCCCACTTCCTTGTAATTCTAATGATATGCATTATGATGCAATTATCTATATAGTTTTTTTCTTTTTTTTTGGAATCACTTTATAATAATACTTTTTACACTTATTTAATTAATATTTGTAATAAGTATTTCATAAAATAAATACTTTTGTAAAATCGTTCTAGAAAAGGTATCATTAGATTTAAATTTCGGAAACTTTTATGGGTTTTTGTTTTTTTTTTTTTGAAGATACGTGTAACCATGTAAAAAACACTTTTACCTTGAGAAAATATTTGACTTCATCTATGAACATGCCGTAGGATAAAAATCACGTGGATTTTATTATCCGTTTTTTTTTTTTTTTCAAAAATTATGTAACACCTTATCATAAAAAATATTTTTCATCGGTTGTATGGGGAACGTGTGGTCGTTACGTGAAAAAGACCAATAGTTTTCCGTTATATTTTGTATGCAATAATTATTGCACCGAAAACAACAATAAAACAAAAATATATAAAAAAAAATGATCTTCGAGATTTAATAATAATTATATAATAATAATTTATCAGTATTTCTAAACAGGTACAAAATTGCATTACGTATCACACGTAATAATAGAAAAATATTTTCTTATAAATATCAAACAATTTTTTATATATAAATCCAATTGTTAATATTGATAATTGATATTTTATTATAAATACTGATTTTGTAATATTGATCAAATTGATCTTTTAGAAAGATAAATGATTCAATATATAAAAAATAACAGTTTTAATTACAAGAGTAATAAAAATACAAGATAATCGATTTGATTCAACTTTTTGTCAAACACTACGTATTTATCATGTATATGTATACATACATATAAGTTTCTTTATTTAATAGAAAAATAATGGAGACACTCACCTTAGTAAATTCGCAAGCCATCGTGCCAGGCGATTAGACTAGGCGCCAACAACTTTTCTTTCTTCAAACGAATATTTATTAGCGAATAACGCAACGATTAAATAAACACTTTCCTCTCTTCCTTATTATCCTTATTCCGTTTGAATTAGTCTTCTATTTTTCTTATATATGATTTTTTATTGGTTCCCCTTATTCGCGAGTGGAACGTACTTTTTTTTCTTCTTTCTTTCTTTCTTTATTATTTTTCGTATTTTTTTCCTTTATTTCTTTTTTTTTTCTTTTATTTTCTCTCTTTTTTTAAAATTCGAATAAAAAGGTTGAGAATAGATGCAAGTTGTTGTTGTTGTTGTTGTTGTTGTGCACGCGACCGGTGGCTCGTTTATTCGTTTGTTTGTTTGTTTATTTATTTATTTATTTATTTATTTATTCCACGACGTTCCGATGTAACAGAAAATTAATGAAGAATAAAACTTTGCTTGTTGTCCTTTCGTTCAAACTCTTCGATAGATCTTCGTTAATATACCACGGATTACACTATTTGACCTAAAATCAGAATGCAAAGATATATTTAGGTATGTTTTCTATATTTAATAGATTTTTTTTTTATTTTTATTTTAATTATTATGAAATTATAATTATTATTATAATTTCCATTGTTTGGTTAAAACTATTGCAACGATCAATAAATTGTTCATTCGTAAGTATACGGAAAAATAAATTTGCCACGCCCAAATGGAATGAAATGAAATATGAAAAACATTAGTATAATAATCATATTTGAGTTACAATTAGCATGATACGATGATGTTATCGTTGTTGATACTTCAAACTCATTAGTTTATCGCAATTGTTAAAAACTTCTTCTTCTTTTTCTTTTTCTAACCATTAAATTAATATTAAATGCTTAATTTATTAATCGTTAATTAGTATTGCAATCGCAATTAAGTGAATCATCATATTCGAAATTTAACGACAATTTACGTGCGTTCCTTTGTAATTGAGGAAGTAGGGGGGGAAACAACAGGGGGGGAACGGGAAATGAATGTTTGTTTCTTTATTCCTTTAACTTATTTCCTTAAAAAAAAAATACAATTATCTTGGTAAAAAGACGAACATTTTTGTTCAGTCATCGAAAAACTCTTAACTTTATCGTTCAGACGAAACAAAACCACAGATATCTCGGTAATTAAAAAAAGAGAAAAGATAAAACAAAGTATAATAAATAACGAAACGGATATAAGAAGTATTAATAGGTTCTTCGAGAAATCCCGAGAAAAGGAAAAAGGTAACTCTGGTAATTATTATTATAAGGATCGATAAATTCACGTCAGGATAGGAAAAGTTTGTGGTATAATATCTTTCTCGATCGATAATACCATCAACGCATTGTTTTTTTCGCTTATTACTTTAATAAGTTTTCTCTTTTTTTTTTCTTTTTTTTTTTTTCTTTACGAAAATACAAGATTCAAGGATAAATTCAACGCTAATTAATTTTTGATATTTAAATAATGTCATTTGCCAACATTTATATCACAAATTTTAAGTATACTTATGCAATAGATTAATATTATTTTGTGAAGTAATTAATGAAACCCTTGAAATAATTATACTGGCCTGTTTTTTGAAATTTAACAGAATAATTATATCGTAAAATTGCATTTTTTCAATTAATTATAAATATAAATATAGATATTATATAAATTGAGACAATAAGAATTTGATCACGTGTATATAAGTAAAAATATTCTTTCACTTTTATTTCGAATGTAATACCTGTAATTGCACTGTTGTTAAATTCGGAGATAGAAAATATGTGTTTCTACGTTTTATACGACCTTCCAAGCGGAAATTATCTAATCTCGAAAAGTTCATCTATTGATTTAAAGTATTAAATTAGATTTCCTTCGAAAACTATGAAAACTAAAAAGAAAAAAAAATGTTTAATTCTTTTCTTTTCTACCAATTTGCATTAACTATTTTTCCAATTATTATTTTCATCGACATTCTATTGAGATAATTATTATAAAAAATGATCAATAGTGTGATAATTATATAAATGTGTAATATTAATACAGTAAATTACAGTAAAATGCGAGTAATTCCTATAACGTGTTAAAAATATCACGACTATTGTTATTATTTCATATTAATCTGATTTTTTCTTATAACACGTTACATAATATAAAATGTACACGTTACATACAACAACGTGTAACTTGGTATTAACCATGTTATAAATACGGAATCTGTTTTGTTGAATCAGAAATCTCAAGACGAATGGAAACTTAGCCGATTCAAGGCCGATCGAAAGTAAATCCACGGATTTATGATAGTGCAATCCCGCGAAAGATTTTTCTACATTCCTATTGTCTCTACTATGCCATTATCTTTCTCTCGTAATTTACGATAAACGAAATTATTCGTTTATATTACAGCAAATTGTAATTAAAATGTCAACACTATGATAATATATCAAATATCGTTATTTCAATTGTACGAACAATTCATGATTGTAATCATTACATTTTGTTCATAATTTTGAAAAAAATTATAAACCACTTAATTGAAACATTTTTCTCTATAGTATAAATTTTTAAAAATAGTATTACTTTTTTTATCTAATCATTTTTTGGTATAAAGATATCTCTCACGGGTTTAAAGTTTAAGTATATCATGATTTATGCAAGATAATTCACAAATAGTTTGTACAACGTACGAAAAAGAAAAAAAACATTTAGTTGTGCAATATCTTTTTTTACTTTTTCTTTTTTCTTCTCTTTTTTTTTTTAAACTTTGAAATTTATACTCGTGATATATATTTTACGGAATGCATTAAATAGAGAAGATTCATATATTCCTTTACGGATTAACAAGAAAAATATTAGAAGAAAATTTTGTATTCCACGCAAAATAATTTATAATATTTTTCTTATACTCATATCAACGCAACTTGTAACATTCACGAATAAATAATGAAAAAAGAAACAAAAATCGAATACGAAACGATATCTGTTATCAACTTTTGACACTAAACTTGCCAAAAATAACTAACCATTTTGAGCTTTTCGTGTATTCGCACAAACAAATGTAGGAAATTTTATTATCGAAACAACGATACGAGAGAAACTAAAGTGAAAGTATTTTATCATAGATGAAATTTATTACGGGAGAGAAAGAAATGTAGAAAACGATGCATTTTAAATAAAAAACACCAAAAAAGAAATATTTATCAAACAAATAAAAAAAAACATAGAAAGTTAATTTTGTATATCTCTTTGTAAGTAACATATATAACACGAACAAAAATTTGATCACGCTATGATATAATACGCTTGAAAACACGCATAACTGCACTATAGTATCAAAGCTTACTATACCGGGTACAACGAACTTTTAAAAACCATCTAACGGTTGCTAGCAATAGAAAGGTGTTTAGCGTGAAATACATAGTTTCTATATATATATATATACATACACACGAGCACGCGCACACACCCATTGTACATTTAAAAATATTGCATAAACAGTACACAATGATAAATTAGCCAACAAAATGAGTAAGTAACTTTTTTTCCGTACCTGTTTTCTCGTATGCAACAAAACTAGCCACTCGTTAAAACTTTACACAATTAGTAATGTATACACGTATGTATATGTATATGTATATATATGTATATGTACTTGGTACATACGTACACGTCAATAATACGGAATCTATATGAGAAACACGCACGCGTATTATTAGATTTTCGCGTACGGATCGTTACGGAGGAAGCTATTAAATTTGTTTCCCCCCCTCCTCGTACACTCTGATGAAAATGACGTGCTTACTATAATTCTATGCAGTCAAATAGGAACCTCCTTCGGGTAGGCGGGGCAAACTTTTGGGGGAGGAAGCAAAACAAAAGTAAAGTAAAGTAAAGTAAAGTAAAGGGGTAACGCGAAAGAAAAATTATAACAAAAAAAAAAAGTAATCTAAGAAGAAACTACAACGTTTCTATTAGAATTCACGAATGCGAGGTCATCCCTGCGACGGTTCTCGCTCGACTAAACGCGTGCATGCATGCCATTGAAGAAGTCTCCTACGAGATTCGTCGTAACTCTCCCCACCACTGTTATTTACTTCCCCCCTCATCTCTTCCCAACCAATCCCACCTCACAACTTTCTTTCATCATTCGAATTTACGTTAAAGAAAGAGTGTCTCTTTTTCTATCTTATATATTTAGGTTTTCCTTATAGACGGGGAATTGTATTGTATTATACAGGTGATATCCATAGGGTGTCCTAAATAATTTCTATCTTTTTCTAGTATGTTATATTATATATTTAAAAGTTAGATGAAATTTGTATATTTCGTAATAGGTTTATACTTAAAGAAAATATTTTGATGAAAATCTATGATATATTCGCGTCTGTGTAAGTATATAATTATTCAAGTAAACTAATATAATTATAATTATAATTAACATTATTTAACAAAGTTTTCATTTATGTCGTTAAAAATGGGATTAACTTATGTTTTATTAAATTCAATATTTTATATGCCATAAGAAGAAACAAATTATCTGGGACACCTTGTATATATATGAATATAATATCTTGGAATCGTTTATAGGTATATGCATTCTTGTTTCCTTCCAATGCAACACGATCGTTACCTCGTTACCTTGAAGCTGTCAAGATTTCTATTCGATATTTCGTTGATCACTATATATATATATATAAATTTATATATGTATGTATTCACACCAATGAATGTAAGCAAGCAAGTAATAAGATATGTTAGCAGGTGTTGCTTTTCATTGTCTTCGCATTATCGGTGAGAAGATTCGTTAAACGTTTAAAGAAAAAACTATGACTCGTTAACTCGAGAACGAGTTACATTGTTTTCCCAATCGATTTTCATGTCGATCGATATCTTCATTATTCGAAGAGAAACCCGTTGTTGTTGTTGTTGTGTAAGGTTCTGTGAGAATCGCGTAGGGTAGAATTTAATTCGTTGTTCCCCGACAATACGAGAAGAAGAAGAAGTAGAAGAAGAACATTCGAACTACTCCATTAACCTATTGCACTGTTGAAGATATTCAAAGTTTATCAAAGATAAATTCCGATGTTGCAATCTCGACAATCTATTAATATCAAAGGGATGATTATTATGAATTTATCGATAAATAATATTTCATAGGGAAATATTTATTTCCTATATATAAAAAGTATTTATTTAATTCGATAAAAAAATATTGCAAATATTTGCACATTTACTTATCGACCTAATCAATGTTTGATAATTTATTTCTATAATAATTCTAAGTATTCCGATTTGTAAGAAGTATGAAAAATTATCTAAGACAAACGAGCTAATATTTTCTCAATCATCTCGATAAATGATCATCATTGCACAACGAATAACAAAATAAAGATCGAATCGATTTTTAAATAGGAAAAAAAGAAAAAAGGGAAAGTAGAACACAACCGAGCATACACACATACATATATATGTGTATATATATATATATATATATATTGCATAATCTTCGAACGTAGTGCGTAAATTTAGATTGACACCGTTTTATATCCGAACGACCTTCGCGATATATATTTTTTTTCTCCCCTTTTCCTTTGAAGTATTTTTTATTATTATTATTATTATTATTCATTCTCGAGAAGTCGAATCAATTCTCATCTCAATCCTTCGATTTGTAATCTCGCGATGAAACAATATTTCGAATCGTCAGGTCTTATTATTTGGAAAAACAAAAAAAGAAAAAATACACACACACGTAAGATCTGTTTTTCCTGTTTTTAAACGTAATTCTCAATGTGATCTTTGATAAAAGAGAGACAATTCAAATTGGAATAACGCCAATAAATTTTCTCATTCTCTCTCTGTTTCTTATTCTATAAAATACTATACTTCACTATGCAAGTCATATATATAGTTAAAATAGTTGATGAAATTTACACTGAATAGTGTACTAACACTCAACACTGTATAATAGAATATTCAAATGCTATAACACTAAAACCATTTTCCATAAATCCCCTTTCATAGTAAGTTGACGATAGTTTAGCACGTGAATCTTGACATCGTATCGGTTGCATCTGATGCATCCCTGAATAGGATAAACATCTCTTACAATTAGATATATCACGCTGGAGATAAAGATACACGCGATAATTAACGAATTGCTGCATTCCAGTTGTTTGTCGTCTTGGCTATTTTCAAACCTTTTAACAAACGTTAAAAACACATTCTCGCATCATTTAAAATACTCACTTACGTATCATAAGTTAAACTATAGTAACTAATTGTGAACTTGAACACACGTACTTCCTATACTTTTTCATCTATTCAATCTATTTGATTTTTAATCGAAGATAGAAAAATAAAAGTTTAATGTATATATATAGAAAAATATAACATGGATGATCGATCAAGTAAACATGAAAGTAAGTAGGTCACGAGCATACGCGCCCGTCGGCTAAGACTTATCCCCCTTTGCCCCCTTACCACCCTGCACCCCCTTCCCCCGTTTCCCCGCACCGTTTCACCAGCTCGTAGATCCTAAGGCAAACTTCTCGAATTTACTGCAAACTTTTTGGCCGCTGTCAGGTACGAAGATTTATTAAAAACTACATACTGGCCGACGATGAATCGTCACAAAACGTTCCTATTCTCGAAGCTTCCCTATGCTATGATATATTATTTCCTTTACATATATAAATATATATATATTATATGTATGTATATAACTGGAATAGTATTCTGTTTTAACGAGTACTGTAAAAATTGTTAATCGGTAAGATATTTTGTTTGTTTGTTTGTTCATTTCTTTTATAAATAGTTAATGATAATAATAATAATTTTGGTTTAGATTTAAACGGGGATTTCCAAAAATTTGTTTAAGCAAATTTTCTGTATATATATGTATGTATATAACTGAAATAGTATTCTGTTTTAACGAGTACTGTAAAAATTGTTAATCGGTAAGATATTTGTTTGTTTGTTTGTTTGTTTGTTCATTACTTTTATAAATAGTTAATGATAATAATAATAATTTTGGCTCAGATTTAAACGGGGATTTTCAAAAAATTTGTTTAAACAAATTTTCTGTATATATATGTATGTATATAACTGAAATAGTATTCTGTTTTAACGAGTACTGTAAAAATTGTTAATCGTTAAGATATTTTGTTTGTTTGTTTGTTCATTTCTTTTATAAATAGTTAATGATAATAATAATAATTTTGGTTTAGATTTAAACGGGGATTTTCAAAAAATTTGTTTAAGCAAATTTTCTGTATAATATGTATGTATGTATATATATGTATATATGTAATATGAAGATAATAATGATTATTATTCGAGTGTTATTATTATCTAGGTGATCCTCAGTTGTCAGGCCTAGTTTTTAAGCCGTAATACCACGAGAGAAATTACATCCTGAAACGGTTTTAATACTACTGTCATAAGTTTTAAAGCATAAACTCGTATTATTATCGTGCTCGAGCGTCATTCCGAAGATTATTCTTATAATTCCTTCGATTAACTCTTCCAACTATTTCTCATATATATATATATATATATATACTTTGATTAAATTTAATAAAAATAATAATAATATTATCGAGGGGGGAATATTAACTTATAGTTTAATTTCGATAATAATTTTTGATTACACATGCACATCTGATTTATAATATTTATATATATATGTTAATCATGTTATCAAAAACAAAAATAAGATGGAGGGGTGAAGGGGAAGGGGAAGTTTTACGTAAGCTCATCGAAAAAAAAAGGATAAAAAAGTAGTTAAAGTGTTAGAAATTTTTCGTTACATCAAACGATATCTGATAAGTGTTTTTGATCTCGATTCTACTTCGAAATACGATATCTTTCAATCCTACTTATTTTTTTTGGGGTGGAGGGGGGTGATATACAGTAGAATGTCAGGATTCGCACGGTCTCTTGATGTACGTCCGAAATAATTACATAAATAATGTTACATGAATAAATATAAGAATAAATAATCCTAATACAGTAAAACCTCTTTTTGTGCGGTGGATAGGGACCGCATAAAAGAAATCGTACAAAAAAATATTCGGTAATTTTATAAATACTTACATATTATAAACAACTTTGTACGATATACAGTAAAACCTCTTTTTGTGCGGTGGATAGGGACCGCATAAAAAAAGTCGCACTTAGAAAATACATCAATTATTTGCGAAATATAGATGTGAAAATGCTTTAAATCAAATTAAATAATTGTTAAGAGATTGTTTAAATCAGATGAACAGCGTCGCGAAGTCCGGATACATCGTTGTCAAGGAGACCATGTAATCAGCTCGTCCACACATGTATATGTACATTGAAAGAAAACATAAAATTGGTAGCAACGCTGCTGAGATTTAGATACCGCATAAAAATAAATCGCACAAAACAAATCGCACAAAAATAAAATCGCACAAAACAAATCGCACAAAAATAAAATCGTATAAAAAAGGACCGCACAAAAAGAGGTCTTACTGTATTCGATTTTTCACCAAAGTATTTGATATACGTTGACAAACAATTCACGTGAATCTTGACATTCTCCAATTTCGATCTTTCACGATAACATATACAGATACATATGAATATATACAGCAAACGTTGTTAAATTTAAAAGAAGATATATAAAAAAAGAAAATATAATAAAAATGTTAAGATAGAGAGAAAGAACTGAACACAACGGGTTTAATTGTTAATCAACGAACTTGCTTGAAATAGTTTATCAAAATGATTCCCGATCATTCCCAAAAATAAAATATACCACGCGTAATAAATGTTCGATTGGGTAATCGAAGAATTATTGGGATCCAATACGTAAAAAAAAGAAAAAAAAATTCGTGTTAGCGTTTCACACGCATTATTTCCTGTGCACGATTGACTCCACCTAGACGGCACGACGCCTCATCAAGGTTTCCTTCTCACTCTCTTTCTCTCTCCCTCTCTCTCTCTTTCTCATATTATATCTTTCCCTTTATCTCATTTACAACCTTTATCTCTCGTTCCCCCAATCCTAACGTCGGTAATTATTCTCGGTTTGCTTCGGTGTTTTCCAAAATTTCGCGCGAGGAAACCCACCCAGCCCGACTACCCTTAACTCCCACCCCTTCCGTCGTTCATTCGTGACATACGCGCGCGCATACGAGTAAAAAGAGAGAGAGAGGGGGGGCAGGGTGCCAAGGAGGGAGAGAGAGAGAGAAGAGAAGAAAGAGATAGAAGATAAACGTCCGAAAGCAAGGAAAAAGAAGAAGAAGAAGAAAAAAAAGAGGGAAAAAGGCACCACCACCCCCATTCTCTCCCTCACCCCACCCCTCCTAAAACGTCGTCGTAATATAAGTTTGATTCGTTTTAAGTATCGCGACGCGAAAGATATTTAGAAAAAGAAGAAGGGGATCGATTGTCAAAGTCTTACGAGAAACGGCCTTGAGAGGGGGCGGGCATGGGGAAGTGCGGAAGAGGGAAAGAAGGGGGGCAGAGAGAAAAAGAGGGAATTCAAACGATGAAGTCAAGAGGATAAAGGGAAAAATAAATCGTCGAAGAGACAACGAGAACTACGACGACGATTGATAATAAGCTGGTAATTTTGTCGTTTAACGTCGGTTAAAACCGTCGGCTAACTTTGAAAATATAAAGAATCCGAGATACGTAAGACAACATAAGAGAGGGGGTGGGCTGGGTGAGGAGGGGGGCAAATGAGATGATCCATATATTTAAAGAGACTTTTTTCTATACGTCTGCTTGGAAATAAACGCGGTATTTCGAAGCTCGAGTTAACAAAACGGGCGTTGCAAGCCATGACTACGACGACTACGACGACTACGACGACTACGACGACGACGACGTCCTCCGGTATCGATCGAGGAAGGTTGGACGAAAACGAGCTTCGAGACTCTCGTCCTCTAGCCTCTTCTCGAGATATTACGAAAGGAACGCACTAAAGATGTCGTTCGTGATCTTCTTCGAGAATAATAAAGGAAATTCAAACAAATTTAAACAGAGAGAGAGAGAGAGAAAGAAAAAGAGAGAAGAAAGAGAAAGAGTACAATTAACACTCACCGTATTGTTATAAGTAGTTCGAGTCACAGGTCGCAATGTAATCGAGTGATCCCAGCCATAAAAGAGTCCGCTAGATAGATAGATAAATAGATAGATAGATAGATAGATAGATAGATAGATAGAAATAGATAAAGAAAGAGGGAAAGAGAGAAGAGGAAGTAGACAAACGGATAAAAGGGGGGTAAAGAAAGTCGGGTCAAAATGATAGGATGATAACGCACGCAGTGAAGAGAGAGAGATATAATCTTGTTGTTGGTTGTGGTGGTGATGATGGTGATGGTGGTGGTGATGGTGGTGGTGGTATGGTGGTGGTTTCTTTCACGGTATCGTCGTCGTCGTCGTAGAGGTCCTCTTGGTGTAAACGGCAGTATTGGCAGTGGCGGGAGTGAGGGGGACAAATACAGAGTCGGCAGCAGCGGTGACGACACTGATGACGGCAGCGGCGGCGGTGGTGACGGCGGCGGTGGCGGCGGCAGCGGTGGTGCTGGTGGCGGCGACGGCGACGGTAACGGCGGAAGGGAAAACGACGAAGACGACGGCAAGGAGGAAGCTGCTGACGACGACGACGACGACGACGACGTTGTTGTTGTTGTTCTTGTTGTTGTTGCTGTTGCTGTTGCTGTTCTTATCCTTATTCTTATTGTTAATATTCTTCTTATTATTGTTGTTATTGTTGTTGACGACTATGCTGTTGTTGTTGTCGTTGCTGCTGTCGTTGATGTTGTTATTGTTGTTGTTGTTGTTGTTGTTGTTGTTGTTCCTCTTCTTCTTCTTGTTCACGTTCTCGTTCTCGTTCTCGTTCTCGTACACGACACTGCGGATAGCAGGGATTCTTCCTACCAAGTCACTGTTATCCTCGCAAACCGAGAACACCATCTCCTTGCTCGTCCGATCGCCCGATTCACTCTCGAGGACGATGCCGACGACGCCCGCACTGCTAACCGCGACGCACGAAGGTCGCGCTACCATGAGTGGTAACATCGTCGATTAAATGCTAACGTCATCCTCCTCGTCCTGGTCGTCATCATTCTCTCTCTCTCTCTATCTCTTTATCTTTGTTCTCTTATCTTCTCCTGTACTTCCGTCCGAGTCACCACGATCAAATGAACAAACGATTAAAAAAACTCGCACGAAAACTAAACTAACTAACGAACGCACCCCGCAACACGACGATACTCTTCTATCTTGTCGTCTTATCGTATCGTATCGTATCGTATCCGGACCTAACGAAAGCTGATAAAATAAGAGAGAGAGCTAAAGCTAGCTTTTCCTGGGGATAAAGGTGAGTCGAGGAAAAGGCGGTGGTCGTCCCCCGTTCGACTGCACGACACCGATCCTTGATAGAAGGAGACGCCCCAACGCGGGCCACCCAGTTCGACGTATGGCGAGCGACGGCTCACCCCGCGGATCCGTCTGTGCTCGGGCCAACTCGCGCAGTGCCGTATCTAGACCACCCGCCTGCTTCGTCGACGCCAACCGACGACCTTCCCACTCTTTTCTCTAACCCCCTTTCCCACCCTCCCTCACTCCTTCCCTCCTTCCCTCCCCCTTTCTATGAACCCTCCCGCAAGACGCGATCCTTTTTTAACGTACTACTTCCTTTTTTCTATGTTTTTTTTTCTTTCTTTCTTTCTTTCTTCCCACGACACGAGGAAGGAACGATTATCTTTCGCAATATCATTCGACGACGCAGGTATAATAATGTCCCTTACACATCTCTTGGTACAAGCATTTGCTCGCGGTTAGTAAAAAAATGTTTCTCCCCGTGATGATTAAGGTTCCTTTCCCAAACCCCCTCCTTTTTTTTTAAACAAAAATATATATACCTTTTACGCTTAACAGTTATTATCTTTTTAATAATGTAACGCGTTCTCCTTTTAAGAGCCGATAATGGGTAGATAAGAAGGAGAATGAGAAGAAGAAGAAGATGATGATGATGATGAGAGGGAAAAGTAAAGGAATGATTTAAGTGTCGCGGGCACCGGGAATACTTTGGGGCCGACCTGGAACCGTCGGGCACTCAGCGGCAAGGCGGGGGACTAAGGAAACCCTTGAAATCAATAGCCGGCCGCTACTGCCGCCGCCACCCTGATCAGGCTCCGTTCTGCGCTGCACATCCGTCCGTCCTCCCCCTAGCATCATCATCCACCTCCCTTCTTTTACAGCTTCTCTCTCTCTCTCTCTCTCTTTCTCTTTCTCTCTTTCCTACCGATTCTGATTTATCTGTACGTCGTAACCGAGGAAGCCAGGAGCTGCACTTCAGTTTGCGCTCGAACGTCCCGCTACCAGTACGGGCACCGCACGTCATTCGTCGACTTTTTTAGCGGTGTTCCATGTGACGGTGAAAAGGGGGGCGTGGAGACGAACGGGGGGGAGGGGTGGGTGGGTGGGTTGGTACGATCATGAATTGTCAGCCAAAAATAAACCAAACTATTATCTCTTTCTATCTATCTATCTATATTTTTCCCTCCTCCCCTTTCTTCCCCCTCTTTTTCTATCGTCATCATCATCGTCCATTTCTCATGGGTTAATGATAATGGATTTGATTATTTATTATGAATGAGAATGACTCCCGTACGATTTACTCTGAAAGAAAATGCATTGATATATTATGACGTTCGTCGATAACTTTCTTCATAATGGGGGTTGGGGAATGGGATAGGGGGGTGGGGACAAAAAGGAGAGAAACAATATTAATATTTATTCGAAACATATTTCATCTTATACTCTTAGACCCCCTCCCAGCACTCCTCCCCCCTTATCCATTAGTTTTAACAATCTTAAATAAAGTAGCTTTAGAAATTGTTGTTGTTGTATTATTATTTATTATTTCAATGCGAGTTAAACGCGATGCAGGGAAGCACGTTTATGGGTAGTAGGGTGCATAATGCATGTGAAGGAATGGTTTTGCATATCGACGAGAACGTATATTATTCGAGGACATTGCAGAGTCCAGAAGGGTTGATGCAACTTTCTTTTCTTTTCTTTTCTTTTCTTTTGTTTATTTTCTTTTATTTTTCTTTTTCAGGTGACACTTAAATAACGTAGGCGTTAGCAAAGGGTAGAAAGTCAAAAATAAAGATCAAGCGATCATCGCTTAAACTCGAATTAATTTCTCCACTGCAGTGTGTAGATTTCTGCACCCTTACGATGATGACCACCACCAACACCCAGTAGCACACCTTCTCCTCCTTTCACCCACTTCTCCTGTGCCACGTACAAAGTCGTTACGTGTTTATGTGTGCGTATGTGTGTGTGTGTGTGTGTGTGTACGAGGGTGGTCTGATTACGGTCTGACCTACTCCACTTCGGGCTAGGGCCATACGATTCTTCTTCTCTCTCTTACACACATACACACACACACGCGCGCGCGCGCGCGCGCACTCACCTAGTCTTTATTTCCTTTTTTCAATTCTCTTTTTCAAAAACTTATCGCTTATCTCTCTGACCTTTCTTCGCATTATATATATATATATATATATATATATAGAGTTATAAATTAATTAAAATGAATTTGTGTGATAATGTTGTCCTGATAAAGTTTATTAAAATTAATATCTAGATTCAAATTGTATGTGATAAAGTGACACGATACACAACAATCCGTCGAATTCCTTTTTTTTGTTAATACTTTTTCTCCTCCACAATTTCCCCTGTGACGTTAAGGATATTATTATTAAAGATATCAATGAAAAGAGATTATTCGTAAATTTATTATAATATTTACGAAACTCGAAGGGAAGAAGAAACCGTAACGAAACGCAATCCTCGAACGAAAGGAAGGAATGCGCACAATTCGTTTCGTTTCGTTTCGTTTCGATTTCATTCTTTTCCTTTTCTTTTGTTTTTCTCTCAAACAAAACATTATTTTAATTTATTAGATCATTCCTCTTTTCTATCTCTCTTCAGTTTTATTTAACAATAAGTAAATTATTTAATGCATATTTTTAACTCGTTACAGAGATCTTTGAATACATATGTATATATATATATATATATATATACATATATATATGTATATGTATGTGTTTATGTATAATATGTATCTTAATGGTTTTATATTATTACTATTACTTATCATTTATTATTATAGAATTTTAAACGATTTTATATTAATACGCGATCGTGTAGAATAGCACGCGTGCACTTTATGCACGAGTACCATATTATTTACAAAAAAACGTGGCACGGATTGTTTTTGCCGATTTTCTTGTTTCCATTATTTTCTCGTTAAGTAACACCGGAAAGCTGGTATATATATATTATATGTATATTATAGTGTATATGTGAGTATGTATGTGTCAAATTTCCTTCGATTCTTCTTAAAGATACAATTACATATTAACCCTAAGATACTTCTTGTGTCGTAAAGAATAATTTGAAAATCTCATAAATCATCTGACCTGTAGATAATCATCGTACCTTAGATGTTCTTCGCTGAAACATTTTCTTCGATATATAATTCTGACTGTATTTGATCTCAACGTACTTCTAATAAATAATAGTATAAATAATAAAAGTGAACACGTTTTCATTGTGATGTATCACGTATATACGTAGTATGTATTATACATAAGAAAACTGTAATTGCATAACAAGCATTAAAATACATAAAGAAATAGTGGAAAAAAAAAAGAAATTAACAATAAGATAAGAATAATAATATATAAGCTAATTTAAATACAAACAGTTCGCCATTGTATTATTTTTATCATTTTATATCTCCTACATAATTATATAAATGTTTAACGTCTTGTGTGTATATAAAGTATTAACTGTTAAGTGTGAAGACGATTTTCATTTATTATAACTTATAGCATGCCAACTTAAAAAAGTGTATTTCTTTTAATTCTCTCTCTCTCTCTATATATATACACATACGTATATATATTTTTTAGATTTTTGTTCTTTTCTTCTTTTTTCTTCTTCGTTTTTATTTGTTGAAAATGAAAAAAAAAGAAAAAGTAAACGAGTGATTCCATGTCCACGTAAACCATGCTCCACTTTAGACTCAAAAAGAATTTTAATGACAGAGAGGTACAAAGTACAAATATTGTATCGTATGACATCCGAGATATCTTTATTTTTAATTTTTATAAGACAAACATAAAGAAATAAAAAGTACACTGAAGCGTCATAAATTCAATGCATTAACTTCTTAAATTATATGCCACTGCTCTTTGATGCAGTCATCACTACCGTATGGACAATGACGAACCACTACTATTCAGTCAGCCCCCCTTCCCTCTCTGCTTATTCTTCAAAATTACATTTTCGATTAAATATGAAACTAATTAAAAAAATGTTTAATGAATAAAATGACAAATTTGACGTTGAATGTCGGCGCGAAATACACTTAATTTTTAAGGCGTTATTACCTATCACAGTGTTAACGTGCCCGCGCGTAACTCTTCTTCTTAGAACACACAATGTTTACAATTGCTATAGTTTTCAAACTTGGATTTGACCAAATGAAAAATATTGAAAATATATTAGAAAATATCGGCAATTTATTTTGAGAAATGGAGCTAGATTTAAAAAGATAAACTCCTCGATGATGGTATTCGATTTAAAAAAATGTTGCAAAACTTTGTTAAAACTATCATACAAAATACTTCATTTAAACAAATATTAATTTCTTTAAAATTAATATTTTGTATAAGTAATTGATTGACCTAGTGGTGGCAATGCATGGTGGCAAAGACACAAGACGCAGGCAAGTGTTGTTTGTCAAAGTAAAAAATCCTTTTGTAAGAAGTGTATGCGTGGGAAGTTTATTAAAAACAAATGTATAAACTAGTAAACCCCATTTATCTAAGAAATGCTACTCGATATTTAGTTTTCACGTAAATCAGTAACATTTATTAGATGTTTAACAATTAACTAATGTGGTATCAATCCCAAGCCATTGGACACTTGACTGGAACATAACAAACATTTCTTAAAAAAGGATTTGATTCCAAATTTAACGAAGTTAACAAAATTTCGGATTTACCGGGCTAAGCACATTCCCAAAGCAAATAGTCCTATTAATGCAGACCACGACTGTTCCTGTTAATATAATTTATTATTATCAACCAAATAATGTGGTACGACTGAAATTGGTCTTTGCAGTCTGAAGATGGCAGGGGGGCAGACTAAGAATGTAGGGAAATAAGGGATGTGCCGAGGTATATTTGAAGAATAAGAGCTGCTCAGATTAGTTTTCCCAACAAATAGCCTAATATGACCATTGCAATGGTAATGATATAACTGAATGATGACATAGAATACTGATTACTGCTTTGGGCTGGCAAACCTCTAGCATCCTCCAATGCTGAATTCCGGTATTTCATTAAATCTCTCTGGTAATAATAAAAACAACAAATAAGAATTAATACTAATCTCTATTCAAATATTATCTTGCATTAATTGTGCTAATTGAAAAAAAAAGGCAAAAAAAAAACAATTTATCGAATTATCGTAAAATATTTCAAATATTTCTTATCATTTACCCTGAGTTGAAGGTTTTCCTGCCTGAGAGCACTTTCCTCTACTCTAAGCTGAGTGACCTCTTGTGCTGCTTTTAACAATTTCTCTTCTGTTTCTTCCAATACCTGAACATGTGAAAATATTAATATTATTAATCATTAATATTTGCTTTGATGATAGTAACGTTAAAAAGAGATTTTATTCACTCGTTGTAACTTACCTTTGGAGAAGACTTCACCGAATCACCAGTACCTTTATTTTTCTCATTATTCGTAGTAGTATCCGACCTAGTTGTCGTAGTGGTTGTAGTCGTTTTAGTTGCAGCAGTAGTTGTTACTGGATTCTCGAATACGCATTTTAACTTAGAGTCCATTAATTGCTCCGGTTTTGTCTCTTTCCACTAAAAAATTATTAACACGTATAATAATATAGATAAATTATAATTAAAAGTATTTGCTGCGATACATACCACATCGTTATTTAAATAATCATCTGAATCATTATCCGGAGCTATTAAACTCTGAACCATAAATTTGTGTTTATTTTTATCCGCTGGATCAAAATCACAAGGTTGTAAGCATACTAAAATGCAAAATATTTTCTTTCGTAAACGAAATCTATAACTAGTTTTTTTATTAATCAACAATCAAATAGATTTAAAAATTAACCTGCTATTTCTGCAATTTCCATTGGCTTCAAGGCTCCTGAATTAGGGCGTACGCAATATTTCTTTGGTACGGTCGTTTTTATTTTAAAATATACTTTGTTAGTGGTAGGATTTATTAATTTTATGTAAGATGTGACTGGAGCTCCGGTGAATGGGCCTAAAAAAGAATTACTATTACTGTAACTTTTAATAATACACATACGTAATACAATATGATATAAAATAATATGCAATTAATAAACGTAAATAATAGGATGTATCAAAAAAATAAACAACAATGAAACAATATCATTTAATAACGTTTATCATTATAAAATAAAAAACTATTGAGAAATAACATGGATCAGAGATCATTGATATACAAGTTAAACATGACATAGCAAAATGCTAATACAACATCGATGAAAAGCAATAATCAAGTAGAATAACATTTCTATCAAATAAACTACATTAGATGCGTTAAAAAAAGATCTTTCGTATTCATAATAATAATAATAACAATAATAATAATAATGCTTAGATTTAACTATTTAAAGATTGAAACAAATATTGGTTATAAAAAAAAAGTAAACATTTTTAATGGAAATACGCGTATATAACACGATTAATTAATTAAAGGCATCGCTACGAAAGTGATAGATTCTGTGTGATTCAGTGATAGACCTGACAGAATACATATAATTAGACGTGCGTGTGGTTCTTTTTTAATACTTAGTTTTAAATACGTAAAAATTTGCATTAAAAAAAAACTACACAAGGCCGAAGGTAAACGTTAAATAAATAGATAGATAGACAAAGAGAGAGAGAGAGAGAGGGAAAGAAAGAAAATGACATATATATATATATGTAAGAGGATAGCAAAGTATATGGATAAGAAAAAGATGGAAGTAGGGAAGAAGCGAGTGAGAGAGAGAGAGAGAGGGAGAGAGAGAGAGAAAAAGTGTGTGTAAGCGAAGAGAAGAGGAATGGGGGGAAGGAGGAAGAGACGAGGAGGAGGGAAAGAGGAGGGGAAGACGAGGAGGAGGGGTAATGTAGAATAGAAAAGAGGAGAGGGGAAATAAAAGAGTTAAAAGAAGCGTACAATAAAATGATCATCCTGTACTTGGCTTTGACAGCGAATGACGTACAACGAATAGGGTTAAGTACGACTTGGCACTTTTCGTTGGATTTTCTCGAATCTAAATTGTTCAATTTGGGTAGGGAGGAAACGCGTTAGACGTTAATAAATACACGCGAGAGGAAGAATCGTAGTATATTTCTCTCTGTCTGTTTCTATCACCCTTACGTCATCTTGACATTGCAGTACAACACCGTGTGCACTAGGGGGTTTCGTTCGAAACCGAAATCGGTTACTTTTTGTTAAGAGATATAGTGATATGTAGGATCAAAGTCAAACGTATAATACGTACAACTGAGTACATACTATATGGTATATTAAAGATAATTTCAAACGAATAAAATAAGAGAGAAGAAATGGATGGCTAGATGGATGGGTGGATAGATGATTGGGTCGATGGATAGATAGATGGATGGATAAATAGACAACTAGACAGATATAAAAATAAGAAATAAATAAATAAAAATGTATATATATGAAGGCGTTGTGTCGATCGAAATATAAATTACGAAGATCGTTGATCCTTCGTACCCCTGAATCGTAGTTCGCTTTCCGGCTCGATAAGTAAAACTTGCGCAGGCTTCGCCATCCTATATTTTTTATCAATCCAATGAACCTTGCGTCGCGTCACTTCGGCGTTAAAGGGCTTTCGTTTCTTCTATTATATTAACTTTAATGAATTAATTGATCTGGACTTTTTTTTCCGTGTGCTCGCTCTGATATTGGTAAAACGGCACCACGCGTATCTCGTACTCGCTTTCCGGGATTCCGTTCGACTAATTCCAATTTTCTCTCTCCTTGCGAGCGAATACGCATGCGTCACGACGGAAATTATCAGGCGTACTTGGACGCGTTACGTCACGATGATCTTACCACGGTAATCATATTCTCTACTTTTACACGCCACATGTAAATTTGGATGGCGAGAAAATATGACCCCAGGAGTGGGGTTGAGATGAGAAATGAAAGCAAAACA
The DNA here is from genome assembly GCF_010416935.1 of Polistes fuscatus. Taxonomy (NCBI): domain Eukaryota; kingdom Metazoa; phylum Arthropoda; class Insecta; order Hymenoptera; family Vespidae; genus Polistes; species Polistes fuscatus. The sequence goes on along the minus strand of NW_025113151.1, from coordinate 10,050,240 downwards.
AGAATCTCGTGACAATTCGATTAAAGGTCGTATTACCTTATATCGTAACTATTAATTTTCTATAAATTTCTAATCATATTTTCCAACGGATGAATTTTTCAAACTGGGAAGACGTTCATAGCATTTAGCAATTGTTTAAAATTATAGTTTCTTTTTATCTTGCAATTGTTTGGATATTCTTTTTTCCAAATACTTAACGTATAATACATATTTTTATATACGTGTATATAACACACTACTTTTATTTTTATTTTTTCTTTCTTAATATCAATATTACATTTTAACATATCTCTTTTGTACGAATTCTCATTTAAATTATTTAATTTACTTTAATTTTCGCGCTTATACTGTTATTCATTTTTATATTTAAAATATTTATATTATTTTTAATGAAAAAATTTGACTTATTTTAACATGAGAATTGGTGTTGTAAATTTGCCTGAAGCATTCTAAAAGATATCGCTATTTGTCCATGGATTATATACGTTCGACCAATGATATCATTGCTTTAATGGTTGCTATTCATTTATTGGCTGATTTCACATAAAAATTACAATGGTAAAGGTTCAATTGTAAATCCTACGATTTACTTTGAATTTTCTATTGTTTTGGTATTAAATGAATATAGGTATTGCTGATATTTTATAACTTTTTATATTAATATATAGTTAGGTATAAATAATTTAAGATCATGGATATATCTATTGCTCCGAATTTAAATGCCGAAATCTACAGAAATTTAACACAAGCCGATCGTCCGACTGTTTCTGATAAACATTTACAACTTATATTGGTATATGATGGTAATATTCAACATTGCATGTTTATATAAATTTAAACATAATTTCAATAAATATATACATATCCAATGTATAATATCTAAATTAACGTTTGCACGTTTTATTGATTTACAGATAATAATGCTATTCTCGGTGGTAGTAATATGACAGATCGTTTTTGGACTGGTACTGTGTGGTATTATAATGATATTTCAGATTTTACAAAATCTAAAGCTTTTCTAACGACTAAAACTGTAACTGGTATAACAACGGGAGCATATCTAGAGAAAGATAAATTTATAATTGGCGAGGATAGCGGCTTGTTACAAATAATTGGCCTAGTTGAAACATCTGAGAAAGATACGATAGAATTACAATGCTTTGGATATGCTTGTCAACACGATGATACTCTTACAAGCATTTCAGTATTTTCTGATAAAGAACGTTTAGTGAGTAGCGGAATGGATTGTTGGTACGCTTCTTATCATTACAAATCATAAACCATTTAAGAAAATTATAGAAATATTAATATTCATTTGTCGTAGCATAAAGGTCTGGGATATATCTAATCTAATGTCTACAGATTCATTCCATTCTAGTCACATAGATGTTGTAACTGGAGTCGATGTACAACATGGAAATAATTCTGTATTTATGTCTTCGTCATTAGATAATTGCGCGTTAATGTGGGACCTAAGAAAATCAAAACCTGCGCACTGTAAGTTTGCTTATATTTAAAGATATTATTCTTTATTTTATATTTGAATATTTTCATTAATATTAATCTTGTTTTATATTCTATAAGGTATTTTAGAAAAATATGGCTATGGGTTGACTTCGGTATCTTGCAGTCCTGTCTCTGATAATATTGTAGCGATAGGTGCAAATGATGGAAGTGTTACGTTAATAGATATTAGAAATACGGATGACGTATTATTCGAGTCATTAATATTTTCCAGATCAATACATAAGCTTTTATTTAATCCAAATCCAGAAAGGTAATACAATGAAATTTGGCATGATCTTTACATTAATAACCCATATTCAAATAATATCTAAACACTTATTTGCACACATAGATCATTGATAATTATTATACTTGTCTCATTTCAATCGATATTGAACATTAAATCAATTAGGATGTTTCATTTAATAATTCAAAGAATTTACATATATCTTTCATTTATCTTTCTCTAGGTCAAGTCAAATAGCTTGTTGCTGCGACGATGTAGTAATTAAAGTTCTTGATACAAATAAAGATTGTAATGTTATTTATGAAGATACTACGCATACGGATTTTGTACGTGGACTCGCTTGGTACAAAGATAAACTGTTATCGTGTTCTTGGGATGATCAAGTTTTAAAACATACAATTTAATTTTTGTATAATTGAACATTAAACTTGTTACTTTTATATTAAAATTAACTCTGATTCACCGATCAGTTTAATAAAATAGAAATATTAATGTTTCTATACATTTTAATGCAGTTTTCATTTCTTTGTTCCTTCATTTACAAATTTGCTTAGAATAGTTTGGTTTTTTTTTTCAGGACCAGAGAACGAGCAATTCTAATTAAAATCTTAGATACCCCATTGTGTTCTAGTCATTTATAATTCTTACAATTTTTTTAAATAATTCTCAAATGTATAGCAATATATATATAAATATATATATATATATATATATATTGGAATGTAGTCTTGCATAACTATCAATATTTCTAAAGATTTCCTTTTTCCATATTGGCCATAATTCAATAAAGTAAATGACATTTTTAATGTAAATAAAAAATCATTACATCGAAATTGAAATATTTATTCATTGTGAAATAGACAAAACAATGTCATTTATAAATAAATGGAAACGATGTCTTCTCATCCGTTAAATAAAATTATTAAAGTGTGCCCATATTAGACAATAGATAAATGCATTTCTTTGCAGAAGAATACCATAATTCCGTAATTATATGACATAAAATCATAGAATGAGAAGCATATATAATATAATTAATCATATACACAACATGATTTGATTGTAACATTCCCATTTCAGTACTTGAGAAAAATTAATCGAGTCTTTAATCCTTATACATTTTCTTTCCTTACAACTATTCGCCATTCTTCCATACGCGTTAAGCTTTTTAATAGATAAAAAAATTAAATGTGTATATAGAAAATTTAGTATAAATTTCACGTTTTATAAATTCTTTGCAATTTTTATGGTTATATTTATTTGAAATATTTGTTACGATAACGTTTGCACGTTTTTAATCTATGATTATGACCATTGATCACGATCAATTCAAATTATTTTTAGCTTAGAAAAGAACAAATGTAAAATAAAATGCGCATGCTAAAGATTGAGATCATATTGAATAATATCTGGTCTATTATGCTTAAAAAAGAAATGCAACGTCGTGCTTTTCAATGATATGAAACTAAGAGAACCCATATATAGGAAAAGAATGAAAAAAAAAAAAATAATAATAATCACGTGATAATGTTAAAGAAGAATATTTGCAATTTCATATTCCTATTTTTTTAAAATAGGTCATATCCTAAATAAGTTCTTATTTGATTCTATACAGTCTCCTTAACATAACACGTTTGAGATAGGTATTTCTCTGATACAACACTTTAAACGTTCAAGTGCAATCTGTTAATTAGATGAACAGATATGTTTTATAATATTTGACGAATTCTACTTTTGCAGCCAACTTTTAAATGTAATATACATCTAAAGATAAATATTAATTTTATATGAAGGTATGTTAACAAATATAAATTGCACACAGTTTGGATAGATTGGCGAACCAGGAAATAATATTTTATCAAAAGTCATTCATGATCAGATTGAAAAAAAACATTTACATTGTGGCACCAAAGAGTAATGAATGTATGCGTCGATGAGAATACATATTTTATGTCAGTAAATAGAGGCAGTCTGATCCATTTATTTTCTGCATCTGTACTTTGTTCTTTGTCCTTTGTAATATGCTAATAATTATGGACATTAATTAAATCGTTATGTACATTTTGGGTTTTTATATACTGAAATATAATTGCATTATCACGAATGCAATATGTAACTCTCATATCGACATTCATTCTTTTCCATCAATCTAGTCAATATATATATACATATATATGTATACATATATACATGTATACACACACATATATATATATATAATTATTATGCATTTATTATTATGTTTTTCAAAAATGTCTTTTTTTTCTTTATATCACTTTTGTTTGATCGGAAATATTTCTCAGTATTTTCAGTAACTCGATTACGCTCCAAATTCTTTATCCTCATCCGCTCTAATATCTCCATATTCCCAGATATTACGACGATTATGCTTAGCTTCTTCTTCCGCTTTTGCATATTCTTCAATCTATTAAAAATTGGAAACATAGACAAGGAATAAACTAATTTCTAATTTTTGTCATATACTGCTTTAAAATTAATAATTCAACTTACCAATTTTCCAAGTCTCTTATCTTTATGTTTGTGAACCAATAATAGTCCATCTGCAATGAGCCCTTTGGCAATATCATCGTTTGTAGATACATCAGCGAGAGTTACAGCATGAAGATTGTTGTTTACTTTGTACTCAACATTCATTAATAATATTTTATCCATTACATCCTCTTTAAATGCTTGTACAGCTGCCTTTTTATCATCATTCTAAAAATTCATTTATAATAATATTGTTATTGTGAAATAATTCAAATATTGTAATGTTTATTATTAATTAAAAGAGAAAAAATAATTAAATTGCTTACATCGTTTGGTAAAGCAACGCATGCAAGTGTGTACTCGTGCGCGTAAGACTTGTCAGTTGCAAAACGAGCAGGTAAATCAGCGACTCGTGTTACATTAACAGTTTCTCTATTACCGTAGTCAATGTAAAATACACTAACATTTGGGCCTGCTACTTTTTCTGTTTTAACGCGATACCATTGGTCATCGCCTGTAAATTTGGCTACTGCCAAGTCACCCCTCGTAGGCTTATAAGCACCAGGAAGTGGAGGACTAGCAGCTAATTCTTGTCGTAATTGCAAAAGTAAGTTTTCCAACGAACTGCCCTGTTCAACGTGTTGAGCATAGAAATGAAGATCTTCAGTTACTTCAGTAATAACTATTTCTTGATAATCTATTTTTCTTTCTGCAACTTCTTTCTCATCTTCATTCTTTTCATTCTCAACTTGCACTTCGACGCGATTCTTCCAAATCTACAAAAAATAAAATCAACAATTAATTATAAATATTTAGATAATATTAAATATTAAAAAAATAAATGAATTGTATATATAAAATACCAACATTAAGCTTTTTCGACTTTGCCCTTTCTTCCGCAGCTTTAAGCGTTTTGGTAAATTCACCTAAATCAGGGAAAGTCACTACTTCGGCTAGACCTTCCTCTACCAAAGCAACAGACATATTAATATCATTAACGGTCAAACATCCTATAAAACCGCTTCCTTTAGTCTCTGTACTTTCAATTTTAATCTCTACGTCCCTTTGGAAGCAATGTTCCTTAGTGAAAGCTAGAGCTTTATCTCCATATTCATCTGCTTTAATAATACCTCCTCCAGGTAAAGATCTCTGACATCGAGGTGTTCTAATACCAGCTAATACGAATGTTATTAGTTGATCTTCTTTTGGTAAAAACAATTTCAAGCGTGAACCACTTGTGACGAATTCAACCACAGCTTTAATTCCTTGGGCTCTCTTCAATGATGTTAAGAATGCTTTAGCTTTAGAGGGATCGTTGGAAAGATCTACTAATCTATGAACTGGAATATCTTTTTTTGCGTGCAATCCATGTTGTGATTTTTCTGCTTTACTTTCGGCAACTTGAAGCAAATTGTAATGAGAGGAACGTTGATCGTCGCTTTGCTTATGTTTCACCACTCTAGCAAGACCCCTTGAAACTAATGCTTCTGCAACATTTCTATAAAAAAAAAAAAAAAGGAATAAATAGCGATGAATACATAAAATACGGGATATAAATAAATATTTCCTTCTAACTTACGTTTTTCCACACATTACTGTACAACATAATTTTTCTGGAAAATTATCTCTTGCTGGTTGCGTATAATCGACTACAACTTTAACGTTTTTTCTGATAAATTTTTCTCTAAGAAATTCACGTGCTTCTAACATCCATGGTATGTCATACAGAGGTCGGTTCGACCTGGTAGTATTATTAGTATCTTCACCAGGTTTCTTTTCTCTGGATGGTGGTCGAATGCTGCTTAAAAAGACTTTTTTGTTTTCCCCATTTTGTGTCCTGATAATAAACGCGTCAGCATTTACGATTTCAACGATAGTACCAGTAAATTCGATTTGCGGCCCAGACGGCTTATAATCTTTCCATAAACGTAATCGTGCCTCTTTAGCAGCTTTTTCAGCAAGGTAAAGCTTTTCTGCACCAGATTTGCTGTTGTTTATAGACCAATCTTGGCACTTTGCAAAACCTTCGCTCAATAAGATTTCCGCAATATTTCCTATTAAATAAATGAAATTGTTAATGGTGATTTTGAGTATTTGCATCGAATCTACAATCATATTGTGACAAATAATATTAACCTTTAGGATGAATAACGCTTCCAACAAAATTGTTGTTATTTACAGATTCGAGAATAATCTCGACATCTCTATGTAGAAGGCGGGACTCTACAAAATACCTTGCTTCTTCTGCATACGGATCACCTGAATTAGCATCCCGTCGTCCACTTGGCCAACCAGGACATCGAATACCAGATATCATCAATACAATGTTGTAAAATTCAGGTAACAAAAATGCTTTTACGGTTGATCCATTGAAAACAAATTCAATAACAGCTTTAACGGGTTTCTTGCCATATTTTTCTACCAATTTTCTAGGATCATCAACGGTCCATTTAACGTCACGTACGTGTGCAGAACCTGGTGAATCTGACCATTTGCCTTTGTTAGCTGCTTTCGCAGCATTTTCTAATTCGATCAACCGTGTTTGCTCAGCTGTAGGATTGCGAGTATCTTTTTTAACGTTAACTAAGCCTTCAGAAACTAAAGACTCAATAACATTTTCTCCATTTTTATCTGTCAAAAAGAGATCGTTAAGTATTGCATAAATATCTAATTAATTTTACAAAATTAATTTATACGTATATGTAAACCTATACCTTTTCCCAGCCAAACAGTGCCGTATGTTTTGTTAGTATTAACAGCTTTTTCGGTGGTAAAAGTAACATCTTGACCGATAAGTTTTCTACGTAGAAATTCTCTTGCTTCCCAGGCATAAGGTTCATCTTTACTTTCTTCGACGCTGTAAATTCAATTATAAGTTAACATGTTTTCTAATTGGAAGGCTTAACAATTATTCTTACCTATCATTTGTTTTCCAGCGTTCTAATTTTGGAGCGGTTATGTTACATAAGGTTATAGTAACTTCTGGTGGGGGTCCTCCAATCGGCTGTCCACGAATTACAATAGTATCTCCTGAAATGATCTATACAAAAAATATATATTTTTTTTATATGAAATAATAATCAACAATATATCGTCATATATACAAAGGATATCAATTAAGTTAATGTATCATTTATTTTATGTAAAAAGAAAAGTACTTTTCATACAAGATTAAGCATAAGAAGTTTTATTTGTTAAGATCATTAGTTGGAAAGATTTCAAAGTTGAGAAATAATGCCATATCATGTTCTACATGACGCAATAGTTAAATGTTAACATATGGATTAGAATATTGAAGTACAAAGTAAAGAAATATAAAGAAATGAAGGAACGATGATACAATGACCATATGTTGTGCACGTTTTTCCTTTTTTTTAATAAGAGTATATTTAAAGAAAATAAAGAAGTAAGAAAAGGTAAGGGTATTCTTCGGCGTTAGGATAAATTATTCAATTTAGATTTCGATTTCTCGAATAAATCTGTTCAATAAAATGCAAAAAATTAGATTATCCATGAAGTTTTGAACGCTTACCTGCTTAACCACGCCGTTTCTCGGTTTAACTTGGCCCTGAGCTGGTGTGCTCATCGTGCCGTGCATATGCAGAACGCTGATTCTCAATAAATGAACAAAAAATGTCTAATCGAACTTTCGCCCGTTTCGACGTTATTGCGAATTAGAATACACTGATATCGTAATAAATACGATTTCTAGCGTCAGATAATTAAGGTAAATTCAACAGTAATTTGACATGTTGTATAGAAGCAGAAAAACTCACGCTGCTTTCCACGTATCGTGGGTTATTCGACAGTGGCGCAATCTATACAGAAAACATCGTACGAACTCATTTGATTTGGTGGTGATGTGGCAACACGCGACATTTCGATAAACGACGGTGTCGCACTCTACCGAAATAATTATTTATTTTTCTCTCATTTAAAATTAATCCAAACGTTTTTCTCTCTATTTAACAATTAGGAATTTTCTCTCTCTTTACTTCTATAAATTACATATTTATTTGACCTTATATTTCTACTGAACGATACTCATATCTTAAATTAAACTTTTGCAAATTTTCAGTTATGCGAACACCTCTACTATCTATCTCTGAATGTTATTTCTCATTATCATCCATAGTCATCAGGAAATATTCTAATTTAGTATTATATTAGAGAGAATCTATTATCAATAAAATTTGTCTACATCTTAACATAATATTATAAATTTTCATTATTGTAAAAAATAAATCAAGAGAGGAAGATTTATATGTGTGTATATATATATATATATATATATATATATATATATATATATATAAAAAGTACATTCGCTTAAACGTAAAATTTATAATAGTTTTTAAATTCAGACATTTTTATTTAATGTTTATGTTTACAACATTTTAAATATTTAATCTATGTGATATTATAACGGAATAACAAAAGTAAAAAATAATGGAGAATAATGAAAGATAAAAAAATAAAAATAACAGATCAATATCTCTTCGCTTAGAAAATAGAATCTTATCTTTTTTTTTCCTTCGAAATAAAAATTAACTATTAGTTAGAATTAAGTGACACGCACAAATACGACTTATTCCTACAAACATGCAAAAATAACATTTACACTTTAACACACTCTCTGCTCATATTTTTCATACTAAATAACGCTTAAAAGATAAAAAAATAAAACTAAGCATGACACCTCATTCTGTCTCGCATATAAGACCTCTTGGATGAGGCAAAAGAGAAAAACCAAAAAATCGAAGAAAAAATAAAGAAATACTATTAGTACTATTAGTCTTCAACAGTCTTTTTCTAAATCCTAAAAGTCTTTGGATATTAACGCTCTCGAAATATTTAAATTAAAGTATTAATCTACTTCTTCCATTCTAGAAATTTCTTCTGTATCTCCTTCAAGAGCAGGAACATCTGTGTCCATTTTTTCTACCTCTTCATCAAATGTTTCAGTGTCTTCAAAACCAAGACCCAATTTGATCATTCTGTATATCCTCGATGCGTGTATTTGTGGATCTTCAAGAGCAAAGCCAGACGAAAGAAGAGCAGTTTCAAATAGAAGTTTAACCAAATCTTTAACAGATTTGTCATTCTTATCAGTCTCTATTTTCTGCCTTAGATTTTCCATTATAGGATGATCAGGATTGATTTCTAAATGTTTCTTTGCAGCCATATATCCCATGGTAGATGTATCGCGAAGAGCTTGGGCTTTCATTATTCTTTCCATGTTGGCCGTCCATCCATATTGGGATGTAACAATACAACATGGAGAGTCAACAAGTCTGTTAGAAATAACTACTTTTTCTACCTTCGCGTCGAGGATATCTTTCATGACTTTGCAAAGATTTTCGAATTTGGCCTTATCTTCCTCTCTTTTCTTCTTTTCTTCTTCATCCTCTGGAAGTTCTAAGCCTTCTTTAGTGACAGAGACCAATTGTTTTCCATCAAATTCCTTCAATTGTTGAACAACATATTCATCAATGGGCTCTGTCATATAGACAACTTCAAAACCACGTTTCTTAACGAGTTCAACAAAGGAACTATTGGCCACTTGTTCCTTGCTCTCTCCTGTGATGTAGTATATATGTTTCTGATTTTCTTTCATACGGCCAACGTAATCTTTAAGCGAGCACATTTCATCACCCGAAGCAGAAGTGTTGTATCGCAATAATTCAGAAAGCTTTTTCCTGTTTTGGCTATCTTCGTGAATACCTAATTTCAAATTTTTACTGAATTGTTCATAACATTTTTTGTAATTATCTTTATCTTCGGATAATTCTTCAAAAAGTTCTAAAGCTTTCTTTACAAGATTCTTCCTGATAACTTTGAGAATCTTATTTTGTTGTAACATTTCACGAGATATATTTAATGGAAGATCTTCGCTATCCACCACACCCTTGACAAAGTTAAGATATTCTGGAATAATTTCTTCGCAATTGTCCATAATGAAGACTCTCCTAACGTATAATTTAATATTATTCTTCTTCTTTTTGTTTTCAAAAAGATCAAATGGTGCTCTTCTTGGTATGAACAGCAGAGCTCTAAATTCTAATTGACCTTCAACAGAGAAATGTTTGACGGCCAAATGATCTTCCCAATCATTCGTCAAGCTCTTGTAAAATTCACCATACTCTTCTTGAGTAATATCATCTGGATTTCTGGTCCAAATTGGTTTGGTCTTATTAAGTTCTTCGTCCTCTGTATATTTTTCTTTGATGACCTTTTTCTTCTTTTTCTTTTCAGTGGTAGACTTTTCCTCTTCTTCATCTTCTCCGACATCTTCAATTTTAGGTTTTGCATCCTCGGCTTCCATTTCCTTCGATGGTTCATCATCCTCATCTTCGCTTAATTCTTTATCCCTTTCTTTCTCGACGAGTAATTTTATTGGGTAACCAATAAATTGGGAATGCTTCTTGACAATTTCTTTGATTTTCTCCTCCTCCAAATATTCGGTTTGATCTTCTTTAATGTGCAAAATTATTTTTGTGCCTCTTCCAATAGGTTCTCCATTGTCAGGACGAACTATGAAAGAACCACCGGCAGAGGATTCCCATAAATATTGTTCATCGTCGTTGTGTTTTGATACTACTGTAACTTTATCTGCTACTAGGTATGCAGAATAGAAACCAACGCCAAATTGACCAATCATAGAAATATCAGCTCCAGCTTGCAAAGCTTCCATAAAAGCCTTAGTACCAGACTTTGCAATAGTACCTAAATTATTGACGAGATCAGCTTTGGTCATTCCACAACCTCTGTAAAACAAAAACCAGAGAAAATTGATAAAGTAACATACATTTGTCATATTATTTGCTATCAAATGGTTACAAAAATTGTTCACATTTAGTGATGATAAGCTAGTTAGAAAACTGTTTCAGGAGAAAAATACATACGAGTCAATAATAGTAAGCGTATGATCATTTTTGTTGGGAACGATCTTAATGAATAATTCTTTGCATGTATCTAACTTCGTTGGTTCCGTAAGAGATTCATAACGAATTTTGTCCAAAGCCTGAAACAAAGAAAACGTATTTGATTTATTGACTTATTAATTTAACGTTACATGATAAATTATTTATAGTTTCTAAATAGAATTCTTAGTTATATATAGTATATTCTTGTTGATTACATTCGTTAGGGCAAAGAGGTGAAAATAAAAGCAAAAAAAGAAAGGAAAAAAGAAAACAAATAAAAGAAAGAAAGAAAGAAAAAAGAAAAAAGTACAAATAGAAATTAGAAGTAAAAGTTACTCACGTCAGATGCGTTGGAAATTAATTCTCGGATAAAAATCTCTTTGTTCGAGTAAAAGGTATTGATAATCAAGCTCATTAATTGAGCAATTTCGGCTTGAAAGACGAAAGTTTCGACTTCATTGGCATCCATCATTGCAACGTCGGCCGGCATCTTGTTAGATGTCAAATTCAGCTTTAATCACAATAAATCTCAGTAAGTAGATGTTTTTAAGATTTATACTTGATCGCAAATGTAAAATGTCTCTTTTATTTTATCGAAGAGTAATTTTCGATTGCGAAAATGTTGTAACTCTCTAATAATTTCTCGTATTTAACTTTAGCGTAGACTTCGAATCGACACGTTCCGTCCGCGGTCTTCTTAGAAAATTAAAAGAAGGTGGGGGGAAACGCGCCGCTTTTATTGAGTGATGAAGATTCTAGAAATTCCTCGCCGGAAATTTCAACCAATTCGCGAATGTTCCATCGGATTTGAGTCTATTCAACGAATTTATTTTCATTATCTTACGACAAAATCGAGTCATAACTTATCGTTAAAATTATTACAAGAATTATCTTCAATATTAAACCTATTATATAGTTCTCCTTATCTCGGAAGAAATTCAAATTTTAACGGTCGCTGAATCGATTAACGTAGTAACCGGAACATAGACCCTATAGGACACGTATCTAGAAGCATCGCGAACCGTCGATACTTGAATAGTGTTATTATAAATTAACGAAACATAAGAGAAACTATCATTTACTTTTTTTTTCTCCTCGTTTCTTAAGTGTTTGTTTCAATTACATTTTATTTAAATTAAATTTATATTAAAATAAGGTAATATATATTTTTTTATTTTTATCATCTATTAATAAATTATTTGTCTTTGTTTCGTTCATTTTTTAAGAATTATTTTAATACATACAAATTTTTTTTTAACAAACGAATCATTATTCATTTTCTTACTTTTACACTTTCAATAAGAAATAATTATTATACAAATTTGATGATATTTAATTATGTCGTAATAAATTATTTTTTTTAATTTCTTTTATTGTATAATGTCGACAAATTATTATTCGAGTAGTAGCTTGCACAATCTTTTCAAGTAACTCATGTCAGATAAAAATAATTTTATTGAATCGTGCTTTAATTATACTCGACCGTTAGAGATATTCTTTATTCAAATTCGTAAATTTTTTATTAATATACAATGTCGCAAGATATATTATCCGAAGATTCTAGTAGGGAAAATGAAATAATTGTATCTATGTAAAATGATTTTATATACGTTAGGATATATTAAAATTTATAGAACTTGTTGAAAAGATTTAAATAGAAATTGTCAAATGTATAAAGATAAAGAGAAGGAAGAAAGAATTTTAGGTAAGAAATACATATTTATACATATACTTGATAACCTTGACACATTCATATAAATACGTTGCTAATATCGTCATAATAACGTTGCTAAGACTTGAAAAGCATTATAATTACTAGCATTTCATATGGATATATTATTTGTATAAAAGAAACATGCAGTTTTTGAAGTTATACTTCTTTTGGGGCGTTTGGGAAAATGTGATGGGAGTGATTTTTTTCCGAGCACGTGGTAAAAACGGCACCATGATGTATTTACGATGCGCGGCAAAACGATTTCAAATTTACGGCATCTTTTTTTTTCTCAAGCGGGTCACCCATCCAAGTACTAATCGTACTCAGCGCTGCTTGACTTAAATGATCGGACCCGGAACTAGTGCTATTACAGCGCCATGGCCGTTGTTATTTATAGTATTATTATTATTAGTATTTCCTTCAAATGGAATTGTTACTTTTAATACACACTTAGCTATTTGTTTAATATTTATATAAAATTTAATTAATATTTTGAATCCTATGATAATTTAAATTTGATCAAATTGATTTCCCGCCGTTGCTAAGGGTGGGGAAAATGATATATTTTTAATTGGTACAATTGGTACCAGATGGCGATACTATTCCAAAAAATCTTCAAAATTGTCAGATGACGCTCGGGTGATTCGGTCGTATTCGATAACGATCAGAAGGAAAAGAGCGACAAAAGAAAACATGGCGGTGGTGTATCACTAGTGCGTTAGCGCCAGTGCGGTTTCGTGTGGTCGATGGCACGTTAAGGTCTCCTAGTAGTATCGTCTGTATTTACGAGTTTAATGATCGGAGTTGATAAAAATGAACGCATGCAAAGTGGTGTGTTAATATGTTTAATGTGTTGTGATGAAAGTAGACGCCGTTCGCGGCTGAAGAAAAAAACTTGGGGACTTTGTTTGTTTCGTTCAAGAAAAGTTTGCAATTTTCAGTGTTAGTGTTACACTGGTATGTATTTACAATTAAATTATCATGATTATTTTTATATTTGTATTTCTTTGTGCATTCTTCCCTTATTTTGCGTTTTACTGTAAAAGAAATTTTGTGTCTTTTTGGACGATCGATGATCGTTAGGTTATCTTTCGTCGTCGTCCTCGTTGTCGACCTCGTTGTCGTCCTCATTGTCGTTGTCATTATTTAATTCTATATGCATGCATCGAGATATCGTGGCTATTAGATTTCGGGTGTGTTCCCTGTTGTCATAATGCGGGGCATTGACGTCCTTCTTAGTCTTTTTACAACTCGTAATACTTGGACATTATTATTGTGTTTATTGCTTCTTACATTTCAAAGAGATAAACAAGGGATTTAAATAATCGACAAGCAAATTATTTAAAAACCGTTAAACCAAATTTCGATCAATTAATAGCTAAAATAACAATCAATATAGATAATTAAATTTATGAATTACGATGGAAAAATAATGATCATTTGCTAGTCATTAGAAAATAGTAATATCGTGAGAAAGATCACATAGGACTCGTTTCTTTATGTCTTGCATATGGTAAACCCCTATGGTGCCTTCCTAAAGAAATAAAGAAAAAAAGCGAAAGAGGAAAGAACCGCGTGCACACAAATATACTGTGTACTACACATATGCTCATACTCGTGCATTTGCTCGCAGTAGCCTTTACTTGAATTAAAAAATACAAATTTTTCCAAGTAAAAATCTCGGCGAATCAGTAACTTTACGATCAATCGATCAAAATTTCTCTTTGTTATCAGATAAACCTAACGTATTTTTCGTTTTAAAACGAATAGAGAAAGATAAAATAAAATAACCAAAAAGAAAAATGTAAAAGAAAAGAAGAAACCGTGCAATTGTGAAGTAGTGTAATTACATAGCAAGTATATAAGTAATATAAGTATATATATATAAGTTAGTGTAGCCAAGAGAGAAGAAGAGGATGGCGTCTTGTTTCAATGTGCCATACACACATACGAAAATATAAAGAAGAAAGAAGGGACATACATCCAACGTGAGAACGTTCTCTCTGAGTGTGAGTTTGGTCGTCGATATATAGGTCAGGCGCTCCTTAACGTTGGGGTCATTAACCCAGTCAGGGTTCTCGGTATCGTCGATAAAACAGACCTAGTTCTTTTTCCCGTCAATAGAGGTCACGGTGTGAGTTATATTTCGAATCGTTTATTCCTTTTTATAGTTCCTATGATTTATCACTATATCTTATTATTATTATTATTAGTATTTATTATTCAAAATTAGTTATATTATAATGCAATAATATTATCCGAAGTATTTTTATGTATAAATAAATTAGGTTATGTTAAGGTAGCTTATGTTAAGGTAGCTTAAGTAGCTAGAATAATAATAATAATAATAATAATAATAATAATAATAATAATAATAATAATATAAAGCTAATGAAAGTTTTTTTAAGTTATTTAAAAGTTGTTTTTCTTTTTTTCCCCAAAAACAGTGTTTTAAGGTAGGAAAGTTTTTATTAATAATTTATTTTGTTCTTATCTTTCTTCCTTATTTATTCTTATTATCTTTAAAATATTTCCCATTTGTTTTTCAAATATTAAAAACGTTGTCAAAAGAAAAAAAGTGACGAAAGTTTTCGGAGTTCACCGGTGCATTACATTGCAAAAAAAAATAGCATTAGTATTTGAGTATATTGTTTATGTTTTATTAATAAAAAATTCTATTGTTTTCGAGTCTTTTTATGTAGATTAACAAAAATACGTAATGATAATAATATTAATGAATAAATAAATAAAAATCAAAAATATCTATTTGTAATATACATGTAGTATAGATAATATGCACGCACCACGCATGCGCGTTCCTCCCCTACTCTCTTTCTCTCTCTCTCTCTCTCTCTCTCTCTTGTTGCTTTTTCAAAAGTTTTAAAAATACATATATCTTTTTTATCTGGAGTGGGATGGTCATATTTTTGGAATACGCGGTTTCTCAATTCAATAACGCATACTTATTGCAACGTTTTTTTTTATATGTACATAATACAGGTAAATTTTAAAAGGTGTTATACTAATCATCGATAACGATAGATGATTTTGGTAAAGATATGCGTTTTCTTGATTATAAGTAAATATAAAATGTTCTAGAATACGAGAGAATGATGATTGATGCTTTTTAAGAAAATTAAAACGCCGCTTGTTGACCTTGTGTATTCAAGAAATTATATTCTCCGTGTTATCGCTACTTAGGATTAAATAATTCATCGGTCGAAGTTCTCCTTTTGTTAGATTAGATTCGTGACTACTCTTTACAAAGTTGCATTGAGCCACTAGTGATTCGTGTCTTTTTTTTTATTCTCCCTCTTTTTTTTTTTTTTTTCTTTTAATAACCTTTAGATATCGGAGCGAAACGCATAATCCGAAATTACGCATAATCTTTGACACAGTAACGATATTTACAATTAGAAAGTTATAAAATCGCATTTGCATTTTGTTATTTCGTTGTTATTTTCTTCAACGTTCTAAAAAAAGAAAGTAAGAAAGAAAAAAAGAAAGAAAGGAAAAAAAAAAGAATATAATCAATCGTCCTCGTGTTAAAAAGGTGATCATCATTCATTGCACTTCACGTAGATACCGGTTGAGAAAAAAATACAAGAAAGAAAGAAGGTAAGTAAGCAAGTAAGTAAGTAAGTAAAAAGAAGTAAAGCAAGAGTTTGAGTAAAACTGTTCTCACCCGAATAATAAATACCTATATTAATCGTCATTGAATTTCGAGACTTTGAAACGCGATCAAAGGTCAAACGCGGACTTTGCGTGTACATTCTTTTTCTTGTTTTTCATTTTTTTCTTTAACCTGCTTATTTAGATAAGGACAGATAAACCCCCTTGTGTTTTTTTTTTTTTTTCTTTTTATTTCAAACGTCAACGTATATAATTGAAAATTAATAATGGCGCATAATTCGAGCGCGTATCTATTCATTTTTAATCGTTCAATATAATTATACATCGAAATCGTATTTATATATCTAACTTAGTAGTTTTTATATTTGTTATTTAACTTAAGATCGATTAAATCTATTCGAATAATATCATATATTTCAATTCCAAGGAAATCAAATAATTGTAATTGGGTGAAGTGGAATAAGACATAAATGAAAAAGGATTAAGAGGTTAGGGTTTATTAAGTACGACGAGTAGAAATTGTTAGGCAAAGTTAAGTTCCCGAAAACAAGTCACCGCTAACAATTTCTTGTTGTTTCTTTTTTTTTCTGTCCCCCTTCAATTTTCGCAAATGCGCACCTGCGACAGGTGGGCCGAAAGTTTCTGCCATAGGAAGAGAGGGGATAAGGGAAAGAGGAGGAGGAGGAGGGGGAGGGAGTTTTTGAAAAAGGGGTGGTTGTTTATCGCGATTCTCGCGAGATTATGGTCTCCGCGTGTAATAGTTCTTCTTTTTAATTATTTTCCACGGTGGTATGCTAGATTTCAATCTGTCGATATTTTATTGTACTTTTTGTTTTGTTTTCTTTTGTTTTGTTTTTTTTTCTTTTTTTTGTCTTTTTTTCAAAGAGAATTTTTATCTTTATCTTATCGAGAATGTCAAAGAAAAATGTTCATTTATCGAGCAAAGAGTTTTATAAACTACGCAGTTAACGAACAATATATTAGCGTTCACTCGGCGTTTCTATTACTAGGTATATTTCCTTCTTTCTTTGTTTTTGTTTTTTTTATTTTTTGCATTCGATTATTGCATCGTCTAGTTTTCGTAATGTTTCGTTTATAAATCACAACAGTGACGCAGGGAAAAATAAATTAAATCAAATGTTGTTTTATCAAAAATGTGGCAAAGAATAAAGTAAAAAATAAAAATAAACAAAATAATAAGGCAACGCTTCTTTGAATTTCATTGAATTTATATTTGACGAATTTGTATTGCATACAGTGTTTGTTTTTCTTTATTTTTTTTACTACAAATATAATAATCTAAATTATTAATAATAATAACAACTTTCTTACGGATAACAATCGTTCGAGTCCGAACAAAAACAACATTTTCGCAATTTATTATCGTATTCTTGTCATTTTCTTGGTTGCACGTGGAACACAATGATATTAGCAATGTCATTGCTAATGAAGAAACGTAATTACGCATAAGAATAATTTGATTATTGTATTTATAGTATCGAACGAAGAATTAATAAGAGTTTTATTTATAACCATACAAATTATATAATTAAATGTTAAACTAATGCACTTTTCATGGATTGTAAATAACGTGAGTGACTTGGCGAATCTTCTTTTTCATCATAATTTTTTTTTTTTTTCTTAATTGCTATTTATGCGTAAATGCAAACGTCGATTCTGAACGAATCAGTTAAAAGATGATTTGTAACAAAAAATTGATTATAAAAAAGTAATATCACATTTTCAATTATTATCTATGCCAATTAATTATTAATTATAGTCATATACATATGACGCATGTGTGTAAACGACGTGCATGTTTAATCATTATCTGACTTTGTTAGATAAGTTAAAACGTACGTGACTTGTTTACATAAAAATTAAATATAATATTTAGTTTGTTATTAGTTTTCATTGATCATTACTATTAACCGAATGCGTTCGTTAATTCATCCAACGATTTACAACTCATAACGTATCACAATTTGTTGTCAAACTGATTGTAATTAATATAAAAAGTTTCTCTCAAAATAATGTGTGTGTGTGTTGTTGGGCTTAAACTTTTAAAATACTTTTTAATTAACATTTCAAATGATTACAATCAATTCTATTTATAAATTACGTATTCGTGGAAACGGTGACTAATGCATTTTAATTTTCGTCATTTTTAAAATGTACATTAGAAATCAAAGATCTGAAATATAATCCCTTGTTAATTTTAAATACAATCACAACAATAGTTTGAATATAAAATTGACAATTTTTCCAACGTTAATTCGTACATTAGTTTGTTAATCGTACGTAAATCAAAAAATAAAATAAAATAAAATAAAATAAAAAAAGCAAGATAATAACATATTGTAAAACTGATGATATTGCGAATAATTCTTTTTCGATTGGTGATTAAGCATCGAACTTTTCGAGATTTGTTACCGTAAGGAGGAACTTCTCGTATAAAGGTGGATGAATTTAATGGTCGCTCATCTAGTCCAAAGAAATTTTTCTATTCTTCGAGAATGAAGTTGAGTTTATATATCATCTTGGGTATACTGTTTCACGAATAAGCCACGTGTGTACCTTCGTCCTACCTCGTCGTCAGACTAATCTTCCACTATTTTCATACTATCTTATATATATATATATATATGGTAAAAGTATATAAAGGGTGTGTCAATAAAAACTACTATCCAAAATAACTCATTACTTATTGGTTAGATGAAAAAAAAAAAACCCCATTTTAATGAATTATGTATCATTTTGAGCAATGCATCTTGGATGGATATATAATTTGATTTATATGATATTTATATCTTCTTTTTTTTTTTTTCTTTCTTTCTACATATATATACACATCAAAGTGACCTTATGTTTTTTTTTCAAAATTAATCTATCCTATTTTTGTAAGAAAATATGTTGACCGATTATTGTGTGTAAAAAGTATTGCGAATAAGCCCAATAATATGTTTAAATATTGCATTGTTTATCGATATGAAAGAATTTAGATATTTATTGCGAGATATAATATATGAGATGCAACCACCAAATAGGTGATTTATTATTTTAGATAGTAGTTCTTATTGACTCACCCTGTATGTATCCATACAGTATTGGTACATTTCCTTTCGTCTCTCTTTTTTCTTCTTTATTTTTTTTTCTTCTTTTTTTGTGTATATTCTACTTATTATTAATTTAATTTAAACAAGCAAAGTAATTGAAAATGTTCATCGTGTTCTTTAAGTAAATATCAATCGTGTATGGTCTTATGCAAATGAAACAATTTTTTATTTTTTTTTTTTACTTTTTTTTTCTTCTCTCCTTTTTTCGTTATCACTTGAGTTTAATAAATCATATAATCGATGCCACTATTCTTTTTTTTTTTCTTTTTTTTTTTTTTATACAAACAAGTTATTTAAATAATTTAATTTTCGTTCGGTAGGATTAATTGAGAAATATTACTTTTGCACAAACGATCGTTGTAAAATGCATTTTACAATTTGAGCATTCCAATGTAAAATATAATGTTTAAATTAATTTTCTTTTTGATATATTTATTTATTTTTGCATCGAAGTATGCGTGTATTCGATATGAATATCAAGTTGAGTGTGTGTTATATTATATTTAATATAGAACATATTTTCCATAATGGGTGTACTTATTCCTCATTAATATTCCATAAGTAGTGTATTATATTCTCTCTCTCAACGCGTTATAGTTATATTAAATTATGCAGAATTTTGGAATTAATTCTAAAGTAACTTTTGCTCGTAACATCGGGGCCAATGCAGATTTTAATAGAGTGAACAAAATACATCATTTTATGCATATAAGGTTGGTTAAGATATTTGATAGAATTTTTTAAAAAGGTTAAAGTGGAGATAATCGAAATTTTTAAATGCGCGAGGATAAAGCAAAAGAAAAGAAAAAAAAGAAATTTATATATTTTTATTCGATTAACTTTGACATATATACCATCTAAAAATCAAATATTTCGTTTTTCATTTCTTTTTTTTTTTCTTTTTTTTCTTTTCTCAACACATTTGATCTTCCGTTGAAAGTTTGTCATTGAAAATGAAGAGCACATTATTTATTTATGTTCAAAAGTACGTTGAGAATATTATTTAAATAATACAATATTTTGTTCATATATAGAATTAATTTAAAAATATTACTTTTGCATAAAAATGATCGTTATAAAAATGCGTTTGCTTTTTCAGCATACAAAAGTAATTTACTGTTAAATTTATTTTCTTTACGGTATATTGATTAATTTTCGTATCGAAGTATATGCTTATCCAATATATATATATATGGAACACATTGAATTTATTTAATATGAATAATATATTAACCCTTTGTATTCGTGGCCCTTATTCTTAAATATGAAAATATTATGAGCAAAAATTTGCATCTCTTCACATTATAGATTGAAAACTTTTGAATCCTCCTGTACGTAAGAAAATTACTCTTCTTTTATATATAAAAAAACTTTTACGTGTTAATCGTAATAAAAATCAACACTTTTCTTTTTTTTTTTTTTTTTTTCAAATCAAGTAATTAAATGTTACCAATGTTTCTCTGTTGCAGAATCATGATAAAAATTAGTCGTATATAATTTTTACGTATTCCCTATATTATTTTTTAATGAGACATTTACGATCTTACGTTAAGTATAACACGTCACGTTTATTATTTTAATTTTATTTCAAATGTAATAGTAAATACATTTCTTTTTTTGTTACTAGCTGAATAAAACAGAAACAACCTGCATAAATATAATTAAAAATAAAAAAAAATTAGAATAAAAAACGTATAATAATATGCGTAGACACTGACGTAATTGAATAGTATCGATGGTTCTTTTTATTTTACTTTGTTTTTGTTGTAATACAATCACAACAAGGATACACGTGTCATTTATATTTATAATTTTTACACTTTTGTTATAAACACACGATAACAAAGTATTTAAATATCTTTTTTCTTTTTTTTTCTTCTTTTTTTTTTCAATTACAGAATAGCTCCCTACCCAACGTAAAAAAATTTGCGGCACATAGAAACGACACTCTGTCTATTAGCAGAATGGACAACAAGAATCGGCAGAATTTCACGGGATAAATCACCGATTGGCCGCAGAAGTGCAGGGCGCCCACGAAAACGATGGTGCGACACAATTTAACAGTGCAATAGGCAGAAAAACGTCGTTACGAAACAGGCAACTTGCCTAAATTAAAGAATGAAGAAGAAGAAGAAGAAGAATACGATGACACGGTTACTTTTTTTTTTCTTTCTTTTTTTGGCGAGTTTGAATGGAAAAAATAAATCGTATAATTTAGTAAAATGCGTAACCCCAAAAGTGCATTAAAAGAAACTGTATATGATAATTAGGCAAAAAAATAAAAAAAAAAAAGTAAAAAAAAAAAAAAAATCTTATAGACTGTACAAAACGTTTCTAATTTTATACTCGAATTATAATACTTAACTGCACACTCTCTTTCTCGCTTTCTCTACATTGTCAAGGCATGGAAGAAAGAATGAAAAGTTGAAGAGGGAGGAGGAGGAGAAGGAGGAGGAGGTGGAGGAAAAAGGGGAAGGGGGGAGGATGAGAATAAGTAGAATCCGTTGAACAAAGCGTGTCTCTAAAGTCTAGACGACCCTACGAGACAGAGAGTGAGAGTGAGGTATGAACAGAGGGTGGGAGGAGGGTGGAGATTGGTGTGATGGGATGGGGTGGGATAGGGGGGTTCTGGGAGGGCTGGGTACGAGCAAAGCTTGTGCTCGATGAACGGGAAACGAACGAACGAAGAAGAAGAAGAAGAAGAAGAAGCATATACACACCGTGCATCGTCTCATCCTATGGGGTTCTTTGTTTCTTTCAGTCGTCGTTCGATACTACTACTACTACACCATAGGGACCTTACTCGTAGCTTCTGTGCATATTTTTCATCGTTGCGTCAGGATAGTGAATCCCCCCCCCCTTTTTCTTTTTTTTTTCTTTTTTTTTCTCTTATTTCTTTCTTTATCGTTTTCTACTATGATTATAGGTGTGTATGTGTGTGTGTGTGTGTGTTTGCATGTGTGTAGAATAGTAGTAACACGGCCAACGGCGTGTATCCGAATTCTGTGTTATTTTCATCGTTTACAAGGAAAAATAAAAGAAAATACGTAGCCTTTTCATACATCTTTTCAAATCGAAAACTACCCCCTACCCTTATTTGTATGTAGAATTTCTTTTCGCCTTTTGACTCATTTCGTTAGACCATCGTCGAGTTCCTCGAATGACGATAGAATCTTTCTACCCTACTACCCCCTTTGATAAACACGTATCAATGTGGGAAAATTGTATTTTAAAATCTTACGCTTACTTTGTGTAATAATTATTATTGAAATTGATTTATATTTCTTTTTTATCTTTTGATAGAACATTGAAATAATGATTATTTTTTTCTCTCTATTCGTTCTAGCAATTATTTTTAATTTTTTTTTTTGGTTGCATTTTAGAAACGCGAGATTTGTTTGCTTTCTAGGATTAAGTAAAATAATAATAAAATAATGAATAGTAATATCTCTCTCAAGACCTGGTAGTTTTGTTTCGTAATCCAAGTAGCAATTTGATAAACTCAATAGCAAGTTAGTTAGCAGTATGTATAATAACGTTTGTGCTCTTGGAAAACGAGTGCATAGTGCATCTTATCGGGAAAATTGTATTTTAAAATCTTACGCTTACTTTGTGTAAGAATTATTATTGAAATTGATTTATATTTCTTTTTTATCTTTTGATAGAACATTGAAATAATGATTATTTTTTTTCTCTATTCGTTCTAGCAATTATTTTTAATTTCTTTTTTTTGTTGCATTTTAGAAACGCGAGATTTATTTGCTTTCTAGGATTAAGTAAAATAATAAAATAATGAATAGTAATACTCTCTCAAGACCTGGTGGTTTTGTTTCGTAATCCAAGTAGCAATTTGATAAACTCAATAGCAAGTTAGTTAGCAGTATGTATAATAACGTTTGTGCTCTAGGAAAACGAGTGCATAGTGCATCTTATCGGGAAAATTGTATTTTAAAATCTTACGCTTACTTTGTGTAATAATTTTTATTAAGATTGATTTATATTTTTTTTTTATCTTTGAATATTGAACATTGAAATAATGATTATTTTTTTTTCTACTTATTCTAGCAATTATTTTTAATTTCTTTTTTTTGTTGCATTTTAGAAACGCGAAATTTGTTTGCTTTCTAGGATTAAGTAAAATAATAATAAAATAATGAATAGTAATATCTCTCTCAAGACCCGGTGGTTTTGTTTCGTAATCCAAGTAGCAATTTGATAAACTCAATAGCAAGTTAGTTAGCAGTATGTATAATAACGTTTGTGCTCTTGGAAAACGAGTGCATAGTGCATCTTATCGGGAAAATTGTATTTTAAAATCTTACGCTTACTTTGTGTAAGAATTATTATTGATATTGATTTATATTTCATTTTTATCTTTTGATAGAACATTGTAATAATGATTATTTTTTTCTCTATTCATTCTAGCAATTATTTTTAATTTTTTTTGTTTTGTTGCATTTTAGAAACGCAAGATTTGTTTGGTTTCTAGGATTAAGTAAAATAATAATAAAATAATGAATAGTAATATCTTTCTCAAGACCTGGTAGTTTTGTTTCGTAATCCAAGTAGCAATTTGATAAACTCAATAGCAAGTTAGTTAGCAGTATGTATAATAACGTTTGTGCTCTTAGAAAACGAGTGCATAGTGCATCTTATCGGGAAATTGTATTTTAAAATCTTACGCTTACTTTGTAAGAATTATTATTGAAATTGATTTATATTTCTTTTTTATCTTTTGATAGAACATTGTAATAATGATTATTTTTTTTTCTACTCATTCTAGCAATTATTTTTAATTTCTTTTTTTTGTTGCATTTTAGAAACGCGAGATTTGTTTGCTTTCTAGGATTAAGTAAAATAATAATAAAATAATGAATAGTAATATCTCTCTCAAGACCTGGTGGTTTTGTTTCGTAATCCAAGTAGCAATTTGATAAACTCAATAGCAAGTTAGTTAGCAGTATGTATAATAACGTTTGTGCTCTTGGAAAACGAATGCATAGCGCATCTTATCAACTTTGTCACATAACGCGTATGCAGCGGAACTTGACTGATAATAAAATGCGATGTCGATGACCCTTTGCGTATCGTCATGGTATCTACCTGATATGTCACTTTCCACATTCAGATTATTCCTATCTAAAGATATATGTATATTTGTTTCCATTCGTATGTATTTACATACGTAAATGTGTACACCTAGAGAGAGAGAGAGAAAGAGAGAGAGAACTTAACTTATTAAATCCTTCGAATAAATCAAGAAAGATTTGATTTGTTTCAGGATTGTTGTTTAATTTGTTAACAACAAACAAATTTGTTGTTTTTCCTCTAGTTAATTATTTGTTTATTTTTAGAATCTATAAATTAAAAACTTCATTATCAATGTGCAGTTATTATCGATGCTTAGGTTGTTTTAGAATGACATTAATCGATTCCTAAGTTTCAATGATATATATTTCAATATATGCGATTCTACATGATAAGCAATTTGTCAATTGGATATGTAGAAACAAAATCACGTATTTCATTGTTTGTTTTACACGACAAACTGTGAATAATTAATAATGTCGAGGTAAATTGAAATTGATCTAGATTTTATGAAATCTTTACTGTCAATGTATGTATTTATGTACGTACGTATGTGTGCATGTATGTATGTATGTATGTATGTATGCATTGTCACATGTTTTGACGTTTATAGGAAAGCAGTATGATGAGAATACACGAATGAACAATAATTTTACCCAATGTGTGTGTAAGAAAAGTGAACGAATGTTTATACGTAGGTGGTTGGTAATTCTAAATAGAAATTCATATGCCAATTATCGAGCAATTATTAACGAAGATATTTCAGACAACTATTGAACTTATGCAAAATAGTTTCTATTAACCTTTTGATTACGAGTGATACCAAATCTATATATTAATTGAATATGCATAAAATATACGTGTTTTTATTAAAATGTGATAAAAAATATTTTTAAAAATTGTTTTAATTCGAACATTTTTGTTTCACTGATTATTACGAAAAATGTATTTTTTAATACACATTGACAATTACATTTATTGTTTATGCAAATTTAAAGGAAAAAAAAGCCTAATTCAATTGTTCCTATTGTTTAGCAAACATGCAATATATTTTATATGTAAAAAAATTTGCACAAATGTTAACTATAGCAACAACAACAAAAATATATATCAATATTTCATTATCCACCCCCTAATTTAAATCTTTCACAACGATTTTATAATCCGTTCGCGAATTTAATCGAGATATTTGTATTTCCATCGAAAATTTCTCGTTGAGATTCATCGGCTCGTAATTTTATACAAAAATAATAAATATCTGTGCGCGCAAAAAGATAACGCGAAAAGAAAAGAAGAAAAAAAAAAAGAATAGAAATATTTTAAATTTCAATAATTTTGAAAGACAAAACACAAAACAACAAGAAAAAGAAAGAATAAATTAGCATAAAAGATAAATATGTGTCTTTTTTTAGGTTTTTTTTTTTTAAATTAGCTAAAAATATATTGTTAGCGATTTCTTTTATTCTTTTTTTCTATTTTTTTTTTCGTGTTTTTCTTTTTTCTCGTATAAAAATTCGATTCAATTAATTATATTATTATCGTAGGATTATTCGTGTATTCGAAATTATCAATATCATTTTCTTTACACGAGTCGTTACACGTATTATTTTATCACGTATCCGTTGAGAATGAAGATGAATTATCCTATAAACGAAGGGAGAGAGAGAGATTTATAAAGAAAAATAATAGACACCAACTGCCAATTATTCGTCAAAATCTTCTAAAGGTAAATTGAAATAATAGAACTCTTGATTAACTCTCTTATCAAAATTGGACAACGTAAAAAGAAGGAGGGGTGAATAAAAAAAAAAAAAAAGAAAAAAACACGTGGCACCGAAATTTCTTACTCCTTCCTTGCTGTTTATTTAAATAGTCAATACTTTTTTAATCTTTTTTTTATTTTTTTACGCATGTCAAGGAAAAACTCGATGATATTTACGAAAAGATTTCGGTTGTAAGAGAGGAAGAAATAGAAGAAGAAGAAAAGAATTATAAAAAAAAAAAAAAGAATAAGAATAAAATAAAAACTTAACCGATTTATGTTAATTTTTCAGAACTGTTTTAGAAGATGAAGGATGAAGAAGTAAGCGAAGACAATGCTGCCTCGACGTCCACGGGGAAAGTGGTTGATAGTTTGGTTCCCTATGGGTAAGTTATATTCTTATTTTTCTTTTTGAAATTATACTTCTTTCGGCACGTTTGGGGGAACAAAAAATGATGAGTGTGAATTTTTACAATGCATGCGAGTAAAAGCGATTTGAAATTAACTGGATGAAGTAAGTCGATATATTTCTCATAAATTAGTGTGGACTGATATCTATATTATGATTTTTTTTCTATATATACACACACAACACCTGTTTTATTTCAATACTAAATAACGAGCGTGACACTCAACGTGTTAACGATTTATTTACGATTCGTAAAAATTGTAAATTCTTATCGTATATACGAAATATACGCAATGTACGTAAACTATTCCTTGTACTACTAGTTTCTTAATTAGGTTTAGCTAATTATGCGACTCTACATTTTCTATTTCAATAAAAGACCGTAACACACCTAATAAATAGACTTCGTTTCAACATCGAATCTCAATGCATATAAATTTCATTTTCCAATGGTTAACAATATAAAGATTTCAAAAGTTATACATAGTAATAATAATATTATTTAGAGGAAATTATAATGAACTCATTTATCATACGTTATAACGTAAAATGCAAATCTTGTTTTCTTATTCTTCTTTTTAAAAGGTTTAAGTCGATAGGGGTTTAATTATAATAAAAAAATTTAATTATAATATAATAAATAAGGACACGATTTTTTGTTTATATATTTTTATAACGAAATTTCGCACAGACTTGCTCATAGATAACACAAATAAATTGTTCAAGATACACAATAAATTGTTCAGATTAGAAAGTGTTAAATACTGATAAAGTAGCTTTGATAATAATATTTTGAAAAATTCTAAAAGTAGAGTTAATCGTTTAAAACTTTGTTAAGTATAATAATTGTCACTCAGTATAACAGATTTTACGCGAATGTTTTATGATGTAAAACTTTATTGACCTTTGAATTTGAAATATTTGGTACTCGTGAGATTTGTGTTGGTGACACCATAGATTTCTTTCGAGAAACTGACATCAAATGAGAATGAAACCGTTTAAATTAAATAAATTTATTAATAATAAATTTAATTTAATTCATTAATAAATATATATGATTTAGGTTAAGGTTGAAAATCGTCTAATATCTTTAAGAAATGAAGCATATAAAATTACATATTTTATATGTATAAATAAAAAATTTATATACATTTTTATAAATTTATTTAATATACATTTGATTAATATTAAATTAAAAATTTCTCAAAAGTAGGTTCTCTAAGTTACGTCGTGTACGATCTTAAAACAATCTTATCCTATATTAATTAGTCTCCTTTATTACGTAAATGTTCAATAAACAATTTACAGCTGATTACAGTGCAACGGATCTTGCGAGAAAATTTACTTAGTTAGAGCTTCTTTGAATAGATATTTCTAACACCTAATCTACGAAAAATAAAGCACTATATTCTTCAAACTTTAACAGGAAACGTGTGTTGAACATAGACTTCGTAATAATCGGGTTATTGTAATTACGTAAAATGTGATTATGCTATTCAATTATTTTGTTCGTTTGTTTTTTTTTTTTGGTTTTTTATTAATATAGATAGAAGTTATTTTTTCGGAGATTTATGCAGCAAATAAACTTTTTTTTTTTAAAATCTGGATCGCGCGTGTGGTTTAAAAGTGAATTATTTTTTTTTATCGGAAACTTTTTGATTTCTACATGGATTAACTTATGGAACGAATTTAAATAATATATTCCATACAATAAAGTATTTCTCGTATGACGTAGGAATAAAAAATTTCTGTTATACAAATTTTTTTGAAATATCTTTTATAAAATGAAAAGGTATGTTACTGTAATGAAAAGAAATATGAAAAAAATTAATAAGCACGAATAATCCTCAAAGAAATCTCAAGAAGATGAAATGTTCAGAAAGTATGAACGAATTAATTCTATAACAAAAGAAAAGAATGATGATAAAAGTAATGCGAAAAAAGAACTAAAAAATAATTACGTATAGAGTACAAGAAAACGGTAAACTCACGGATAAATTGTCGATTTTTAATGAAAAATAACATCGCTGTCGAGTTGACAAAAAGAAATGTTTTTATTTTTATTTATTTTTCTTTTTTAAAGTTGTCGATGGTTAGAAGATCGTTTGAAAATGGAATCGACATATATAATCAATCGAGAGTAGGGAGAAAATTTATATACAATTTATCTTCCGTTGGAAGCAACTGCATCGGGTGCAACATGCATGCAAGCAAGCAAAGTAAGTAAATTTTCTCGATGTGAGAAACGTTTAAAATTCCGGTGTTATCGGTGGAAGAGGTGAGGTGGTGCGGGAGGCGGGGATATGGGGCCCGGTTGGAGCGTGGCGGGGCGTGGCGGAGAGCGGGGCTGGGAGTGGATGGGTGGGGAGTGATAGGGGGGGATATATGCGCTACCGGTGCGGGGTTAGGCGTGTGTTGTTATCTGCTTTCCCTCCATAAGTCTTCTAAAGAAGATCGCGGATAGGAGGGAGTATTCGTTTGTCGAGCCGAGTGGTGCCGAGTACCGCCGAACCGGGTACCTAGCCGAATGCCGCCGCAACGATTCCTGCAAGGGGGGTGGCGGGGGAAAAAGTACTGTGAGAGCCGGCGCGCCAATCAGCCGACAGAGTGGGGATAGTTTGTGTAGCGGCAGTCAGCCTCGAGCTGCAGCGCTGTGTGGGTGTGTTTTTCTCTCGTTCTGCTACGCTATCTTGCGATTCGCGAAACCGGCGGCGGCTAACCATTATAGCTAGCGATTTTAAACGACGGTAGAACATTACTTAGTGTACGCCGCTGACCTTTCATATTTTTCATCTATTAATTTATATATTGACAAATAATATATATATATATTTATATATATGCATATATTACGATCATATAACGATTTCGTTTCGTGATCAAATATTTATATGCTTGTTTTTATTTTTTTTTTGTTATTTTGTTATTTTCATTTTTCCTTTTTTAAATATATCTAATCACGTTGAGAAGGAAATCATTCTCGTCGTCATCCCGCCGGTACGATTTTTCATTTGATAGCTTTGGAACACTGTGTCAAGGTCGCTGATAAGCCGGACTTTGGCCTATTCGTGAACTCGGAGCATGAAAAAAGAATTTTTCAAACGTTCTTATTTCTCGTCATCGTCAAACGTCATCGTCATTCTAGTTTTCTCTTAGTTTTCATCGTAATCGTGGTCGTTATAGCTTTTGCTATCAATGTAAATAGAAGTTGGTACGCGTCGTTGGTTCCTTTATGTATACGTCTATCTACTGACTATCGTATATACAACTCCTTTGAGAAGAATAACACGCAATTACTACGCATCTTAAAAGCGTTCTTTCTCTACTTCTTTTTCTCTATCGGAGTCTGGTACACGGTGTCAAGGTCAACAATCTCTCGGAGTGAACGATCGGAAACAACTCTTCAACGGACATAACACGATCGACTACCACGACTTGTGTGACTCTAGATAAAAATCAATTTGAATCAGCTGAGCCAAATAAGAAACAAAACAAAAAAAAACACATACGCAGAGAAAGAGAAAGGAGAAAGGGTTAAATAGCAGGAAGTTGCATGGACTTTGTTCTAATTTTGCAAAGATGCAATAATACGAATTAATCGTATTATTAATTGACGTAAACGAGTTATTTGATATTACGACTAATACGAAAATTAATTAAGGGTGTTTAAACGAACATTATTTGAAAAAAAAAAAAAAACAAAAGTTTATCGTACGATTAGAAAATGAAACAAACACGACCTAGATCGAGAATGAATTTATTTGTTTTGTAGTCATTTGCTCGTTCAAAAAATGTCTCTGTCGTGTCGTATGTAATATTTATTTAAGAAAACGAAAGAAAGAACAAAATGTGGTCCCAACAACAGCAACAGCAACAGCATCATCATCGATATCATCAGCAGCAGCAACAACAACAGCAACAGCAGCAGCCACAGTTGCAGTTGCAGATGCAACCGCAGACATGCATGAGGGGGTTTGATTTTGATCATATGCAGCAACAAAATGTCAATCTTGGTATTGTCGGTGCTAACGATACAACATCGCAGCACAAACTTCAACTACTTCAACATCATTCGAGGGGATCAAATACTATGGAACTGCCGTTGTCAAGGTCAGACAACATTGTTTTTCACGAAAGCCTTTTTCTTTTCTCTTTTTCTCTCTTCATAAAGTATTTGCGATGTATTTTAAACGTATATATATATAACTTATTGCGTTTTATATATATATATTTTCTTTTGACTCTTTTTCGTTCATTTTACTAAAAGTTTATCTTGTATTAATGCAGTGTACACCGCATTATCTTTAAATTTGCCACGTTCCTTTAAAATGATCTTTTAACAGATATATCGTTTGCATTATGTATTATTTGCGTTTACTGCGATAATGGATAAAAGAAAAGTGATGGATGATCGAATTTGCTTACGTCTTTCTATATTGTTTTTAAACATTTAATCTTTTTTTATTTTTTCTTTTTTTTTTTTATTTTTCTCTTTTTCTCTCTCTTTTTTCTTATTTTACTTTTTATTATTTTATTTTCCTCAACGAAAATGCTTCATTCCCGACGAAATGATTCATAATGTAACGAATCTCTTTTGGTGTTCGTTTACTAACGAGACCGATTTTCTTTCTTTTCGTCTTCTTTTTCTTACGTTTTAGAAAAAATATTTATTTTGCGAAGATATTTCGTATATTTTTTTTTTTTGTCTTATTCCTCTTGTTGCACAGGGACAACACAGCATAAATATATGCAGCTAAAATATTCTGTCTATAATGATTAAAAGAAAAAGAAAAAAAAAAAAGCACAGAATATTTAGAATCGCGTTTTCTATTTTTTATTTTTTTATTTTCTAATACGAAGTAAAACAAATATATTATCGTATATTATTTAATGATTATTACCCGACCGAAATATATTTTTCGTCGTATGGCAGACGTCAAGTGCATTATGAACATAATGGACGTTTAAAAATATCGAATTGTACGAAATAAACTTGTGCAAATTTCGTCGAGTTTCGTCATCAATACCAGCGCCGAATTTCTCGGGATAAATCAAGAATACATTAGCATAATTAATTATCGCGATTTTAATCAGCCGGATTGCGATCGAGTCAACATTTTATTAAAGAGCGAAATAATCGATCGTCTCTAATGTGACGTTCGACTGAGAATTTTTTTTATGTTTCTTTTTTTTTTTCGTAACAACCATTTTATTCTGTCTTAAATATTTCTTTTTTTTTTTCCTATTCTGGTTTTTCGATTTCTTTTTCTTTCTTCTTCATCTTCTTCTTCATCTTCTTCTTATGAATATTATTTTGCAAAAGATAATAATTGTTTCTTTTTTTTTTTTTTTTTCACCTCAAATCTAAATAAATTTTTATATGACGTTAGAAATTACGAAATATTAATTCGTTAAACGATTAGTTAAATCTTTCTGTTAGAAATAATTTAACCGTAATGAGGGAAAGTAGAAATAGGGTGGAAAATGAAATTATATTAGCCGAAATGGGAAAAAAAAAGAAGAAAAAAAACAAAATGCTAAAAACAAAGATTTTTCGTCTACGTTATTTACCATTATTCTTCTTCTTCTTCTTCTTTTCTTTTATTTTCTTTATTTCTTTCTTTTTTTCACGACGATTATCCTTGATGACGAAAATGTTACGCTCGACCCACGAATACTCGATGACCTTGTTCACTTTTTTACGATTCACGTTGTCAGAATCATCAAAGTTGCTATATAACATAGTTTTTACGAGAGATATGATTCATTTACTATAGATTATTTGGTGACTGTAGTTTCTTTTTCACCTGTTTTATAAATCAATAATTTATTATATTGTTATTACTATTGTTATTGTTATAATTCACCGAGAAAAAACAAATATTTCGAAATAATTATTATTCCGTTGTGAGAAAAATGATATTAAAATTAAAGAAAGGTAAAATGAAAGAAAGAATAACAAGAAAATACGAAGAAGAAGAAAAAAAAAATACGAAATGATTAAAATGAATATAACGATAAAGTTGCGGTTATTTATTTCATTTTCTCTCTCTCTCTCTCTCTCTTTCTATTTTGTTCGAAAAGGTTGGAAGAAGAAGAAGAGTGAAAACATAATCTTATATAGTTAACAAAGCTTCTTCGTCATTTGAATTCTGTTTTGAATTTATTTTGCGCGTTAGTCTCGGAACCAACGTAGAAGAAAATTTCTCATACACATTGATTGGTGGTGGTTGTTGTTGTTGTTGTTGTTGTTGTTGTCGTCGTCGCATTTCTTTTATAAAAGAAGAAGAAGAAGAAGAAGAAGTACCACCTTTTATGCGCGACCACGAAAAAGAGGGATTCAGTTTAAAACCCGTTTGTAAGATCCTCGAAGATGCTGCGTTAAAAGCAAACTTCGTCGTCTTTTGTTGTTTTCTCTTTAAGGATTAATCGAGAAAAGCTCGAAACGTGGTACGTCTCCTCCTGTCTTCGTTTCGTTCGTCGAAATTTATCCGTTTTCCATTTTTATTTTAGCTTTTAAGAGAAAGAGAAAGAAGAGTGGAAGGGGTAGGGTAGGGGGATGAGAAGGGGGTTGAAGAAAATTGGTAAGAAGATTGACTTGTTCTTTTTTTTTTCCTTTTTATTATTATTTTTTTTATATGTTTTATTTCATTTATTTGAAGAAGACACAAATTAGGCCAAATCTATCAACCCTCAATGATCTGAAATTGAGTATGTAATTTAGTTTGTAGATTTTAATTGAAACAATAAAAGTAGTATTCTTCTTTTTTTTATTATTATTGAGATTTCTCTTTTATTTCTTCTTCTTCTTCTTCTTCTTACTTCTTATTTCTTACTTCTTGCTTCTTATCGTTCTTTCGCAATAGGATTGTTTTTATTGTAATATGAATGTTTGTTTCGTTTTGTTAATAAATCAATCCGTACAATCGATGATTTGGTAGTTAATTGCAAATAAAACGTACAGCATCGTAAATTCTTTGACGATTTGGTCTTTGTTTTTCCGTTTTTTTTTCTTTTTATGTAAAATAAAGACCAGTAAAATAAGAAAATGCGGATTTAAATCATGTTCAATAAATTTTCAATAATTATTAGAATTGGCAATAGATTTTCTTATGACACATTTCAATTAAATTACAATCGAATCTAATCTTCTCAAGGTTATTCGGTCACATTATACGTGCTTGCGTTTATTATCTGCTTGGAATGTTTTCAATAATTTTGCAACTTGGTTAGCAAGTTATGTTATTTCTGCTTTATGCATTTAAATTATTGGAACGTACGATAAATGTTAAAGTACATTTTCGACTTATTTTACGAGCTCAAATTTAAAATAACATTTTGTTAAAAGTTTTGCAAAATATAGAGCATATTAATAATAATAGTAACGAAAAACCGATAATGTAATACTTACATTAGTAAGAATATGTAGTTAAAAAAAAAAAAAGGTTTTCCTGCGTCGTTTAATCGAGAAAAGTTTACACGATTCTCTCGTAAACAAGTATCTGAATTCTTAAATGTTAATAGAAGTAAATCTGTCAGGTTGTGAAGGATATAATTAATTGGAACAAGAAAAAAAAAAAGAAAAATGACAGATTGACTTGTTAATTGCAGTTAAATCTTTTAGTAGTTATATCGATAGATAATTAAGTTGAAATACGTAAATGCATGAACATTAAAACACACACACACAGACAGACACAGACACACACGTATAAACGTCTGAGATACGTAAATTCAAATCTAATCAGCATCTGTTACGTGTTAATTTTACATAGTCGATAATAGGACGAGGAAAGAGAAAAGAAATGGAATAAAAAGGGAGAAAAAAGGAACACGCGTGAAAAATACTTCTTATTCTTCATCCTTTTTTTTCTTTCTTCGTTACGATCCATCTTCAAGGATAACAGAACTAAATAAGAAGAAAAAGAAGAATAAGAATAAGAATTAATTATCTCAAAACTAGCTTCTCTTTCTCACCGATAACCCGTCCCACCCACTCGTAGTCTTTTTTATTTTTTTCTTTCTTTCTCAATTGCTTTTTAACGATTATATTTCCTTTCATTTTCTAACTTTTCCTTTTTATTTCTTTTTTTCTCATTATTTTATTCGACCTTCGGAGATCATCATCACGCACCACCACCGATGGTAAAAATGCATCGTACGTGTGAACGGCGATAAACAAAAAAAAAGTTATTTTCTTTTTTTTTGTTATTTTTTTTCTTTTCGAATCGTCACCGGAAAAAAAGAAACCCAAGGAAAAAGGTTTGGGGTCGTGTATCGAACGAATTTTTTAAATTTACATTTCCTGTATAAACGAAACGAATGTTTCTGGAATTTTTCTTTTATTCCCCCACCCCCTTTCCTCAGACCCCCTACTCAACCTCATCCTGATTAGATGAAAATTTATTTCGAAGATAATCCTTCCTCCCTTCTCCCCCTTCCGCCCGTTTTACATCCGAGTTTGTTCTTACAAGAAAGACAGAGTCGGAGAGAAAGAGAGAAAAAAAAGGGTTGTGGGATAATCATTTCTCGTAATTTTGAATAACCTCGAAAAGTAGACGATTAAAAAATGCATACGCGGTCTGTCTGTCAACTGGTTGGGTGGGAGGGTAAAGAGGGGGATATCCCCTCTGCTTGGGATACAAAAGTGCTTACGTCTAAAGATTACAATATTTCAAATGACGTATCAAGCTGCCTCTCGCATTCTTATATTTCGTAACTCAAGCTATAAACGAGATGGTAAGGTTAGTTAATTAGCAACTAGACAAAATTTTTCATATTCTCTCTCTCTCTCTCTCTTTTTCTTTTTATTTTCCATTCCTCTTATTTGTTATTTTTATATATAGGCATATATATATTTTTTTCTTTTTCTTTCCTTTTCCTTTTTTGTGCGTTATTTGATACAAATTATTTTACGGAATTATGGTATGGGGGGATGAGGGGGAAGATGAAAGATAAGAATAAATGGAAAAAGAAAAAGAACGGCAAATAAAATCGAATAAAAAATCTTATAAAATGAAGGAAGGAAAAGAATTAAAAAAATAAAACAAAATTTGTATTTCATAATGAAGATTTTAGGATGGGGGGAAAGGAGGTTGGAAGGGGGAAGATAAGAGATAAGAATAAATGGGATAAAGAAAAAGAACGGTAAATAAAATCGAAGAAAAAATCTTATAAAATGAAGGAAGAGGAAAAGAATTAAAAAAATAAAAAAACAAATTGTATTACATAATAAAGATTTTAGATAGGTGGCAAGAATATTCTCGGTGGTGCAACAGGTACGATTACGTCCTACCTCAATTTCTCGTCCTACCGCAACACTCGCTTAGTTCGCGGATAACAACCTCTCTCTCTCTCTCTCTCTCTCTCTCTCTTACTTTGGAAACTTTGTCCTAAATAAATCCCCCCACACCACCCCCACAACACCCCATCGTCTCACTTCCTTATTCGTTGAAAGAAACGATTGCAAAATGTTGCTACGAATATTCGCGTATAAAGGGAATTTGTTGAAATATTTCATTCAATGTTTGATCGAGTAAAAAACAAATGGAAAAATAAAATTTGTTGTTGTTGTTTTTTTTTTTTCACATATATCAATGCATTATATTAGGATAAATCAAAATTTCTCTCATGGGGGGTTTTTTATAATTTCATTCAATGTTTGATCGAGTTAAAAACAAATGGAAAAATAAAATTTGTTGTTGTTGTTATTGTTTTTTTTTTTCACATATATCAATGCATTATATTAGGATAAATCAAAATTTCTCTCATGGGGGTTTTTTATATTTCATTCAATATTTTATATTTCATTCAATGTTTGATCGAGTAAAAAAACAAATGGAACGAAAAAATAAAATTTGTTGTTGTTGTTGTTGTTGTTGTTTTTTTTTTTTTCTTTTTTCACATATATCAATGCATTATATTAGGATAAATCAAAATATCTCTCATGTGGGGTTTTTATATTTCATTCAATATTTCATATTTCATTCAATGTTTGATCGAGTTAAAAACAAATGGAAAAATAAAATTTGTTTTTGTTGTTATTGTTTCTTTTTTTTTTTTTTCACATATATCAATGAATTATATTAAGATGAATCAAAATTTCTCTCATGGGGGGTTTTTCTTTTTTTTTTTTAATTAAGAATTTTCAAAATAAATTTTACTCAAACAAAATTCATTGTGCACTTTACGAAATGTTATGGTAAACTTTTAACACGCGATAAACAAACGAACTTTTGTTTCGCTCTAAATTATTTATAAACCAGGTGTTAGGAAATAACGTATTACTTTTTTTTTTTCCCCTGAATAAAAAGTTTTCAATATACTGACTAAAAATATAAGAAAAATATATTGAAAAGAAGTCTGACACGAGTAAGAAGAAAAATAATAAGAAGAAGAAAAAGTAGAAGAATAAGAACCAGAACCAGAACCGTAGGATGAGTTTATGATTTCTTACGTAAAATGATTATTATATTTTCCAACGCGCGAAAAATATTTGATTTCTTAAGAGATACTTAAAAAGAATAAAGAAAGAAGAAGAAGAAAAGAAAAAAAAAAGAAAGGGAAAAAAATAAGTCGAAGTAGGTGTGTTTCTTATTAACATACGTCACATTACATGTTATTTTCTCGTCTCATGCAAAACTAACGATAAGAGTGGTGATGGGTGAACGAAATTTCGTGGAAAGTAAGAGCAGATTATTTGCCGTGACAACGAGAATAGTATTAGTATAGTCGTTAAGAAAAAAACACCATTCCTTCCTGTTAAAGTATATTAACCAAAGTTAGGAGTTTCGGCGTAACTACCCTTTTTCGTGAAAAAAAAAAAAAAAAAAAGAAAAAAAGAAAAAAAAGAAACAAACAAGAAAAGGAAAAAAAACATATAACTCCGGTTGGGTGCATGTTGCGTGCAACGCATTATGCACGTTAAATTGACTGAACACAGGAAACAAAGGGGTGGTGGTGGTGGGGTGGGGTGGGGTGCCAACCAGACACGAGATAAAAGAAACAATATCTTTTTAGTACGATCTATGCAAAAAGATGTGTTCGTTTGATATATTTATTTATTTATTCATAAAACTCTTGAAAATTTGTTCGTCGTCGGAAAATGATCGAACGTAGGAGAGAAGTGTACGAAGTGTAAGAAGGGGTGTGTGATCGATCATTTATAATATCGTAAATAATTTCTTTATATTTCGATCACACGTATTGAAAAAAAATATCGACAACATTCTTATTTAATTTTCTTTCATATTATTTTTTATGTTTTCCAACAGGAAATGCAATATGAATTATTCGATGACTACTACGATATTATTATTTAATTTGTTGATTAATTCTGTATCCATGATAACAATGATTAACGTTTAAATGATAATAAAATATGTCCTAGTATTCATTTTGATATAATATTTTTTTGTTTATAGTAATCTATAATAATAGAGATCGTATATAAAAATAATAATAATTTTCGTGTATAAATCTCTCGAACAGAAATTTACTGTTGTTCGTATTAGATCATTATACTTTGAATATCATCGGTTTTTCGTAGAATCAAAAATCAATTATCAATAATTAAAATATGCACAAATGAGTGTTCTATTTTTTTCTATTATTTTCTAATATTGCACATCTATATTTAATAATATTATCATCATCATCATTATTATTATTATTATTATTATTAATATTATCATCATCATTATTATTATTATTATTAATATTATTATTATCATCATCATCATTATTATTATTATTATTATTATTATTAATATTATTACCATTATTATTATTATTATTATTATTACGAAAACGTAGGAATTGATGATCCAATGGAAAAAAAAAAGAAAAATATTTATTAAAATTACAGATGCAACTAGCATGCACACACATATTATTAATGCCGGAAACGAAAAAGAAAAAGGATACGCGAGAGAGACACGCCATTCTATTATATCAAAGATCGTTTCTCGTTCATGGAGGAGTAGGAGGAGAAGGAGGAGGAGGAGGTGGTATCATTTGTCTGGTACAATATAGTCCTTACGATATGCTTTTCAGATGATATCACGTATTTGATAACGATATTACGCGCGTTATGAGATATGCTTACAACGTTTCCGCGTTATTCTAAGAAAGACAAAAATTAAAATAAAAAATAATAAAAAAAGAAATAGGCTCTTCTCTCCTTCGTTAGCTGAATCATGTGAGAAGAGAATTAATAACAATTATAATTGAAATTCGTTCGAATACGATACTACGTCCAATTGGTGGTGGGGTGGGTTGGGCGGAATCTTTTCGATTATAATTTTACATTTTTTGAGGTTTTGTTTTTCTCGTATAACAATATAATCGTTGCAAAAATTATTTAACTTTAACTTATTAAACTTATTTGAATTTATTAAACTTTTACCTACACTTTTGTACGT
Source organism: Polistes fuscatus (assembly GCF_010416935.1). Lineage (NCBI taxonomy): Eukaryota > Metazoa > Arthropoda > Insecta > Hymenoptera > Vespidae > Polistes > Polistes fuscatus. Next base: position 10,010,927 of record NW_025113151.1, on the reverse strand, counting down.
ATTACCTTTTATTCGTAAAGTATATTATATATTATTTTTTTTTTATCAATTGAATAATGAACAAAAGATTTGTTTTCATTCGTTTAGGGAAAATACTTGAATGATATACAATTTTATGCATTTTTATCGCATATGTTTTTCTTTTTCTTTTTTGTTTTTAAACAAAACGTTCGATCGTGCGTAGTGTATAGGTGTTGGATTTCGTGTTAAAAATGCAATTGCAATTAATAATGCAATATGATACAATATATATAATGTTATTTAAAATTTAATTATTAATATCGTTGATTAATGATTATTTTTATTTAATTAAAATGATGATAATATTATCGATAAACGCATTTTATTGGCGTTAGTTTAACTTTGTATACAGATTATTTCTAACAAGTGGACACGTTTGCTCTTTGTCTTTCTCTCTCTCTCTCTCTCTCTCTCTCTTTTCTAATTAACTTCACCGAACCGAAGAAGGGCCATTAGCTCTCAATTTGTGCGGGCCGTCGAGCGTAGATTATGAATTTTAACGATTTTACGTTCGAACTGAACCCTTTTTGCGGTCCTCGTGAAAAAAGAACCAAAAAAGTATAAAACGTTTGACTATAATTTTTTTTTTTTTTTTTTTTCTTTCTTTTTTTTTTTAAGTCTCGTAGTCACGTGCCGTGTTTAACACGTTGATCATGGTCCATCGTAAATCGACTATGACGTTTCTTACGAAGCCTAAATTTTACCCTTTTTTTATAATAAAAACTCGCGTACATTGTTTGAAACACAATTAAAATTGTTTCGAGTGAAAATATCTTTTGGATTTTTTAACTTTCTTCTTTTTTTTTCTTTCTTTTGTTCTTTACAGGTATTATTTCAATTTTACGTGGGTGGGTGGTTTTATTCAACGTGTTCAAGGATATATAGATATAATATTTCTCTCTTTAATAATAAATAACTAATTTTGAATTAATTGCATTTGAAACTGAAGGATTATTTTTTATTTTTACTCTCGTGGAAGGCCTTTTTTTTCTTCTTTTTTAATTTTTATTATAAAAGATCGATTGAACGAAATGAGAGTACTCGTGCACATATTATATTTTACACGCATGTGTGTGTGTAATGCATGATTTAAACGTGTATCTATATATGTACGTGTACATGTATGTGTGTGTATATATATGTTCGTTAAATCGTATATTTTATAATCGTAATTAAAGCATCGTCGAGAGATAAAAGTCTAATACAAAGGAAACATGCAATTTAATGGTGGTGGTAGGGGGAGGAAGGGATGAGGGGGATGATAGAGAGGAGATCAATGACCGAAGTTGCCAAGCCTTTTCGCCCATTTCGCATCGAAACTTTGAATCGAACGAATTCGATGCACTCGATTAATTTTTGTTAGCTTAATTCGTTAAATTAAACAAGGAATAGGAATTTTTTAATTCTGTTTGTTATCTTACTTTTTTTTTCTTTCTCTCTCTCTCTCTCTTTCTTTCGTATTACGGATATTAGAAGAACCTTTTTTTTTTCTTCTTTTCTTTTTTTTTTAAATACCATTTGACGTAAAATCAACAGCAAATTATTCATCGTTGTTAGAGAATTTAAAACAGTGTAATACGATTAAAATTGAATATTTAATGTAGATAGGTAAAGGCAACACGCATTACGTTTGGCAACAATTAATATTTATAAATTGTTTAAACGACAATAGTCGTTTTGCGTCAGTATTTTTATTCGCTCGTGAAGAATTTGAATTGACGTAGAAAACCTGCTGCTATTGCTGCTGTAGTTGTAATTGTTGTCATCGTTGTTGATGTTAATGATGATCGGTTAATATTAGAACTATCGACGATAAATGTATATTTATTTTTAATCGATCAATCCAATGATTGGTTGAGGTATATATGTGTATAAATATAACAGAATAAATGTTATTTTGGCAATGAGAATATTTAATTGTTTAGATATTCTTATTACGTATCAAAATTCTTATGTGTACCACCCGGTATGCAATAATATCGTTAATTCATTTTATTTATTTAACATTATAAAAAGTTCTCGAGAAATAATTGATTGTAGTACGGTGCAAAACTGGATTTTTGATAAAAAAAAAGGGTCCGTTGAAATGAACAGACGTAATTAAAATGTACTTGGGGGGGGGAAAGAAAAAATTAATATTAACAAATAAAAAGTTTCTTGAATCGATTTGAATATAATTTGAATTATATTATTGTAATGAGGGAAAAAAAATATCGAATGAAATGAATTTGAGAAAATATCTAAATGATTTTTCTTTAACGAGACGCGACCCGTCAACAGATCCATCGATCGATCGTACGATCGATACGTCGATCGATATATCGATCGATTCGGGCCGTGGTAAACGACTCTTACGAGCAATCGCGTATAAACGAGTGCAATTGATTAAATAACGTATCGAATGGCAAACTCGTTAATAGTTTCTTGGCCTCAGTCAAACAGCTGTCCACACTATGCCGCACTTGTGGCCTTCGCGGATAAAATTATAAACCAAAGTACCTGTCTACGTCGCGGAAGGTAAAATAAGAATAAGAATAAGATGAAGATGAAGAAGAAAAGAGAAAGGTAAAAAGAATAAGAAAAATAATTTTACTTCCTCGAAAGAAAAAAAGTAAGAATAATGTTCGTCATATTTTCTAAATAAATATATACACATACACACACACATATATATATAGGTATATCCATCTTATTTCGTAGGAAAATGAATAATTTGTCAGTTTAATGAAAAATTATAGGAATATTATAGGAAATTATATTATAGGATATTATAGAAAATAATATTATAGAAAAATTATAGGAAAAATTATAGGAATGCAACTATTCAATAATTCAATGATAATGATCTTATTATTTATTCTTATAGAATGATTTAATTATTATAGAAAAATGTCTATATCAACGAAGTAATTAATAAAATGAATGCATTAGTTTTTTAACAACGAATTGAATATTCTTTCTCTTCTGTTACGTGTCAGGTAAATAGAAAATGATCATGATGATGATGAAAATCATCATGAGTTATTTAAAAAAGAATTGTTTTTCTTCGTTCAAGAAACAAATGACAAACGCGTTAATAATTCTTTCTAATAAATGTTATCACCTCAAAGTGCATATTGCAAATGACAGGGTTTACTTAATATATTATCGTTTATATATACATGTGTTATAATTTATAAATTTAAATATTAAATCTATAGATAAATCTCTTTCGATGATTCAATCGCGAATTATGATCATTCAGTTATACAACTGACATGAGATTTGGCAAGGAAAGACAACAGGAAGGTGGATTTGTGATCGGAAGTGCTAACAAACTTTAATGCGATTCACGTAACGCAAAGTCGTCACGTGAGAACCTCGTCGAAACGTTTCGAGGAATAATAAAGGGAATGATAAAAGGGCGTAGGAATATTACAATATATATACCCTAATTTAAACTTGCCTCGTGTAAATTCGTATATATTATTATTATTTAATTGAAGTATTATAATTGTGTAATTATTTCTTTTGTTTTTTTTTCCATAATCAAACAGTTCGGTATAATTATATTTTAACGTTTAGATAAATTTAATGTATAAGTTTATATTTATCATTTAATATATTAAATATATATATTATAATATTATATTATATTATATATAATATATTATTTATAATTAATATTATTTATATTAATATTATATTATTATATAATATAATAAATATATATGTGTATATATATATATATATATATATATATATATATATATATATGTGTGTATGTATATGTATTCGCACGCGTGTTTATGAATTAGTTTTAATTAGCCGAAATTAATACAAGTATATTGTGGCCTCGTTCAAACGCAATTCATAATTATGCATTTTAATAAGATAACATTTGAATGACGTAATACTTTTTCCTTTGTACGCCACGTGACATAATAGACTTTGGAATGCGTCAATTTGCAACCGGGCTAAAAGGTCTTTCGAGGTTTCGTTTAATAAAAATTCATTAAGTTTCAAATCTTACATCGTCGTCTGATCGATCAGTATAATCTCATGTCCCTCTCTCTATATTTATTATGTGGGTATACTTTATCCTTTTTTTTTAATTCTGTTCTTTTTCCTTTTTTTTTTTTTCTTATTTAATACAATGTACAAACGATTAAAATGACGATTGAACGTGTTTCGTGGGTTACTGACCGACGAAACGATTGCTGCACGTTTTTCAGATTGAAAGTGTAGCATGATTAAACTCGTATAGGGGGGAAAGATCGAGAAATAATTTGTTTATTCAAAGTTTATTAACGATATTTTGCGACGATGATTATTCTTTTATCTCGGTCTCAATGAGATTCACGATATATTATATCTTTAACATTTAAAATATATTTATAATTATTTTTCCTTCCTTGGAGAGTATTTTTTTTTTTTTTAATATTTAACGCAATAATATAAAATCCTATTTTTTTTTCCTTTTTTCCAGACAAGATTTAGTGTCACGACAAAAAATAATCGCTATGTTGTTTCATTTAAAAATCATTCCTATCAAATATATATACATATAAGTATATATCCTTATGTCAATTTTTTTCTTCGAATTTGTTTCGCAACATTTTTTTTACACAATTTCTTTTCTTTTTTGAAAAGAGAAAGGGTAGACGAATTTTATATTAAATATATTTCTCTCTCTCTCTCTCTCTTTCTCTCGTTCTTAATCTATTTTTTCTTCTTCTCTTATTTAATGATCAATCGTGAAATATTAAATGATCAGGGAAAAAAAACGAATCTAAAATATCGAGTGGATTATAATAAAAAAGAAAAAAAAAAAGAAGAATATATCACATTTTCTGAACGCACGAGCAATACCGAACAACGCCGAACAACTCCGAACAACTCCGAACAAGCGTACACGATACGCACACTTCCACGCATATGCGCGCGCAGCTATCTTTCTCTCTCTCTCTCTAACTTGTATAGTCTCGTTCGAAGGGATAGCGTACGAAGGTCACCTTCCTCTACCACCCTCACTTAGTCTGCCGAAGGGTGGTCATGGTCGAACGTCGAGCAGAGGGCTGTTGCGAGGGCGAGAGACACGTTAAAGGGAGAAGGGTGGAGAGAGAGGGGGGAAGGAGGGGAAGGTGTAGCAAACCCTTCGATCAGGGGATGCGCAACATAGGCGTGGTCGTGGCGTATCGTCTACCACCATCATCCACCTTCCCTTCAACCAACCCTCTCTCTCTCTCACACACACACACAGACACATACACTTCTCTTTTGGTATTCAGTTCGTACAAGGGAAATAGTCATAATGGTGGTTGTACATTGAAAATCGATTCTATCGTTAAATATTATATTATTACCTGGATTTGATTATCGTCATAGTATTTATATAAACTATTTTCACATACGTTAAATATATATATTATATAATAATACACACTATCGAATTTTATTCGTTAAATCGATAACTTCCTAACGATGTGTTTTTTGTTTCTTCTGTTGCCTCCACTTGAAATAATAAACCAAATAGAAAAATCTTTATATAATATTATTTTATTGTTTAATTAAGAGATATGAGATTGTGTAAAAGATAAATATTATATACTTATTTCTTTATTGATTATTTTTCATACCTATAAACTATTTTCATACGTTATTAAATGTTACATATATATAAAATTTCGTGTTTTTTAATTGTATCCACGAAACATCGATGTCTCGTTCTTCCCCTTTATTTGAAATAAACCAAATAGAAAAATCCTCTTTAATTTGATTATTTCATTCGAACGTGGAGGAAATAATTCGAAACATGGTTGAGTAAAAGTATAGAGCCAGGCTAAATTCGTAAATCGGAAAAACCGAGAAACTGAGAGTTAGCAGACAGTTTAGTCAGTCAGTTACAGAAAGAGAGAGAGAGAGAGAGAAAGAGAGAAAGAGAGAGAGAAACATAGTCTGGTCGGTCGAAGTTAAAGTAGGAGGTGGGTTTGGTAATGGTAATGGTAATGGTGGTAGTGGTGGTGTTGGTGTTGGTTTTGGTAGTAGTAGTGGTACATGCCAACTGTTTTAGTGGGGGAGATCGTTGATTTACGAGAGGGGAGAGACGAGGAGAGTTGTGGCCTAGGGAAATGAAAGAAAGTTGAACTGAGCGAGCGAGATGAGACAAGAGAGAGAGAGAATGATCAGAACGGGGGGGGGGTATGGTGGGTTGAGAGGAGTGGGAGAGTTGCGGGGCTGTTGACTGGGCTTTGGCGCATTCTCGAAAGGCTCACGCAGGCTTGCAGTGAGGCAGGACGCGGATTGAAACACGACGAAGACTACTAATACTACGATACAACTACTACTACTACTACTATTATTATTATTATTCTATTACCATTTGACGATGAATAAACTACCACTCTACTATAACTACTACTAGTACCTATTTTATTGCATGATTACCAATACCACCAGAACACAGGAACACCCGAGTACAACGAACGCCACGCGCCCTGGTGCTTGCTTGCTTGCTCTTGCTTGCTTGCTTGCTTGCTTGCTTTGCTTGCCGGCTTTCCTCCTCTCACCCCCTCCTACCCCCCTACCACCTCACCCCACCCCACCCCACCCCCTTTTACCACCTCTTAGACAGTCTGCTTTTTGCCCACGTCGACTCCAAATTTCACATGGTCTTCAAACCTCGATGGTTCTCAACGTTTTTCCTCCCTCGTTCCGCTCACCTTCCATTCAATTTTTCTTTCGAAGCTGATAAAGTATAGATTAATTTTTGTAATTACGATCATATTTATTTGGTTCTTTTTTTTTTTTAGGCTTCTTATTTAGTCTATTTTTTGTTATTAAACGTTACGAAATAATCACGTTTTCATATGGAAATTATTGTTTCTATGGTATATTCTTTTTCTTTTTTTTTCTTTTTTCTTGAGTATTATTGTCATTATTGTTGTTATTGTTATTATTATTAATGCAGACAGAAATGTGTCGTTAATCATTTTTGATTATAATTAATTTGTCTTCGTTATATCGTCATCTTTATCATCTTTCGTTTATCGTATAATGATTGATTTATTAATGTATTGACATTTTACGACGTTTATACTATCTAACATTTGTAAAAATTGTACGTTTTAAAAATGTATGTAACTCGTAACCATGACCTTGAATGCGTGTAGTCAGGACGAAGAAGAATGGGGGTATGTGCGTGTACACATGTATATATATAGGTGTGTGTGTGTATGTGTGTGTACACGTTTGTAGGTATATACACGTCACACACCGAGCTAGACCGTATATCGATCTTCTGCTCACGTACCTTACACAACCAATCCAGACGACTCTTTTTCTTTCTTTTTTCTTTCTTTCTTTTTATCTTTTTTTTCTACTCGTCGTTTGTGCGTTTTCCGCTGGCAAGGAAGAAGAAGAAGAAGAAGGGTTGCTGCTTGCTTGCTTGCTTGCTGCTTGCTTGCTGCTTGCTTGCTTCTTATTTTCGTAACCATAACCCAGCAACGTTATGCTACCGAAATAACAACGAAAGATTCTAAGTGAACTTGCAAGTGCAAAGGTGAGAATCGAAAGAGGAAAAAGAAAAAAAAGGGGGTGGATGGGGAAGTTTTAGTATAAGGGTGGTCGTTTGATTTTTTTTTGAGTCTCATTTTTTTAGAATGTTAAATAAAGAATTATTGGTATTAATATTATACTATTCCCAAACCACCACCACCACCACCATGACTACCACTTTCATTACTATCATCGTTAAATTTTCCACGATCGATCGAATGAACTGATTGATTATTCATTTTAATTAACATTCTGTTGCATTCGAAGTTTTTTTGCTTGGTTCTACGATGCGACAATTGTAATTAGAATATTATTTCCTTTTTTTTTGTATTATTTATTATTTCTATGATGGTATATCGAAGTAAATTAAATATTTGCATTCGATGATAAATAATGTCTATGACTTTTTATTTTTATTTTTGTTTAAAGATTGATCAGTTATAGTTAATTAAATTTTCGTATACGTTGAAACTTTTCGATATAGGTTCTTTTTAATTACTATAATATTTTTATTACTATATAATATTATTATATAGTATTAAATATATATTACTATATATATAATAATTAATATAATAATTAATTATTATAATTAAAATGTTTGAATTTACGATACGAACTTTTAATTGGAAACAAACAAAATATTTTTGTATTTATTTTAATTTATTTTAATCAATTATAGATATATATATATCAATGAAAATATTAATTATTTTTTAGAATGAATGAAAAAAAATGAATATTTGACTGGAATATATTAAACGAGGATAGATATAGAAAAACTTGTGTAGGGAGGTTGGTTGGTAGGTTGGTTGGTTGGTTGGTTGGTTGGTTGGTTGGTTGGTTGGTATCTCTCCGTTTAAAAAATATTCTTGATCTTGGGAGAGAGTGAGAGAGAGAGAGAAAGAGACGACGTTTTTTCTTTTCTTTTTCCTGCTTTTTTTCGTCCCTTGTTTAATGGGTCTGCTCGGAACGTCATCACTATAAACGGCAACGTATCACGTGTTAGAAAACCGATGACGCAGGCAATCCGTTCTAATACTCTCCTTTTTTTTCTTTTTGAATATATATATATATTTTTTCCTTCGTATCTTCAATCGATTGAGAAAAACTCGTAGATAGAAAATTTATTAAACGTTAATTGAAAATCGTTAATAATAATTGACAACAGCAAAAAATCAGATAAACTTATCAACCTCGTATTTGAAGAAAAACAAAAATATGATCAATGTAAAATCACTACTAATTATAAGTTTTTTTAATATTGATCAATTATATAATCAATTTCATTAATAAATATGAAAATAAAAAGAAAAATAATCGAATTCTGTCGTAATTGAGAAAAAAAACGAAAATAAGATTAATGATTTGAGATTATGATCAATGTAAAATCACCGATTAAATTGTCATTATTTATTAATTCAATAATCAGTACAATAGATTAAAATAAGAAAAAAAAAACGTCATGATTTATTCACCCCTGTAATTAATTAATTAATTATTTTAATACTTTAATTATTACGCCATTCTGATTTTGAAATTTTACTTCATTAACTGTATCATTTAATTGAATCTGTAATTTATTGCAAAAATAATAAATTAATATAAATATTTTCCTGAAAAATACATATATATATATATCAATGATAATAAACACTCTTATTCAGATTATAATAAATTATATATATTATTGATAATACAGGTCTTCGTGGCTCAAGTGGTAGAGCGTTCTTTCGGTATGCGAAAGATCCTGGGTTCGAATCCCGGGCCTCTCGAATTTGTTAAACAAATTAAAGCTCGAATTTATTAGGAGAGTTTTTCGAACGAACAAATGCGTCAGGGTTGCGTCACTAAATAATATTATTGATAATAAACACTTTTATTCAGATTATGATAAATATATATATATATATATATATTTTTTATTTATATTATACACTATATATATATAATTATTATGAATGGAAATATTATATTATATTTTATATATCTATATAATTAATAATAGTATAGTTATATAATAAGTATTATAATTAATTTGAATGAAATAACAAGAAAGAAAAATATATAAGATATATAATAGTAAAAAAAAATCTAACATAACAACAGGGTCCACTAGAAGGAGCCTGGAATTAAAAAAAAAAAAGAGAAAAGGGAGAAGGGAGTGGTGGGGGGAAGGGAGACAAAGAGATTTACCACGACCTACCCTACACGAACGCATTCGACGCAGCAAGTTTCTTTCTCTTTCCCTTTCCCTTTTCCTTTCCCTTTCCCTTTCCTTTTTCTCTTTGATTCATTCTCCCGTCCCTCTTCCTTCCCACCCTTTAGTTCTTTCTGGATGTTGAGAAGGGTGCATGCGTCATCCGACGTATCAAATAGCGTAGATTCGATAGAAAGGAAGAGTTCTTTTTTTTTTTTTTTTTTCATTGAAATGCAAGAATTGTATGCGATGTTTCTATTATTTATTGATTCTTTTTTTTTTTACACTCGAAGTGGCTCCCTTTTCTGATCTAATTTTTTCTTTTCGCATATTTGATGGAAAATATTTTTCTTTTTCTTTTTTTTTTTTTTTACATATATCTTCATCAAATGATTTCACACACAATTTTTGTAACATTTTATATATGTTTGTACTTCATCAAAATTTGTTAAACATTCAACATTAAGATTAAAAAAACGGTGTGTACATTTTTATTACATATATATATATATATATTATTTTTTTTTTTCATTTGTTGGCTGATATTTTGTCAACGAGATTTTCAACAACTATTTATACAAATCTTTTTTAACGATAAAACTTGAATAACAATATTTTTCATCGAATTATTATTCTCATGAATAATATACATAAATAGAAATATGCAAAAATTTCTTCTTTTTTTATTTATTTATTTATTTATATGCTTCGTAATTTGTATCAAATCAACGTTATTATGTTTCTCTATAATATGGTAGCAGCAAAGCAATTTGAAATATCATGTTTTGTCGTCATCGCATAACAAATTACGAGTTATATATATATATATAAATAAAAAAAAAAAAAAAAGAAAAAAAAACTAGAAGAGAGAAGAAATAAAGAAGAAAAAAAAAGAGCATTAATTTGTAAGACAAATCATTTGTCAGCAGCGTTTTATCCGTCGTTAAGATGGCCTTCGATGTAGATAAATATTAAATCAAATTATCAATCGTAAAACGATAATAATAATCATCATAATTGTTTCGTTTTACATAGAAACGGATAAAAAAAGAGAAAAAAAAACAACGTTCGTCGTAGAAATTTCCACGAAAGTTGTGTTTAAAGATTTTTAAGATCATTTTCCACATGATTTGTCATTTCTTTTTTTTTTTTTTATAACAGAACAAAAAATAAAACAACTTGCCTTTGCGATGAGATTACACAAAACCATAAGTAATATTTTTTATAGAAATCTTATGGGATTGAGAATGGGGGGGGGGTGGTTTGATTTGGTTTTCTTCTTTTCTTTTAATTCTATTTATTTTTCATATTTTTCTACTTTTTCCTAATTATCGTTAATTTATTTCTTTTATGTCTTCTTTTAAAACGACCTCGGGAAAAGGGAAAAGGGGGAGGAGGGGGTGTTACTTCTATCCGATATTAATAAATGTTTTTCAATTTGCATTCGTAATTGCTTTATATTCCGATAATTTTCCTTCTTTTTCTTCCTTTTTATTTGTTTTTTTCTTTGTTGTTATTTCATAGTAACTTATTGACATGTTTATAACGTTTGAGAAAAAAAGAAAAAAATAAGAGATCTAGATGCGAGTACGATGCACAATTAGAGATGGTAAAGTTTAATATTATAATATCTTCTAGAAATTTATTCACTGTATGTCAAGTAGATAAACAAATTATAACTTGTAAGGAGAAAAGAAGAAAAAAAAAGAAAAAAAAGAAAAACAAATAAGTATGAATAAGTATAATAAAAACAAATATATATATGTAAATACATGTAATAATAAGGTGTATACTCATGATATACACGCATTCGTGTCTCTTGAAATTTTTTTTGGTTGCTTTTTTTTATCGTCAGATATATGTACAAGTACTCGCTTATTTATTTAACTTATGTTGCATATAATATAAAAATAACGGACGTCAAACCAGATAAACAACTCGCAAACGAATATATATATATATCAATAAAATACAATTCGAAGACAATACAAGAAAATTTCGTCGGCTTATCAACAAGAAGTCTGATTAGAGGAGAAAAAAAAAAGTAAAAAAAAGAAAAGAAAGATCGGTATCATCATATATATACTCGTAATCTCGTTCGTTCGGTTGATTTCAATTGAATTCGCGAGATCATCTATCAAGAAAAAAGCTAAAATATTGTCATAAGAAAATAATATATTGTGTGTGTGTGTGTGTAATCTTATCGTACTTTTGTATTTTTTTTTTTTATTTTTTCCTACTCCGAACACATTTTTACGCATTATTACCACCACCACCACTACCACTACTACTATTACTATCTTAAAATAATACATATAAATCTATACGAGATGGGAGGCAAGTTTTGGTGACACAAAAAGTAAAATTCTGATTCGATGAAAAATAAATTAGTAATTTGATAAGCACGTACGATTATTATTATTATTATTGTTATTGTTATAAGTTGATGATTTATATTGTACAATAAAGCGAGTTAAATTTAATTAACAAAGTAACGAATACAACGAATTGAATAATCATACGATAATTGTGGGTGGAGTGTGGGAGGAAAGGGTAATGTGATAAAAATGATAAGGAGAGAAAGAAAAAGAGGTAAAGGTGAGATAGGATAAGAGAGAGGGAAAAAAAGGATAGATAGGATAAGAAAGAAAAGAAAGTTATCCAACGATACATTATTTGAAATATTTTTAATTTTATTTCGTTAGAATTCGAAGTATATGATTAACATAATTTAGGAAAGTATATGAAATGGCAAAATTTTCCTTGCAACATTGATAAAATGTTATTTAATTTAAATCGATAATTAGTAGAGTCTTTAGTTGTCTGATTAGTAGTAGTATTGGGTTGACAACTAAGTGATTGTGGATTTTTTGATTGGCAACTAAGTGAGCATGGTTACTTTTAACAAGAACCTGTTGAAAACACAGGTCCCAGGGACTTATAGGTTTTTATTAAAGTAACCACAAGTGCACTTAGTTGCCAACTCAATATATTATAATATATTAAATTTATTTTAATAATTTCTTTATAGATATATGTAGGTTTTTTTATTAAAGTAACCACAAGTATACTTACAATTAGTTTCTAACTCATAATATATTAAATTTTTTTTTTTTCTTTTTTTAATAATTTCTTTATTTATAGATAATAGATAAATATTTAGGTAAATACACACACTTGTATTTATACAAAGAAATAGAGAGATATATAGATAGATAAATATTATATACCAATAGATAAAATATTAAAACCATAAGTATGCACTTAGTTGCCAACCTAATATATTATAATATATTAAATTTATTTGAATAATTTCTTTATATATATATAAATATTTATGTAAATACTTATTTCTACAAAGAAAGAGAGAGAGAAAGAGAGGTTGTAGATTTTTATTAAAGTTAACCATAAGTGTGCACTTAGTTGCAAACGTAATATATTATAATATATGAAATTTATTTGAATAATTTCTTTATATATATAAATATTTATGTAAATACTTATTTCTGCAAAGAGATATAGAGATATATAGATAGATAAATAAAAAGAAAGAGAAAGATAAAGAAAAAGAGAGGTTGTAGATTTTTATAAAAGTAACCACAAGTGTGCACTTAGTTGACAACCAACAAATACACACTCACTTTAGTTGCCAACCCAATAGGTAACCTCAATCCACTTGACGATTTGCCTGACCACCCCTACTGTCATAAAAATGGACCTAGGAATCGTAAGAAAACGTATGTTTGTGTGTGTTAGTTGTATCGTAGAGATGATTATCCGTTTTGCAAGCAAGTTCAACACGGCTATAAATAAATACAGATATCATCGCAATACTCGATCGTGTTGCTATAATTTATCTAACATTCATTCCTTCCTTCCTTTCTTTCTTTCTTTCTTTCTTTCTTTCTTTTTTCAAAAGATTGATCGATCTATTAACTCTTTATTTTAAACGATCGATAATAATTAAAAACAAACGTTTTCTCTTCTTCTTTTCCCTTCCACCTTCGTGTTTTTCTTTTTATTTCATTCTTTTCCGTCCCAATTTTTTACAATCATTTTTAATTCGATCGATTGATAAGAAAAAACACACACACACGTACGTACACACATACAGCAAAATCACTCTATTTCTCTTTCTATACACTTTGATATAGATTTTTAATTATTTTTATTCCTTTTATTCATTTCGGGGAAACAAAGTAATCAATTATTTCTTTTACTTTATCGTTCAAATAAACCTTTAATATACAGAAACAAGAATATGATTGACGCGTTATCTTGTGAAAGATATTACAAATACATACATACATACACACACACACATACACACATATATATAGATACTTTCACGGATCGTTGCATTTGCAATCACTGTGCATATTCGAATACATTAATGGGATGAAAATGTTGTTTGGCAACAACCATCGATCGATCGATGTGCGTCAAAAGAAAGAGATGGGGGAGAGGGGTGGGAGAGTAAAGGGGAGAAACTTCGTTCACAGTTCTTAACGATTTTATATATCATTGAATACCGATTAATTATCAGTTTGGTTTATCCTGTTATGTCGAAGTTGCTCTCGAGGCCATAAACGTAATCACTCAGTAACTCACTCACTCACTCACTCACTCACTCACTTACTCACTTACTCACTTTCCCGTGATATTTGAGCTCTAAACTCTATGAAAACATTCAAACAAGGAATCCCTCTCTTAGCCCCTCGTTATCTTTAGCGATAACTTTGTTCAAGGCCGTTAATTGGATAATTGGATAGAATAGTTTCATCATTGTGTAACCTGTTCGGATAACCTCGAGACCTATTTCTTTTTTTTTTTATTTAATTTTAATTATTATACCATACTTTTTTGCTCGCGTATCATTGTTGTCAGTCGAAATTTATTGTTAACTGTTATTTTTAAAAAATGTTCATTGACAACAACGTTCGCGTGATCGTTCTGTAAAAAAAAAAACAAAAGTAAAAAAATAAACTAAAAAAAAAATAAAAAGTAAGGTAACGCGAGATAATTTTTCTTAGGATTTGTTAATTATTCTATTTGTTTTTTTTTTTTTCTTTTTTCTTGTCTACCGAAAATTATTTAATTTTACGAAAAACGATAAGGAGGAGAAGTGGTATAAGAATATTTCAATCCTGACAAATTATTTTAAGGATTACAATTGAACATTAAATGAATTCTATATAATATTCAAATAACAAACATTATCTAACGGTTCATTTTTGACAATATCGTGAAAATTACATTGAATTCATTTAGTTTCAAATAATGTGGTGTGAAATAACTAATAAACTCATATTTTTTTTTTTCATTTTGACTTAGACCACTTTCATAATTATGGGGCACCTATTTATATTTAAAGAAATAGTATATGTATTATGTATTTCTACGTGTCATCGATATAAAATATCGCATCTTGAGAAACAGAAGGGCTCATCGGCTGACTTTTCTTCTTTCCTCGGTTTTCATCGGTTCGTATTCGAAACAGGAGAAGGAGGAGGAAGAAGTGAAGGAAGAGACAGAGGAGAGTTGGTGTTGTTGCAGCGCAAAATAATCTTTACACCTGTTATAATATTTTGTTCACAATAAATTGTTCGAAAATCAAGCATTTTATGTCTTAGTATATATTGTTAATGTTCTTGTGCATCATCATCATCATCATCATCATCGTCATCATTTATACATATATTGTATTTCATATACACATTTTAACTTTTCTAAATAATTATCTAATTCTATAACTTTGTATATTTTAAATCGTATTTACGAATATATATCTAAATTGTGTTTTATAAAGTGTCACGCAAGTTAATCGTATTTCGAAGGTGAATCGTTCAGATTTCGTTGGTGATACGATATAATAATAAATACCAAACGGGAAGGCCAAAAGTGTCAGTTGTTTACTGCAATCTGACTTAAAACCTCGGATTAACGTTATATCACGTGTGTGTGTGTATGATGTGTGTATGTGTTTGTGCGCGTTTCTTCGAAATTTTATTCGAACGGTAAATTATCCACCCTCCTTTCGATGCCATTTAACGCGTATATTCCGCGTTTAAAATGTTGAGAGATAAATAAAGTTAAGAAAAATATATTTATACAGATGTACTTTGTATTACGCATGTATACGTATGCACATATATATATACGTACGTGCATAAACATATACATTCATGGGATTATTAATTTCCTACTCGTTAATAATTTATTTTGTTGTTGTATTTCCTTTTTTGTCATTTTTTAAACGAGACGAAAATGGATTATTTTTTTTTTTTTTTACAAAATAATCATTCCTATAAAAAACAAAAAATATAAATAAATTTTGATTGGTAAATATCAAGAATTATTTTCCTGACTACGTTTTACTAAGCGTGGGATTATTGTTGGTGGGCAAAGATAGTAGTGGGGGAGGAGGAAGAGGTTCAGAATTTTACCACACAACACATCTGTTTCGTGTAGTTATCAGACACACATCCTCTTCTTACCTATACTCATATAAACACGCACGATAAGTGTATCTATTTCTAGATACAGGGTTCCGTTATTAGCACAGAGATCATTTTCATCTTGGTTATTCCCTTATGGGAACCCATAAGGTACCTGATAACTCTGTTTGATTCTACCAATCCTATCGGTCGTCAGTCATCATCATCAACACCGGATTCGATGAAAAAGGAGAGAAAGAAAATAAACAAATAACGTCATACGATTTATCACTGTGTGAACATTTGCCTCTGTCAAAATAATATTAATATTAATATTAATAATAATTAATAATTAATAATTAATTAAAATAATATTAATATTAATATTATTAATATAATATAATAAATTAATAATATATTATTATATTAATAATGTTTTTAGACTTTTAGAGAATATTATTTATACTCAAGCAAAAAAATGGGCTTCATTCAAATTACCACCCACCACCCCTTTATGAAAAATTCTATCATGTAGCATTTTCTAATTCAATGAAAACAATTTTAAATTATTTATATATGTACTTAACATATGTATATATAAGTTTAATGGATTTTATTGATCCCACCATCATCAATATCAAATCCAATGAAAAAGAAAAGTAAAATTAAATAATAATAATAATAATAATAATAGAGATTCTTCCATCGTTACAGGAAAAATATTTATAATAAAGCAAAGGGGGGGGGGTTCGTCCAAACCCCTCCTAACCACTCACCCCCCCACCCCTCGTGGAAAATTCAATCGTATCGTATTTTCAAATGCAATTATAACGAATTTAATGCTTGTATATGTGTATGACGTTTTACCTATCGTATGTTATATCGTTTTCATTTGTTTATTTATTTATTTTTTTTTTTTATTTGTTACAGTAATCCGCGAGCATCGCGAAATATGGCAGAAAAACAACGTCGAGACAATCTCAATACCAATATCTCGGCGATGGCGTCCTTAGTTCCTATTATCGTTGGATGTCCAAGAAGGTTGGACAAGATATCTATCCTACGATTAGCTACGTCATATTTAAGAACGGATTACAGTGAGTTTGGAGGATTTTCTGTTTTTTTTTTATTTTTTTTTTTCTCATTTTTCATCTACTTCTTTCATTCATAGTCTTAGTCTTCTATTGCATACTATCGCATACTCTAATCACTATTAATCAAAAGTTCGTGCATTTGTTGTATCACGAATTGTCTGTGTCATAAATTGCATAATTGGATTGTTTCCTTTTTTTTTTATTTTTTATTTCTCTCTCTCTTTGTAAAATTTATTTCGGAAATATTAATTTATAAAAAGACGCACGAACTTTTGCTTCTCGCCCCCATAATATTTATGAATAATATTATTGTTCGAAGAGTTTAATTGTTGTACGTGTGTTTTGAAACGTTTTCTATCGTTTTGTTTTTTTTTTTATTTTTTTTTTTTCTTTTTTTAGCACTTGGACGCGGATCGGCCAATTTTTTACCGAAGCAATTCAAAGACTTGGACATAGAACAATATATTTTGGATGTAAGTGCAACGTTCAAAATGATTATATTTTCTCTTTATATTCGATCGAAATTTCGAAGAAATTTATATATCTATAAAAAAGGAAAAAAGAAAGAGAAGAAAAAAGGGAAACATTATATTGAAACGAATCGTTATTCGACGATCATAACATTTGCCCCCTTGTCTCTTTTAATCTTAAAAATGATACAAGCCTTCTATATTTAATACTTTTAAAGAAGTCAACTGGTAATACATTGATTGGTGATCTTGTTGCCTTTTTCTGTGCCCCCCTATGAGTGTGTACATATATATATTTTTATTCGGAATATCTTTAATTTATTATTTCAAATATTTTTACATATATATATATATATATATATGATAATTTGTAATCACAGTGATCACTTTTCTTTTCCTTCGATAGAATTTAATTGGCCGAGCTGGTTTTTTCATCGTCGTAACGTCTGCAGGAAAGATTGTTTATGTCAGCCAACAAGTAGAACGCCATCTTGGTCACGCTCAGGTATATATATATATATATCAATATTCATCCACATAAATCTATGTAAACTTGTGTTTTTTTTTTATTTTTTTTTTTCTATAACCTAACGTATATTTTTCGATGAATTTCTTTTCTCTTCCATTTATCATATACTTTAAGAATATTATTATTATTATTATTTTACTGTGTGAGATTGAAAAATGGTTGAGATATAAAATATGGCCGCCATACGACGAAATTATAATAACCAAAATGTCATATTTGGTGAGATTAAATGAAATTCACAGAGTGATGATCATCACCATCGTCATCACCACCACCCTTTTCGAGTATCACGTACTCGATATTTTCAGATTCGCTTACATTTTTGATTAAAAATGATATAGAAATTGAATTTAGTTAGGTTAGGAATGTAAAAACTCGTTGTTTCCATGTCAACCATGATTGCTACGGTTTTTTCATTTAACTCGATACAAACTTTTCTATATTCCAATACAAATGAGTTTTGCTTTGACGTCAAAGTTATTAAAACTTTTCTTTTTTTTTCTTTTCACATTGATTACTCTAGATATTTTTTCTTTTGTTCTTTCCTTTTAATTGTATCCAGCACACATAAATTAAAATACGCTTACAAATGGGACGACATTTTTTTTTTTTTAATCAGATAATAGTAGATGACGTCAATTCGTCAGATAAAAAAGAAACAACGAAATTTCCGAATGCTCATTTTTCGTATCGCGAGTAAATCAAAAGACAATTTTAATTTTTTTTTATTGTTGTTCCAACCCCCCCTCCCCTTTCTCCCATTCTCGCAAAATGTTTCTTCGTATTTCGAAGTATATACTCGAGTGTTGTCGTATGTGTAACAAAATTACGTATAATCAAAATGATGAATGAGATCATTCGTAGTGATACGATTGAATTAAAAAATATATTACGAAATTATTGACGAAATGATGATTAAATTAATAAGATCGATGATCGCGTAATTTTTATTATAATAAATATATATATATACTTAACGTTATATATCCTCGAGAAGATAATGATAATTTGCTTACCGTTGTTAGGGGAAACCTAACGAAGTTAGTTATATTGTCGTAAAAAGGACACATTCAAATAGATATATATCACTAAAGTAGAAATAGGAAAGAAAACTACCAGGAGGAAAAAAAAGAATCTTGTTTATCCCTTATTATACACATACACCACCTTCTCATATCCTTTTTTTTTTCTTCTTTTTATTTTATATTTCTATCATTTTCTTTCTTTTTCCTTTTCTTTTTCGTTCTTACGTATCTTTCCTATTTTCTCTGTCTGTCCGTTCGTTCGTTCGTCTGTCTTTCTTTCTTTCTTTCGGGGAGGTTTTTTCTTTTTTTCTTTTCTTCTTTTTTTTTTTTTTTTTTTTTTTTTTTTTTTTTTTAAGACAGAATACACAATCAGGGTGTCATTGTTCTCCGAGTAAAAGAAAAAATTTTTTTCCCGCAGGGAAAATGAGAGACCGACGACTACGACGACGAGGATGAAATATTCCCTACGTATAATGTATATTAGAAAAAAAAAAAAAGAAAAAAAATGGAAAAGAAACGCGATTCTCCGTCATTCACTCGTTCATTCATATTTATTTGATCAGTATTTTTTTTTTCTTTATTTTTTTTTTCTTTTAAATAATTTTTCTTTACTGATATTTGATTATATTGGCAATTACAGTTTCTTATCTCATGTGGTAAAATAATTAATAAAATAATATACCAAAAATATACATATAGAGATATCTTATTATAAATACAGATACACCTATCGAGATATAAAAGTATCAATTTATCAATTTATTATTAATCAAAAGTATAAAAGTAGACAATTTTATTATAATATAATCCATGCAAAAAAAAATGGTCAATATTTTTCGATTTACGCAATCGACAGAGATATTTTATTACAAATTTAAAATCATTCGTGTGAAAATATTGATAATTTATAATTACACCCACTTATATATATTACCTATTATCATTTTATATCACAAATATTAATATTATTTGTGAAAAATACATAAAAGAAAAATAATTAAAAAATACTGATCTGTATTATAAACTCAACAGGGAGAGGAGAGAGGATTGCAATAACTTTGATGTATTTTTTAATTGGTATCCAAAAAAAATCATACACCTAAATATTTAATGATTTTTTAAATTTTTTTTTTTTATTTTTTTTTTGTGTTGTTCGTTTGCAGAAAGAATTGACGGGGCAATCGTTGTATCATTACGTTTATTCGGAGGATCACGAAGAATTGACGAAAAATTTAACACCGGACGAGATGCAACCGATCGTCAGTTCTATGACCTCCGACGGTGACAGTAATTCAAATTCCTCGGAGATGTCTTCCGCGTCGAGTTCAACATCGCAAAAGAATAATTCGGATAGAAACGTCACCGATAGGAAAACATTTCGCAAACAGAGACGGATGTTCATGTTGCGTATGTCACAACGCACGGTTACCAGACGTGAACACACACAATATGAGTGTTTGAACGTGACAGGAGTCCTCAAACTTGCCGACGCTTGTGAAAATCCTGAGAATCGTGGTGCACGACATCGAGGTAGTTAAATAACATTTATATAAATTAATCGGATAAATAACAATTAAATATAAATAATTATACCTTTTCTATCTTAAAAAGAAATTCATTTCTCGTTTTAATCCTTTCAGGGTTGAATACTTTTTTACCTGAAGTATTTTATATAAGGAAACATGGAATAGTTTATTATTATTATTATTATTATTATTATTGTTAATCAGATCTAATAATAAAATTTTTAATTTTTGTATCTTAATATAATTTTTATACATGTGACAAAAGATTCGAAATAATAATCAATACGCAAACCAACATTACTGACCAGTCAAAGGGGGTTAATAATCATTAAAAGTAACACTGCACTTTCTTTTTTTTTTTTTTTGTTTTACGAATCAATGATATTGCGTTTTTATCGTTGAGAGATGTTGGGTGTCTAACTGCTGGTGGGCACTCTGCACGTAACACACAAGACTCAACGAAGAAACCTAAGCTAACTTTTTCCGAGCCGTGTGTATCGCAAATATTTACTCTTAATCCCCCTGAGTATTTAAATTTAGATTCACGGCATCGTGTTGGCTCGCGAAAAGCGTAGGCATCGTCGCGAAAAACTTTTA
Source organism: Polistes fuscatus (assembly GCF_010416935.1). Classification (NCBI taxonomy): domain Eukaryota; kingdom Metazoa; phylum Arthropoda; class Insecta; order Hymenoptera; family Vespidae; genus Polistes; species Polistes fuscatus. The sequence goes on along the minus strand of NW_025113151.1, from coordinate 9,989,492 downwards.
TTATTATTATTATTATTATTATATTTTTGTTGTTTTTGTATTTTTCTTCATCTCTTACCGAGATCTATCAAAGATTTGTAAATCGTTTAAGGGTTATTTCCGAATCGTTTGTATTGTCATTAATAAAAAAAAATAATATACGTTTCTTAATAAATTATTGTTTTTTCTTCAGGAACGCCTACCAGCAACGATATCATCTTCGTTGGTGTTGCATGGTTTCCCAAAAAGCGTCCTATTACTGAACTATCTATAATGGATGCTAATAAAGAAGAATATGTAACAAGGCATTTGGTTGATGGTCGTATCATTTATTGCGATCACAGGATATCCATTGTGGCAGGTTACATGTCGGAAGAAGTTTCCGGTATGAGTGCATTTAAATATATGCACAAGGACGATGTTAGGTGGACCATCATTGGACTACGCCAAAGTATGATATATAATATAATATATAAATAATATATATATATGATCTAGTCTTATAATTGTTTAGATTAATTAATTAATATTTTTTGTGTAACAGTGTATGACCGTGCTGAACCTTGTGGTTCGTCCTGCTACAGGTTACTTTCCAAAACTGGCCAATTCATTTACCTGAGAACTCATGGTTATTTGGAATACGACAAAGATACCCAATCCGTTGAATCGTTTGTCTGTATCAATACTTTAGTCTCGTGAGTATTTTTTATTTAAAATAAAAAAAAAAAAAGAAGATAAAATTGAGATATAAAACATGAATCTTTTCCAATTTGGTTTTTACAGTGAAGAAGAAGGTATTGAATTTGTTAGAGAAATGAAGGAAAGATTTTCAGCTACTGTATCCGGTTTCACGAAGGCTGCTGCTATGATTCAAAACACTGAAGATGTTTCGTTCAATATGGTACGCCGAATTGATGTAAATTTATAAAAATATAAAATAACAAAATGTGCAGTGATGATCATACTCGATATTTTGAAGATGTTTATTGTATTTTTTTTTTTATATATATATATATATATACATCAAGCAGGGACCGGATTCTAAAAAATCTAACTCAGATGCAAGCCTAGAAGATGATTCCAAATTAGAAGACGCAATTACTCATCTAATCAGCGATTTACCTTCGCCATCTATTTCGGAAGATCGTCTTTCACCAAAACCAATGCCTAATTCACAATTTGCTAAAGCAGCTATATTTTCGCAAAGGTTACCACCGGTAACTGCGCAAACCAGTAAAATTCGTATAAAAAAGATCGATCATTGTACTTCGACGCCTAACGACGACAACAAATGCAGCAACAACAATCCTGCTGTAAAACAAGAACCTAGTAATGAAACGAATGAAGGATGTCAATCGTTGATCACCACTAAAACAATTGCCGATTCTATCGTTGAAGAAGAAATTATGTCGGATGGACAACAACAACAACAACAACAAGAACAACAACAACAACAAGAACAACAACAACAACAAGAACAACAACAACAACAAAAGCGACGAGTTGGAAAAAAAAAACTCCGATTTTTTCTAATGATATGTATTCAAGAAAACCTATAACTTTGAAAGGAATAATGAGAAAGGCAAAAGCTTTAGAACAAGAATATCGTAATAGAGAGAGGACACCTGCAGCCATACTTGAACGTGCCTCTTTTGTACCAATTAAGCTTATGAAAATTAATAAAGGGAAGATTGATAATACTTTCAAGTCTTTAGATAATGACACGGGCGAATCCGAGACTGACGTGTCGAAAAGAAAATATAACGAAGATAACGTCAGTTGTGATACATTTCGTTCGAGAAAGCGAAAAAATAAGAAAAAATATGAAATCATTTCTGAGGTTCAACACGAACAACAACAGCAGCAACAACAACAACAACAACAAGAAGAGCAACAACAACTACAACAACAGTCAGAAGAACATAGGTTTTCATATGTTCATTGTCCTTTTTTTAAGAATGAACTGTTTCCAGGACTAGATGAATTTGATACTTATGATCAGGATCATACTCAACCCGTTCAAATTATACCTATGGACTCACCGAATTCAAACATTGGACTTTGTAATATCAAGTATCCACAATTATTAGATTCATCAACGTCATTGGAAATCCCCAACATAGTTGATTTAAACGAGAGAGTTAATGACATATCATTAGAGGATATTCATACACTCAACCATATCAGGACTTTTCAGGGATGCAAGAGTATTGAGGAGGAGTATAACACGATCATGGAACATACTCCAGGTACTGCAATATTAATGACGAAGTAAATAAAGTGCCTCTTTATACATAATTTGTATGAACAAGATGCACTTTAACAATTCTTTCTTTTTTTATTTTTTTTTTTATTTTCGTTTCATTTTTGTTTTGTTTTTGTTTTTCTTTGCATATATTTTTTCGATTATTTTTTCATTTCAATTTGATCTTTCATTATTGGCGGTCCTTAGCTGCTAAATTTATTGAACCGTTAGAATTGGATTAGCCAATAGATTATAAATGATGCTTATACATTTTTTTTATTTTTACAGATTTTGTGCTAAAAATATTTAATAATCTACGACCTGTAATGGGTTTTGAAAGTATGTAACATTCTTCAATGCTTATTTTTTTATTTCTCGATTCTCCATTTCTAAATTGGTATACTAACCAGGCCATTTTTTTTTACAATTTTATTCTAGAAAACTATGATGAGGTGAATTCGCTAGAGTTGCCGTCGATCGATAATGTGAGTAAGAGAGAGAAATTTTTATTTTTTTTATTTTTTTATTTTAATATGATTTGTAAAATATAAAAATTAAACGTAAATTAACTTGATGATTGTTCACAGGAACATCTGCTCAATGACGAGATAAAGATGAGTCATCTCAAACTAGCGAATTGTATTACCATACAAGAATCCCAATTCGATGTGCTGGCACGCAACCTTGAGAATCCAGTTTTGCAATCTCAAAGAAAAAATTTAACTCAGCTACAGGTAACCATAATCGATCTGGTTTCTAACCAATCATTTGTATATATAAACACATATTTTTACTTATTTCTATGTAGGTAAAATGTTATGCATCGATTACAGGCTGAACATAAAATGCAAAAGCAAATGTTAAAGACATTGCAACAAGAACATCTGAATGTACAAGTAAATACGAAGCAAAACGTCGGTGTTTAAATAATTTGTTTATACGATCTTTTAAAAATACCTGTCATGAAAATATAAATTTCGAGGGATTTGATGTTCGAGGCCACTAATATCATCGTCGTGGTAAATTCGTTCGAAGAAAAATAAAAGGGTGTCGTCCTTCTCCTCTCTCAAATTGCCGAATTAACTATGAGTCTGAAAAATTTTTACTGGATCACATTCTAGCAGAAAGAAAAAAATTAACGATTGGCATACGTGCAATATGTATGCATCATCGAATTGCACCACCGAAGAGATTCTATTATTCTTCTGTCTTCTTGAAAAGAAAAGAAAGTAAAACGTATAGAAAAAGAAAGAATGAAGGGAGGAGGAAGAAAAAGGAAACAAAGTTTTTGTCGTTAAAAATCAAGTTAATGTACTATGTTGGTGCTAACAAAAAAAAAATAAGAATTGAAGCTGTTATTTCCATCGATTTTCTAATGAGTGCTTGCGATTTGTAAAAATCGTTAAGAATTATAATAAGAATAAACGATCGTTCGTTCGACAGATGGACGAAGAAGTAAGTGAATCGAACGATCGAGTGTTCTGCAGTGTTGGAACTTTATAAATTTTACGATAAACACTTTGTAGATAATATATCTGAGCTGTTTCGTGGCACATTAAGATCATACATAACAGAAAAAAAGTGAGAGAAGAAATTACATACACGTTTTGTTGGGACGATTAAACTTTTCTTTGTTTTTTTTTTAAGTTCTAAACAAAAATAATATCAATTAAGAAAACATATATATATATCCTATATATCCTTATCCTTTATATATATAAAGGATAAGAATAAGATTTTGATTATCGATCAGCATATTTTAATTCCATTCGTATTCTGTTATCCCCAATAGGAAAACAATTGTAATTTTGATCTATCTTTAATGTCAAACTGTGTGTATGGATGTTCGAATTTCTAGAGAGGAAAAAAAAAAGGTGTACTATTTCAAATTTTAATTGGAAGTTTTTGTCGATTAATCTTATCGAATTTTAATATTTGGTATTGTTATCAACTGTGTACTATATTAGTACTGCTTTTTATGTGATTATAAATGTACATATATACATATATAGCATAAGAACAAAAAAAGAAAAAAAGAAACCACTAAGCAAACAAAAAAAAAAGAAAGGAAAAGAAAATGAAAAAGGGAAGGGATCGGTCGCCACATCGATATCGATTTACACATTTTTGTTATACATATAAAATCTAATTTTTGCTAATATCTACTATTTTACAATGGACTGTCTTTTAAAAAAAGGAAAAAAAAAGTTTAAAAAAAATGAAAAGAAATCCGAATTGGAGTAATAAATTCATAGTAGTTTGAATGATGGAACATTTAACAATCGCATGTTTCATGGATACGTTTTAATTAAAATATCCTTAATAGAAATTTGTGATTTTATTTAAAATGTATTGATGTATCAAAAACAATTGTTACTTTCCAAACTGCCATTGAAACGAACGAAATTATTACGTCGCGATTCGGAATTTGTTTTATATATATATTTACATAAATTTATCTCGATGTCTTCTCTAAATGGCCAACTCAAAAGGGAACACTATAAAAGAATAAATAAAAACTAGATTTTAACAGGATTTTTCAACTATAATCAAACGAGATCGCTCGATCCGTCCTTTTTTCTCTGTACAATAAAACATTATAACGTTCGTAATTTCAGAGAAAAATTTGTATTATAAATAAGAATTTTCTAATATTTTTTAACCGATACCAATTGCGAATAATTTTAACTCTGGTAATTAGTAACGGCTTTTTCCTTTTCCTTTTTTAAATTTACTCGTTCACGACGCAAAATGATTAACTTTACTTTGAACATTTTTAAAAAGAATTTTCAATGCCAAAGTATTTGACTGATACTTAACTTCATGTATTTATATAATACATGATATACGACTATGTTATTATTAATTTTTTTTTTTTTTTACTTCTTCATGTTTTGTAAAGTTAATCTATTTGACAAGTGAGCGACATAGTTATATAGTTTTAATACAATAAAACTAAGTACACCTTTTTTACAATTATTACGTATTACGTATTATTTACGTCTATTGTTCGAGAATTTCTTTTTTAATTATTTATAGCAAGTACATTAAAAAAAAAAAAAAAAAAAAAAAAACAAAGAAGAAAGAAAACATAAAAGCATAACGTGCAATGTTATAATAATTTGAGTGGAACGAAGAATCGATTGTTCTTATTACTTTTTTCTTTTGGAGAAGTGAGTTATAAGGCTGGTTTCCCTCCTCCTCTTCCTTGCCCCGTACACCGAAAAAAAAAAGAAAAAAAAATGCTCTCCCCGGTGTCCTGTTTCCTGACCAATTCACCCTTATGGAAAAAAAAGAAAAAAAAGAGAAAAAAAAATTAATGATAATAATAATTCTCGTGATCTTATAGTACAAAACGTCCAAACTGTTTGTGTTCAATGTAAAACCACCCTGCAGCTCTCTGAAAAATCTTCTGTCCATTACCATTTTCCCCTTTCAAGCCTACTCTACTTTTCGCATTTACTCATTGTTGTAAATGTAACGGTCAAATTGTTATGATTAGAAATAATTCTTGGAGTACTTTGTGATCTTGAGAATACGCTGTAAATATTTAGGCTTGATAATTGGTCGTCGCCTTGTTGCTTTTCATACATGTTGAATTATTGCTGATATTGTTCTTGTCATCGAGAAAATAAAAATGACAGAGAAGAAGAAGAAAGAAGGAAGGAAGGAAGGAAGGAAGGAAGGAAATAAAAAAAGAAAGAAAGAAAAATAAGTATTAAATGTTCAACATGAGTGAACCATGCTACGAAGATCAAAGTGTTGATCCTATGGAAAAAAAAAAAGGAAAAAAGCTATTGTGACAAGTAAATGAAATTGTGTGGAATTTATTGACTCGTAAACAAAGCTACCAAAGTGTTAAGAAGATTTTATTTTTCGTCATTCGTTTTTCTTTGAGCATTTCTATTGGGTTCTACTTTGATTTTACGAAAGACAATCATCTTGAGCGATAAATTATCATTTTAATGAACTCTCTCTTTTGTACGTTCTTTTTCTTCGTTATATTTATATTATTAATATCTGTTAAAAAACAGAAAAAACGATCCAATAATTTGAACGGTAGTCTTTGTCGGATAGACAACGAGAGTAGAAGAGACTAGTCGATGTAACGGGAAAATTTTTGGAAAAAGAAAATCGTTTACGTGTTGTTGTAATCACGCATTGTCATAAATTTTATAATAGTGAGGATAGAAAAAAGATATATATAAAATTGAACTTGTCGAAAACATGCGACGAAATCTTGCAAAGAGATGAAAAACAAAGATGAACATTAATAATAATAATAGTAATTATAATAATAATAATATTAATAAAAAGAAAAAAAAATAGTAACAAATGTACAAACAGTGATAAGTGAAAAACTAGTTGAATTACAAACTTTTATTGATATGTAAGACTATATATCGGTACTTCATAAGTATAGAACACTACATGTCACATTTTCCTAAATTTACAGGAAATTTTATTTGTGAACATTTTCTTAATTGTTTATTAAATATTTGTAACAAAATATTGTTATCAGTACACATTCCTTTTATACAATTGTATTTAATATTATTTATCTTTCCATCATAAATTAAAAATATGAGAATAAAAGTGGACTTGGTGTTATTTTAAAAGGATTTGTGATGCTATGATCTTGACTTGCATTGAAGCATAAAAAAAAGTTAAATACGAATTGGTAAAAAAGGGATATAGTGTTCTATTTCTTCGAGGTACGGATATATATATAGGATATAGGATATATATATATATATATACAGGGTATTTGTTACCTAATAAGTTGAATAGTATTGTTTGGTTGTGTGTGAGTGTGTGTGCGTGCGTGCGTGTGCGTGCGTGTGTGTGCGTGCGTGTGTGGTAATAAATTCAGGACAAAAGTGAAGAAAATATGTTTAAAGTATTTACTTTAGTTTTGTATCCTGAATTTAAATATTACAACTTTATCGCTTATTTGGAAAAAAAAAAAAAACAAAAACAAAAAAAAGACCCTGTACAATTAGTTTAATTTTATAACATTGTACATAACTACGTTATTATATTTTATACTTCGCTAATTGTGCACGTAATGGCTTTTTTTTTCTTTTTTTTTTTCTCTTTTATCTTTAAATGAAAAAAAAAATAGGAGAAGGCAATATCGATCTCATCCTTGTGTTTAACGTTGTTCTTCTTTCTGTTTCCTTTTTTTTCTCTTTTTTTAATTTTACGATAGTAACAGAAAATTACTGAATTTATTACTCGTATACGTTGTGATAGGAATAATTCTTTATTCTTTTTTTGTGAAACAAAAAAAAAAACAAAAAGAAACTTATTAGGAAAAGAATGGAAAAGTTTCGGAAAAAAAAAAAAATATTTGTTTTGAAATTTATCATAGGAGACCTGTTGTAAATAATTATAATTGTATTGTTATTGGAGTACTTTTGTGATGTGTATAAATGTATATCTAATTATGAATTGTGTGTTAGCGGAAAAAAAAAAAGAAGAAAAAAATTGCAAGATTTCCAAAATGACTATTCGGTATTTGACGTTTCTTTAATTATAAATATATATATATATATATTTGAATAAAAACAGAACATCTTTCGAAAATATCACCCTAATTGCAACGAATTTTTGAAGTTTATATATATATATATATAAATTTTGTTACAATCCAATTTTTCGAGATAACACAATTAGATTCAAATAGAATAGTTTGAATACGAAAGGAAATAAATTGCGCATTTTCTTTTCTTTTTTTTCCTTTTCCTTTTCTTTTTTTTTAAAATTTCGTTTCTTAAATTTGACAAGCATTAATAAGTTTTTATATGTATATTATTAGGAAAAAGGGGATAGACCTAAAGAAGAATCTTAATAACGATAAAACAAACCACAATATAATGATAAGAATATTAATGATATAGATAATAATAAATTAAAAAAAAAAAAAAAAAAATAAAAAATAAAAAAAAAAACATTTATGGCCATGATATTTTATGTCGCCGAGTGTAATAAATGGCGAATGAACGTATTTATATATCTATATAACATATATATAAACGAAGCATGCATGTGAAATGGTGAAAAAGAAGAGAAGAAAAAAAAAGAGAGAGAGAGAGAGAGAGTGAGAGTGAAATAAACTTTTAATGTTAACAATATCTACGAAAAAAAAAAAAAAGCAAGAAAAATATTATACTACAGAATCGGAAAACTACTTATGTGTATAGTTATTGTGTCAAGACTGAATTATTAAGACTTAATAGAAAGTGAAAAAATGTTTTTTTGTAAATAACGCTAATTGAAAACAAAACAAACAGCAAACAAAAATATATATATATACACACACACACACACACACAATCTTAATATGTAGAAATTATATATGGTGAAAAGAAACGGCATGAACAAAAAAAAAAAATAACATCAACGCTACAAATGTGAACGATCATAATTAATAATCATCAATGATCGCAGTTTATACCAATTATCTTTCCAACGTTTCATATCCCTCATTATATCCTTGACTTTTAACAAATTTATAATGAAATTTTATTTTTAACGATTTATCGTGAAAATGCGATTTTATCCAAAGACCTAGGACAGGAAGAATATTTAAAATTTCACGTTCCAATTATAAATTATTTATCGTATCGCAAAAAAAAAAAACTTTATGAATAGAAATCATCTTACAAGGGTGGGTTAGGGGATGAGGTAAGCTTGTTAATGTATGATTTAAAAAAAAGAAAGAAATCCTTCGCGAACTTTAGTATAAAAAAAGAAAAAAAAACAGACGGATAATTGTTGAAACAAAAACTTTTTTGTCGATTTATTATTATTATTATCATCATCATCATCATCATCATCATCATCATCATCATCATGTCTGAAATAATATCGGCGCGTTACAATATTTAACGATAATTATAAATACATTAGAGGCCAATGTGCGTTCTCTTTATAAATAAATATATATATATATATATGTATTAGTTTTTTTCTTTTATTTTTTTTTTTTTTTTTTTTTAATCTTCTCGATCAAATGCTCGCCATAATAATCGCATCTTGAATAAGTAGGAATATATTGAGATGAATTATAATAAAACAAAAAATTCATGATAGAACCCCTCTCGATTCGTTTGTTTTATCTGTTTTTTTTTCTTTTTCTGTTTGCGTTACTCGTTTTACAATTAATCAAAACAGGGGATCATCGAAGGTGGTGGTGGTGGTGGTGGTGGTGGTGGTGGTGGTGGTAAGGTTGGAAACGGAGATTAGATAAAGTTATTATAGCATACTGCAAAAAAGAAACATAGAAAAATATACTACTACAATTCTAAAAAAGACGTGGCATTACGTGCCCTATCGTTCCTACGTCGTTTTTTTGGTTTTTTTTTTCTTTTTCCTTCTTTTTTCGTTGCTAATTCGTAATGTTTTACATTATTTTATTGGAACAAGCACGAGTTCCTTGCAAATCCTTAACCCCCGTAATTTATTTATTTTATCATTTGCGAGATACCAATGAGAAAGAAGAAGCTTTTCGTTTTTTATTATTCAAGATGGAAACAGAAACAGAAAAAAAAAAAGAATAGAAAATTATTAGAAGTAATTTAGAAAATAAAATAACGCGAGATTAAGGATTCGTTCGGTCGTTGAACGATCATAGACGATATCGTTTTTTTTTTTTTATCTTTTTTCTTGTTTTTTCTTTTTTTTCTTACATTGAAATCACTGAACAAATAATAATCCGTCCTTTCGAGTTTTCTGTATTAATTAATTAATTGTTAATTAATATTTGAACGAAATTAAACGTATATATATATATATATATTATATCTTACAAACGACGAATTATATTATCGCAAGATTTATAACAATAAACAAAAGAATATTAAATGCAATTATTAATCGAAAATATTTCAACAAATACGCGAGTCGGGTTTGTGTTTAATCGTTATGTTTATCTTTTACCGTAATTAACTCGATACGGATTATGCATAATGTTGTAAATATGTGGTATATGTTACCGTTAAAAGTATATCATTTTTTTTTTTACTTCTTTTTTGTTCCTTTTTATTACGTACATCAATCGATGTGGTGGTGGTAGTGGTGATCTCTTTGAATATTTTGAGTAACATATTTCGATAAGTTTAAACGGTAACATATTGTTATTATCGAGTTAAACCACCTAATTTTTTGATCGCCAAAAAAATTATTTCGTTATTATTATTTTTTTATTCTTTTCTTTATTTGGGGGGGAGGGAACGCGGAGATTTTTTATAGACAAAAATTATCATCAAACAAAGTTATACTTATTTCAATTTACGTTTGAAAGTTAGAAAGAATGTTTTCTTAAATTCATTTTTTGTTTTTTTTTTTTTAACTATTCAAGGACACTGTTCACGTATTTTTTAATTTTAAATTATATTTATTGCTTTTTCTTTTTGTTTTTTTTCTTTTTTTTTTCTGCAATGAATTCATTACAAATGATATATCGAGTGACAAAATTATTAAATTAAAAAGAAATCGATAAAGGATTTAATTCGCAAGATATATTTTTCAAAAAGTTATCCGATGATTTTGAAACGTGTCATAAATATTACTTTCTTTTTCTTTTCTGATTGGTTATAGAAAAAAAATTATTGATCGGAAGATTAATGATACAAGATATAATAATAATAATAATAATAATTTATATGCACGTGAAATTATAGAAAAAAATAAAATACAATCGTAAAATATGCAATTCGAGATAGATTCGAATTTATGAATCTTTTTCGTCACTGTTGCCGAACACCTTCCCTTTTTTTTCTCTTTTGCGAGAGAGAGAAATTAATTAAAAATAAATTTCTTTCGAATAAATGGCCGTTCACCTTGAAATTATTATAAATGAAAACAAAAATAATCGAGATAACATTCTTCTTTTTTCTTTTTTCAAACGTGTGTTTTATAAACTTGAAATAAGTGCAACGTTGTATCGAGAATATAATTTTTTTTGTCCCCCCCCATGATAATCAAAAAGTAAGAGAAAAAAAAATTAAATATTTTAGGTGATAAAATTTAGTGGTATGACTCGATATATAAATAAAATATATATATATGTATATACACATACACATATATATATATATATACACATATATATATTTATGTAATTGAATGTTGTATGAGATTGGCGCCTGTTTTTAATTTATTTCTTTTTTTTTTTGTTTCCTCTTCATTTTCGTACGTATATATATATATATATATATATATATATATACATACATATATATATGTGTGTATATATATATATATATATATATAATTAATATATTTAGAGCTAAAGGGGGGGCGGGAAATTATTTACAAGGGAAAATAGGGAGCAGCGTGTGAAGATAATTTTTTTTTTCTTTTTCTTTCTTCGCTTTCCATAGAAGATGCCATAGCAGGCCAGGCCAAAGAATAATTTGTTTTACTCAATGTAAATGTCCTCTATTGGAAAAGCAGTCTCGATGAATTTCGTATAGAAACGATGAAAGGCCCGTCTGTAAGTAAAAGAAAGAAAAAAAAACACAACAAAAATTGTTTATAACAAATGAACCGTATTCGTCTGACCCAGTGTTTCCCAACGTGTGAGAATTGAAATATTTCAAAAAGGGGGGGTTGGTTAACACTTAGTTGTTAACGTTGTAAAGGTTGTTATTTGATGATTTACAATAAAAGAGTTGAGAAACACGGTTTTTAGAGACACACTGTATAATGATATAGATAAATATTTATTGTAAAGAAATATTATTATTGTTAACTTACCCTACAGCTTCAGCAACTGGTCGTGTAGATTCTTGACCAATGAACACGTGACAAGCAAACCTTTGCAACGTTGGATGTTTCGTGATGAAACCAAGGTAACGATGGTCGCGTGGATGAAAGGCGCAGAAGGATACATTTTTTAACGAATAAAAGTAATCGTGACAGGGACCCTGATTTTTCTGTAAAAATGTTATCATTATAAATTACGATTATGTTTTTTGTTTTTTTTTTCTTTTTCTACATGTTTTCTTTTCTAAATCATTTTTCTGCATGTTTTTTTCTTTTTATTATTATACAAGTATGATTTTTTTACCCGCGGCTTACTTCTATCCACCATACGTAATCCTTGATCGGACACTTCGAGAATGCAACTTTGTGAAATTGGTGATTGATCCGATGAATTACCGACGATCCTACGAACAGCCTGACAAACGACACCTGTACCCTTGTGCGCCAAGGTTTCTACCGAGCCCAAGTATCCTAAAAGATATCTTTCTCTTTTGACCTTAGGTGCCGAAGGATCGAAATCACTGTAATCTATGTCGACTGCGTAAGCCGATGGAAAAATACCTTGTCTCCCTGTTCGTAAGTTGACACCTTTCCAAAATGTACAAATGAAAATTTAAACACATATTTATAATAATAAATAGATATCACAGAAAAGTTGGACAAGATAAAGAAAAAAAAGTCAAAACATCATGTTTTAATCTCATTGAACGTTTATTCCCCTTTATTTGGATTTCTTCAGCAACTGTAAAATATAATTACAATATAACCTCAAAAATACATAGTTCATCAAAACACTATAAATAAATAGATTAATTATTTATGATTTTATTATTGATTAATTACAATTTGAATATGCTAATTATAGTTTACTATTAAAATTGAATAATGTATGTCTTATTAATACATAAACGACTCTGAATATTTAAAATCAAGATATACAAGTATTTATTTAGTGTTTTGATGAACTATGTATTCTTGAGTTTGTATTGTAATTATATTTTACATTATAGTTGTTGAAGAAGTCCAAATAAAGGGGACTAAACGTTCAACGAGATCAAAACACGATGTCCTGACTTTATTTTTATCTTGTCCAACTTCCCCGTGATATTTTTATTTATTATTAATTCTTTTGGGACTCAATAAACAACAACTAATTCATATTTATAATGTATCCATTAGTCATGGAAAAATAATCTCACCTTCGCACCACAATCGTCTGCTTCCTTTTGAACGTAAACCGGATCACCGATTTCTAAATCAATTTCGTCGTGATGTCTGGGCACGAATTTGTGCAAACCACGATGAGTGGCCTCTAACAACTCCAATTGCGTGAACGGTACACCTCCGCTTCCTTCAAATGAATTGATTGAAAAAAGCCCTTTTCAAATGAAATAACATTTGGTCCACGTTGAAATAATGCAAATATTTTACCTGGAGTGCTACCAGGTGAAACCGAATCTGTGTTTTGTAATGTATTGCACGGTATCGGGGATACACTTTTGGGCCCGTTATCTGGCGAATGGGCAGTCGAATGTCCACTATCCGTAGCCATCCTTTCGCTGTCCGGCGAACTGTCCTCGTGTCGCAAACGAGGATGACATTTTCGTAAAACGAGATGAGGCCTTCCGGAATTTGAACTTGTTGACCCAACGGTAGAGCCTGTTGCAGCGTTCAATTCGTCCGCTAACGATGACGAACTTTGCATTGACACCTGGCCACCACCAACACCACCACCACCACCGGGTATACCTGACAAAATTGTATCATCTCTTCATCGTGTTTAAATTGTTATTTATATTGGATCCGTTAATAATTACCGTACATGACTAAATTCATTTTCCAAGTTGTTTATTATAATTCAAATGATAAATTACGATTTAATTATTAAAACAAATTAATAATATTAAAATCCCCCGACACGTTTTCTGCTTAGAAACCTGAACTGGTTTGACGTCGAGCCTAACGTACACATTCGTAGATTTTCTTTCACTGCGGTCAACAGTTCTGTGGTCGGGAACTTTGTAAAAATATATCGATCGTGAAACTCAACGAAGGTTAAGAAAGATAAGAACAAGAAATAATATATAAGGGGGGGTGGGGGAGAGGGAGGGAAACGATTTTGTTTCTAATTATTTTCTTTGCCGTTGCTTTCCTGTTGTTCCACGTATATATAACGTTTAATATTATTAATCGTTGGATATATTTAATACTAACTAATGGCCCATAGCTCACATTTTTTAGCTTTAGGGATTTCCGGTAATCTTCGACGTCTACGTTCTCCGCTACCACTACCTGGCCGATTCGTTGGAATGTGTTCCGGTGTTGGCCAGGAACTCAAACTCGAACAGGAATCACCGACGTCGCTGACCACGCTGTCTCTGCCACCATTTCCGGATGACGTTGTTCCACCTCCACCTGGACCAGGGCCGCCTGCTGATCGACCCCTGCTGCTCAGTCCACCGAACAAGCTAATGTCACCCAAGGGTAGTCGTATAGTCAGCTAAGCTACCATTCACCATGCGAATTCTGGCTGTGTACTTTATTTTTTCTTCTTTTTTCTTTTTTTTTTTTTACGACACGCAACAGCCAATCTTTTTATTATTTTTATTATCTTTTAAATTGATCATAAATCTAATGGCAAATTTAATCATATGTTGGATTATTCAAAATAGTGTTGAAATGTTTGTTGATGACTTTACGTTTAGAATGTCAATCGTTGTTTTGCAATTTAGATATTCACATTTGGACAATCTTATATTAAAATAAATCGTGCAATCTTTTTTTAACGTAACCAAATGTTCAATTAGATCTCATATACGTGCTGTGTCTATGTGTGTGTGTGTATGTATATCTACGATTATTACTATTTTGAAACGTGTCAATGTTTGCATTCTCATTCAAGTTCGATAAATAATTCATAAATCCAATGAAACATTAAAGATATGTTAAATGCGTTTACTTGTTTGCATATTCCAAAAATATAAATGAAAGAAAAATGAATCGACTAATAGAAATATGGAACAAATTTTCCAACACTTACGATGTTACCAACCTAAAGTCGCTGTCAGCTACGATTGAGCAATGATTATCGAGATCCTCGCTCTCGTCAGCAGAAGTATGTCCACTTTGATTATCGTGACGGTGGATAACAACGACATCCTCGTCTTCGGAATCCCCGGCAACACCTTCGCAGGGTCTTCCAACTTCATCACCGTCGCTTCCTTGGGATGACGTAGGCGAGTCATCGAGTATAACATCGTGCACGAGCCTGCATGATGCCAGGTGAAATATTTTTTTAATACTTTGTGTTTCATAATATTGTTTAACATCAAACCATGATCAAATGACTGATTGTCAATTTTTTGGAGGTTAGGGAGGGGGAAATTTCTTATTAGTTATTATTGTGCTACACGTGAAATATTTTTTTAATACTTTGTGTTCCATAATATTGTTTAACATCAAATCGTGATCAAATGACTGATCGTCAATTTTTTTGGAGGTTGGGGAGGGGGGAATTTCTTACGAGTCATTATTGTGCTATTAGTAAGTCAAAAATCCATAATTGCATAAATGGGATATATTTGTTATCATGCATTATGAAGATGGGTCATTTGATCCTGTTGCGAGTATAAAAATAAGTATACCTTTAATATTAAATATTATTTCAAATCATATATTATATAAAAATAATCATATACCTATATACGAATAAATTGTTATTTATCCAACGCGACACATGTTATCGAAAATGAAACGATTCTTTCGAAATAATAATTTTAGATGAAAAAGTAGTTTTAGATGTTTTAAACATCCTATCTACTTACGACCTAGTTTTTCACTGTGTGCACCTATCTGCATCAAAAATGTTCGAATAAAATGACGCAGATGATATTAGAAGATAGGCTCAAGAAATTGGAAAGAACTTGGGGGAGGGGTGGGGGTGGGAAGAAGAAATGTTAACAGCTACCCTTCTGTCAATTAATAAAATTAACTCAATACGTATTTGTTACAAATGTTGCTTTTAATGTGGAACTTAAACGATGTAAGTATAGACATACTTTCATACACACACATATATATATGTGTATGTGTGTTACAAATACATCAAAAGCTGAAGAAGCCAGCGTTCTTTGCACCCTGTAAGAAGCTTCGTTCGATGAATATTTTCCACACTTGCTATTTACGTTCAAACTATAATACATGTTTCCAAAATGATTCGATATATTTTTTATAAAAAAATCTTTATTTACTTCTCTCCATTAGTAAGAAAATTGATGAAATAATATTATCAAAGTATATTCGTTTAATAATAAGAAACTAGAGCATATAATGTTGCAATGACGTACACATACATAGATATCGTGGCTCATATTGCATGAAGGATAGATAAGGAAGGGTGCATATAAAAGTTTCGAGGTGTGTGCGAGGCTTACTGTACTTAGGTGTATTATAATACTAATCAATCAACGTTTGACATCATTGCAAAAGTAATATCAAATGTTATATCGAATGAAATTGATATTTATCAAAAAGTTAATGCAGTATTATGGGCTAACATTTCTTGCCCTCAGATCGATATCGCGGTAACGAAGAAAGATTTAAAACCTTCTACAATTGATCAAGTCAAAAATTCATATATTCAAGGATATATAAAAAGAAAAGAAACCAGTATGCTAATTGTTATGACCTTTCACCTCGTATTATAATAAATAAATAAATAATATGATATTATATATATATAGGGTGAATCTCAAAAGTTCGTGCATTTTTTTTGTCCAAAGTAAATTTGACAAAAGAACAAACCCTTCATGCAGTTTTTAACACAATAAAAGTATAAAATTTGGATTAATCGTAATAATTGAATCGATATCAAGAATATAACGCTGAATAATTCTATCCAACTTGATATAGGATATCAAATGGTACTCTAACAACGATATATTCCTTGATATATAAAAGAAAAAAGGGAACAACCAATCTGCCAATCGTTATGTCCCTTCTCTTTCGTATTATAATAAATAATAAATAAATAAATAATAAAATAATATTTTTAATCAATAAAACCAAAAAGATAACGATGAATAATTCTAGCTTGATTTAGGATATCAAATACATACATACATATATATATATATATAAACGATATAATTAATACTCACGTGTAATTGGAAAGGGGTGCCTTTAAATGTTGGGGTAGTCTCTCAAAATAATGCCGAAACTCTTCGAATTCGGAGTCGGCCATTATACTTCCCCGTTGAAGAAGAAGAAGAAGAAGAACCCGATGATGATGATGATGATGATGAGGAGGAGGAGGAGGAGGACGACGACGATGACACACTCGAAACGAGGTGGTGGTTTTCCTCAGGAAAGCAATGACGAGGTGCTGGTGATTGTCAGATGTCGCTGAAAATTACCACGGCGAATTTTAGTCGCCACCGTCGTCGTCGTCGTCGTCGTCGTCGTCGTCGTCGTTGTCTTCTTCCTCGTTGATCCTCCTCCTCGTCGTCGTTGTCCTCGTTGTCCTCGTCGTCGTCCTCGCCGTTTTCCACCTTTTCCTCGTTTTTCCTAACCCACGTCTCTTGAGCAATGCCAGTGACAGCAACAGTGTGGCACTGCTATCGTTCTCTCTCTCTCTCTCTCTCTCTTGATTTCTTTCTTTCTCTTACTATCTTTCTCTCGCTCTCTTTCTCACCCTCCCACCTCCATCATCCCCTTTTTTCACTCTGCTAGCGACCTCAACCGAAAAGACACCCCCTATTGATTCCTGCGTGCCAACAACACGCGCACCAGGTTTCGATTTCTCTACCCCCCCCTTGGAATTCTCCCACCTACCACCACCCATCTCTTACCTCTTCCCCCACCAACCCTCGTTTCTACTTTCCTCATCCTCATCCTCATCCTATTTTCATTGATATTCGATGTTTTTACTGTTACGAATATTTCCTACTTTCTAACCGGTACAAGTATTTTTTTTTTTATCCTAAACGAAATAATTCCACCCCAATCCCTCACTACCCCATCTGTTTAAACGTTATTAGGTTAATATATAAAAGATACTTTTATATTTATATTATGATTAACACTAGATTTACTGATTGAACTTATTTGTGACTCATCTCAAATTTGTCTTGCTATATATTTATATTATTTTTTAATAATAATTTTGCGTTATATCCGAAAACAAGACAAGGAACTCACGAACTTTTCGTTCGTTTTTCAATTATTTTTTGGAAAATAATCATGCACAAGTTATTCTTCGAAATAGTTTCTTGGTGTATTTTTTTCACCAAACACAACTGTTGAGAATTCTTTGAATAATATAAAATAAGGATTTTGATTCGATCAATTTCGTCGATAGCTTTATTTTTTTTGTTTGCACCTATTACGATATTTGTAAATTCGTATTTTTCTTTTTTGTATTTTTTACAATAAATAAAAATTGTGCACGTATGCTGCGTGTGAAAAGATTGTCAAATCTTAAAATATCAAATTAAATTCTTTTTGCAATTTGTGGTAATCGATGAAAAGTGATTTTGAAGTATTCAATACTTCGTTTGCTAGAATTTGATTGCAATTCGATGCAACAGGCGACGTAACAGGTATATATATATATATATATAAACAGAAAAAATTTTGTCCTTCGAGTGGTGGCTTCTAATCCCTTTTTAGAACTTTGAAGGACTCACACTTCACGACAAAAGAAGAAGAAGAAGAAGAAGAACATGCAAGAAAATATTGCAATCAATTATATTAACACTTTTTTTCTTTTTGTTATCTCTTTTCTTTTGTTTTTTATATTCTCTAGTATTATTGTTCACTTATTATGTTAATATTCTATGTCATAACTCAAACTACAGTTTTAGGAGTTTTAGGAAACACAGTTCGAAGAAACGGAAACAAATTATTGTAGGTTGCGACAGGTAAAACTGTAAAACTGTAAAACTGTAAAAGTGTTCATTTCCAATGATCATTTAACGAGAAAATCTTTTCATTATCAAAGTGTATATTATGTTAAACTTGTATTATTAATTATTATATTGTTTTGTATAAATGGCCTTTTTTTTTTTAATTAATAATTTAATAAATCATTTAAAAGTAATACACAAATTTATATACCCGGTTAAATATATTTTCGAAATGTTAGATAGAACTAAATGGACAATTTATAATTATCTAAACAAATAATGACAAATTATCTTTAAGCACAACGGGGTTATCGTAAAAACGTTAATGAGTTCTTTAGAAAGATATTAAATTTTCAAAACATTTTTCTATGATAGTTCGTTATTTAAAATCATGAGAATGTTTAAAACTTTTGAAATATACGTACTGTAAAATGCTGTTTATGTTTTTCAATAAAATATCCCAAATTATTAACTAAAACAAATCTTTTTTCATGCGAAAAAAAAAGTAGCATATAATTATGATACTGGAGTAATTATTAACAAAAAAGAAAAAAAAAGAAACAAAATTAGTCAACTTAAAATTCCATGATTTGTATATTTTATAAAAAAAAATGATTTATTTATTTTACTTATTTTTCTTTTTCAAAATAATTTATTTTATAAATTGTAACATAAATTAAACCGTAAGATAAATTGTTTACAGTCATAATTATCCAACACATATTATAAATAATAACTGATCAAACATTGAACATATCATGACGAAACAAAAAAACCGGTTTCGATTGTAAATTAACAATCTCCGCTCAATGCTATTGCTTTTCCTCATTTGACTTTACCGCAATTATAATAATACACAAGGTGTTTTAAAAAAACAATATTGATGAATATTAATCATTATTGTAAATAATGTGGAATTGAAAAGAAAAATAAAACAAATAAAAAATAATATTTAGAAAAATAATATTTAAGACGCCATTATTTTAATCATTGTATACAAATTCTATTGTTTATTATTCAAGCTAGTAAAAAATTCACTATTATCTGCATTTATTTGATAAAAATATAACTTTTATTAAAGATCAGAAGTCATTAGAAGTATAGTTATATAATATATAATAAATAATTATAATAAATAATTATAATAAATATTACCCTCCTTATCCCCACCCCCAGCCACCATATAATGCGAATTTTTATAAACTTGTCAAAAATATTGCAACTATTGTTTTTACATATCGCAATTGTTCTTAAAACGTACTATATAATTAAACGCTAGAATTATTCGCATTTAAAAATAAAAAAACAATTGCTTTAATCAATTTTTTGTTTGCTGATTGTTTAGTTTTTGTTGTTGTTATTGTCACCGCTTTACCAAGAATAGTATGCGGAAAAGAATAATATTTTTTTGTCGATTTTAATATTCTAACAGATATGTTCTATGCATGAATTAATTGTAAATTATGACCAGGGAAAATATACGAACAAAAAATGATATATAAACGAGGAAAAGTTAAATACAATTTATATTCGTGTTACGTGTACGTACGCGTTTGATCGCGTTAGAAGAGAATTTACTGTATACGTAAAACCATTGTTAAGTTTATTTATTTGTTAATTGTTTATTAAAAGTGTTAATAATATTAAAAAAAAAAGTCCAATCTTTGATAAAGATTTTTCACTCAAAATCCGCCATCTTGTATTACACTGCAACACTATAATTGTAAGAGAAAATATTTGATTATATTATTATATTATTAATTTATCTCGATAATTTATTTAAATTATATTATTTGATTCGTTAAAAATATTAAATGTTTTTTTTTTTTAATTTATAAATTCATCGTAAAGGGGGTAGGTCGTGGGGGGGGAGGGGAGGAAGCGGATAACAGATATAACTTTTCGATAAATAAAATGAGAACAAAGATATCTACGATGCGGGTAGTAAGTGATTGAAAGTCACTGATTTACGGGAACAATGAAACCAATGCAAATGGGGGGAGGGAGGACTCGATTGTTATCACCATAGTAAAAGATATTGCATTATTCTATCGACCCCCTTTAATTGTTTATATATTTTATTATAAATATTAAGTATATATATATATATATGAAATATAATATTACGTAAGATTGTGACAATACTATGTGTGCACACGCGCGTAATTCAAATTCAAATAATTCGTATAATTGCAACAAAGTCAAACAAACGATAGAGATACAAATAATCGATATAAATTTATTTAACAATTTATTTAACATAATTATCATTCAAGGATGTATTGAAAAAATTGTTTTTGCATCTTGCGTTGTCCGAGAAAGAAAAACAAAAATATTTATCTGGAATTTTCTCGACTATCTGTATGCCCCCCCTCCCTCTCTCCTTAAATTACGTTCAATTCAATGTTTAATTGTGATTACAATATAATTACGCGATATGAAATTACTCAAATGATTTATTTTGTCATCTTCAAACAAACAAACAAACAAACAAAAAATATTATCTACAATGAAATAAATATGAGAGAGGAATTATTTTGAATAGTTAATTTGAATAATGAATTAACGAAAAGAATTTTGCATGAATTTTGATTCGCTTTAACGTAGTAAATAAAATTTATTTACCATTGTAAATACCCGATATTGCAGTGAATTATACACGCTAGAAAAAGCTTCGGTATAATTTAGAAAAGGATAAAACTCTCGAAGGTGGGTTACTGATAGCGGTAAGTAATGACCACCGGTAATGTGTTGTATCTACTTTGCTAAGAACCAAAGAAGGAAGCTCCTACACCTCGGGCATTCGGCTTTTTATTAAACGGGGTGTCTTTGTTCGAAATAAAAGGAGAATGGGAAAAGAAAATCGTTCGCGAGAAAGAAACAAGAAAAAAAGAAAATGGACAAACCTTTTTCTTCTCTTCCTTCATTTTAACGCGAAGTGAAATTTACGTTGTTTTATTTTATTTTTTTTTTCCTAATAATCGTTATTTCAAAATATTTATACGTATGTATATTTTCTTTCTCTTTTTGTTTTATTAAAAAAAAAGAATTTATTGACGAGAAATGATTTTTAAAATGAAGATAAAACGTATTTCGAAGAATCGTGACGAAAAAGGTGGGAGGGAGGGAGGGGGAAAGAATTGGAACGATTGTAAAATTCGCACGATTCCATCAAACCGCCCCCGCCTCCTTATTTTTTTTTTCTTTATATTTATTTTTCATTCTCAAATCACCTTCACACACACACACACACACATACATTTAGTCTCCAATGACGTAATAGAAAAGAAGAACCAACGATCGAAACGATAATATTCATGGCGGTTAAAGGGGGGTCGCGGAGGGAACAAGTGGGCAAAGGAAGGGGGGGAGGGTTAAAAGAAAAGTCACGTTGCAACCCCCATGAAACATCTTATCCCGCCAATGAAAATGGTTCAAGCCACTGACAGCCATCCGTAAACGGACCAATCGCGAAAGGAGAACTAGTCTTTGACTAGTACGAAAGACAGTGTGTGTGTGTGTGTGTGTGTGAGTTAAGGAGGGGGAAAGAGAACTTAAGAAGATCAGAAAACAATGGTACCGTAACATTACAGCTTCCGATCTCTCAGGAATCGGTCTTACGTTTAGCAGAATAAAATTCTCTTCTCTTCCGCGAATAAAAGGTATTTGTATTTTTATTTTTGTTTTTGCGTTCGTTTGTTCCGCGATCTTCGAAAGAACAAAAGACAAAAAAAAAGAAATAAAAAATAAAAGAAGATTAATCCGAATAATAATTAAATTTAATTGCAAAGAATAAACGGAGGGGGGGTTAGTTAGTTCAATCAGGCAGTTATTTTATTCATCATGAGTGGATCGGGAAAGGGATTGCTTGGAATGTGGTTGTATAGGAAATCTGAAGGATGGCAGATCAAGGAAGGCAGTCCTATACATAAAAATCATGAGGTTAGTGTGTTAGTTCATGATTTTCAATAATCTGTACTGTAAATTAATTCATATTAGTGTATTTATATATATGTGTGTGTGTTTATATATGCGTGTTATCGTGAACAAAAATTGAAATTGTAGAATGTTAAGATTCACATGATCGTTTGGTGTGTATGTCTAAAATATTAAATGCATAATAATATAAAATATTCGGTCTTTCATTAATAAATGTTTTTGATATCTGTTGACATTCTTCAATTTCTATCTTTCATGGTGAAATATATATATATATATATACACACATAAAAGAAAAATATGTCCTTTCGTTCATTCAGATCCCCATGCTCGAGACGGAAAATAATAGCGAAAATAAAAATTCAGTGATATTCTCGTTGAAAAATCAAGTCGGCGGATTGGCCAGGGCACTTCAAGTATTTCAAGTAAGATTTCAAAATCAATAATCTATTCTGAAAGAGAAATGAAGTAAGTAAGTAAGTAAGTAAGTAAGTAAATAAAAAAAAGTAGTCTCTCTTTTTTTTTTTGAAAAAAAAGCGATTAAAATAAAATCTCTATTGAATTTAAAACTTGAATTATATTTTTCTATAGGATTTAGGTGTAAACGTTGTTCACATAGAATCGAGAAAATCACTTCGCCGTGGTTCCGAATACGAAATTCTCGTAGACGTTGAATGCGATTCCAAAAGGATGGAACAATTGATGAAAATGTTGAATCGCGAAGTAGCCGCTATTAATTTAGCGCAATACGAAAAAACGGGAAATATTCCTGAACAAACGCCGTGTTTGTCCACCGCTACGAGTTTTGGTAAATTGGATTTGTTTGTGGTTTTTTTTTTAAATTAATCAAACACGATTTTTATCACACCTTCTTGTATCGTATTATTTTTCTTTTCTTTTTTTTTTAATCGTGTATCTTTATCGTATTATTTTTTTAAATATTATAATACGACTTGTTTGATCTCTTTTTCTTTTTTTTGTTTATTCAAAAAGATTACAGCGAAATCGACATGCCCTGGTTCCCGCGAAAAATATCTGATCTCGATCAGGCACAAAAAGTATTGATGTACGGATCTGATTTAGACGCCGATCATCCTGTACGTTAACAATTCCTTACACTTACGTTATTTGCAAAAGAAAAAAAAACAACGTGATTCTTCGTTGATCTGATCATTTTTTTCTTCTCTTTCCTATTTTAGGGTTTTAAAGATCCGGTATATCGTAAACGCAGACAAGAATTCGCTGACATCGCGAATAATTATAAATAGTAAGTTTAAATTTAAAAAAAAAAATATATATATATAACATTGACGTACATATATTTAATCGATGTTTCTCGGTATTTCCCTTTTGTTATTTTTCTTCTTTATTTACATCTTTTATTTTCATTATACAAATATTACAAATTTGCAGTGGTCAACCGATTCCAAGAATTCAATACACTCCAGAAGAAATCAGAACGTGGTAAGTAAATTTAAAAATAACGAAGAGGAAGATCAAAAGATAAATAAATTGAAAAAAAAAAAGAAAAAAAAGAAATAGCATGATTTTTATCTCTCGTTAAGGAAAAGTTAGGAAACGTGATTTTTCTCGCACGAAGCCAATCGTAGAAAAGAAAAGTAATGTAAACTTCTTCTACTTCTTCTTCTTCTTCTTCTTCTTCTTCTTCTTCTTTGCTTTTAGAATAGTGCGTTTGATTTTTCTCGAGGAAGTGTTTCTCTCCCCCTTTCACACGGACGAGCAAACACCCACGCATATTCTTGTCCCCCTTTTCCCAACCCTCATCCTTAATCTTACTTTATCTTTCCCCTGCCCCCCACCCACCACCACTGTATTCTGTTGCTGCTTCGTTTCCTCCCCCATTCTCTGAGAAAAGCCAAGCTCCGTTTCGTCCTATTGAATGCACCCTTAATTGCCCTGATTTCATTTACTCCGATATACGATATATCGTTTCGATAAACTTGATGATGCTACTACACACCTACTCTTTTAGAAAAGTATCTCTTTCTCTCTTTTTGTACAACTTGAGTTTCTATTATTTAATTGAATTATTATCATCTTTCAGGGGTACAGTTTTCCGTGAATTGCATCAACTTTATCAAAAGCACGCGTGCATGGAGTATCTAGAAAATTGGCCTAAACTTGTCAAATATTGTGGATATAGGTAAACCGTTTTCCTATTTTAATTAGATTCTTTTTTTTTAAATATATATTTTTGTTTGATTATATTTTCTTCATTATACAGGGAAGATAACATACCGCAATTGGAGGACGTGAATATTTTCTTAAAACGTGAGTCTTACAATTAATGAATTATTTTTATTCATTTACGATTAATATTTGTTAACATTTTGATATCATTTATTTTATCAAATAAATCATCTCTAAGGGGATGGTGAGACAGGAGACTAAAATCTACCCTGCATCTTATTTTTTCTCATTTTTATTTAATTCCCAAACACTGTACCCACCTAAACAAATTACTCGACCTTGAGGATTGTTGGATTCGATCACTTATGGTGTTGTTGACCAATTGTTGATCAACTAAAAAAAAATTCTCTTCGTTTTAAAAGAAAGGGGGAACAGATTTAGATTGAAGTCAGGATACTTTTGAATCGTGCTCTTGTTAAACGAGATATTAAATTTGCATCGGTACATCTGAATAAAACAAATGCATCATTTCAAAATTCGTCTATTTCATAACTTCTGATAATTTGTATTTCTAAAATATATTTGTTCTAACTTTAGTTACAACTATTTGTTGTAACTATTTACTAATGATACAATAACGGCACGATAATGATACGTTGCTACACGATAAAAAACGTGTTGTCTACGCGAACACGGTAAACACACTTGACCTTCTTTATGCACTAATAGAAAATGCGTGGTTACTCGTTTAACATATATACAAAATTCATTTATTATTCTCTAACAAATCTTACGTAACATTTGTGTTTTTTTGTTGTTTTTCTTCTTCTTTATCTTCTTTTCTTTTTTTTTTAAAGGTATAACTCTCGTCGCTTTGATCGTCTTAATTTCGATTGACTAATCTTTTATACTTATATATGCATATTTATTATAAATTTTATTTATAAATAATGACTATTTATAAATTTAAAATATTAACGATTTTTGAAACAATCTATGCGACACTAATCATCATTTATTATTATATATATAAACTATCGATACTTTATTATTACCTGTTATTGTTTATTAGAAAAAAAATAAGTATTTAACAATTTTCGTTAACAGGAACAACTGGATTCCAACTTCGACCAGTTGCAGGATACCTTTCACCGAGAGATTTTCTTGCAGGATTGGCTTTCCGAGTTTTTCATTGCACTCAATATATCCGTCATTCTTCGGATCCTTTTTACACTCCTGAACCGTACGTTGGAAGAGTTTCTTTCTTTTTTTTATACATATAAATCTTGAATTAACATTTTATCATATACATATATTTAAATATATGATAATATTTGAACGTTGATGTATAATTAAACATCTACTTCAATGTAATAATAATCATTTAACAAAAAATATACACATATACATCGTAAACGTAACTTTTTTTTCGCTGAGAATATTAAACGATCTTACGAAAAAAGAAATAAATAATTAGATTTGAAATTAGTTTCTTTTCACTCTCTTTTTCTACTTTTCTTATTTTTCTTTTTACAATATAGTAATCTCGTGATGTGCTTGTTATTGATAATATAAACTGATATATTTAATTGTTATGTAAGATTATAAAGATAATTAAATGATTTTATTCGCAGAGATTGCTGTCACGAATTGTTAGGACATATGCCACTCTTGGCAAACAAAAGTTTCGCACAATTTTCTCAAGAAATCGGTTTAGCATCCTTGGGTGCGTCGGATAACGACATCGATAAGCTTGCAACGGTAAGTTAATAAAGAAAAAGAAAAAAAAACGAAATAATAAGAAATATATAATATTTTACAAAGAACAATTTTTGACACACTTTTCATGACGATATATATGTTTATTTAGCTCTACTTTTTCACTGTCGAATTTGGTCTTTGCAAACAAGACGGTGCATATAGAGTTTACGGAGCAGGATTATTATCTTCGGTTGCTGAATTAAGACACGCAGTATCTGCACCAGAAAAAACTTTTAGATTCGAGCCTGAAGTCACTTGCAAACAAGAGTGCATTATAACAGCTTTTCAAAATGCGTATTATTATACTAACAGTATAGAAGAGGCAAAAGAAAAAATGCGGTAAGGATAAAGAATTATATATATATAATTATATATATAATATTATATATTTTATATTAATATAAAATATATATATATTTTTTCTTTTTATATATATTTCTCTATATAGTTTGAATTGTTTTCATTTTATCAAAGCATTTTTGATATCACATCTCTTACTGGAAAATAACATATTCCGATTTATAAAACAATCAAATAAATTATTTTTCAAATGTTTTTTCATTCGCAGAGCATTCGCAAACGAAATTCAACGTCCGTTTGGTTTGCGTTATAATCCTTACACCCAATCGGTAGAAGTTCTTACCGATGCACAAAAAATAACTGCAGTTGTGAGCGAGCTTCGTGGGGATTTGTGTATCGTTTCAAATGCATTGAGAAAAATTCACGAACAGGACGACACCGTAGACGTCGAAAGAATAACGAATCTTTTAACTCAAGGAATAGATATTATTCGTGATACTTCGTCATCCGATAGCGACGACACCGATAAGAGCCCTAACGCTGATGAACGTCAAACCAATTCTCCGAAATAAAATTAAATCTCGATACAATATTATTGCAATATAATCGAATTACGATGGGCTAGGTGTTCCATGTCTTGTTGTATAGTTTATTAGTTGTTGTTGTTGTTGTTGTTGTTATTTTGTCTGTAAAGTTTATTACCTCATTCGTCTTTAAAAATGCATGTGAAATGTAGAATATTATTCTTTCTGCTTTTGGAAAAATCTCTTTCCTTGATTCCAATTAAATAAAACAGGTTATAGAATATAGAACGATCAATCGATAAGAAAAAGTTCCTTCCCTTTGTTCCTAATAGAAAAGAAGAGAGAATTTTATTTTTTAAATTTGTATTTTTACAAATTGAAATGGTTGTGCGCACTTGAAATATATCGAATTTAGCGCCACGCGTTTCGACCAATCAGTATCGATTACGATTGCGCAAACGTCAAAATTTCCCTCCATCTGACATCGACAGTATGGCTGCACATAATTGACATATTATAGAGGTTAATTTGAGAAAAAGAAATCATTGAATTTAAAGGATAGGCGAAAATTGAACATAATACCACTTGTTTATAATCGAGTAATCGAATATTTCGGAATGTTTGAGATTATATGTGTAAAAATATAATAAAGAAAATATTTGATTTAGGTCAAGGATTATGAAGTAACCTCTTGATCGTTAACCATACACAAATGTCATTATTTTTGAGAAATTATATTTTACTTTTTTACGGTATAAATGTTAAACGTATTTGGTTGGTCTAGTGAATTATAATTAAATATGTTACCCTCTTAGAAAGGTACATTTAATATTTCAATCATATGTTTAAAACGATAAAATGGCGCAAATACAAACTCCGAGCGCCGATGGCCTTCCAAAACATTTTGTTGGTGCGATGCGTACACTCTTTGACATAATGGATGATCAGAACACTGGCTTCGTCAAATTTTCCGACATAGAAGGACGATGGCAGGACGATGGTACTCAGGGTCTTCCTAAAGGAGTTTTGGATAGTCTCAAAAAAGTCACACCACCCAACGGTCTCTTATCCTTTGAAAGATTTTGCGCGGGCTTGAAAATTTGTTTGTTACAAATTCAAACGGAAGGTGATTTCAAAAAACATGACGGACAACCAAACAGACCGCCATCTGCTCCGATTCTAATAACGGATAATCAAAATAAAGGACACTGGACGTCTCCTAATACTGCCACCATAAGGCCAAATAATGCTATATCTCAGCAACGTACTTTAAGTATGCCACAATTATTAGCTAATCGTAAAGATATAAATACCCAATTGGAACTAATAGACGGAAGAAATGGTGTAGAGACTAAGCACAGTAAAGCGTATGGTCCTCCAAAACCTCCACGAACAGGTGCTGCATTAGAAGGTAGAGCGCTTAGTGCTGATAGAAATATTGATAAGTCAGAAATTCGAACGGTGCTGCAGAATTGGCAAATGGGTTTAATGATGAACGATGATAAATGTTTGGATAAACGCCAATTGCCAATGTCAAATTATCGAGCCGATGCTAGGACTACATTTCTAAGACCAACCCGCGTTTTAGGAGATGGTAAAGCGGTAGATCTACAAAATAACCAGTTAGGTTTACAACCCAAAAAACCATTAAATCGACGTAGAGAACCAAGACGACATACGTTGCAGAATGGTATTGACTACAATATGGTAAAGATATTCTCCTATAGGATTCCCAACTAAAGATGGGTGGTTGGTTTTGGTTATGCATAATATTTAATATAATTTCTAGACAGATTGTTGTATCTGCGCATTCGTCATTAAAAACATCTGCTTGCTGTACTCTGTAGTTAGGAAACCTGTTCTCTTTATTCATATTAAAACATCCATAATTGATAATTTATGTGTTATTTTAGATGAAAAGAATGAAACAAATCGAACAAGAAAAGGATGTTCTGTTGCAAGGTTTAGCAGCCGTCGACAAAGCTAGAGAATGGTATTTAAAACAAATTTCATCCACTCAAGAGAAAATTAAACACTTGGGACGTATGGGCTCGCATGTGGTATAGTTAATCATTATTATGACATTTTAAAACACATTGAAATATTATTCTACGCAATAATATGTTTTCTTGTAGGAGCAGTGGACAGAAGCGCAGCAGGAACGTTTAGAGTTACAACGTGCAAGAGTTTTAGAAGTTAACAGGCACCTTGCTGCTTTAATAAGTAGCTGGGAACGTGGTGGATTACCACTGCATATGAATTTAGCCTTCTTGACTACGCCAACATCGGCACAACTACAACAAGATGTATTATCAAGACTTAAACAACAAAATCATAGATTAACGGAGGTAAATTAAATTCATAGATCACATTTTGTTTAGATATAAAAAAAAGAAAATTACAACTATTTTGTTTTTCTTTTTATATTAAAATAGGAAGTTAATAAAAAGAGCCAGAGAATAGCACTGCTTGAACAAGAAAAAGATAATTTAGTACGAGAATTGTATAATAGGCAAGCAGGTATGGTTCAATCTCGTAGAGCAACTATGATCCACGAACAACACGACCAAACATTCATGTAAGGTACTAGATATTCATTTTATAACAAATCATAAATAATATAATTAATAATCCGTAAATATTGCTTTTCAGAATATAATTATCCTAATCGATTCTCAAGGGAAATGATATATATATATACTTAAGTAAATTAATAATAAGTTTAAAATTAAATTATAGATCTTGAATGCAGTATCAGTGCACTTTATACCGAATTCATCTTGCACGATCGATGTGTAAAGAAAAGAAAAATGAAACTAAAGAAAAAAAAAAGAAACGTTAAAACAATTGCAGTACTAATGTATAGCTTAATTGTGAATCTACAGATCCAAGGTATATTTTTTTTTTTAAACTTTTAATAAATCCGTCCACAACGTAAACATTGTTTCGCTGTAGTTTAATCCAATAATAAATTATTGGAAATACATATTTATGTATATAACTTGCACTTATTAATGTCAAAATAGTAAAGATTTACAAGGACTAGATATGTAAGTACGAAGTACACTGAGAACGCGTAATAATCGTTAGTGTCAAATGTTATCATCTAATTCCTAAAAGAATATAAAATCTCTGATCAAACGGCGAGAAGAATTGACTCAAAATTCAGCTCAACTAACACACAAAGATTGAAGGTCAGCTTCCGTATAGATAAAAGAATAATTTTTCGTTCTAACGACCTTTTATCTATCCAATCATAGATAATTCATAATCAGTTCCACGTGCAAAAAGTACTTTCTTCATTAGGAAAATGCTATGTCGAGCAAATGTTTCGAGAAATAGTCTTGAAATATTTATAGAAATTTCGATGAATTTGTAAATCCAAAAGAATTTCATTTTTATTTTTCACAGGGAGAGAGAGAGACAAAGATTTCGAGTATATACGCGCGTATATACTAAAATATGATTATATGAATTGTTTTTTTTATTTTAGCATACTGAAACCATTCCTAACATTATGTTCACATATTTTAAAACACCCTGTATATAATATAAGAGTGTTCCAAAAGATATTTCTTCTTGTAACATGAACATATTAAATTTAGTAAAACTTTAGATAGCATTATAGGGGTATAGTATACCTCCATAAATGGTGTCTTTCCAGAGATGAATAAAATATTTTTCCTATAACGGAGAAGAGTTAGAATAAACAGTATCATTATTTTAAATGGACTATGCTCATATTTTTCATTATATAATACATAGAAGATATTAAAAAAAAAAAAAAAACAGAAAAAAAGAGAAAAATTCTAAGATTAATGTAAGATAAAGATAATAATTAGAAAAAAAAAGATTAGATATAAACAGTATCGTGCGAGTGGAACCAATCATCGATGATAAAATTATAATAGTATTCTTCTATTTAATTCTTTTGTAAATAATTAATTTTAATAATATATGCATTTTCTTGCCTAGAATCTTACCACATATTATACGTCCGGTTAATCATGTGGACAGTAGATTAAGTCAAAAAAAAAAAAATTAGAGAAACATTTAATTTATATTACAAAATTATATATTTATATTATAAAATAAATCATAATATACGTTTGTGTTTCTATTTCCTTTTTTTTTTTTGACTTAATCCATTATCATAATTACTGGCACATATAGCCGATGCACTGTGGAGCAAAGAAAAAGAAAATAAAAAAAAAAAGAAAAGGAAAAAGACGATAAGGTGAATGAGATAAAACTGCAATGGAGTCGATGTACCAAGAAGGCATATCTTAGTATATAGAATGTGAGTGATATTTGAGTGTGTAAGTTTATAAACCACAGTCATCGGCCTTCCTCGTTTGCTTGCTTGCTTGCTGGCTAGCTAGCTACCCCACACACACACACACACAACTCCCACTAATTTTTTCTCTCTCTCTTTTTCCTTTTTCTTTGCCATTCAGTAACAGTCAAAGATTGGTGTCGACTAACAACCACTATCAGTCGAGTTAGAGAATCGGAGACATTTCTCAGTTGACTTCGTTGCTTTCTCTACTCGTTATTTTCTTAATCATAAATCAGTGAGCTACCATCTCTCGTAATAAATAATTACTCAACGAGTATATAGTATTTTTCCTCCCTCAAATACCGGTACCTTAACTCATTTATTAAAACGATTCAATTACCTTCGTACACGTGCGTAGAAAGGATTGCCTATCATCAGGAACGATATCGATATCGAAGATCTTTCAACAAACGGATCATTATTATTTCTTTTTTGGAATATATCAACATGATACTTACTGGACCGGTCTTAACAACGATCTTTCTATTTTTAACAATAGGTATGATATATACATTTAAATTAATATAATATAAATAATATTTAACATTAAACCTATATCAAATTTATATATATAGATATACTTTATTTATACTGCAACCGATCAAATGACTGGTCCTTAACGAACATTATATAATTAATAAATAAATAAAATTAAAATATTAATTGTAACAGTATATATATATATATTAACTGAAAACAACATCGAAGAATTAAAATACAAAATTACAAACT
This sequence comes from Polistes fuscatus, assembly GCF_010416935.1. Taxonomy (NCBI): domain Eukaryota; kingdom Metazoa; phylum Arthropoda; class Insecta; order Hymenoptera; family Vespidae; genus Polistes; species Polistes fuscatus. The sequence goes on along the minus strand of NW_025113151.1, from coordinate 9,956,843 downwards.
AGTCATCTGATCGGTCTCTCTTGGTACCGTTTAATATTAATTAAAATAATTTATTTCGTTCGAAAATTAATCGTTGAATATAAAATATGAATTTTAGTGAATGCACTCGAAGGGATTGCACATCGAGAAGATCGATGATTGATTAGAAAATGTTCGAATCATGAATGAAAGGAAAGGGGTCGTTAAACTTGAGATCGTTGTTTTCTTTCGTTTCCTCGAAGATATAGTGCGAGATTAATAGCTATTTATACGCGGAGAAGATAGAGACACGTTTCGAAAGACTATAATATCAACCACTACTTGCATAGAGATATATACATATATATATATATAATATTTCTCGTGAGTTTAATCTACGAAATAAACTATGATCATCATCATCATCATCATCATCATCATCATGCGTCGAGGTCTCGGTTTACTTTGAACATAATCTTTCGATAACTATTTCTCTCCGATAAGTATTATACTTACTCTTGATTCGTTTCTATACTAGTCACGAAGAAAAATGTTATAAGAATAAAACGTAAGCTTCTTTTTCTTTTTCTTTTTTTTTTTTTTTTAACTAAACTTATCGTTGTAAACACATGAAATCTTAATCAATGATTTTAGAAATACAATTTGTTTTTTTTGTTCGAGTCAGCTAATTAAGTTTTTCTTTTTTTGTCTAATTTTACGATAAAAAATAAGAGGAGAAGAATAAAAAGGAATAATTTTATCCACGCGTGTATATCTTTTATCTGCGAATGGCTATTATCAATTTAGACAAGTGGGAAGTGCAGTAGCCCATTTCCGGTAGCACAAACAACAATCTACTATATATATATATATGTATATATCTAATTTATAATAAAAATGAAACACGAAGAAAAAAATAAAAAAGAAAGGAAAAATCTAGACCAAGACAATATACACGTAATAAATGCATTACATGGTAATACTATCACTTATTATTAATTCTGATGTTTCATGCAACAGGTTCATTATCAGAAGCATGTGAACTGGATCAGATGAGATACGGATGTCGGATTTATAATGCCCAATGTAGCTGTGGTTATGGTTGTAAGGCTGAATATAGATACGATAGTAACGAAGACTGCAAATTAGCATTGAGAGGTAACGATATTATTCATTTAATTTCATTGTAAACCTTTAATCGTTCGTTTTAATCAAATATGTACTAAAAATAAAAGTTGATATTTTAAATGAGAAGTTAAATTAGGCCAAGTTGTGCAAAAAGGGATTTACTAATTTTTCCAAAATTAATTAAACACAATCCCACACATTGATTTTATCTACAATTATTAAAACTATCAAAGAAAGTTTATATAATATTAATTATATTATTAACTGTTATAAATAAATTTCTAATTAATAGAAATAAAATGTAAACTAAATTATTCAATGTAGAAATAAAAGAATAACATTTTTTCTTTTTTTTTATTATCATTATTATTATTATTATTATTATTATTATTATTATTAACAAAAATGTTTGATCTTCCAATTACTTAATGAAATCAATTTAGAATCATCTAAACGTTGCCAATTGTTTTCTTGCATAATTTGGCCTAATTCTATCGATCCTAGAGATCTCATTAATGAAATACCGATGAAATAAATTCAAAGATATTTCAAATAATCTCAGTACAAAATAATATTAAACAAAATAAAAAAAAAAATTGTTCATTTGGTCCGCATTAAATGTTAAACATAAAACCAATTTGCTAATTATTTTTCTCATATTCCTTATAGGCAGACTTAACGATACATGCTACAGATCTAATCCCTGCTTGCACGGTGGCTCTTGTTCGCAAATTTCAGCCGATCCGGGATTCAAATGTCGATGCGAGGGTACAGGATATTTCGGTACACGCTGTGAAAAACGTTAGTATTATTTTATAATCAAAAAAAAAAAAAAGAAAAAAAAAGAAACAAAAATTAATCAATCGAAAAATACGATAATATCTAATCGAGTTTTTTACAGCTTGCCCTGCACCCAACAATCTACGTTACCGTGGACCATTTCCCTACGAGTGTGTTGTGATCTAATAATTCAAAATTCTTGCTTTTCCCCTTATTTCTTTTTTTTTATACCATCGAAACTTGCGAATCTGAAATCTTTACGTTTTGACAATAAGTACAAAAAGCGAGTACCATACATAGATATTCTTCCATACATATTTTCGAATAATATACACATCTTTGTACATACATAATAAACATGCGATAACAATATTTTCATATTTTTATTATTTCTTTAAATTGTTTTTTTTTTGTTTTTTCTTTCTAGAGAGAGAGGAATACAATGTACAATCGTTTAACTAATGGCACAATAAACTAATTTCTCTTACACTCTCTCTCTCTCTCCCTCTCTCTTTCTCTCTCTTACTTGCGAGAATATTTTTTTTTCTTCAAATGATTGATTCTTTTGTTCAAATTAATAAGTGTTTACTTAGAGAGAGATCTACAATATAAGAGAATAATAGACTTAATATTTTTTCATGTTATTCATTAATTTTACAATATAGGTATGCACACACGATGTGTTGAAATCTATGATTCTCATAGAACAAGCGTATTTCGTTCTTGTTCCTAAGTTCCTTTATTTTTTATTTTCTTTTTCTTTTTTTTTTTTTTTTTTTACTAATAATGTTAAATGTTTCTTTTTTTCTCTCGTTGAATTTTACAATACTGATTTGATTTTACAACACGAGACTGCCTTAGGAACTTACCGAAATGTATATTATATATATATATATATATATATATATATATATATATATGCCAGTAATTATGACAGTGAATTAAGTTAAAGCATTAAAAACATTGACTTTTGTTTTATTTTGCATTACGCTTATTTATATTATAAAAAACATCATGATGTAAATTTATTTAATTTTATTTTTGGACTTAATATACATTGTCGTAATTACTGATACATACATATATATATATATATATATCATTTAGGACAAACATAATTGGCCAGATATAATTTGCCTTTTTTTCTTTTTCTTTTTTTACAAATTCCTAGGCATTTGTTTAACAGAGAAAAAATGTGATATAATAATTTCTACCAAGAAAATACATATTTGTATGTTTTTTCTCTTTCTCTCTTTCTCTCTCTCTCTCTCTCTCTCTTTCTCGCTCCCTTTTAATTTTTTCTCTTCCTTACGATGAAATCAATCAATCGTATCGTTAAATTTTGTTGATGAATGATTCATAAAATGGATTGATCTTTTTCCCCCTTGTTAACCGCATGATCGTTCGATCCGTGTCAATTGTTTGTTATTAGTTGGTCAATTAATTATCGTTCATCGATGTATCTTTTATCAAATAGTTTCAATAAAGCTCAAACTGTCCCATTGACGATTATTATTCGAAACAAGTTTCAGTTATGTGTGGGTAGATAAAATAGTCTAAATAAAATAATATAAATAAAGATTGTATCAACATGTAAGTATATTTTTATAAAGACAGACAGGACATTGTCTAAGAACATCAGAAACAAGCAAATTGTTTTTTTTGTAATCCAATGCATTATCATTTCTCATCACGGTATTGAATTTTTTGTTTTTTTTTTGTCTTTTCTTTTTCGTTACGATATATCTAAGCACGGGTTGTACAGTTCACAGAACATGTTTAATCAATTAATTAATCATTACTAGTAATATCTTTTTTGTTCTTTTTTTTCTTTTCCTTTGTGAGATTTGTTTGTACCAATAAACGCGCGCGCCATTATTAAAATAAGTTTACGGTCAAACTTAACGGGGGTAATAATAAGGACGTTTTACGGAAATGCTAAGAAGCGTCGAAAATGAATTGAATGAAAAACGTAAACTAATTTTTTTTTTCTTTTTTCAAATGGATTCTTACACTAATTAAAGATCGGGCATATAACTATATCGTCGTTCATAATTACTCCTTTTTTAACACGTTAATATGGCTCGTTGTTTTATTATTTTTCATATGCTTTCCATCTGTCGAAAAGATCATCATCACCACTCATTTCACTGATTATTATTGTTAATAATTATTGTTGTCACATTAGTCTCGATTTGGCAAATGTTTGTAAGATCATGCTTATAATAATAATCTCTGTATCGGAGTATGCGTGTACGTGTGTGTACGTGTTTTTTTTTTGTTTGTTTGTTTGTGTGAATTAAAAACAAGTTATGGTAGATTACAATTTTGTATGAGCGCAATAATTACGCTCTTTATGACATTATTCCTCGATGGCACCAGGGATGTGTTGTGATCTTTCTTGGCTGAACCCTCGTGTACCATCCGGGCCTCTAGGTTGTCGGATTACGGTTAATTTCGGACCCGTATCTTCCAATGAAATGGTACGTAATCGGCTGATTAAACGCTCCGGTCGTTGTTGAACCGCATCACTGATAGGCATTATTACAATATATTATATCAAATAATACAAAATGATTATCATTATTATTATTATATCATAATAAAGTAATGAATTACCTTAGACGAGTTACATTGCAGGCTGATGATTTACCAGTACGCTGATTCGTAACCAAAGCAAATTCCACTTGATCTCCTGGCTGCAAAGTAGCGTGATCTCGTACTTCGCTCATATGGAAAAAGAGTTTTTTACCATCATCGACTTCATAAGCGAGAAAACCAAATGGACCTTTCACTGCATCAACAGTTGCCCTTCTCTTTTTCCTGATAGCTACTATGTTACAAGCATGGCCCGCAGAATCAACTTGCAATTGGACAGGATCACCTATCTGCAATAATTCACGCTTGTTGACAAGTCCCATTATACCGAATTCATATTCTTGCGTCTCTTCTTCCTCGTTTGTTGGATTAATCTTGATTAAACCAGCATATTCACTCTGTTCGGGATTTGCGCTACGCAAGGGTCGTGTTACAACTCCGTCGAGTAATTCACTGACTGCTGTAGGCCTGGGAATACTTCCACGAGTTACAAGCTTGACATAATCAGCAGCGATACATCCACCAGAACCTCTACTGTTGTTAGAACTTACTATACATTCAATGTCGGCTCCTAATTCTAAGTTCCCAGTATCGCCTTCAAAGTTACTACAACGAAATTAGTTATTCAAATTAATGAAAAAATTATTTAACGTGATTTGATAATTAGTTAAAGTTGTGATCCCTCGATAAGGTGTTAATATAGGTATGCGTAGAGATCAAAATATATTATATTATTTTACCTGAAATGAAAAAATATCTCTTTATCGTGATTGACTGTCTCAATAAATCCAAATCCATCTTTGAGAGCAGCTATAAAACCTTGATAAGCTTGACCAGTCACCTTTTTATTTCCATTTTGTATTTTTTCACCAGCAGCATTCACCATTGATATATCAACGGCAACTAATTCTTTGTTCCGTTTAACTTGACAAATACTAAAGTGAACCTAACATAAACGTAAATATTTGATTAGGTACAATCCAAGCATAATAATTACATTAAATACTAGTCAAAATCTTACCTTATCACCCACTTTTGGAATATTTTTAGGATCGCAATCCTTAGAAAAAAACATGATTACGTTTTGTTGATTATCCTTCGTATACCCGATTAAACCTCGTTGAACACCATTCGTATCTTCTACCACGTTACCCATCAAGTCCTTTTCTATAATCGTTTCAAATTGGACAGTACCGATTGGTAAATGTTTCAATCTGATAGCACTAGGTCGAGTGTATGAAAACGATGATGAAGGATCCTCGAAACAAAATGTAGGAACCTAAATTAAATCGAATAACGATATGCAGGTAATTATCTTGTAATTACCTTTTAAATATCGTATATATCATATGCAACTTACTTGTACAATAGTGAACTCAACTTCATCGCCTACAGTAATTTCTCTATCAACATCAAGAACTTCATTGAAATGAAAAAAGAGTCTACTGTCTCTGTCTACGCAACGTATAAAGCCGAATCCATCTTTAAGAGCTGCAATAGTACCTTGTTCTCGTTTTTCACCAGATACAGTAAATGATTCTGGTAAAAGCGATATTTCTGTAGCTCTTTTCAATTGATCTCTAGTATCTGTGGCAATACGAAACTGGACCCAATCTCCGTGCCTGTTCAAACAAAAATTTAAATTCCGTTTCTTAATTCCATTCGCGTTTGGATATAAACGAACCTTATATTCCAATAAAATTATAACATATAATTACATTACCTAAGCGTGAAATCTCCTTTTTGATCTTTGTCACCAAATGGAACTTCCACTTCACAATGATCCGAATCTCTATATCGAATTCGTCCAGGTAATGGATCATTGTGATGACGTGCTGCATTACCTCTTTCTAATGGTTTTAAAACCTGTCCTTTTATTACTTCGTTACTAACTTCTTCAAATATAATGGAACCTGGTGGTAATTTAGTAATATTACATGCCACTTCCTTGCCCTGTACAAGATAAACAGTTACTTAGTTATGTCAAAATTACGATAACATTTATCTTTAAATATATTCGCTAATTATACAGAATTAGTTATCTAACATTTATATATGAATCACTACTTTAAAGGATAGAAAGAATAATATATCAGGTTCGGATATTAAATAATTCATTATGCCTGTATAAAACATAATACTGCAACAGGAGTCTTACATTTCGCGTTTGTATTATAAATTCGACATCGTCCCCTAATTTAAGTTCTTCTTTCATGGATTTTGCTTCACTGAAGTGAAAGAATATCTCCTTAACTACATCAGCACGTTCAATAAAGCCAAAGTTTTCTTTCATTGTACAAACTACACCACGATAACGTACTGGATGTGCTGGATTTTCCAATCGTACATGGCACGCACCCAAATTTCCTCTGTAATTAAATTCATTAAGTTATTCTACTAAATTGATAAATTCAAAGAGAAAAACTTTTGTTTATTACAAATAAATATATTTATTTATACCGTTGATTAGTAGCAATTTGAAATGACACTTTATCACCAGCACGCAAAGTGACGTTCCCTTCTACATCATCTTTGGTATACGGCAAAAAGAAACACTCTCCTCGATTTTCATAACTAATTCGACCTTGTGAATCACCACTGGCTTGTAACTCTGTTGTCACATTACCAGTAACTCGTTCTTCGCTTAACACCTATAACAAATGATTAAATAGTCACTCAAAAAGAATTGATATTAATTTTGCTTTAAGCTTCATTTTGAGCATATAAGAAAATAGTAATCCATTTACCACGTGCACTTACCACTTCGGGAGCAATTTTACTGACAGTACTAGCAATAGGTTTGCCTGTTCTTCGATCGTAAGTCATCTCAAATTCTACTGGATCCCCAATTTTTAAATGTTCTATATTTCCACTAAACTGGCTAAAATGAAAGAATAATCTTGCCTGTCTTTCGCAACATTGTATAAATCCATACGAGTGCTATAAAAAATATTTCAACGTAAAGAAGGATTCAATGCTAAAACTATGAGCCAAATAAATGATACAAATTATAATAAACTTACTAATAATTTTTCTATTATACCAGTTTCACGGGTTCCCTGATTTGCAGACTGATCTTGGTATGTGGTATTATTGGTAGCAGGTTCACCAGCATAACCTACATTTCCTTCCATATTTGTTAATGACCCAAAAGAAAATCTTGTGGCTCCGTAAGTGGTAGTAGTAGTAGCGGTGGTGGTAGCATTTTTACCACATCCAGGAGGAGAACCCATATAATTATCACCGCTATAGTTAGTACCATTTCTATAATTGTTACTTGTTTGTTGCTGAGATCCTGATATAACTTTGGGACTCGGTAGAGCCATAGACTTGTAGTCAAGTATTGCCGGGTCAGAGTTCATGATTGGCGGCTGGAACGTTTTCCACTGAGGATTGTTGGACATTGTTTTAAATTTGCACAGTTTTATCTATAATGTTTACGTATAATTTTTCTTTTCTCTTGAAATAATTATTTAATTCCTTTTATTTTCACTTCTGCTCCACCATAATATATATACTTACATTTACAAATTTTTAGTCTTTTCAATCATTTAAATGTTAACAGATATCAGATAAAATATAGATATCACAGAACGGTTCTTGGTACTTTATATCTTTGTTCACTATTATAATGTTATAAGAACTTAATGAAGAGGAAGAGAGGCTGTTTAATGCTGTAGAATCGCAAACTCCTCTGTAATCTCCTGTCTTTTGTGATAGACAAGAAACACAAGGGAGATAGTTCCACAATATTTTATTTTACACCTGTCGTGTATTGCTATTTGAACGGTTTCAAGGTAGCTCCGTATTCTAGAGACACCTCAAATGTGGATATGAATTTTCTATTAACCAAGCAGAGCAACACAATCTCAGCCGCGATCACTATTACAGTCACTATATGGCTCACCTAACTCTTTCTCACAAGTTTTCTTGTGTACACAATATACAAATGAATAATGCAGTAAATATAGATTACGAATTAGTATAAGTACAAAATTCTTAGCACATCATATACTGCTGATACTTTCCACGTGTGTATGTTTTAATATAGTAACAATTCTTCGATAGTTACTCAATTTAGCGTGCACTAGAATAACCGTGTTCTCTTTAAACATCAGTCATCCTTTATAAAAGGAGTAAATCAAAAACATAGGAAATTTAAACAATAATTGTTGATTTGAAAATCCTCAGATGTCTTCAATGCGTGCTGAGTGTGATTGTGTTTTCTAATATTTCTATATTAACGTTTTTCTCTTCAACTTTTAAATGTGAAATTTACAGTGAGCCTTGGTTTCAAAAATGTCCTAAACTAACAATTACACAAGCTGAAAGAAAAAACAAAAACCTGATCAATAAACGTACTTTATCAAAACTACTTTAACCTACTTTAAATGCTACGAGCTTTGTTACAGCATTTATATCATTTATTTAACAATTACATGTGTATTTTAAATGTTAAAATCACATTATGGATGAATCAACATTTCATTTAAAAGATTCCGAATAGTTAAAAACTGATATAATTGGATAGTATGTCTTAAATATCAATTTTTACTTTAATCCTTATTAAAAGTTTCTATCTTATTGTTTTTCTACAATAGATATTAATTTCTCTTATTATAACAAATACATAACCTATATGCATTACCTATTAACTAAGAAATAACACAATACTAACGTTTTTATAATAAAAATCTGTAATCGTGTCATGTTTTTGTCCTACACTATTAATACTCTTATTTAAAAATCAAACACCATGTGCTTTATTTCTTATTATATTAGAAGCAAACATAATGACTTAAAAACTGCTCTTCATCGAGCCGATATATGAAAACTTTATTAATAACTTTTAAACACTTTGGATAGTTTGAAATAGAATATGTATACTATCGCGGTTTAATCGATTTAAGAGAAATAAAGAAACGGTTAGATTCTAAAAATTATTATTTATGAGGTTAAATATAGTTCCACTAATCGAAAAATTCATCTCATTAATTTATCCCGAAAAACAGATCGTCGAGATATCGTATATGCTTGCTAGTTACAAGATTCTAATTTTTTATAGTCCCTCAATTTGTATCAGTAATGTAACACTGCCGTTGTTAACTCGTTTTAAAGAATATCAACATCATAATCGGAAATGTTAATTTTTTATCTTTTTAGATTAATTCGTAACAAAGCTCGTAATCTTACGGCGGTAGAAAATTTTACAAAACTCACCACGACACAGCACAGCACTGACGACATGCCGCCATGTTGAATGTCAACATTCAGCATTCACACACAAAACAGGAGTAACTGCGGCAAAATCTTCGTCCACAGCCTACTGGTTGCTTCCTTACTCTAATGTCGCCTGGACTAAACAAAAATTTCTTATATTCTTTTTCGAATAATTAAAGAATAAATATATTCTTTTTCAAAATTAATATTTGTAAAAGGAAAATCGTAACATTCGAAATATTATTTTTATCATTTATCATAATATTGACATTGGGAGAAAAAAATTGGACAAAATAATAACAGACAAACACAGTAGATTCAAAAAGTTGGTACACATACCAATCATCTCAACCTCAAAACTCTTTCAAAGTGCAAAAATATTATCTTTATTTTCAAATGTCTACAATAACTATCATTTAATAAATTGTTTTAATTGATTATTTTGATCAATTTGATTGCAAATAAGAACAGAACTACATTGTCCGAACATGTTTATTTTATGAACAGTCAGAATATAATAAAATTAGAAGAAAAATATAAGAAACATAACTATTAAAAAAATTTGTGGTACGTGTATATATATATATATATATATACATACATACATATATATATACATATATACTTCGTATTTACATATGTGCTGTTTATAAATTCCACGCAAGCGCGTGATCTATTCATTATACATTCATTAGATTTTTAATTGTTAGTACATAAAATGACACTCTCTTTTTTTCTAAACAATTAGTTTGTAATTTACAGAATAAATCTTTTTAATAGCCATGTTATCATAATATTAATATTTATTGTTAAGAATTTAACTTTGGAGAAGTTTCATTATTTGATGTTTTAGAGTATACCCCAAAATGACTTAATCGACGCCAACGCAAATCTTCTAAATCTGGTGTTGGTGGAGCTGTTACGCATTCAAGACTTAATTGTACGGCTTTCCTTAATTCGTCATCTTGATCCGTATCATCAACTTCTGTTGATGGTGATATCTTATTATCAGCATGAGACTCCAATCTTAAATTTAGATTCTTGTCTATATCATCTTCATTATCTTGTAAACTTAAACGTAATGCTTTTTGCAATTCCTCATTTTCTTCATCTAGATCATCTTTTCCTTCTATCCTTATAGGAATTATTCGTTCACGTGGTTTTTCATTAGACGATATCCCTTCTTTGGGCAAGTTATTTTTTTTATGGTCCGAGGATGAATTCATAAATTTTGAAGACATAATAGAAGTGTAAGATGAGGGAACTTTAATTTCTTTTAGAGCACGAACTGCCTTCATAACTTCGTCTTCTTCTTTGGTACCCAAGCGATATCCTGTGGCCATAGGTTTCTCTTCTTTAACACTTTCCTTCGTTCTTGGTGGCATTTTTATTGGATTCTTCATTAATATTTCATCTGCAGGACATTGTGGAAGCGTACCAATAACAATGAAAATCGAATAACCTGTAAACGAAATATCAAGTATTATCATATATATTATTTGTAATATAAATTTTCCACAAATTATTTACCTTCTTGTAACAATTGAGCCAAGTACATCGCTAGATATGTGTCTGATATAAGCTGTGGTCCGGTGAGCATCGAATTCAAATTGAACCATTGCGTTCCAATCTTTCGTATCGTAAACCAATGCCCTTTGTAATTGCAGATATAAGCTTTCATTTTCCTGCAAGTTACATTTACTATCTATAACTATGTAACGTATCCGAAAGACATCCATGTCTTGTAAATTTATTTTGCTATCTATATGTTTACAAAAAGATGCGAATCAATAGGTTAGTATCGCAATATTATTTTGACACTAAGCTATTACTAAAACAATCGCAAATGGTGTCAAGTAAAGAATTAATAATAACCTACGAAGGATCATTTTGTGCCATCAATGCGGCAGGTTCTGTGCTGTTGTATGGAACCAACTCCAAACCCCAAACTCCTTTTAAAGCACTGCTAATGACTTGAACGGAAAAGTATCCACTGTCGTCCATATTTTCGGACGGTTGCTAAATATAAGATGTGACATAAAATATATCATGTAAATTTATTGCAATTTCAAAATAAAAAATTACAACGAAAAATTGAATAATGGTAAATCTTTGGAAAACACGTTAATTTTACAGTTCACTAAATTCAAATTTTACTGTAAAATGAGGATATATATATATATATACATATATATATATATATACGTAATTTAAAAAATATATTCATTTAGAAATGAAATACCTCTAGGAAAAGTTTGTAATCCTCGCTATCGATACCTGACTCGGCCATTCTAATACGTTCTGCCTCGTCCATTTGATGACCAAAATTAGCAAGATCTACCGCGGTAAAATAAGCACCTTGTAGAAGAGCGTTCAAACAATGTTGCGCGCACAAATATCCTTCTTGCTGCAACAAACAATCTGGTTGCAATTAAATCTATCGTAAATCTAATAACCTTATTTCAATTTAAAATGTTCGTATCAATTTTTACCTTTTCATGAAATATATTCTCCATGTCACAATATTTTTCTTTCGATGATAACTGTAGAGACAAGCATATATGCGTATTACACCAGGATATACCCTAACGCGAAGGTGATTTTACCAACCTCCTCGATTAAACGTCATTCATAAAAATATCAGGGAGGCCAAACTCATATAGAAGAGTTGTATCGGTTGCATAGATCTATGATCGGTTACGCCCTCATTGTTAAACAGTTTGTAGTGTGTCTATTCTCCACGCTATAGTAATGCAAGCACACAGGTATATATACACATTTTATTGAAAATAGAGCTTTTATACATATAGAATCGGTATTATTTAAGATATAACGTAATATCAATAATACTCGTACCATTCAATTAATTGCGATTACTTCTTATTATTAAGATTCACGGATAACGAAAAATGGAACAAAACGTCCTATTATGGAAACAAGGATATTATGCAAACAGGAAGAAGATACTACGGTTATTTACCATTGCATGCAACTAGTTGCCCGCCAAATTCAAAATTATTTTTTAGCGCAATAAATTGCTACGTTTAATTCGCAACTCCATAATTATTTTCTCATCTTTTATTAAAACGAAGTAAGAGAGAGTATGCTTCTCTTCGAATTGCGGCTCACTTTCGTACGAAATAATTAATATTTACAGCGTGATATTCGCATGTTACTCGCACGTTGTTATGTTCATTGACCTAATTGCATATTTCGTTCACATAGATGCGAAATATATTTATAAAGGAAATATAAACGTTATTAAATATAAGAGAAAAAAAAATTTGAAATTGGTAATGAAAAAGAAATTTAATTTAACAATGTTAACGTAATAATAAGGATAACGTAAACTATTTAATAATCACAACGGTGAATGATATATTCTAAGATATGGATCAACACATAAATGCTTATCAATGAAACGTATTGTTCATATACGTGACAGCAAAATTAAAACTGAACAGTATTAATATCATGCGAATTTGAAACAATTGACGATATTCAGTTATTTGCAGTTGCTATGTTAGATTAGTTTAGTCAAATAGTAAATGTGTTATAGCAAGACAAATTTATTGAACGTATATATACGCTTTTCGTATCATATTGATAGACATGTAAGTACATATATATATACGTCTTTCGTAAACATTAATAGTCCTGTATATATAGGGTGTACATATGTATACGGTTTTTGTATAGAAAGAGTTAAATAGAAGGAAAGAGAAAATCGTTGGACTAATAATTTTTTTTTTGTTTTGCTTTTTTTCTTTTTTTTCAAAATTCTAACGGCGGGAAAATTTCAAATATTTCTATGAAATTTGACGACAGAGGGTGCGAACAATAACCGTGTCATTAGCGTACGCGTCGACAAGTTTTGTGTGTTCTCTTATATTAATATAAAAGTTTAGTTTCCCTGAATGTCCATAGTTCAGGGAAGTAAGGAACAAGAGGTTGGCAATATCGCGGGTCGTTCTCTATAAGAAGACGGATTCGGGTATCGGTAGCGGACCAAGAATAGCGAATTTATCCGTCCCGTGGCCGAGCGCTGTCTTACCACCGACCGCTCCCTCCGCTTGCAGCCACTTACGTTATTTCATGAGTGATCTTTCGTACGGTGACGCGCACGGATTGCGATTAGTTCGTATATGGGGGCAAGAGACGGTGGACGCTTATTTCAGCGTCTTGAGTTGGGCCTAGTGAATCCAAGTGAAGTGATATCGCCAAGTGGAAGATCCGGAACATTGTCCAAGAGGGAGTGAAGGGAAAGAAGGGAAGAGAAGACAAGAAAAAAAGAGAGAGATAGAAAGAAAGAGGGAGAGGGAGAGAGAGAGAGAAAGGGAGAACGAGACAGACAGGCAGACAGATAGACAGATAGAGGAAAAAAAGAAAAAGATAGAGTGAACGAAGAGGATCGAGAGTAACAGATAGAAGGAGACAAGAGAGAGAAAGAGAGAGGAAGATAGAAAGATAGAAAGAAGGAAAGGAAGAAAGATAGAGATAGATATAGAGATAGAAGTGGAAGGAGGCAAAGAGACCAACGCGCAGTGGTTATAAGGTTGTCGAGCTCGATTGTGCGTGTTCCGAGGCGATGTCTCTCGAGACTCGTTCGAGCTCGGCTCTATTTAAAAGAGCCGAACAGCTCAAACGTTGGGAACAATCTGAAACTAATCGGGAACCGGCCCAACCGCGTCAGGTAGCAAGGAAGATCAAATTTTCCGATGATTGTGTCTTTTTGGCGGCATGTGCGGCAGGCGACAAGGAGGAGGTTGTACGTTTACTCCAAAAAGGGGCGGACATCAACACCGGAAACGTCGATGGTCTCACGGCGTTGCACCAGGTAAGAAGACATCTTCTCTGTCTAATTTTATCATTTCCGTTGTTTACGTTTCACGCCAACCTGATAATCTTTTGATCAAGATTTTTGATGGGATTGATTTTAAAAAAGAAAAAGAAGAAAGTAAAAAAAGAAATGTTAATTTTACGTTCTCATTCTTTTTCGTTCTTGGATTTCATCTTCGTCTTACCGCCCTCTATCTATCTATCTATCTATCTATCTATCTATCTATATCTATCTATCTATCTATTTATCTGTCTATCCTTCTCTCTCTTTTTCTATCTATCTTTCTTTCTCTATTCACTGTTGGATGTAATGTAACATTGCGTGCAAAATGGCTGCTGCTAGTTTCAACTGTCCGAGTACAATTACGAATGAATCTTTAGATTTTATTGTCACTATTTATATTTTTGTTTGTAGGAGAATTCATGAAAGCACACTTTCGTTAGTCCCTTCTTTCTACTTCGTGTCTTTTTTTCGAATGTTGTTTATGTTATGAATGATGGCCTTTCTTTAGTTCTACACAGCGACGGCGGTAAACGTGGAAAGAATTTGAAAGATTATCTCATCTCTATCTACCGGAATTAAATTCTCCATGGCAATGATTGTATGACGTTCAAACTTACGTAGTTTTTAGGTACCATCTAATATTCTTCTATTTTGCAATAATATAAATTATCGTATAATTACACAAGTAATTTTCATTATTTATTTTTATCATATGTTTACTGATACTTAACTCAACAGTTTTGACGGTTAAAATGTTTGTTGAAAATATAGAACTTATATTTCGTAATAAACAATTAAAAACATATTAAAGTAATGAATTGCAAAAATTGTATTTTCAGTTGGTTCGCTCAGAACCTTAATTGGTACTATTGAATTTTAAAAAAAGAAGTCTCTGTAACAGAACCACATCGATTAAGAATTCTGAAATAGATTTAAATTAGGATGAGTCTAAAAATAACTGTAAAAGACGTTCATACTACCTATGAGTTTATATGAGACTTCAAAATTCTAATTCATTCTATGAGAGAAAAAAAAAATTACATTTAAGAAATTATTGTGTTTTTATATTATTCAAGAAATCAAATTTTTTTGCAAATTCTTAACTGGACACGTGTGTATTAAAAAATGTATTTATATGCTCTTAAGATTTTTATTTAGTATATTATGTATGTATATATATAAATACATATATTAAATTTTCATGTAACATAAAAAATTGAACTCCAGAATACGTAAGAATTACAGGAATGTTTACTTTTATTTATGGTTTCTATAAGGAAGTTTAGGCATTTCATAGATTTGCGAAAATAGCATATGAGAGTACATCAGGCATTAAATGCTATTTATAGTTCTCTGTTAGAAGTCGCAGCCCTCACCATTCGTGTTCTGCTTATATCCTCTGTCTTTAGCAGTGTTGTAATAAATAGTTCTTTGACAAGACCTGGATGGGACCTGTTATGTTCAAATTTCTTTACATAAAATTATTATAATGATATAATTTTGATATTTTTATAATATTCATAAGATTGTATAAATGTATTGCATTGCGTTGACCTATTTTTATTAAATATCAAAGTAATGAAACTAATCGATCAAATAAATAAGAATTGTGAGTTTATTAATTTAAGAAGAAAAAAAAATAAAAGAATAAATTTATAAGCAAAATGTACATTTTTATCATAGGCATGTATCGACGACGACCTGGATATGGTAGAATTTTTGGTAGAACAAGGAGCAGATATAAATCGTGGGGATAACGAAGGATGGACACCTTTACATGCTACAGCGTCTTGTGGCTTCATATCAATAGCCAAGTCAGTAGTTATATATTTTAAATTATTTGTATAAGTCTGAATTATTTAGTAATGTATTTTATATATAATACTATCATTTAATATAGATACTTGATAGAACAAGGGTGTAATTTGGCAGCAGTTAACAATGATGGCGAATTGGCCCTTGATATTGCGGAAAAGGTTGAGATGGAGGATATGCTACAGCAACATATAAATAAAGCAGGTTTGTTCTTGTATATTTGTAGAAGCAGATGCCAAATAACTTGAAATATTATTTTGACCACTTTATCTACTTTAGGCATAGATTGCGATCAAGCCAGAAGCGAAGAAGAAAGGTCAATGTTAAACGATGCAAGAGCTTGGAGATCGGGAGCGCCAGGCAAAGATTCAATGCATCCTAGAACAGGAGCTACTGCACTTCATGTTGCTGCTGCTAAAGGCTACATCAAAGTCATGAAGTAAAGTATCATATATTATGATGAAAAACAATTCCTGTGTAATCTAACAGTTTCATTGAAAAAAGAAAACTGGTAATTTCATATTTTGAATAATATTCTAGATACCATTTTATGTCAAGTATAAATTCAATACGTAAAACAGAATATATTATCCTGTTTTTAATAACTATACTTCAAAATTATTGTTTTAGTATTCTCCTTCAGGCCCGATGTGATGTCAATATGCAAGATTTTGATGGATGGACACCCTTACATGGTGCAGCTCATTGGGGTCAATTAGAAGCTTGTAAACTACTTGTGGATAACTTTTGTGATATGGACATCAAAAATTATGCAGTAAGTAGTAATACTTGTATCATAAATACTAATAATTTGATTCTGTTTATAGTAATATTTATTTTATTAGGGACAAACTGCTTTTGATGTTGCTGATGCGGATATTCTAAAAGATTTAGAAGAATTGAAACAAAAACAATCAACTATAATGAAAGATCATCCACAAATAATTAATAAAAAGCAACCTTCTATACCAAAGAAACGGTTTGTATATACACTCATTTATATTATAAGATATATTTATTGAATAAGTATGTACATTATATGCGCAGAAACTTATATCTATTAAAATTTGTGTAGTATTTCAACTAGTACTGATAGTACTGTAACGACGCAAGAGAGTCCCGAAATTTTAGAAGAGGAAACACCAAATAAAGTTAAAAAAGTAGAAGTGGAGATTCAATCTGATAAAGACGATTCTAGTACTGGAACGAATAGCGACGTCGGTAAGATTTTTAATCATTATTAGGAATGAGTTAGTTTGATATAAAAGTGATAACATTAGAAAAAGATTTAAAAAAATAAAAATAGAGAAATAGATATAGATATAGATAAAATGAACATTCAATATATAGTTTGTTTTTATAAGGATTATTTACCTATCTTAACATTGCAATTCTTCTAACATTGCTGCGTGGATAGAAGCAACACGAGAAACAGATATGGAAGAGAGTGATGGCGAAGTTGTTTCTGAAACTAGCTCAGAATCACGCTCTTCCACCTGCTCCAATCAGTCTGATAAGTCTAACCAATCAAACCATTCCACATGTCTTACAGATGATGGTAAGTTTTGTCTGTAAGACAGTATTTTTAATATGTTAATAGTAGTAGCGTATGTACAAATCGTACATACTCTCTCCTAAAAAAAAATGTTTCATTTAAATTAAAGGAAATTTAAAATCATGATAAAGATCATGTTATATTAAGTACATGAGAGAATAAATTAAAAATTAGGTATGACTGATAGCGTCGATAATAAATGTGATGATATACATTTTTTTATTTTCTTCTACTTTATTTTGTAGAGAAGAAAAATAGAGTAAACAAAGAGGAAACTGCAACTCACTCTCCACTATCTCCTATCGAAATTAATAAAGTTCCTAATCAAGTAAGTTGAAAGAACAAAAATATCTATAATATATAATTAGAACAAATTTTTTTACATTATTTTATTAATTTGTACGTATTTTTTATTAGGCTCCAGTATTGCCTCCTAAGCAACAAACTGATAATAATGAAGAGGGAGTTATTCCATCCTGGAGGCGTTCCGGCTCTTTCCGAAATAGGATACAAAATGTAGAAGGTAATTACTTAATTCTTCGATTAATATACAAAATGTATAAATTTATAATATGATCTTTTTAATAAGTATATATAATCTTAATAAAAAATATTTATTAGAACTTGAAGATAAGGACAAAAGTACTAAGTTGCTGAATTCACCAAACAAACTCCCGACAGAACCGGAGGTAGTATTAAGAAGAACACACAGTTTTGAGACAGATGAAAAGTAAGTTCATTAATACATATTTTTTGCTATTATTTTAATATATATATTATATATATATATATAATATATATTTTTATATTGCCTATATTTTATTAGCTTCATATATGTAACATTGTGTGATCTGCGTTTATGCTTTTTTGTTATTTGAAGGCTCCTCTGGTTGTTCATTATAAAGTCTATGTTAACATGCTTATGTTCGTTTATGCAAAGTATGTTGTAGAATTATGCCCTAATGTCAACTTATGCTTATATGTAAAGTTCCAACATCTAATATATTCATATACGGAGTATTGTACTGCACATAGAGATTAAACAATTGAAACTAGTAGATTACAAGTATAGTTTTGTATTTTAATTTGAGAAAGTTACAAATAATTTATTCTAAAATGTATATTTAATTGAAATAGTTTACTTTTTTTAAATTTATAATCTCAATGAAAATATTAATTATTCATATAGAATATTACTTCAGAAGAGTCTTTAGTTATATAATTAATATTTTTTAACATAATTTAAATTTTATACTCATCTTAATCATTGTTCAATATACAAGATACTGCACTTAAAATGTAACATTTAGGTATTTTTTTTATTGCTTTTGAATAATTTTTATATATATAAATATCAATATTGAAAGCATTATGGAATGAAAAAAGGGAAAATAATAATAGAAAGATCATTTTCATAGATTGTCAAATGGATCATTGTTAGAAATTTGTTTACATTCAAAAGCATTCAAAATCTTGTAAATGTTTTGTTTTTAGTGCTGTATCTTGTATGTAGACAATTAGTGTAGCAATATGCATGGCACGATGCATGTTATGCAGGTTCTATGAGCAGTACTTGGCATTACACGCTCGTATCAAGGCATCTTCCTGCCCTACTCTCCATCGTTGTAACGCAGTTTCTCCCACTCATACCAATGCTACAACACGTTCTGCATCTCTGCGCGAAACACACAGGTACAAGTGCATGTTTCATAATTGATTTACATAATATTTATCACAATATTAATTATTATATATCACATCACAAATAAGATAAAAAATCACTAAACAAAATTCTTTATATTTTTTGAACCACATTGTGTTATGATACACAATGTGTACACATACTCATTATACTTACATGATATACAGAATGATAAACATAATAATAAATTAAATGATTAATAATAATTTAATATATAAATTATTTGATTCTTCAATATTCTCTTAATGCACATTTTAATTTTTCTATACGGCACCATAAATACTTGTATATGTGTATTTGAAAATTTGTATACTTAAAATTATTATTATTATTATTATTATTATGCTTTTTTTTTTGTGCTTGGTGATGGTTTCAATAATTTCTTTGCTTTATATTCTATTTCTTTTTTAAAAGTAATATGAAAAATGTATAAAGATTAATTAATTTCAATTGAACAATACATAAAGTATAAAGAGTACGAAGATCATTTTATTACTAAGAATTATTTATGATTATTGAAATTGAGAATTCACTTTTAGTCATATATTTTACAATAATTAGAATCGTTTTATTTTGTTATTATATTTCATTCTACATTGTCTTTTTATTTTGGGTTTAGAAGAAAAGAAATCAAATTAAATTTGGAATTATCAAGAACGCCACAGGGAAGCAATACACTTTCACCAACATCTGTATCTAAAACATCACCACTAAGTGCACTGCCAACTACAACCACAACAACTGCCAACACAATGACGACGACAATTGCTACTAGTCCTGTTCCTCTGAATCAGATACGCAGGTAATTATTTGTTTGTTCTTAGATTAACACCAGGTGGTAGCAACAAGCAAAATATAGTTTTTGAATAGATGAAGAATATGATTAATTATAAGAGAGATAAGAAATTTTTCATAGAAACAAAATTCCCTTATGTAATACGGTTATATCATATTGGAACAACTGGAATTAAGTTATCGTGATTGAAATTATAATAATGCTCGCGCCATGCATTATAATATCATTTAATATGACTGGGTAGTGTTCAACCAATGGAAGCTACATCTACACTTCTATCGAGTCCAAACAATACTGTACCAGTATCTGGAACTCCCACCACACCTGGAGGGAGCAAGCTAAGTCCAGGAAATATCTTCAAGAATTTCTTCAAGTGGGTACCTAATGTTTGACCTGAGAGGAATTCTCTGGAGAAGTGTGATCTTGCGTATCTTAAGATGTCTATACGCACAAGATTAATTTACTGACAATAGCATGGACCTTTGCTTTGCAGTGTGATTAGCTTTTTCAGTTGCATTATATATATATACATATATATATATATTTTTTTTTTTTTGAATTTTTTTTCGTCCATATAATTATTTTCGTATTATTTGCAAAAAGAATTTAGAAACATTGCAATAAATAGATCTAAGATGACTGATAAAAGTAAGTAATGTGTCAAATTTTGATTAACAGAAGTACAGTGTGGCCATGATGTATTTTGACAAGTATCTTATTATAGGAATCAAGATCTAAAAACCCATATATTCGTTTCTGTTTATTAACAGAGGAACTTATTAGTCAGTTTTTCATGTCAATTGAAAAATGTATCGTTTGTTTGTTTGTTCTTTCTTTTTTGTGATACCTTGTCCTCCGTGTCTCTTATATTTATACATACTTCATTCACTTACCTATTTTCTATAAATTTAGAAATTTATTTCGTATATTTCATACAAACAGAAAGTCATTTAAAAAATAAGGTTCTTACAAAAGTAGGTATTGATTTGCAGGAACAGAAATTCTTTACCATCGAAAATTTTTGCAATGGGAGCAACATTATATTTTGGATTATACACGGACACTATGATTGCTTGCACATTATTTTTAAAACAATGCTTAAATGATTATAAAATTATGTAATCTTTATGATATAGTACTATTATTATTATATAAATATCACAATAATTTTCATTTCTATGTTATGTACAACTAAATACTCTTTTTGTTCCAAATTATAGTATACAAAAATTTTGACTGAAAATAGTCAGGGAGAAGTTAAAAATTAATGTAGAAAGAATAATTAATCATTTTATTACATGATATTTTTTTGCGTTGCATTGACTGCTGCTGAAAGATATTGATAAACACATCTCGTGAAGTAATTTCTTTTTATTTGTATGCTTAATCTTATAATTTTTGCCACCTTGTATGTATATAATTGACTCCAAATAGCTTTGTAATGTTAACAACACGTTATCAAGTAAAAAATAATCAAATAAAATGCATAGAAATGTATGACATAATTTGGGACAGAAGGAGTAGTAAATAAATGAGAATATTTTACTATTTTTTAGTTAATATAAATTGCATTGGTGGTGTACATTTACATATATGTTATATCATGCGTATTTTTCTTTCTCTTCAGATCTTTTGTCCCACCTGTTCGCGATGAAGAAAGCGAAACACAAAGAAAAGCACATGCAAAGAGAGTAAGAGAAACTCGACGTTCAACTCAGGGAGTAACATTAGATGAAATCAAGAGTGCAGAACAACTTGTAAAGAAAAAACAACAGAACAACGAAGTGTCTAGTTTGACAGCGCCTTCTCCACAGGTAACGATATTACATCTTCATTTTTTTTTTTTTTTTATATGACAACAATATTATATTTTTATTGTTTAAAAAATATCAAAGAAGAGAAATGATAAAATTTATAGTTTCCTGAAGAAGTTCGTCTTTTTTATCATTTTGCATTGTTAACATAGTGATGCTCCTCTGCTAAGATCATAAAATACCATGAATAGCTTTTTGAATGACAAATACTGATATTAATTATGCTTTCTAGTTTTTCCCTTTTTTTAATTTAGAATTAAACACGAAAATAAAATTTATATACTTACACAGTTGAGATATATTTCATTTTTACATACTACTCTACATGTATGCGTCGATAGCTTCTGCATAACAAAATTCTACATAATATGAGTTTATTCATATTTTTTTTATTAAACCAACCAGCCTGCAGCTTCTGTCAGCAATACAGCCTCAATCACAGCTACAATAACAACAGCAACTCCTACTACAGTGACTGCGAATAAACCTTCTGAAGAATCTAATTTGCCTGAAAGGCGACCTTCTTGGAGACTCAGGGTAGATAATGGAAGCAAGGTCGGTGATACCTATAATCTTCAAGTATATACACTTAAAAATTCACAATGCAAAAATTTGTGTTCGTGGATATTTCATATCATTGGTTGGAATTACAACTAATCGGTTGTTATAGTAGATACTGACTGATAGTATTATATATTTGCTTATATATCGACAGACTAGGCAAACACATTGCATTGATCTTCTCCAAACTAAATTCTCGAATGCATATAATTTATATTTATAGTGGTACGTGTGGGCGTACATGCCTGAAATATTTCTTTTTGTTTTTTTTTTGTTCAGTTTGTATTATTTTCTATTATATTCATAATTTTATAATGCAAATCTAATGTGCTATGTTAAAGAAAAGAAAAAAACATGCAGTGTCAGTGTGATTAAAAAGCATGTGTTCACGTATTATAATGAATAACATTTAAAGAATGTTGAATTATAATTTACAAGAAAACAAAATTTGTACTCTATTATTGATATTTATTTATTTTTATTTATTACCTTATTGCTTTATAAAAGTAAAACAGAAATCCCATGTGTAATATATTTTTATTTAAGTTATGGTGCATAAATGTTTAATTTACACTGGTATTATATAAAATTAGAGTATATTAATGAATAGATTCATTAGGGAATATGCAAAAATAAGTTATATATGTATATATACATGAAAGAAAAGAAAAAAAATAATGCGAGCTTACTGCTGACATATTAATTTATAGCTACATGGGAAAGATTTAATTTAGAGATGTTTTTGTAGAAAATGCATGAAAGAAACAGTATTTTTGTTTTTTATAAGATGGTATCTTTTTTTTTTATTGTACATCTTATCTTTAATTTTCATATTTAAAACTTTGGCTTTCACTATATTTTCAAGTAGATAGAATTGTATATATAATAAAAGTATGTAAATGATGTGTAAATACAACTAATATCTGCATAATTTTGTACTTATGTTATCAGTCTTATCAAGAAAATTAAACTGGTTTTACCATCATGTCGATCTGCTTTATTTTGCACCCATTACTTGCACTATTGAATAAAGATTGATAAATAAACAAGAATTAACTTATGAATATTCAAAATTTAAATATATTATTCAGTTTCAGTTAGAGGATGCAAATAACAGGTCACCTGACATTACATCTACTTATATGAGAAGACCATCTGGTGGAACTGGTATACCCAGACCATCATCGGCACCCGTGGAAACAATCACACCGAGTCCTGCAGAAACTACTGTTACATTACCACTTAGACGATCATTGAAACCATCAGAGGATAAAGGTGAATACTTAAAGAGTATAATTAATACCACATTTTTATCTAAAAGATATGATAAAAACTTAAAACTTTATTTAACATTCTCATTGATATAATATTTAACATAGTACTTGATTCATTTTTGCTTGCTTTTCCAACTATCTTTTGAACGAATATATACAAATTTCATTATAATTATATAAATATTATATTCATTATAGAACAAGATAAAGAGAATGATAGCAGAAATGCTCAAGCTACACAGGCAGTTATACAAAGGAGAAGGAGGCCTAAAAGACGTTCTACGGGTGTCGTTCATGTTGATATGGATGTTAGTAATATTTTTTAATTTTAAAAAAAATTTTTAAATTAAAAATCCATTTTGAATGAACAAATATTGACATTAAAAAATTGTTTGTATTTTATAAGAAAGATCAATTATCTACATAATAATATAATATAATTCATGATAATTAATTTTTCTCTTTTTTATAAGTATTTTTTAATGTATTTATGTGCTTATGATTTTTTTTATATGTATATATTTATTTACAGGAAATAGATCCTGAAAAACAAGACATATCTGTTGGTGGTGATTTTGAGGATACTAAAGTAAATCACAGTGAGGTATGTAACTAAATATTTATATTAATATTTATAAGCTATTTTTTATTTGCGTGTATTATTGTAAATAATGTCCTGCCTTGTAGAAGCTTTGTCCTATTTTTAGATTAGCTTCTGCGAAGATTAAACTCTAATTCACGTTTGCTTGGATAAAAATAGTTTTCTCTCGTATCTATATAACTATTTCTTATTATAATATATTAATATCATATAAAATTCTTTAACTAATACCATCAATGGAATAAATACGATGCAGTTAAGTTTTTCTTTAATACTTACAATTAAATTTTGTTAAAAAGTTATATATGCATTTTATTTATAGAATATCAATAATAGTACAATTTAAATAAGGAAAATGGTATGAGTATGCTTTGGTTGTTTCTAAAAATATACGATTGACATTTGAAACTTGATGTGCCTTTGACATTTAAGCTCACCATAAAAAATAGAACAAATTAATTTTAGAAGATTAAAAGATTACTATTAAATTTAAAGAAAAGTAATAAAAAGTTTATCAAAAAAATATGGAAACATTATATTCATTCTATTAGTAGAAAATTTTTCAGAAAAATGAAGAATTATATTAAATTCTTCTATTTTAATTTATATTGGTACAATAAACCTCATTTGTTAATCTAGAGCACGAATTGTAACTAATTATATTTCTGAGATATCTGTGCAATATAATACGTTTTCGAAGTCTCCTCAAATAATACTGTGTAGTTGACCAGAAACACACAACCTTGACATGAGTATGGGTATCTGCATGTGTTCCATAAATAGATCACAGAAGCAACACGGTGGAGTAAACTGGCTGATGACTTGAGTTCCACTACCCAGTCTGCGTCAGTCAAACTCTTGCTGTCAGTAATAGTAGACTGTTTTCATGCAGTAATATTTAAAAAAAAATTTATTTGTGTCATATATTGCATACAATGTTGTGATCGTGTTAATTTTAGATTATATGTATAGATTTTATTGCGAAAATGTCTTCGTATAGAAAAAGAACGCAAGGGAAGCCTACAACAGCTGCAGGTTTAAGAGCTCAAGCATCTGCAAATGGAAGTTCCATTTTTGGAAATAGACCGCGTAGTGTGCCTACATTATTTTCTTTGAATCAAAATAGTTATGCAACCTTATTAGGGATTAATAATATAAACTCATATGGCACTCCAAGTTTTTTACATAAAAATACAAAACATACTGGATCCTTTAGAAAAAATCCATATTCTAATTCTACAAACAGTTTAAATTATCAAAATTCATTCACAACATATGGTGGAACATCTTCAGGATATGGCGGAGTCATTTTGCCAACTCATTCATCAAATAGTTCTCTGAATCTTTCCACTCCGTCTTCTAGTTATAGTTATATAAATCTAAGTCCAAACAATCACCCATCATTGCAAAGAGCTGAGAGTTTTAATAAAACCAAATTGAAATCAAACGTTAGTCTGGGCTCTAGAAGTGCCAGTCTACAAAGTTTAACCAGTTCTGAAGGATATGTAGTAAGAACTTACAATAAACGATAAAACTGAATTTTATATAATATCTATTTAATTTTTTGTAGTTTTCAATTGAAAAATCTATTAGGTTTTATTAGTGAAATGTTTATATATTTTGTTTTAGACTGGAAATGATAGACCTGGAAGATCGAATAGACTAGGTTCTGTATCATCAATATCATCTGAAATATCTTCAGCTTCTGCAAGAATCAAATCTACGACTTCAGAAAATGGTGAAATTGACTATAAAAAATTATATGAGGAATCTCAAGCGGAAAATGAAAGACTTAGAGAAAAGCTTAAGCGGTCAGATGAACAGTTAAAAGAAGTTAGAAGTTTATTAGATAAGGCGCAAAATTCTCAGAACAAGTCAGTTTTATCTGAGGCTGAAAAAAGGGAAAGGAGGGCCATGGAAAGGAAGTTATCAGAAATGGAAGAAGAATTAAAGGTATGATTATTGTTAAGTTAATATTTATATTCTTAGTATTCGCGCGCGTTTTTGTACCGTATTATGAAAGAGAGAATTTTAAGGAAATCACATCTGACTTATTTAGTCTTATATTTGTAAGTGACCGAGTTATAGAAAATTATTTTTTCATCTTAATTCAAATTTATTCGTCTCAACTACATTATTCATATACCTGTAATTACGTGTTTCCTTAGATTGCACGTTAAAATTTTTTCCGTTGTTTTGATTGCCACTGCTGAGTGCAGCAAAAATATGCATTTTTATCAATATCTACTATTTATCGTTAATTCAAGAACTGTAAGCTTTAGCGCATTGCTTTTTTTCTTTATTTTTGCCATCTTTCGGTGCTTATACCTCTTTTGTATTTTATTTTATTTATTACGATTTATGCTTGGTTTTATCACACATAGTGTGAAAGTATTTTTATTGGCACGGTTTTTTCTCTTTTTTTTCGTTTTTCTCCATTCCTTATTTTCTTTCGTTTTTATTCTATTATTCCGTGATTTCCATCATTATGCTTTGGGCCATACGGTGCTCAAAAATTAGTGGATATTATTCATAAAATAGATCAATCATGTGGTTCTGGTTGCTGGGGCTTTTATCAAACGATCAGATTCGGGCTAATCGTTTCACTGTTTACAGCAATTACAAAAGCTCAAAGCTGAAAATGAGAGATTGAAAGCCGAAAATCGGGCACTTACCCGCGTCGTATCCAAACTCACCAATACTACTAAATAGGTAAAGGACATGACAGCATTTGCGTTAACATACATCGTACTTCACGTACAACTTAATTAATTCATTAATTACAACTTTATGTTCTGATGATTTGCAACATTAAAACTCTGAAACGATATTGCTCACTCACTTATATATATTTAGCTTTGTGCAAACATTTACCTTCTTTAGTTATTGTCACTAGCACGATAATCATGTTTATATTTCAACACATTTACAAAAAAAAACATTAGGAATATCCATCTTCATCTTTTTACAAAAATTCTCTATAACTCTTTCAGATATACGTACTTAATTTACATATCAGCAGAATCAAACTTTCATTTTGACCGCATTATAATGTGATAACGCTTTTCTCTATCCATTATCATTTATATAATAATTATATAATACTTTCATCACTTTTTTATTTAATAACAGAAATAATTTCGACTTTTTTTCATACATTATTCCATTTTCACTTTCATATTAATTGTGTTAATGCATGTTATGCAAATTAAGAATCATATATATTATGATAAAATTGTAACAACATATTTTTAATTTATCAGTAAGTATTGAAAAGTAGGTTTTCTCTATTTACATATATATATATAATATATTGATTGATATATTATTATTATTATTATTATGACAAGTTAGTCACAAAACTTCTCGTATAACTTTTACAAGTGTAGTTTATTTTTAATTAGTTAATATAATTAAAAATATGCTTTTTATAGATTTTATTGTTACATTATATCCTATGCACAGATGAAAGTAACAATTATTATGACAGATTTATGGAAATTTAGATTCATAATATGAATTAGTTTTTATTCTATCTATCTAAAATATAATTTTATTGATGATATTTAAATATTTCAGATGTATACAATTGTATATTTCTTTTGGCAGCTTTTTCATTAAGCAACACGATAATTAATTTTAATATTGGATGACTTTGTGGATTTGATAATGATACTATGAAATTATTCAGATAAAAGTAACAAAGAAGAGAAAATAATGTCGTTTTAGTGCGATAAAGAAATATTTACAAAACAATGTCTACAGAAGTGTATAGTTAGCAGTATCGATTCCGACAAAATTAAATGTGTATTCTTCATGTCCTTGTAAAAGTTAGTTTAACAGTATCGGATA
The DNA here is from genome assembly GCF_010416935.1 of Polistes fuscatus. Classification (NCBI taxonomy): domain Eukaryota; kingdom Metazoa; phylum Arthropoda; class Insecta; order Hymenoptera; family Vespidae; genus Polistes; species Polistes fuscatus. Next base: position 9,928,346 of record NW_025113151.1, on the reverse strand, counting down.
AAAAGATAACTCACAATCAAGTGTTAAATTATTAGTTTTCTATTATATTATCCAACGAAAATAAAAAACAAATACATACACACACACACGCACATTCAAAAGTTTCACATAAATTGACAATCATATATTTTTTATTTTCGTATTTTATTTTCTTGATATATTTCTTTTTAACTGTTCATTCGTATAAAATTTATGTAATAAATTTAAATAGTTATATTGTCAATAAATTTAGGTAGGTATTTGAAACACATACAGTTATCTTATATATTATATATAATATGAGTTTAGATATAAAATTCTAAAATCTGTGGTAGCAATATTTTCTTATTTCATATAATAATATTCTATTACATTTACAATTTTCATTTGATAATGATTAGTTAGCAATCGCTGTTTTTAATATCAATTTAATAACAATTTTAAGTTGCAATGTTGCCTGCTATTTTGACAAATTTATATTAAAATATGTGATCTGCATAATAATTTCTTTTATCCAATTCATAGTAACATTGTTTGTCCATATCCATATGATGATGATGATGATGATAATGATGATAATGATGATAATGATTGATGATGATGATGATGATGGTGATGGTGGTGATGATGATAACGATGATAACGACGATGATATATATTATTATTTCTATTGACATATGCATATTGAACTTTTTTTACAGGTAATGGATCAGTTAAAATGTGAAAACCAGAGGCTAAAGGATGAAAATGGTGCCTTGATCAGAGTGATCAGTAAATTATCCAAATAACTTCAGTGCTCTCCCATGTTAAAAGCAACATGAATCCTTTTTAATTGTGCTGCTCTTGCATTGATTGAATTCTTTTAAATGGTACAACATATTCATTATATTGTTAATATTCTTATAATGTATATTGTATCATCACATTACTGATGAATTTATTCTTGTGCTAGAAACTTAATTTATTATAAGTAAATATCAGTTACTGGCGTGGCTGTGCCAAGAGCGATAAAGTCTTGCTCCTATTCCTACGATCTTATATTTGATCATGAGCAAATTTAGAATTTTTACTATCTTGGATTTTGTTTTCTTTTTTTTTTTTTTTTTTCTCCAATATCAAAGATAAATTTCTTAGATCATGATAGTGCCAATACTACATGAAGAGCAGGTTGAGCTTTATTCAATCCGTATGTAAAAGAATTCTTTTATTATAACAACAATTTTTAATTAATCATGCTGTTGATGTTGACTCTTTCTAAGCACATTTTGTAAATATATAATAACTTGTGCGAAACGTTCTACCCTATGGGATACAGATAAATATACATATACATATACACATACACATAATTAAAGTAGAGTTTACTATTTATATATTATCTTTCTGACATTCGTCCTTAAAAAATCTATAAGTTACAATTGCCATGGCATTTTATAAAATACATAGAACAAAGTGAGAAAGCTGTGGATTAAGGAGATGATTTTCACAGTACTCAAGTGGCCTTTTTCTAAAGACTGTCATTTTTAAATCTTTTATCATTATGATTTTTTCGTCGAACGTTTCAATTATCATAGTGATAACTTTTTTATGCTATTTTGCTGCTTTTTTTCTAGTAATAATGCAGCAAATATCACTTTTGAATGAAATTAATATGCTATCTTATATTTCTCTAAAGTAATATATGTGCATTGCATTAATGCATATTAGCATTTGGAATTTTATCAAAAAAAACTGTTAATTTTAACGAATTTACTAATACGTATACCAAATAGGTCGAGCATATTTTTGCAGTAGCGTTCGTGAAAAAAGGTATTAATCTTGCATCTGATTAGGTTTGTAAACCGTATTCATAGACATAGGCATTTTTTCAACAGCAGTAAACCCTTTATACAAAATTTTACAAAAATAATTCATTCAGTAAATTTAATTATTTGATGTACTAAGAAAAATGTCTTGTTAATGAATACGGCTCTACATATTTATAAGTAATTAAAAGAAAAAATATCGTACAAGTGACATTGTGTTTTTTTTAACAATTTTATTGTAAACAATTGTAAAAAGGTATATGGAGGTAGTTATTTCATAATGAAATTTGTTATAAAATAACACTCTTGTGTAACTGTTTAGTATATAGATATGTTCTCTGTATTATATAATAGTGATATGTATGTGCTTATTGTATTATATAGTTTCAAAGTGTTCACATGAAAAAAAAAAGAAAAAACAAAAAAAAACAAAAAGTTCTTATATATAAATACAAATTTATATGTGTAGGATCTATGGAAAAAAAAAAATAGATTATAACTGAACAATTGGATAAAGAATTAAATTAGATCCATTTGCTTTTTATATAACATCAGTTCTATTATTCATTGTATACTTTCAAAATCTTAACTTGATAATTTTTTAAATAATTGATTTATTCAACAAATTTTTCAATTCTATGTATAAAACAAGACTATTCTCTATTGTATAGTTATAATCAATATGTATAATAACTGATTTAACTGCAATTTGCAATATGCAGGATGATCTTTATCAAATATATCCTATATTATTGTTTACATAATTAATATTTTAATATGACGTATTTTTATTAGTATTACGAATGAGTAATAAGAAAATAATAGATGCTATTTTAATTAGTGCAGTAATCAATTACTAGATGATATTATTCATTTTTATTATTATCAGTATTTATAAAATTAGAGAAACAATTTAAATGTGAAATAGTTTTTCAAGGATTAAAATGTCTGAGAAAAAAATATCTTTTATATATTCTATAGTTTTATTTAATATATTAATATAAAATAAAAGAAATGTACAAGTCATTTGTATCTATCTGAAATGTTCAAGTTGTTAGCATATACTATAATCATTTTTTTCGTATGAAAACTATTCATAATTTGATAAAGATTGTCATCTGCTTTTATCTTCCAGGATATAATAGTAGACATGTCACATACTCAGGCATAAAAAATGAATATAATGACGAAGACTTATTGAATGCTATGCGATATGTCTATACTTTATTTAATGATTATAAATATTAAGAATAAACCTACTACGATTCTGGCAACACGTTTATAGTTGCAAAAGGAGACTGATAATTCTAGTCTCCAATTTGTAATATCAGAATTATTTATTTCCTATTTGATTTTGTACTTGTGACATTACAATTTATAGAGAATTATGTGCAAAAAGTTTATCGTGATTTTTTATATAATATTTTGGATATGATAATATGTAAATATGTTAGAAAAAACAGCTTTTTAAAGCAATCGTGAAAGTTCTTTTATATATATATATATATTACATATATATACATTATAAAATAGTGTGACCAAAAAAATATATTAAAATTAAAATGAGCAAACAAAATAACATACAAAACTGCTTTGTGCTATTATATACATACCAGGTAAGTTCATAAATGCATACCTTTTTCTTAGGAAGTTATTAAACGATTCAGAATTGACGATACTTTTTTCATGTTAGCACGTTCATTTGTACTTTGGGCTACTTTCCCTAACAATGTTCTAAATTCTTTTTTCTTCTTTCCAACTGCATATTTTTTTGCAATTTTTGGATTTTCTTCAATAACTTTTTTACATATAATTTCTAGTTCCTTTTCATCATTTATTAATATCCAGTTATTCTCTTTCGCAAGCTATACGTAATAAATATACATTAAGTGCTTATAGAATTTAATTCTACCATAAAATGTATTTATTTCACACAGTAGCTAATTAAGCGGTAATTTTTGTAATGTAAAACATTAAACTTACCTGACTAGGACTTTTGTCTGATTTATCATTTAAATATTTTAATATTTTTATTGCTGTTGCCGGATTAATTTGATCAGATTGCACCAAATCAATTAATTCTGAAATATATTCTATTTTATCTTGGCTAAAAAAGTATTGTTAATTAATATTTTTAACAAATAGTTGCATCCTAATTAAACAAATGTATTTATATCATAAATTTACTAAAATAGAATATATAAAAACTTACCAATAATCAAAATTTATTTCATTTGAGTTCAAAAATAACTGTAATGTATTTATGATGAAATTTGCCGCTATGTTTGGATCAAAATTTTTATTTCCTTCAATTATATTGAAAAATAACTCCAAATAATCTAATTCATTCTAAAATAAAATAAAAGTAAATTATATTAAAATGATCATATTTTTTTGTTTAAACTAAATGACATTAAAACTAACACATAATTGTAAAATCAAACGATCCTTAAGACCATATTTTTCTTTCAACCTTCTACGTTTTTCAAGTGGTAGTTCAGGTAATTGTTTTTTTAATGTAGCAACATCTACTAAGTTATATTTATTGTTAGTATTCTCAAGACATATTCGCAGAGGAAGAAGATCTGTTTCAGGCATAAACCGATAATCCTAAAATTAATATATTAAATTATTTTTTCAAAAAATATATATATATATTAACATTAAAAGTTAATAAATTGAAAAACTAAAATTTAATGTACTGACACATTATATTATACCTGTTTTTCCTCTTTTTCTCGTAATGTAACTGTTTTCTTGTTTACGCTATCCCATGCTCTAGTTTCATTAATAACTGACTTCCCACACTGTAGAAGTAAAATCTGTCGGTTTATCTCGTATCTTATGGCAGAAGCAACAGCACGTACATGTGCAATATTTTTTAACTCTGTACGAACTCCTAAATTATCATCCGAACTTACGGAAACATTTGCATCGATTCTGAATGCTCCTTCTATAATATTATGTTAGAATTATAGAAATCGATATTTAAATGATATTATATTTACAAATAATATATATATTTTGTAGACCTTCCATTTTACACGAGCAAGTACCCAATATTCGAAAAATATTGACTAATTCTTTTACAGCAGCTGCTGCTTCTTCTTCATCATGTAAATCTGGCTCAAAAACTAATTCCATCAATGGTACACCAGCACGATTTAAATCAATGAGATTCCTATTACAACAGATATATGATCTCTGTAATATATTGATATTATAATTGAAAAAATTATAATAAAAGAACAATAATGAAACATTTGATTGTGGATTATATAATATTTACACTATATAAACAACTTAAAATAATTAATATTATTGAAATCACTTTTTTTTACCTTCCAGCAGATTCATCGTGAAAACTTCGTCCACTGTCTTGTTCTAATTGTATCTGTTTTATTTTTGATACTTTTTCATATGGTTCTTTACATACTTTTGGATTTTCTACTAAGAAATGTAATTCACCATTACTAGCCAATGGTTGTTTGTATTGTGTAATTTGATATCCTGCCTAAGCAGAAAATACATGGAAATAAATGCAACACTCCTATATCAAATCATGATAATTAATTTGATCTATGAGCGACTCAAATATATTTGAGCATATTTATTATTAACAAAATACTTAACGTACTGGTAAATCTGGATAAAAGTAATGTTTTCTTTCAAAGATTGAAATTTCATTTAATGTACAAGATAATGCTAAGGCTGTAGTAACACCTGCTTCGACACATTTTTTATTAAGCACCTACAATAATTTATCTTGTTAATTCATCTTCATATATATATATATATATATATATATATGTATAAATAATTAAAAATGTTACCGGCATTGTTCCTGGAGTCGCACAATCGAAAAAAGATACGCAAGAATTAATTGGTTTTTGAAATTTTGTAGAAGATGGAGAAAACAATTTTGAATTCGTTGCTATTTGTGCATGAATTTCTAAACCAATAGTGGGCTTCCATTTCTTCCTAAAATATTATAATAATCAATACAAATATTGGTAATTGTTAAAACAAATAAATAAATATACAGGGTCGTCGTTTTAATAAACTGAAAAAACTATACATTGTTTTTTGATAAATATTTGAAATGGTATATTGAGACCATACTTTTTTAACAACAATAATTCTATTTAAAAAAGACCAGTACTAATTTTATTTTTATTTTCTCAGTAAAGCGACTTTTGAGACATGTAATTTGTCCTTTAATATTATTATTTTAAAAATAATGTTTATGACAGTAGTGGTTTTTACTTGATTACGTGTTCTTGCGTTGACAAGTATATTCGTGGAAATCGAGCGATTGTATTTTGTTGACATGTGATAAAGATTTGACTAGATTTGACGGTGATATTCATGTTCAATTTAAAAACTAAATAAATTCAATGTTTTTCTATGAACATTTCAAGATCAATTACAATGAAGTTAGTCGAGTTCGAAAAATCGATTAGTTGATTTCGACTATCGATTAGTTAATTTCGACTATCGAAATTATCTCTAAAATTTTAACCAATAGAAATCGAAGAAAATCCAAAGAGATTTTAACGTATCGATATAGTGAAATTAGTTCTTTAAAATTCGTATAGTGTTAAAACGTTTGTTTAAAAGCGCATAAGTTATAACGAATAGTTTATTTTTAAATAAATATTTTACAAATCATTATATATAATTGTTAATTAGAAAAGTAACTTTCGTTTCGAATTAAAATCAAGCAAGACTTATATGTCATATATTAAAGTGATTTTTCCATGTAGTACACACAAATCTGCTTCTGGTATGTCATGGAAATCGAATTAGAATACTTTTCTTCTACCATTTGATCAATACTTTGAATTTCTCAAGAGATTTATTTTTGATTGATTTAAGTTTATCAGGTATTTATTCATTGAATTTAATTAAATCTTTAAATGTTACATCAATTTCAATTAAGATCGACCATAAAACAGTTTTAAACCATTTGCACAAAGCTGGATTCAAAAAGAATCTTGATGTTTGAGTTCACGAAAGTGTCATTTGAAATTTGGCGGAAATATTTGAAAAATCATAATTCTTTGAATGTTTTTTGATCAATGTAGTCAATGATTTTTCATAAAAGATATACGTAATGGAAAGAGGAGAGAAAAAATAAGAAAAAGAAGAGAAATGAAAGAAAAATTAAATGAGAATAAAAATGAAAGATATATAGAGTGTAAAAAAAATATTAAAAGAAGTTGTGGCGCTGTAGTAGTTTAGCAATAGTGGGCAGTACAGTAGGATTTAAGCCTAGACAGGATGTGTATGGGTTACGTCTGTTCATAAATTTGTAGGCACGATTTTAACTGATTTGAGTTAACTATCGATAAGGTAGTGATTTGTCAATACTCAGACCTTAATAACGCGAATTTATACACTTGGCTGCTGTCAGCTGCAATCATTAATAAGACTAATAATACGACGATGATAATTAATAATACATCGACATTAATATTCGACTGAGATAGCATTATTAAAAACTCGGTAATCAACTTATTATTTAAACATAATGTTATCTTTATAATAGTAGAATGAGTTGTAATGTAACGTTACTTCCAATCATTTTTTTTTTCTTTTTTTTCATTTGACATTATATATTAAAAAACTAAAGGCAACGATTAATTTTAATGATACGTGAACGTTATTTGACAGTTAATAATCTAAAGTTATTAGAATGATTATCGGGATTTTACCTTGTTGTACGAGAACGTTAAATATTTTTTAAAATTACATTTTGATTTATCAATGAAAATAGGTTCAAGCAGAAAATGACAGAAAGCTTGATAAATGAATGGTTGGCAGATTGTGGAGATATATCACCGTCTAAACTTCATACCTTTGCTACCACATTATCGCAGGATAATGAGATAGTTAGAGCACTTTACGTATTGCTCGAAGAGCGTAGCAAATATAGCCAGGTATTTTCACTACTTTTTAATTACATATTAATATGTTTACTATACTTGATTTTAATTATTGTGTTATCATTTTATAATTGTCTTATTTATTCTTTATTTCAGCTTGTAGATACAGTTTGTAATCAACTATTTGATTTCTATCGTTCTCAAGAGATAGAACTCAGAAGATTTACTTTACAATTTTTACCTACGCTGATATTTATTTATTTAAATTCTGCTGCCCATGGCGATATCAAGGTAATAATATTTTGCATTATTAAGTTCTTTAGTTTTAATTATTATTTCCATTATACTATGAGTAGAATGATCAATACTACCTTTTTTTTTTGCACGATCAATGCTACATTTTTTTGTATGCGATCAAAGTACAAAATAAGATGTAAGAAAAGTGTTATATAATGTAGATCAGGTGTAATTTGCATTTGAAATATGCATAAGATATGACATGTGACTTACTTAATTGCAGCATTCAAAACTTGTGTGAGAATAAATATGTATTATTGCTAGGCTAGTATTATTATGAGTAATTGTGACTGATATTTGCTTATTTAGAAAATAATATATATTTTCATTTTTATCTCAATTTACTTTTGATTACTAAGAATATAATATTTTAATTACACACACACACATACGTCTATATAATTAATTAATGATATAAAAACACGTGTAACTACAATTATTATTAGTATACAAACGAACGTATTAAACGTTTCTAATTGTTTTCTTTCTGTTGACTTTCCTAATTATTTTAAACTTATAAATAATTTATTGCTATATTTAATAGAATTGCCGCACAGTTGAAACTCTTCTAATTGGGTTATATAATCTCGAAGTAGTGGATAAATCTGGACAACAAAAGGCGGTTTCTTTTCGATTACCATCTCTCGCTATGCTATCTATATATCACGAGGTATACAAATTTGTTGTGTTTTTTAAAAATATACATTAATATATGAATACCAATTTTTGATTATTAAAAATGATAATACGAAATACAGTTATTGCAGATAAATTACAAATAAAAATATATATATATATAAATTAATGGTAACTTAAAATATAAAAAATATATAATAATGTATCCAATTAAATGTTCTTATATATATATAAATCTTATGTTGAGTAGCCAGCAAGCTTGACACCAGCTTCCTTAACCGAAAGTGCAGTACGTCGTTTCGAAGAATGCAATACAAAACTTGTTAGTTGGGGCCCTTTACGTCAAGTAGAAACTCTCAATGCTCAAAATAGATTAAAAGTGATGACCGCTCTACTTTTCATTTATAACCAACAACTGGGTTATATAAATAAGTTTGCTTTGGAGCAATTGTGCAAAGTTGCAACAAAGTAAGCTTGATTAATAAGATTCTAAATCTAAAGTAACTATCAGCTTGAGTATTATTTCATTGGAGCTGTTATGAAGGTTTTATTATGAAATAATTAATCATCAACTGTACGTTGTCGCAGGCTTGTTACTCAAGGTTTCACAAAACCGGGACACCATCAACGATCTTCATATGGCAGCGAATCTAGTTTTGTTCCAAGACTTTTGCCACGCATACCCGTTTCAACTCAATTTCTTCTCGAATTTCTTCAAGCAGTTTATTTTGCAATGTATGTATGCCATCTATTAAACTTTTCTATTACTTAACGTGTGAATAAGTTAGTAATTATTAACTATCAAATAATTTCATGTTATTAGGTACAATGATTGTTGGTATGTAGCGAGTCAAGCTGTGGAGGATATACACAACAGAGCGTGTTATGAAATGTATCCTGATGTAATGTTGGTTACAAATGCCATACGAAATTCTGCTAATTCTGGGCCATCTGGTAAATATTTGATTTGCGATAAAAAGATATTATGTCCTTTAAGTATTTTTATTAATGTGATTTTTGTAATTTTAGGTCAATCAAGTGATGGATCTATTGGTATTTGTGTTGCATTGTCCTCTGTAACTGCAACTCCAACAATATCAAAATCTATGATTACAAATGCTTCATTCCGCACTAAAAAATTACCAGGTATGTATATATCAGAAATAATATATTTTATTTTCATACGTTGTATCGTTAAGTTAATTGTTTAGAAGTCTAAAAATATAATTCTTTTGCTTTGTATTGCTTTGTACTATTAAACAAAGAAAACAAAGAAAAAAAAGAAACATATGATAATATTATATAATAATATTTTACACAGATATTTATTGTTAGATATGAATGTACAGTATATTTTCAATTATCTTTGCATCCCTATAGAAAGAAATAATATAAGATAATAATTTTCTTTTCTTTTCTCATTACGTTTATTTTATTTAAAAAAATGATGAATAATTGAAAGTACATTGTACTTTAATTAACAAATAAGGGAAGTATATACACAACAGTTACAAATATATATAAACATTAATACTATAACATTGTCATAGAACATTACTATACAACAAATATAAATGTAAATATTAAATTTAAAAACGTAAATATGTGTAAATAGAGATGTAATACGATGAAGAAAAGGTGCATGAACGTTTCTGAATAATTCAATGATAAATGTGTTTTTTATAACATAAACATTGAATAAGTTAATAATTTTCTGTTACTGCTACTATGTTGAACAAGTAATTTTCTTTTACATCAAATACACAATTATTACGAATCTCTGATCATACGTAATTAAACTTATAACAATGTTTCTATTTTTATATATAAACAAGTAAATTCAATGAATGTGCATTTGTTACACACATGTGTCATTAGATGATCTGGATGAAAAATTGTTTGCGGATGAGTTACACAGTACTGAAGTTGAGAAGCATCAACAACCAACATCGTCTGGAAGTAATAAACGCCGTAGTTGGCTTTGGAAGCATGCTTTTTCCAATTCTCTCGATGAGGATGATATTGGCAAAACTCATTCTTCCACCTCTCTGGAAAGTTCCAGACGAGGGAGCACGTGCAGCAATCAAAACTCACCAAACAGATCACCTTTTAAAAAGAATAAAGACCAGCGAAAAGTTGCTGGAGATAGTATTGAAGATGGTATAAAACAGAGACAATGGAAAGACACGACAGAAATATACGATTCGGTTTATAATGAAAATAGATTAAATACCAGTACACATTTATATAGTGTATTAGAAGAACAAGCTTTAGGAGAGGCTATTCAAGAATCGTCGGAAAGTTTGTATACAGGAAGCAGTACAACAGGCACTTTTGCTACTACCATTGCATTATCAACAAATACATGGTATTCAATGTAATGTTGTTGCAATCTAGGATCACTTAATCTTGCCAAAGTTGTTCACCAATCACGCGATTACAATATTTGATTTAATACGAGCACTGACCACTTCTATGATCAATAACTCATGCAATTATATAGATTATGACTATTTCAGAAATATTATCCATCATCAGTGATGGAATACAAATATATACAAAACACATATTATGTGTCCAAAGACTGCATGCAAATGCAATATATATTTAGTTTAATGCACCTAAACCATTTGGTATATATAGATTAAAACACACAAATTCAGCTATATATTTTTCTTCTCATTTGCTTATTTATTCACAAATTTGCTTAAATTTCATATTTTTATATTAAATACCTTATGTACATGGTGCTTTAAAATATTATTTTATTAAATGTACATTATGTAAAAGTTTGAACAATTTATATCAAATCTTGATTAGTTCAAATTGTGAATTATCTTTTACATACAGAATGATTAAATCTATCTATAGTATATTCAAAATTTAACACGAAATTATTTGCATTTCTTCCGCAGATGATATACCGATTCAAGTTGTAAAGGAAGATTCTGGTGGAGAAGGGAAAGGTAATTTGGTTTCTATCACAGAAGAGCAAGAATCAATAGAACCAAACCGTGCTGGCTCGATGCGACAAGGAAAGGATCAGAAAATTTCATCAAAAATGACTAATTTTCCAGTACTTGGAAAGAAGCCTAAAGAAAGAGATGGAAAAACAGCTAAGAATCCTCTTAATGCAATATGCGATAAGGAAAAGAGACTTGGATCGCAAAATACATCGAAAGAGAATATTAAAGGAAGTAGTTCGATGTTAAACAGTGAACAATCAGAAGTTGATATAAGTATTAATGGCTGTATGAACAGAAAGAAGAATAATAGTGTGGAAAATAATTCATTCGGAACAGACAGTGTTACTTTAATGGATGGAGAACGACTTGGATTAAGTGGGGACACTGGCGACAACAATATTAATATAGAAGCTCCTATCAACTTAAGGGCGCATAACGAATCAGAATCATTGACTTCTTCAATTCAGGTTAGCTCAGTTTAAACAAGATAAAAAAACAATCTATATAACAAAAAGTCAACTCAAGAGATAGTAGTGGGCTAAACTACTGTGAACACTTTTGACTATCCTTGTATATAGAAATACCACATTAATAATGTGTGTGCTACTATAAACTATTTCCTTATTAGTATTAATACCACAATGAATTAAATATCTGTGAGAATATAAGTGAAAGATTTCAATAAATACAGGTACTACAGATTGTAAAATGCACAAGTTCAATTGGATTTCTTATTAGAAGAAAACAGCCCACTACTTCATTGATCTCTACAATTAGTTTAAAAATGGGGAAGGGAACAATGAATTAATGTTGTATTTTCTTTTGTTAAAAATAATATTGATAAACTTTGTCATTGTAACATACATATAATTTGTTTTCTATATATTATATGTTCTATTTTTGCTTCTTATGCTTTTTAATGTTTTCTCATTTATATATTTACTTAATTTATATTACATACGTGTTGATTTTGCAAAGAATAATTTATAAAGTCAAGCATTATTTATAGAGTAAGGTATTCTAATGTGCAGTAATGTTAATCAAAACCAAAATTTATATTTTTAATAAAAAATATCTGTACTTTTGTGTTATTTTTTTTTTATATATATAAAACAATAGTAACAGAAATAAATATTCATCTAAGCAATATATTATAATGATTTACACACAAGTTATAATTAGAACACTATTGAGTATTTTAAATGCTCAAAATGTTATTGCATTTTATATTAAGTTATTCTTATAAGATAAATTGTTAAAATAGGCAATTATTAATATTTTATTTTTTTTTCTGAAAAAAAAGAGAGAAAACCTATGTTATTTATTTAAATGATATTTTACTCAGAATGGATTGTAGTACTTATTAATATATGATTTAAATTTATTATTTTTTGCTTTCTTATTTTTTCTTAATATACATATTCTGTCATTTTTATACACATGCATTAAATTTTATGTATCTAATCTTTAATAGAAAATTGTCTTGATAAAATCAAAGTATCATTATATATAAACGTGCTTTTCACTATCAAATGTTAATATTATAATATTCAAAACAAGTTAACATATCATAAGTTATTAATGATTTATTTTTAATTAATTCGCTTTTTATTGCTTGCTCTTAATTGCTATGAATTTATTTTATTCATTGATTCGAGACAATATGAAATTGATATAAGATTTAATACTGATTGTGAGTAAATGATTAAACAATCGAATAACAAATGTAACAAAATTTAGGTTCTTCGTATATAAATAGCATTACTGCAGTAGAATTCTGTATGATTTTAACTGTTAAGACTATATTGGTGTATTTTGGCTTTGTAACGTCATTGCTATTGTATTTATAAAAATGAACAATTTTTTTATTTCATTACTTATAGTGGTTCTTTTTTCAATCAAAAAAAAAGAAAAAAAAAAAATAATAAAGACACAAAAAATAAGTGCTTTAACTCTTTAAGTGTTGTACAAGTGTACAAAGGAAATGTTTTCATTAAATCCTATAACAAATATAACACTTAAAGGGTTTTAGTTTGGGCTTAGAACTATCGCCCCCATAAGACTGTATGCTGCATTATGTTATTAATAAGTATAATGAAAATGTATTATCATATGAAAATATATTGTTGTTAACGAGTTATAGAATATTTACTATGAAATAATCTGACTCATAAAAACCGGAAAAAAACATTTGGATATGGGGTTTTGCAATCAATAAATATTTTTAAAATTCGACAGAGATAGATAATAAAGTAGAAGTTAAAGAAAAATCAATTACATGCTTGACTTGATAAAAAGTTGGCAATATTACATGGAAGTTATATTCTGCCATATGATCCTGTTCTATCTATTGGTCAACAAATATTGTATTACTGGATAAGAATTTAAAAAAAGAAAATATAGAAAAAGAAAGAAAAAGGGGGGACAAAAAAAGTCACTTATTAGCTAGTTTCCTGCTGCAAAGATATTTTGGAAAAAAGACACAATATTAAAATCATAAAACAAGATAATATATATTAAATTGTTATAGTTTACAAAAATTAGAATTTAATTAACTATTTTGTAGTATTTTTTTACATAAATGATATTTCTACTTAATTTATGTAATATATTATTTTTCTTTGCATTTGAAACATGTACAAAATATCCAACATCAAATGATGAAAATATATAGAAATATATGGATATGATGGTACACATGAACACAAATTTAGATAAATATATGTAAATATTATTGAAAAAATTGGTGAGCCACTATTTTTTCATTTACTTTTACATGTATTTGAGAAACTGTATTATATTACTAAGAGAAACAAGACGAAAACTATTTCATTTTGTACGTGTTAAGAAAACAGTCAAAGGATTTCACATCTTACATATTAACTTTAATATAAACTAGCAATAAATATTTTAACACAATTCATTGTAATGCTTAGGAATTAAAAAAGAAAAAGAACACTATAAGATTATTCTCAAAGAAAACTATTGATTATAAATTTGAAAAGATGTATAATTTCTATACTTCGTAAATGTATCTATGTCTCAAAGCCTAATTAATATTAATTCATAAAGATATCAAATTTAAATTATATTACATATATTGATATTATTTTATTTAAACAAGCAAGAAATAATATCTCTGAGTTATCCATATCACTGCCATTTGAAATAGTGTAGAAACATTGATCATCCAATCTCGGTTATATTTCTTCATTTTAATCTTTTATATGTTGTTTAATGTATGCACTTTCAATATTTCACATGATGATGTTACCTATGAGAAAAAGAACTAATATTTTAAGAATTGAGCAACTTAAATACTGTAAAACTGTTGATAGTAATTTATTATTGCAACACAAATTGTGGTCAAGGAAAAATAGTAGAAGCTGTATGTAAAAAAATATCCTAAAATTATAATTATATGTTTAAGATGTTTGTCAAACTTCTACAAACAATAGTTAATGGGGAGAACTGATTCATTTTATAATATAATACTTTATGAAAGGGTATTATTAAACACAAATTCATACAATACACATACACATACACATACATTGTACACTTTCTTGTACAATGTATTATATGAAAAGAATGTATTTGCACGTGACAAATAATTTGTATATAATTAGTAATCATGTTGAAAAACGTAGCACTGAATACACAGCAATGCACTTATTAAATATTAAATATATATATATATAAAATATAATTAATAATAACTCTCTCTTATTGACATGTAAGTACAAACAGAGTTATTGGAGAAAATGATGATTCATATATTAATTCTCATTCGTGTTATTATCAAATTTTCTTTGTTAACGAATTATAATAATAGAGATGTAAATGTTAATATGTATACACAATTGTATATAATATACATAATAAGTCACATAATGTTAATGGTATTTAAACTCTACATAAATGATTTATTCAGAAGTATTGTAACGCTTCACTTAAACTAACTTATTGCTCTAAGTGTTATCGTGATACAAGATTCGTGTAGAATATGAAAAGTACGACAGGCAGAGAGTAAAAAGGAAACGACCAAAAAAATTACAGTTTCCTTTGTTTCTTTATTAGATAGATAAGATTATTTCCTCTTTTTATACACTATTAATAGTTCTTATCTAATACATAAATGTTCTCCGTTTTGCTTATAGTTTAACTTATTCATATGACTTCTACTATTATTTTTCCGTTATTTTGTTTTTCTGTTCTAGTAATTTCTTGAAATTATGTAACCTTTATAGAAATATATTTCTTTATTTTCTTATTTATTTTATTCTATTATAAAATTAAAATTATATTTTAGCGTACTATTACAATATATAAGAATACATGGAAATATACAATCATTACCTATTTACATATTAACCAATTTCCTTCTCTAGGAATATTATATCAAATCAATTAGTTGTTTATCACGACCAAAAATAAAATTATTAATAAAAGTGTCACAGAGAAATTGGACTGTCCAACTTCCCTGTGACACTTTTATTAATTATATATATATATTTGAATTTATGTAACTTTGTTCTTTACTGTATTGTATTTTATTTATAAAAATGTTGCATTGTTATTTTGTTGTTTAACCATTCTATTAAAACGAAAAATAAAAATAAATAATAAGAATTTTTATTCTTTTTTGAAAACTATTTATTAAAGATTATAAAGATTATTCTAAAATATTATATACACTTATATATTAGTTACTGCTATTGTTCCCAAACACTGTTTAAACGTTTCCATAAATTGATTTCCTGTTACAATATAATAATATATATAAAAAATTTAATATAATGTAAATATAAATTCATTTTAGTTATATTCTCCCGAAGATTAATCGAATTAAAGATAAAAATAATGAATCTTACTTACATTTCGAATTTCATGATTATATAGTTCTTGACAATTCTTTATAAAAGTAGATGTTTCTTCTTCGATCTTTTTTATAAGATCATCAATTGTCTTTATTTCCATCTCTACGTCATTATATAACCGTTTCTTATTTTCTAATTCACTTAGTGCTACTTCTTTTTTACTATAAAAAATATTTATAATTATTGAACATATACCATAACAAAATGTTGCACTTAATAATTTTAAGTACCTCAATAATTGTGCATGTAATTCACGAACTGTGTTTAATCTTTCTTTGGTTTGAGCATGAATCTCATCGATAGTAGATCCTTGATTATCTTCTTGATCTTTGTGTTTTTCAATTAATTGAGTAATATGAATTTGCATGGTATCAACTTGCTTTCGAAGACTTTCGCCTTGAATAGTTTTCTTCCTATAAATCATACATATAATAAATTCTACTCGTGTTTAATGATGAAACCAAATAAATATAATTTCATAAAACTTAAAGACAACATATACAAAACATACTGCAAATGTTCATATATATCCTTTATCTCTGAGATCTTATCATATTGTTTTTGCACAAAGGATAACAAATTCTCATATTTTTTATTCAACTCGGTTTTAGTCAAAAACGTTTTTTCCATCATTTTTTTCTCCTCAATTTTTTCTTTACGTTGTTCTTCTAAATCATTCAAACGAGTTGTATATTCTTCCGGAGAGGTAACTACTTCTAATTTTAATTCTGCTATTGTTTTGTCGAGCTAAAAATTGTGTAAATATTAACTTTTATATAATGACAATATAAAAAATAACTATACGCACATATGTACCCTTTGAGCTTCAACTTTGTGAGCATTATATTCTTCTAATACTTTTTTTCTCTTCTCTTCTACACTCAATATCTCTTCTTGCAATTCAAGTCTTTTTGTTTCATTGTCCTCGATAACTGAACGCATTTTCTCTATTTCCATTTTGTACTAAAACATTTATGTTGTCAATTTCATTTATTAACATCTACCTAATAAAACGCTTCTAACTGAATAGTACCTTTTCCTTTAAGGATAATTGTTTGGAGATGTTCAAATTTTTTTCATTTATTAACGTTTGTACATTTTTCTTTTTTTCTTGCAATTCTTCCAATTGTTTAGCTTTGCCATGTATTTCATTAATAAGGCCTTCGATATCCAATTCTTTATTAGTTACGTAAACTATAAAATTTGCTAAATATCTTGCCACTTTACATATCCTTTTAGAGCCTGTTTATAATATAAAAATAAATAATAATTCAATATATATATAAATACAATAATAATACAATAAGTATAATAATTGTACTCACCACCGCTAGTAATATCGCTTATAGAAAAACTTTTTATAAATATCCTGTCACATATTTGTTTTATTGATACATATAAATTAATAATGCTTACAATATCATTATCCTCCATAGAAGACATAGCTAATTGTTGCTCGAAAGTGGGCCTGTTAATTTCATCAACATCAATTTTAAACCATCTTAAAAATGTTATGATTAAATCCATAACAAATTCCTCTGTAGGATTTTTAAGATCACGTATGTTTGATGGAAAATTAATGTCACGCAACAAATTTTGAAGTTCTTCCAAATCAGAATCCATAATTGTTTAGATTGATGAATTACAAATGATATTTTAAATTACTATAAAATATAAATCCAATATAAATATGACAACTATGTAATTTAAATTCATATATTCAACTATACTAACGACTAAAGTTGAGATTGAATTCAAATTGGTACTCGTTAGTGTTATTTCTATGAGTCGGAAGTTTCTATTTCCTTAAAATCTCATTTATAAGAAGCGTTGATACATTTCATCCAATAGGATTTATACGAATAAAAATTTAACCAATAGAATGATTTTACAAAGATACGGTAACCAATCATAAATGATTTTATCAAATACTTGAAAATGCGCGCGTATCAATAATGTGTAATACATAATAAAAATTATTAAAGATTTTAATGTTTTTTTAATTTTTCGTTTTATGAAATAATTAAATATTTCTGAATGAGAATTGTTGACTCTTGTAATTAGTATTAATTCTCGAAATATTTCATTTTAACAAATAACCTATATACACCATATTCATTAGCGATGTGTACCACATTCGTGGGTACTCTGAAATATGTACAGTACTGTACTATTAGATCAGAGGAAGAATTTTTATATGTCAAAGATACAAAGTAAATCTGAAAATAACTTAAAAACATATCCAATAAGTTAATTCTTTATGTAATGTATATATATATAATTTGAATTATAATTATAGTTGATGCCATTGTATATTCATATAACACATTGACAATTACAGCTGGTAAAAATATTTGATAATCAACGACATATTTTTTATCACAACCCTTAAGTTCAAAGTGAAAATCCAAATAAAATGGCTGGAATTTGCCGAATAAGTGCTTTCAATACCTTAAAAAGTGGCATAAATTTGATAAAATCGCAAAAAATGTTATGTCGTTCAATAACTACATCACCTAAAAAAAGCGATAGTACTACTAATGTGATCGAATCGCCTGAGAAAAAGACACCTTGGGTTAGCTATGGTTTTGATCATGAAAACGAGATAGATGATCGACGTAAGATGCACGAATCATTTTTCTTTGCTGTCACAATAGGCATGATATTGACTGGATATGTAGTTATGTATAAGCCTGATTTGAAATCACTGTCCTCTTGGGCACAACGTGAAGCATATTTACAGCTTCGGTATAGAGAAGAACATGGTCTTCCACTCATCGATAGGAATGTAGTAGATCCTGCTAAAGTTATTCTTCCTACTGATGAAGAATTAGGTGATACAGATGTAATTATTTAAAAATATACAATGCTTCTTTATGTAATACGTATTAATGTAGTTATGTCAACCGATGAATATCGATAAACCATAGTTTTGGTTGTATTCAATGATGTTTATATAACATGCTATGTAAATAAACTATAATAAAAATAGTTTTTATAAGTTAAAAGAGATTATAAGACATATCCTTGCTATTAGTAGAAATACAAATTAGTATTTTAAATTGATTACATATAACTATATTGAACACATTTTACTTTAGTTGTTATTTGTAAAAAATTCTAATTTTAATTTTATTAGAATATTTTTATTTTTAAAAATTAATAATTAATCTTTCTACAATGTTATAGGAAATATATAATAAGTATTATTATATGCATTGGATAAAAGTAATTATATTTTTTTCAGCTGATAAAAGTAACAATAATTTCTAGTATGTAAAAATATCGATATTACATATTTTGTCAGTTTATGAAGATCGTATTTAATTATAAAGCACGATAAGTAAATATTTAGATTATTAAAGAGAAAGAACATTGTGTGAGAAAGAGAGAGAGAGAGAGAAAGAACAAATATATTTCTATAAATAATGACGTATCACCATCCGCTGCGCGATATATCTTATGCAATTTCTTTTTTAAATTTATTTAAACGTATTCTTTAAAAATTTTGTTAAGCTAATATTTATGTACAATATTAAATATTTCATATATATTATGATGTGACATTTGAGACACATAATAATCCTTATCAAAGATACAATAATCTTTGCGACATTAATGATCTATATTCGCGTACAAATAGGTAATGCATTGATTTAATATTGCGTAATATGTTCTATTTTATTTTACCTACATATTGAATATTTTATCAAAGGGCAAAAGAAGATTGCATTTGAAGCATCAGAAATAACTGTTACTGTGTCGTTACCGATGTAGGTGAAGATGGAGTAGTAGTAGGTAATGGATTTTGATGAAGGACAGAGGAATAAAACGAAGGATTTTGTGGTAGAGTTGCATTAACGGTAATGGGAGGCATTCCTGGTAATGAAATAGGTGTTGTCACAAGTTGGGATTCCTTTACATTGAAAGGTAATGAAGAAATAGTATTTGGGGCACCCGGTAAATTATAACTCTGCATTGTAATCGCATGCGGTGTAGTTGTTAATCCTATTGGAACATTTCCTTCCATAGAATATGATGAAATAGGTGGACTGGTTGGCATCCCAGGAATGTTTGGACTATCTTTGTAATGGGAAATGTCAGTACCTAAGAAATGATGAATACAAATTAGGTATTTTCAATTATAGTAATATCTAAATAAATTTGCTTACTAGATGAAGTAGTAGCAATAGGTTGATTAGAGGAAGGATGAATCGTTGTATTAGTTGTAGTAGCTCCAGCATCAGCAGGATTTATTTGCGATAAATTAGGATGCAGAATAGCTTGCGACGTAACGACAGTTTCATTTTTACTAGTATTATCAACAGTCGTAATATAATTTGAGGGAATTGAGAATCCAGGAGGTATGCTTGTAACTGTAGTAGTTGTACTTGTTTGCATTTGATTGGGAACAGTAGTTTTTACGTTAGACTAGAAAAGATAAAATAAAAAGAAAATGGAATATCTTTAATAAAATTATAAGAATCAATTTTGAGAAAATCAGTACTCAATACCGTAGTGTAATACGATGAATTACGTGGCTTGGTCTCAGGAATATTTCTGATAGGTATTCTATGCAAGTATCCATACCCAATTCCACATCCTAGACTGCAATAACAGAGTATCGATTGGTATTGAAATCTTTGTAACGCTTATACAAGTTCCTAGTTCTTATTTATCTTTATAATACTATAATGTCTTTTTTAAAGTACCTTCCTTCACCACCCCATGTATTGTTAGGTGTAATAGTAACTTCTCTACAAGAATCATCCTTCGTATTATATACGTATAATTTCAAAGGTCGTGACTCATGAGCTTCTATCAGAGTAAATAAATCTTCACTTTCGTGTAAAACAGAATCTGCTCCAATAATGTAATCTGTAAAAGGACGTAAACCAGCAAGTTCTGCGGGGGAAGACGGATGTACTTCCTAAAAGTAAAATTTAACTAGAATATAGAAATGATTTAATATCATTCAATTTATCATATCATTAATTTGTACTTACAAGCACATGCCAAACATTTTCATTAGCACCCTCAAATGAACAAAATCGTACACTAACACCAAGAAATCCTTGTCCACCCCATGTCATACTGGGTACAATAACAGTATGACGTACAGATTGTGTTTTACTACTATATACGGTAATAGTTACTTCTTTATCTACATTAGCTTTAAGAAGATCTTTTAAAAGATGATTATCCTGATCCTAATAGAAAGATCATTTGATATTATTATTATTATTAGATGAATTGTTCATATAAACTAATTTGAAATATCAACATACCAAACGATTATTTCCAATGGATACAATAAAATCAAAAAATGCTTCCAAGCCAGCTTTTTGTCCAGGAGAGTCATCCTGAACCTAATGGTATCACATATTTTAACTGACAGTAAAGTTTCAAAGCATTATTATGTATTCATACGCTATCTATTTTTTATCGATTCTACTTAATAGAATGAAAAATTGTTTATAAATTATAAAGTTCTTTTTAACCGGTAATTTAATCAACAAATTTGTAAAAGGGTTAACATTTTCTGTCAGATCCAGTCTTACCCTTAATACGTGATAACCTTCTGTACCACCTCCAGGTATTTCAACGCTATGAGAAGATCCCATTTTTTATAAAAGATTTTCTCAAATCACACTTGATTTCCAACGAGTAATAACATGAAAACAATTATTAGTCAAAATGTCTTTTTCAATAAATACTTAAATAACAAAAATACGTGGCAGAATATTCGTAAGAAGTTTTATGGTGACGTTAACAACCTATAAACTTTAAAGTAAACGAGACATCTATCGAGATGACTTTTAATCATTTTATGACGATTTACCTCTGATAAATTTTATCATATTAATAAAATGAATAATTTTTTGCTTTCTTAATGAACATTATTGTTATTTACTCTTTAGTCTTATTCTATCATGTGATTTTATCTTTATTTAACTATAATTACAATTGGCTACAATTCGGACTGGTTTATACCATTAAGTTGTTCGATTCTATGAAGTATTGGCGTATAACGTTTCCTAACCTGTTTTATTACTATAATCTTGTAGGTCATACCCATGATTGTAGTATTAAAATCTAGGTATGTAAAATAATAATCAAACTCTGATGTATGGTTGTATAGCATGTTTTAATGACTTGCACAATAGAGAACATATAGAGAACTAATTGAATCGCGCGCCTCGTATTTTAAGTTTTATTCCCTAGAATATCGAACTTTGCGAGATATCGATTATGTTTCTAGACGCTACTACAAGCTGTCGCTATCTGCGCCAATTGATTCTAGGAACTTCCGTTGTTTTTTACAGGCCGCTATATTTGAAATTTTGTATTCCAAAAAAGTCAAATTTATTAAATGTCAAGGTATAATAAGAAGAAAGATTATTTTTGGTTACAATCCAAACAGTTGAAAGGTAAACGATACGATTAAATTAATAGATTAGTAATTGTTGAATAAATTTTGATACGAGATATAGTAATTCAAGATATTTTGAACCCTAGGAACTTTTTTGTTACCGACGATTGGAATTATCGATTTAAGTATTTAATATTTATCATTAAATTAATATTAGATTGACATGTATATGAAAAAATAGAGTTTTAAGACGTAGTATATAAGATAAAACGATTCTTTATAGCGGACATATATTTTCATGTAAATTTGCAAGAAACAATCTGAAGTTAGACATAGAAACACAACCGTGATTTGAAGTTTTTGTATTCGATATTATCGAATTGATTATACGCCTCTGAAACGTCAAGGAGATAAATTTGAGAGATTGTTAATACTTAATAATGGTTGTATAAGCCGGTAATAATATCATTGCATAAAAGTTAGTTCAATTGTTACTTGTGAAGTTACAAAATGGCGTGGGTACCGTTAGAATCGAATCCCGAGGTAATTTATTATTTTATATATTTGACATTTGTTTATACATTTAGCAAAAAAAGATATTTATATTTGTTTTGTTTGTTTCAGGTTATGACAAAGGTAAGATATATATAACTTTATTGTTTGGTAGTTGGTGTGTTAAAACTACCATTGGTATAATAATTTGAATCTTTCTAATGGATACTTGGCTTATGAGTATATCCCAAACAGGAAAATATTTTCTTGTCAATTGAGATTAATTTATATTTGATAATTCTAACAATAATTCCATATTTTTGTATTTATAGTCTTTTAATGATATTATAGTTTTTGCATAAATTGGGTGTTCCTGAACAATGGAGTATAATTGACGTCTATGGTTTAGAACCAGATTTATTGGCAGTTATTCCCAGACCAGTTTTGGCTGTTATTTTGCTTTATCCTGAATCAGTAAAGGTATATAGATATCTTTAAATTGATAATATTATTTATCATGGCAATCAAGAATGATATATTATAAATTAATATAATTCGTTACATTATTAGACTGAAATACAAAGCAAAGAGGATGAAGAAACTAAATCTAAGGATAATGGAACAGATAGACCGGATGGGGTTTATCACATGAAACAAATCATTTCCAACGCATGTGGTACAGTTGCATTAATTCATAGTGTGGCAAATAATATGGAAGAGTAAGTAGATTAATTTTAATGATATTTTTGGTTATTTGTGATAAAAAATATGAAAATATAACGTACAATGATTCAATGTGTTACAGGATAAATCTAAAAGATGGATTTTTAAAATCGTTTTTGGACGATTCAAAAGATCTTTCTTTCGCTGAACGTGGAGAACTTTTGATTAATGCTCAGGGTATCATCGATACGCATAAAGAGTCTGCTCAAGAAGGACAAACGGAGGCAAGTTGATGACAATATAAAATGAATTTTTTAATTTTGCGATACTTTTATATTAAAAGTATCATTCATATAGGCTCCTGAAGAGGATAGTCCAGTGTACTATCATTTTGTTGCATTTGTACGGAAGAACGATAAGTTGTACGAGCTAGGTACGTCATTTATTTTTCTTAATAATTAAATATTTTGTTAATAACGTTAAATACGTAAGTTGAATAACTTGACCACTTTTAGATGGTCGAAAACCTGCTCCTGTCGATCACGGACCAACTACACGGGAAACATTATTGGAAGATTCTGTTCGTGTTTGTAAAGAATACATGGCACGTGATCCAAGCGAAATGCGCTTCACCGTTGTCGCTCTTACCGCCAGTTATTAAAGAACACTTTCATTTTTCTAATATTCAAATATACACACGTAAACACGCTTGATGCTAATTTATTTTCTATGTTAAATAGTTCGCTTGAGGCTTGCATTTCTAATATTTTTATTTCGTTTAAATTTTTATACTATATAAACATGTAATAATCAAACAGGAAAAAACCACTAATCGTATACTTGTAGTTCTTCATTTAGATCTATCAAATCCTTTATATATATAGCCTCACACACATATACATATATAGGCGAGTATGTGCAAGAATGGCTCTTCTTTAATGCAGACTATTTGACCTTGTCGAACTTTGCGTCATAACACTTGTCGTTTGCCAAATCTAGTTTTCGAATCTGTAACTTAATTCGAAATCAAGAATAAATCCTGGTAATTTAATTATATTTATTCGTTTGTAATAATAGTTAATATTTCAAC
The DNA here is from genome assembly GCF_010416935.1 of Polistes fuscatus. Classification (NCBI taxonomy): domain Eukaryota; kingdom Metazoa; phylum Arthropoda; class Insecta; order Hymenoptera; family Vespidae; genus Polistes; species Polistes fuscatus. Next base: position 9,903,277 of record NW_025113151.1, on the reverse strand, counting down.
GTGTCTATTCGTTTTTAAATTCGATAAAAAAGAAGATACGAGTTGTTGATGGCTTGTTAAGAAAGAAAAAGAAAAGAAAACTATGGAATAGTTTATCTGACATTCGTTTTCTTATCAAATCGATGACTAACAACACACATTGGTCGTTACTGTGCTAGGAAAAAAACAATTCGAATAATCTCGTAACAACGTTTCTTTGTTTCCGTTATTACCGGAGACCGTAGAACTTACCGGTCACTGACCAGGTAGAGCAATACGCTTGGCTATTTTAGATTCCATTCCCAAAGTACGTATGTTGGCAGCCACCTCTAAATAGTAGACTTTAAACACACAAAATAAAATCAATTCTACACTCTCGGAGACTCTGGTCTTGTCGCCAACTATTCCTAACGATTAGCTTCCGTAAAATTCAACTCTATCTCTCTCGCCGTCTAATAATTCAAAAAAGATTCGTACGTTAATCATAAATCTTATATAATATGATGATACAGAGAGAAAATAAAAATGTATGCACATTGTTTGTGTACATTACAAAGTAAATTACGAAAGTATAAGAGTATTCTAAGACTGAATGTTTTGTTTTAAAATTTTCCATTTAAACTATAATCAAACGTAAATATTTGAATAAAAGAAAAAAGAAACGTTTCTTAAAATCGTTCTAATTGGATCTCGTTAATTTTATTCCAAGGTAAAGTGAAATTTAAATAAACCAGTCAAGAGTTATTTTAAATAAATTCATGATATAATTGTAGGAACACGGAGATGCATGTCACATGCGGGGGATGCACGGTGATGCAATGATGTCATCACGATGACAGATGATACAAAGGATGTTATGATTTTTATTATCAATATCGGAAGAGAAAGAAAAAGGATAAAAATAAATGATAATAGGGAAGTAATGTTCTAATTATTGGTGTTTAGATTAGATTTGAAATGCTACAATATCTCATCAAATATAATTCGTATCAGATGACAAATGTGATTAATGTAAATTAGTAGTTTATTCCCTCGTGAACGTTAATCATTAGATATTCAACGGAAAATCTATTAAAAAAGTATGAATCAGTTACAGATTTCGTATTAATGGAAAATTTTCATCGAGATACCGATCGTTATGAATTGTCTCGATAATTACGTCATTGTATCGAGTTTTAAAAACGAGCATAGATCTTTTTAATTCTATTTATTTTCATTATTTTGTACTTTTCCTCAACAATACATTTTTCTATCCATTGATTACATCAATTATCAATTATCGCATTATTAATATCATTTTCGTAAAGATTCTATTTTAATTATAAACGAATGATATAAATTGTTAAAAGTAATTGAATATAAAACACAACGAATGACTAGATAAATAATTAGAAAAAAAGAAAACAAAGTTAATTATATTCGATTTGATGTTTTTGTTTTTCAGGAGGGGGAGGGGGAGGGAGAAGGAGAAGGGTCCACGACGAACGAGAATGACGAAAGATTGTTTTTCTTTCTTTATTCGTTCACATGAGTCGTCTACTGCAGTTGCTGCTGCAGTTGCTGCTGCTGCTGCACATCGACCTGTCTTACCACTTTCGATGATGCCAAGAAACTGAATCGGAAACTCGAGCAGTAGCGAAGGTGCACGAATAGCAAAGTAAGGCGGGTTAATTGTAAGTGTAGTAGTATTCGGTTTGCGCATCAGCTGTGCGTTCGTTTATTACTTTGGTTCAGTCTCACGGAAACATCCGAACGCGCGGTATGTGTGTAAGCGAGTAACAACGAAGACGGGGAACAATATCTTGCCGATATCCATGGGTTACCGGTTATTATATTATTCATTGAGCAAAAAGTTGGATTGAGAATTAGAAAAAAAAAAAAAAGAAAAAAAGGTAAAACGATAATATTTTCTTCTAAAAAAAACAACCCCTTTCTTTTTTTTTTATTATCTGTTTTTTTTTTTAATTTTACTTTTCCATTCTTTCCACTGTAAACACTAATAATTAATGTTTCGTTTAAAATATTGAAAACAACGTAAGTAATAAATTTGTTTATTACGTTAGAAGTGATAACATAACAAACAACGCGTTCGACAAAGAACTTTGATTAAAGTTTTTCTTTTTTTTTTTTGAATTAATTTGGCGCTCGTTCAAAGATTCCAACGTTTATTGAAATGAACATCGATAGAATTGGATTTATGAAGTATGATGAAACGACATTATTGGCTATCAAAATATATATATATATATACGTATATGTAAGAAAGCAAGAATTATTATTCGTTCGTGCACGTATGGATGATATTATTCGAAGAACTTTTTCTTTTCGTTTCTTTTTTACGTAATAATGCACACTAATGAATTTCACAATTTTTTCTTTGTTTTTTTTTTGTTTTGTTATACTCATTACGAAAGATATATTTTCTACGATAATTCTACGAATCGCGAGAACGCGCGCGCAAATAAATAGTTAACGCACAGTTTGATTTTAATTTCTATTATTTTCTTTCTTTTCTTTCTTTTTTTTTCTTTTTTTCTAACTAAATAGCACACGGATAACGTTAGTTTCCCGTTTTGACATAGCCGATGCTCTCGTTTATTTTCCCGCGGAAAAATAATTTCTCTCTGTTTCACTGAAAGAGATAAGAGAGGATGAATCTCTGACAAAATTCTTATTCGATCGAATAATCGTTTAAAATAATTCGATTGAATCCACGGTTTTAATTTTTATAGTCGAGAAAAATTATGCGATAGCGGAAAAAATTAAAAGGTATTATTATTATTATTATTATTATTATTATTATTATTTCTTTTTTATCGATTATATTTAAATGGTATGTAAAGTTGTTTGTGCATTATCTAACAATTACATAAATTTTACATATTATCCCATATATATATATTAGTTTTTTTTTTTAAATGTATAATAACGTCTAATAATTAAGTATTAATTATATAAATTTTCCAATATCACTCGTGTCAGTAAAAAAAATTACATAAAATAACAAATATGTCGTTCGTGTAAAATTTGCTAAGAAAAAAAGAAAAAAAAACAGAATAAATAATTTGAAAAAAAACTTTGGAATGACCAAATATCGGGGTGTGGGGGTGGGTGGGTGTCGAGGTTAATGAATTTAAAGACAAATTTTCTTGTTTCGATAGAAAGTCTCCAAGGATAACCACTTAGCTTGTATATAAATCACGATGATATTATGATTGCGAATTTAAAGGCACGCAAAAAGTTCACGCTTGTTTGCGGACGCCCGCGATAAGAAAAAAAAAAAAAACAGAATGAAATAATTATCTTTTCGTATTCGTATGGGATATTATTATTATTATTATTATTATTATTATTATTATTATTTCTTTTCTTTCGTTTACTTAATAAAACGTAATATTTACGTAATAATATTGTCATATCGTCGACGCGAAAAATTCATAATTGACCGATTATTATACGAAATGTGAATAAAATTTTGATTTGTAACGAATGGCCTTTTTTTTTTTTTATTAAAAATCTATGAACAATCTGAAATAACAATAATCGCGTTATTAGACGAAAAAATTTTTTTAATATTATTATTCAATTTTTAAGATACTTTTTTTTTTTTATTGAATCATTCTCAATCACGTTTGTTTAAAAAAAAAACACGGACTCGCGTTCAATTAAAAATCGAGTAAGAAATTTTTACCTACGGCGAACAGGTAGGGATTTATGTAAAAAAAAAAAGAAAAAAAATATAAAAAAAAAAGATATGTGTTCTCAAAAGTGACGATTAAATATATCGTTGCAGTCTGTTAAAGGTTGGTTCTTATCGTGCTCCTTTATTTCGTCGAATGATATCGTCATGAATAAAATGCCATGACAGTAATTTGATGTATCGGATAACAATTTATCGTTTAATTACACTTAACGAGTACTTCTTATCAATATAATCGACGCGTACTACGCGAATAATATCTTTCTTCATTATACACGTATAATTTTAATATAAATATTACGACGGTCAGTTTTTCAAGATCAAATCTAATATAATCTATAAAGGAAATGCACGCGTGAAAGTTGAGAACAACCGATGCGATGATCGTGGTTTGCGGTTTTAATAAAAAGAAACAAACAAAAAACCAAACAACGGTGAATAACCTAACGAATTTCTTTGTATCGATTTCAATCCTTTAACGGGTGTAGGTGGGTAGGGAGGGGGCGGGGTGGTCGGGGGAGAGGAACTAAAAAAAAGGGGAAAACAATAATTTTATTATCCTTGAACACAAAACGTTATATCAATATTACGATCGTACTCGTTTTTCTGGTTTTTCATCATTTATCTTTTATTTGTGTCGTTTCTTTTGAAAGTTGTGAGTTTTATAAGTCCACCAAGATCAGATCAGAGATAGAGAGAGAGATCGTGATCACGATTGCGAATATAATATGATTCATTTCTTATATTTTAAATTAAATTAATTCAAATTTTGAAATGCAACATACACACACGCGCACAAAATCTTATAAATTTGAGCATATTTTTGAATAATTAAGATAATACCCATTCATATTTTCACTTAATCGCGAACGTGATTCTTTACCGACGATAAATTGACGAACGATATATGTTAAAAATTCCAAGGTTGTTTTCGATTCGATAGAAGAAGAAGAAGAAGAAGAAGAAGAAGAAGAAGAAAACGTTTGCGAGTTGCATTAATAAAATCATGTTTTTGCCTTGACTCCGTTGTCCTCGAGACAAAACCTTCGATAAGATGATTATTATTATTATAATTATGATCATGATCATAATCTCGTCATTGTACCCACTTTATAAATTATATATTTCGTTTTTTGCACGAATAAACACAACAAATAATAATAAAACGTGAACGACCCAGAACGTTGAACGAATGATTCTATTTTGGCATTGTCGTCACCTTCGTCTTCGGCGTAGGCCGTTTTGGCTTCGTCAAAATGTTATTCCTAAACGTGTACCCCCTCTTACCCCACCCCCCTTTCCGCTCCGCTTGTTGTGGTTGTTAGTTAAGAAACAGTTGGATGGAGAAAATATCGAAATTACGAGATACGATCCACAAAGAAATATTCGAAATAATGATTTGGTGCTTTTTTTTTTTTACGACCGACCAATACTCGTTTATTTTATTTGTATTTTTATGCACATTTTGTTTTCGTCTCGCAAATGTGCATATTTTTTTTTCTCTCCTTGCAAGAACCGTTTCGTTTTATTATTTTTTCTGTCAATTTTTCATGACAATACGAGAAATATACATTTCATTTAGAATTGTGAAAGAAAATATTTGTAGTCGGTTGATTATTACAGGTGTTATTATAATAATAATAATAATAAGAATAATAATATCACGTTAACGAATTATTATCTTTATCTTAAAAAATGTTATTACTGTTGCATTCTGGTCTATCTTAATATATGTTTTTAGAATAACGAATCCTACTTGTGCGTAAGATATTGTGTAATTATTATTATTGTTATTATTCGTGTATCTTATCGAAGCGTTGATTATGTAATATACACTGATTTCGGATATTACAATCAAATAGAGTAAGTGGATTAAATTCGACACCGAGATAGAACGATCCTGAAGATTATTAAATGTTATTATTACATTTTTCGATTGAATTAATTAATTATTAATATTACTTGTAAATTTTATATGTCAAGAATTCTTAAGAATTAAATTACATATACATTTAATCAATATTTTTAAATATCGTTAAAAAAAGAAAATAAAAGAACATAAAACCTTAAATTATTATTATTATTATTATTATTATTATTATTATTATTATTATTATTTAAAATGTTGCATTTTCTCAAATATAACGGCTCGTATATTTATACTAACAATTGTTTCGAATAACTTTCCTAATCGGAGATGACACGTGTAAAAAGATTAATGATCTTACAGGGGGGAGGGGGAGGGATGATAATGGGGGTCAATAAAAATATATTCTATCTTATAAATTTATTCTTATTTAATCAGGTTATTTTTATCGAGATGTATATTTGTGTATTTCTTTCTTTTTTTTGTTTCAAAATATTTCTTATTCAATTATTCAACACTTTTATTTATATTTTGTATATAAATTATCTGTCGAAATCTGCACCCACGTGTTTTTTAATACACGTATTTATGTATGTATGTGTGTATACATGAGAGTCATTCGTTCAATGGCCTTTCATCATCGAGACACGATGATTTCATCCTAGATTATAATATGCCATCGTCGTAATTGAAATGAAACATAATACGGTGAATTTAATTCACATTCAGTTGGCACATTAAGTTATATATGTGTGTACACACATATATGTATATATGTATGTGTATATTAAGTAACCTTGGCATGTGTGAGAAACTTCCAACTTAAATAGTTAAAGATCGTTCGAAGACCTTCAATCAGGGGACCTTTTCAATATGAGCCACTCATTTGCCAGATAGATTAACTTTACAATACATAAAAGTTTGTACATATGTATTTATGTACATTTTGTATCGTATTCTTTATTATTCCAACCAGTCAGAACAATATTATGATGTTATTATGTTAAGTTCAATTATTAACCTTTTATGATTACGCATAAATTTACAATTAACATATCGATGAATTAATATATATTAAGTTATATAATAATTAAATAAAAATTTAAATATATAATAATGAGTAATTAATAAATATATCAATGATGTATTTAATTAATCATTATTATAATGTTGGTAATAGATTTATAAAATTTGAAATACCTTCAATCAGGGGACCTTTTCAATATGAGCCACTCATTTGCCAGATCGATTAACTTTACAATACATAAAAGTTTGTACATATGTATTTATGTACATTTTGTATCGTATTATTTATTATTCCAACCAGTCAGAACAATTATTATGATTTATTAATGTTAAGTTCAATTATTAACCCTTTTATGATTACGCATAAATTTTCAATTAACATATCTCGATGAATGAATATATATTAATTTATATAATATAATTAAATAAAAAATTTTAATATATAATAATAAGTAATTAATAAATATATCAATGATCATATAAGTAAGTATTTAATTAATATACATAGATTATAATGTTGGTAATAGATTTATAAAATTTGAAATAATAATTTAATTCTATATTAAATATATTATTAATATAATATAAAATATTTTTTTTTTTAAATTTGTAGCTCTTATTATATTTTATATTTATATAATATATATTTATCGAATTGGATAATATATAATTTTGAATTATTATATGATTATTAATTATTATATAATTATTATTTATTAGATTATTATTATATTAAATTTTTTATATTACTATTTTATTTTATTTATTATTTTTATTATTCATTTTTATTTTTTTGACGACGAGAAAGAACAAAAATAAAAAAAGAATGCTTTTCTCAGAATTATATTATGCTCTTCCGTTAATTTGACGATTAATGAAAATAATTCGTATCATTAATTCATAATTATTTGCTAATTAAAAAAATTGATCTTTAATTTAATGGATGATTTCAACACTTTTGTTCTTATTCGTTGATTATAAGGTTTATCTTTTAAAATTAATGATTCACAAATTTGCTAAGAAAATAAGTGTGGAATTATTTTAATTATGATATATTACATTTTTGTTTGATATAATTATGCGTGAGAAAGTTATGTTGAATTGACATTTTTTTTTTTATTTTGTCAATGCGTTAGTTAATTCTACAACACAAAATCGAATTATTTCGAAAAGTATCGTCGATACGTTTTTTTTTCCTATGAAATTTATTCGTACGAAATTAACGTTACGTGTTGTCTTTCATGTTTTTTTTTCTTTTTTCTATTTTACTTCTTTTTTCACGGAATTATTAGTTAAAATTTAGAGTTATAAATCATGAGGTTTATTTTACGAACAAAAAGAGAGAGACAGAGGGACGTATTCATAAATGAGCTTACGAGACGAGCATGCGAATTATGGTCGCCGTTAGCATTGATTTTTTTTCTTTTTTTTTCCTCCTTGTTTCTTTGTGAAACGTCAAACGCGTATGGTATTATTCTACAAAAAGAATGATTAGGTCGCGTGATTTTTCACAAATTAACGAGAACATTTGTTAACATTGAACGATGATTTTTTTTTTTTTTTTTAACGAACGGTGACTTTCAAATAAAAGCTATCCTTTTAATAGACAATTATTATTTAATATAGATAAGAAATATTATATATAATTTTTTTTTATTTTTTCATATATATTATAGAATATAATATTACATAATATTATTTTTATATAATATAATATTATATAATATTATTTTTATATATTTATTTTATATATTTATTATATAATATAATATTATATATAATATTATTTTTATATATTTATTTTATATATTTATTATTATAATTTTTTATATATATAATATATATAATATTTAAAAGAATATTTACAAGAGAAAAATAACTTTCGGTAAAGTTTATTATAAAAATTATTTGTATTTATTATTCCAAAGTTTATAATTATTGTTTCAAGAAATATAAATATATATATATAGTATTTTCTATAGTAGTAGTTTATTAAAATAATTCTACTTGCATGTTTTTTATTTGAAAGTTTGAAACACATTTTAAGATACAAGAATGTATAAAGAAACTCGGAAGCAAGATTTTTCTTTTTTAATAATTCTTTTTTTTGTCTATATCTTATCTATTTTCTCCTTTCACCTTTCTTTATACATACATTTACGTGTAACATTGATTAGATATATATATAGGGTGAGCCAATAAATTTACTATCTAAAACAGGGGTACTCAACCTTTTTCTTTCGGTGATCGGTGAAAGAGAGAAAGGAAACGAGTCATTTATTCAAACGTTTAGATATATTTAAACATTATTTCGTTATTAATATTAATGTAATATATATATTTGGTATATTTTCTGTACATATATATTTTATTTTTGATATACCAAAAAAAAAAAAACTGACATGAGTTTTCTTAAGGTCAATGCATTTGCCATACCAAATTGTTTCTAATGGAAATAAAAATTCAGCAATTTATAATAAAAAAAAAAAAGAAAAAGAAATGAGATAAAAAAAATTCAAATTGTATCTGCAAGAAGATATATAAAATAAGAATTAATTTGTATTTATTCTCAAAACATTTGTTTTTTCTTTTTCTCTTTGATACGAGTTATTTTAAATAATAATATTCTTATCGACACACACAACCTGTAAAATATTTGTATTACATTTCTGGATTCTCCGATAGAGAAATGATTGATTACACTTTTGTCGACAGTTATTTTTCAGATGAATTGCTGGTAAAATAAAATGAACGATTTGAATAATAATTGCTTGGAAATATTCGAAATTGTTTAAAAGAAAAAAAAAATACAAAAAGAAAAAGAAAAAAAGACAGATTTAAATCGCATTTCGTCGATAATATAATTCGACGATTAGTCGATAACAAAAATAAATGACTTTATTCGCGTAGTAGCTCTATTTAATCACCGACGATCTTTTTTTATGAGTAATAAAAATGAAAACAAATTAATTTGAAATAAATTCGCGCACGTGTGTGTGCGTGTGTGTTAACACACGTCGACGGAATGTTGTCTAGCGCTTTGTTAAAATTGCACGTGACCGAGCGAATGAACGATAAATAATTTCTAACCGGTTTTATTATTTTGCATTGAAGTCGTCGTGGTCGTGGTTCGAATACACGTGGCTAGCTAATGTGGCGTAATAATAATTTTTTCTCATTGTTTTCTCACCTACGTCTACTCCAATTCCGAAATTAAATATTCAATTAAAATAAACTCATCTCGCGATTGAGTAATTTTTGTGTGTGTGTATGTGTGTGTGTGTTTTTTTTTTATTTTTCTCTCAAATAATAAGCCTTTTTCTTTACTTCCTTTTTTTTCTTTTTTTTTTTTGAATCGTCTCTTTGTGTACCTATGTTTAAAAAAAAAGAAAAAAAATTTCTGCATAAAAACGTATCAATTATTGTTAGACTCTTCTTGGCATGGATTATCTCTTCCATCATTCAATTTTAAAATTAAATATTGCCAAGTTTTGTTATACCTAATCTTCTTAATTCATTGTGGACATAAATCATATTTGAGAAAAATATTTTTATCGAGTTGCTTTTAAAAAATTCGTGCTTAATTTCAAAAAAATATTTTTTATTTTACTTTATTTTATTTTATTTAATAAAAAGTATGTTAAAATTAAAATATATGAATATATATGTGGGGTATTGGAATGAATTTATTTCCTAAAAAATTCTTTCAATATATGCTTTATCTTTCTATACATGTAGATATAGATGTACTATATTTATTGCATCTATCTATGCCTATTCGTAATACTTACGCAATTAATCATTTATCTTTCCCAAGATTTGCGATTAAAGAATATATTCTAGTGGGTAATCTTTATTGCCTTGGAAAATTTTTATTCCAAAATATCAAATCTTTTACCACGGTTTCTCTACTTTATTTACTTACTTTTTCCTATCTATGCTAACACGTAAAAATACATATTATTTATCTCATCGTCTACGATTTTAAATTCCATACGTTTTATTTTTTTTTTTTAATCTTTCCTCGTATCAATTTTATTTTGAATTTATTAGATATCATTGGTAGCAAGTTAATCGCGATTATTTTTCTATATTTTTCTTATTTTTCCTTAATATTATATTATCGTGGCATTGATTTTAATCAGTAACAAAATTTTCCTTCCTAGAAACATTTTTTCTATAAGCGTACATTTATTTACTTACTTGCGATTATACTTGCTTACTATCTATATATATATATATATGCACATAAATACGTACAACTGTAACGAGTGATATTTTTCTATATTTTTCTTATTTTTCCTTAATATTATATTATCGTGGCATTGATTTTAATCAGTAACAAAATTTTCCTTCCTAGAAGAATTTTTTCTATAAACGTACATTTATTTACTTACTTGCTACTATACTTGCTCACTATCTATATATATATTATGTACAATATATATGATATTATATATATATGCACATAAATACGTACAACTGTAACGAGTGATAGCATTCGTGACTAACAATGGAATATTACCAAAGAAAAAGGCATAAAGATCTAGAATCTACGTCAACAGATGTTCGGTCACGTTTCCGTGAGAAACCGGATCGTGAGTCCTTAGTTGAACTCTGATATGACCCCGATTTGATAAACCATAGTCGGAGGAAAAAGTAATGGTACACAGACACACACAACACACTCACATAATCGCGTACAAATCATACATTTACATTCTACAAATTGTATATCCGTGTACACATTTCTACATACGAGAAAAGTAATGATACATACTCACATACACACACGTACAAATCATACATTTCTATTCTACAAATTGTATATTTGTATACACATTTCTACATACGAGAAAAGTAATGATACATACGCACATACACCCACGTACGTACAAATCATACATTTACATTCTAAAAATTGTATATTTGTATACACATTTCTACATACGAGGAAAGTAATAATACATACGCACATACACACACGTACAAATCGTACATCTATATTATTGTACAAATTGTATATTCATATACACAAACATACACACGTACAAATCATACATTTACATTGTACAAATTGTATATCTATATACTTACACATTTTTATTGAATAAAAACCAACATAAATACATATATACTTATACAATCATTCCCATATGTTCATACGTATACAATATGTGTATATGTGTACACTCATTCCTATATGTTCATACGTATACAATATGTGTATACGTGTACACTCATACCTATATGTTCATACGTATACAATATGTGTATATGTGTACACTCATTCCTATATGTTCATACGTATACAATATGTGTATACGTATACAACCATTCCTATATGTTCATACGTATACAATATGTGTACACAAACATACGCTTTCACATACACAGACGTACTCACGTATATACGTATATATCTTTGTTGCAATAATATTATAAATATAGTTGAATAAAGGGTAATAATAATGTTGAATCTCAACATTTTCATTGAAAATAAAAAATAAATGATTGTTTAAACGATGCCAAAGTTACGTTATTTTACATATAGTAATATGTCAAATATTTTGTCAATTCTTTGGTTCGTTAACAATGACAGTTGACAAAAAAGCTGTCGAAATGGTTGAAAGATATCATTTTCTCTTCTTGGCATTGTTTACTAATCACTGGCTTGTATTTACATGCATATATACATATATACATAGACAAATACATTGTATTATATATGTTCATTCATTGAATCGTTGAAAGTATTTTCGAACGTAGTTTTTAAATCGTAACTCGATGCAACCCGAACAAAATATAATGTCCTCTTATTATTATTATTATTATTATTATTATTATTATTATTATTATTATTATTATTATTATTATTATTTTAATAATTGATTATACGTACAAATGAAAATATTAATATAAGGAATATTATATTAACCAAACGTTGTCATTATGAATTTAACATTATCTGACAAAATTCAAACGTAATTTTCCAAAATAAATAAATAAAAAATTCCATAATAAATAAATCTATTATTTCCCCCCCCCCATATAGAAAAGAAATTATTATTTAAATGTTATTAATCGTTTGATAGATATATATATGTATGTATATGTATGTGTACATATATCTATAGCGATTAAATCTTATTCTATAATGTTTCTCATGTTGCTCAGATATTGTTAATTAATTAAAATTTGTTTTATCGTAGATGGAATTACATAGCAGTCCGGTGGTAACGTCATCCAAAAAAATTTCCGTTCATGGTGATGAGACAGCATTCAAGGAATCCCTTGGGTTAGTATTTACTTGTATTTATTTTTTTCTCAATTATTAATACGAAGAAAAAATGCATCAATTATTTTCTTAGTATTATATATTTATATAATTAAATAAATAATAAAATAATAAATAATAATAAATAATAAATTTAAATAATTAATTAAATAATAAAGAAAATATATTATTATATTTTTAAAATATAAAAACATTATATTTGTATATAATTTTTTTTCTTTTTAATTACGTAAAAGAATTATGGAAAAAAAAATCTAAAAACATGATTGACCGACCGACCGAATTATTCAGTAACTTTCCATGAATTTATCTATTTTTCCATGAATTTATCTATCTTTAAAGTAACTTTCTAAGGCCGTTGTTTGTACAAGAAACGAACAAAAACATATATGAAGTCAATTTGATAATTCATCGGCCTCATTTAATGATAAAGTATAATTATCACACATTTAAAGCAAATGAATAGTATTTTAAAAAAAGGAGATACATTATCGTTAATCAAAAGATTTGAGAATTTTATTAAGGCACAATTTTGGTTTCCTTATTTCATCATTATTTTAATATATCTCATTTTGTAATAAATGGATAAGAGTAATAGGAACAATTTGTAATCATTTCTTATCGTTAAATAAATGTATATAATATTTTTCCATCGTTGTTATATTATATTTGTCAATGTCAAAATTAATAATCATTAAAATTTTCCATCAAATTTATTCTCATGTAAATAGTATCAGATTATTATTATTATTATTATTATTATTATTATTATGATTATTATTAAATGTATACAATTAAGTTCAATTGAAATTTAATTAAAGATCATTTCTTCCGTTTGGGTTTGAAGTTAATTAATATTTTGTAATCGATATATATATCAAAGTATAATGCGAAATTTTATCGAAAAGTATATCAAATAATTTACTTTGAGTTTTGATAACGAATATTTTGATATATTTGATCAGATGTATTTGATGTATTTAATGTATTTGAAATATTATTTCAATATCTTGTCAAGACAGTTCATTAGAAAATGAATAATTATTATCATAATTCTAAAGAGATATATACAACTGATTAAATATTTCATTAAAAAGGTGATACGTGTGATAACTAGAGAATATTATTTGAATTTTTTACTTTTTTTTATTTTTAGATAAACTTAATCAAGCCCTAAAAGGTTAGGCTTGTAAATTTAAACACAAAAATATATTCGTCAATGATTCGAAAAAATATATTGAATTTTTATATATCACATAATAGAAAATATATTATTTTAAAGAAATGTTTTAAACAAAAACATTGAAATATTACTGGAATGCAGTTTGTTGCAATTGAGATATTGCATTGCAAAAAAAGAAAAAAGAACAATTTATAATAAAAGAAATTAAATTTAAGAAATTAAAAAGAAATTAATTTAATTTAAATTTAAGAAATTAAAATATTAAATTAATATAAAATTAATATAATAATAATATTAATATAAAATAAAAAAATATTTTAAAATTAAATATATATATTTTCGTTTATCAAATTGTTCTCATTATTTAAATAGTTTCTGTATATTAACTCGTATACATATACTTATATATATATATATATATATACAGAAACAGTACGCTTAAGTATGTAAGTAAAAGGAAGTTTACCTTGAAAAGATAAAGTAAATGTGCGAAGTTAACGTGCATGAAACTCTTGCGAAGTTTGTTTCGTTTTATATCGGACACTTTCACTTTGTCTTATTTACTTGGCTGAGATTTGATACTTTATACATTGAAAAAAGTAAATAAACTAAAATTGTTCTTCTATTAAAGAATTCTTCCTTTCTTTAATATTTGTAATTAATTATTGCATCGATTCGAAAAAGAAATATATTTTCACGTGTAAACATAAATAATTAATATAATTCGAAAGATTTGTTCTCTTATTATTTGACGATTAGATTATTTAATTAATTATTATATTTAGTTAATTATTAATAACACAGTGAATAATTTTCTGATTAGATTATTTAATTAATTATTATATTTAGTTAATTATTAATAACACAGTGAATAATTTTGAAATTGTTTTATTTAGCAATGGCGGGACCTATGGAGCATTCCAATCAAAGGATCCGATTTTATCTATGGAAAAAGGTGGAGAAATGATAAGTGGATCTGACGAGCATGGAATGACTGTAGATCATCCTACTTCGTAAGTTATTATATTTATATACTGTTGTTCATAAATTACAAAATTAATATGCAATCAACTTGTTCTTCATACTTTCTCATTTTAAATATCCCGTTCAATAATAAGAAATATAATTCTACAAATACAAATGATTTCACCATACGTCCGATAATTTTATTTATATTTTTATTTTCTGTCTCATCTATTCATTCAATTAACATTAAACACTATTTAAAAGGAAAACGTTTCTCATACCGGTATTGAGATAACCATGAAAAATCCCATCAAGGTTAACATTCTCAAACATTTTTTATTTCTTTCCAATCCTCAAGGATATTATGCAGGAAAAAGGAACACAAGTATGCAGGTTAATAGTTAAAGAGTGTACTAATGCATTTAGATGAGTCAGATTTAGCTGTTGCTTACACTTCTCGTGATATTATGCATCACGAAGATAAAATAAACAGAATGGTTGAATGGTGAGGGTGGGAAAATAAGGTGTGTTAGACGATGAATTAACTCGAGTAACGAGAAAAAACCAATTCTGACATAACTTATTAAATATGTTATAATTTAATAGGGGAAGGGGGAATGGGGGGTGGGAGTGGGGTGTTAGGGTTAGAAAAAAATACAAGAACAAGAATTTCGTAGATGAAATTATTATACGTTCTGTGCAAAAAAAACCGTTTTGTGTGGTGGAACTTGCTAAGTAATATTTGCAAAAGATACATACGCATTATTCAACCGTACAAAGATTAGTTTAATTCTTGAATTTTAATTGCTTAATATATTTTACCTAGGTTTCACATGAATTATTCATGAATGTCGTGTGCACAAGCTCATTTTCTTAATTCACGGACTCGTGCAACTGATTGACGTTAATTTCAATGTGTCGCAAGTAACCTTCTAAGCTGTTCAACTTGATTCTTATGTACTTATATATATATATATGTGTGTGTGTATATGTATATAGGTACGTATTTAACAAATGTATTATTTGTAAACAAATCTAACAAATAGATTTCTTTTTTGTTTTTTTTTTCTACTTCTTCTACTACCTTTTTATCCGAATTGTTAATCAATTGACCAGAGATTCAAATTTAAATTGGACTTAAACAGAATTAAACACCACTTAACCCGAAATAGAAATAGTAGTATTGTAGAAGTAAATCGTGTCTTGTAATTACTTCCGGTTAAATTCTGTTGTCATCGTTTAATGGTTGTTTTGGGTCAAAGCTTCATTTATTTTTTTCATTTTTATCCCATCAAATAATTTCATGCTTGTGAGGATTTAAAAAAAAAAGGTTGTTGTTGTTGTGTCGTTAGATTTTAATTCATTATTTCAGTATTAATTAATCAATTAATTCAATATAATTAATTAAAATTATTAATTTATATTAATAATATCATTTATTATTATTATTATTATTATTTATATTAATAATAATATTATTAATGTATAATATATTCGATTAATATAATAAATATAATAATAATATATAATTATAAATATAATTATAAATATAATTATAATATAATTAAAATAAAAATTACAATATAATTGTAATTTTTATTTCGTATATTTTGATTCGTTGAGAAATAAAAAAAATGTTTTTTTTTTTATATTTGATACGGTTAAACAATTATTACCATTTCGTTATATTACATAATTATATTAAATAATTTCCTATTGTTATTTTCTGCACGAATTGAAGGCACCTGTTGTTACGTATAAAATAATTGTAAAGAGATAAAAATAGTAGAAAAATAATGAATTCTTCGAAATATTTAAAAAAGGAAAAATATATATATTTCTATCTCTCTCTATCTGTTGATTCTCGTAAATGAGGATAAATCATTTTTCTTTTGTTTTATTTTCAATTAAATTGTTCAAGGCGACCTACATGTGTATTTTTAATTGCCGGATTATATCATTTCCGCAAGTGCAATATAACGAGTCGAGTTTTTTTTTTTTTTTTTTTTTTCTAACTTTAATTAAAGAACAGAGATGACTTGTATTACAATTACGTACAATTATTGTATCGTTCAATTATATTGGTTTATTCGAAATGACACGAGAAATTAATTTACGTATCTTAAAGAAAAAGAAAAGAAAAAAAACGAAAGAAAAAAGGTTTTTTTCCAACATTAAACGAAAGGTTTTTTTCCAACATTAAATGAAAGGTTTTTTTCCAAGATTAAATGCAACCTTTTTTTCGAAACCTTGTAACTTTCCACAATATCAACAAATATTGAGGATATTAAAGTTAATAATTAAAACGAGCCGAATGATTAATTATCGGTGTTGCAATAGTGTTTTCACATTCGATAGTTATTAACAACAACAAAAATAAAAAGAAAATATTACATTATAATGACAATAAATCTACAATTAGGTTTTGATTTTCTAATCGTAAAAAGATCTCCCTGACACAGTGCCAAAGAGATAACTAAAAGCAAGGACTTTTATTGTCACGTTAAAAATATTTCTTTGCTAAATAACACGTGCGATTGAATCTCGAAAAATAGTTTCTTTTAATTCTATTTAACAAAAAAAAAAAAAAAGAAAAAAGAAAAAGTATTCAAATAGATACAAACGATGAAATAAGATTTTGAAATTGCCGTTTAATTAAAAGGAAAAGGAAAAGGAAAAGGAAAAAGGAAAAGGAAAAGAAAAAGCAAAACAATTGAAATCACGTTGTTACAC
Source organism: Polistes fuscatus (assembly GCF_010416935.1). Classification (NCBI taxonomy): domain Eukaryota; kingdom Metazoa; phylum Arthropoda; class Insecta; order Hymenoptera; family Vespidae; genus Polistes; species Polistes fuscatus. Next base: position 9,885,525 of record NW_025113151.1, on the reverse strand, counting down.
GCGACACATTTATCATTTCATGCGTAACCCACGTGCAAAACTTGCTCAATTCAAATCTCCGAGTTCTCACCTCTAATGCGCTTGAATATCTTAATACCGTTGTATCTTAATTAAGTATTATGCAACTAACGTAATCTATAGATGAGAATTTAACGTAAGATATACGTATATTATATTTATCGTAGAATACATACATATATGTACATATACATATATATATACAAAAATTTATTTGACAAATTTTTCAATAGAAACGTACGGTTGTCGAATAATAATTTATTTATACGCGTAAATATTATTGGCAAGTACAAAAATAAATGGTAGGAAATATATATATATATACATATATACAAAAATTTATTTGACAGATTTTTCAATAGAAACGTATGGTTGTCGAATAATAATTTATTTACACGCGTAATATATTATTGGCAAGTACAAAAATAAGTGTTAGGAAATATATATGTATCTATATATTGTTTTTTTTTTTTTTTTGTAAAAATACAATTAGAGAAACTAAAAAAGAAAAACGTTTCATAATTAGAGGTCATTTATCGTATTCTTGAGACATCGTTAATTTTACATATTTTTAATTATTATTTATATATATATATATATATTTTTTTTGTAAAAAAACAATTAGAGAAACTAAAAAAAGAAAAACGTTTCATAATTAGAGGTCATATATCGTGTTCTTGAGACATCGTTAATTTTTATGCATACGATAATAATATAATTTGTGTTCGTATCGTATTTAACGAACGAGGTAAGAAAGAAATAAAGAAAGAAAGAAAGAAAGAAAGAAAAGAAGGAAGGAAGGAAAAAAAAAGTGCATAATTATATGCAGTAATAATTATTAACGAACGTATAATTCAATAAATAATTATTAACCAACGTACTTCGTATCGATAATCGTTTTTTACGTAAGCTTTCTATCCGTCTCGCTCTTTCTCTTGCCGTTAACCAGCGAAATAGATGTCACGAGCTCTGGATTTAAACTTACGGCCGCGACAGTGCACAAAAGCAACCAAGACAGAAATAAATAATTTGGCATAAGCGCGACCGTCATCATCATCATCATCATCATCGCCATCATCATCATCATCATCATCATCATCATCATCATCATAATCAGCATCTCACGCGAATTCGCGTAATACCTACATTTAACTCTAATTTACATTTTTATTTTTAAATATTTTTACAGTATATTGAACTATTCTTTCTATATTTTTATTTGTTTGTTTATATTTACTTTCCTCTTTTGTTTTATTTCTTTCTTTCTCTCTCTCTTTCTCACGTGCTCATCTCATCATCATCATCATCAACATTTATTTTACAAATGTTTCAATAGAAACGTACGGTTTTGTCGAATAATAATTTATTTATATACGCTTAATAATATTATATTATTATTGGCAAGTACAAAAATAAATGGTAGGAGGAAATATTCGGATACTTCTCAACGTTTTCATTCGGATACTCTTCTTAACGTTAAATAATGTTTCTATATTAATCGTTCAATCCTATCGATAAGTTTAGATAAAATTAGTCGAAGCTTTAGTAAACACGCTTTTAGGTTTCTTAGGAATGAACACGAAACTTTCTTCTTCTTCTTCTTCTTCTTCTTCCTCAGCGCGTCCAAACTCGGTCGACCGATTTCATTTGTAGACGATTTTAAATTAGCTCAAGCTATAGTCCACGCGAATGCTTGGAAAATTTACACCGAGGATGTACTATGGTCTCCTCTCTCTCTCTCTCTCTCTCTCTTTCTCTCTATCTCTCTTTATCTCTCTCTCTCTTTCTCTAATCGTGACTTCGACTTAACTCTGACACGATTCGACTCGGTAAAATACAACGCTTGTTATACGTTATTAATCATTAAAGGCAAAAAAAAAAAACAAACAAACAAAAGATGTTATAACAGTAATTTAACAAAAGACCGCAATAAGTTTACCCACATTCATCATTTGTTCTTTTTTCTCACATTTTTATTACCAAGTATGGGGGACGACATCGATTGCGTTAACAACTTCTATTAGACATTAATTAAAACTCATTACTCGTAAGTGTGTGAATTTTTATTTCTTTGTCTTTTACGATCGAGATTGTACGAGAATGTTTTATTGAAAGATTATGTGAAATGATAGAATAGAAGAAAAGAAAAAAAAATTTAATAAAAAGGATTATTCTTAAGACTAGATTTACGGGTGTGTTTCGTTCATTATTTTTTAATGACTTAGAAACATTGTTTGAATGGAGGCTTGAGTAGAGGAGAGGATATTTCATTACGCAACTAAAAACCAATAGATATTTTTAAAAAAATAATATTTAAGTTTTTTATATATAATAAAATTGTAATAAAATTGTAATAAAAATAAAATAATTGTAAAAAAAAAATAAATTGTAAAAAAAAAAAAATAAAATAGTAATAAAATTGTTAATTAGTCAAATTGGCTCAGTCCGTAAATCTAGTGTTCAAAAGATTATTTCGATTTATTCGATAAAGATTTGGTTTTCTATCTCTCTCTCTCTCTCTCTCTCTCTCTTTCTCTTTCTGTTTGAAAATATCATAAGATCATAAGAGAGATACGATAATAGAATTTGAGTATTATATTTTTATTATGTTTATTTTACTTGTGTACACCTTATTTTACGAGTTGAATGACTTCTTCACTAAGAACACCAATTTCTCGCATATTTGTTTTAATACTAAACAACGAGGTCGCGTTTTTTTTACAGCTTCTTTGGAATTAACAGCAGTACAACACACGGTTTTTAGATTTATTTCTTTTTTTTTCTCTCTCGAACGAGACAAAAAAAACTCACTCATTCATTTTACTAACCCTCGTGCCCCTGCCAGAATCAACTCAAAATGATTATATAAAAGTAATTGATTTTTTTTTTCTTTTTTCTTTTTTAATTTCTCAACAAATCGAAGAAAATTGAATCGACCCTTATTCTCGTTAAAATTTGAAAGAGAACACCACGATTGTGTCAGAATGAATTATCGTAAGAACTAACAATTGAATTGGATCAAATCACAGGTATATTGAGACGATGATGCACCTGTTCAAGGGTAACGTCGGTTCCGGTATTTTTGCATTAGGCGACGCTTTTAAACACGCCGGATTGTTGCTGGCACCACCTTTAACCATCTTCCTCGGCGTAATTTGCGTTCACGCCCAACACATTCTTGTAAGTATTGTTAAAGTATTCAATTAAACGACGATATATGTATATGGACCGTTTATACAGTGTGGTTGCAATTAATGCAAAATGTTGCATTTTTTGTGTATTTTTCCTTTTTTTTTTTTATATTAATCGATTAAAAAATGTAAATTAATTACATCAAGTCTGACAAATGTTTCTATTAATTTATCGATGTATCATTTGATTGTATATCAATTTATTATTTTATAGACGAATTTATTAAATAAATGGTCCGTATATTTTATTTTTTTTTTAAATTTTATTTGAAATGATTTAAATGTAATAAAATACTACACCACTTAATCAAAGATAAACGTTTCATTAATTATATTATTATTTTTGTTTTGTTTTCGTTTAGGTACAATGTAACGAAGAAGTTAAACGTCGTATAGGTGATTCAAATATTCAGCCTGGTTTTGCTGGTACTGTTGAATTATGTTTCGCTACGGGACCATTAGCTGTTAGAAAATATTCCGTTTTTATGAGGTAAAAAAAGATACAATTTAATAACGGACATTTTATTTTAATTCTTTTTTTTTTTTTCTATTTAAATTTATCATCTTATATATTATTCGTTTGTATTTTATTTCTGTTGTTTTTTTTTTTTTTTTTTTTTTTTTGATCGCAATATCCAAAAAACCACCACCCACCACCCACTTCCACCCATCACGAAGTCACTCGAACGTTTGTTTATTCGTTACTTTACATCGCACACTTGCATCGATTTGTTACAGAAAAATGGTTAATTTATTTTTATGCGTAACACAACTCGGATTCTGCTGCGTTTATTTCGTTTTTATATCGACCAATATGCAACAGGTAAGAAGAACACACATGTGCTATGAAAATTGTCAGAATCAAACTTATATATAAAATCAAGAAAGTTTATAAAAAATATATATAATAATATTTTACCAAATATTAATGTTAATATTATAATATATGTTTTAATAATGTTTTATTAAAATAATCTAATTATTATACTATACAATGTTTTAATAAATAATTAATTATTAATGTGTTTTATTAAAATAATGTAATTATTATGCTATATAATGTTTTAACAAATAATTATTTATTAATATTTTATACCAAAGTATTATAATATAAATACATTAATACAAAAAATTAATAGAAAAAATTGATTGAGGAAAAAACCGATTGAACGTATTAATAATCATTTTCTCAACGAAAATAATAATTTCTTATAGAAAAATAACTATTAAAGAGTATGATCCTGATAATTTAATCCACAAAAATATAATTAACAATTAAATTAACATTAATAAATAAGTAATTACAGAGTTAAAGTTACAACAAAAAACGTTAGAAATAATTCATTGAATAGATTATTATTTGAGATTATTTTTTGTTGTTGTAACTATTCGATATAGTATACCAATAAAGATTATTATTAAATAATAACAACAATAATGACAATAAAATATTGATATTAATATAAATGTACAGGTATTGGACGCCCACGATGTAAAAATGAGCGTACACCAACACATGGCGATCGTTTTGATACCAATCATACTCAGCACATGGATAAGAAATTTAAAATATTTGGTACCTGTGACATCAATCGCGAATTTCTTGGTAATAGCTGGTTACATAGCGACAATTTATATTATGAGTCATGACATACCGGCAATTTCTGAGAGAAGGTATGTCGCCGATTGGCATGAGTTACCACTCTTCTTCGGCACCGTTATATATTCCTTCGAAGGTATCACTTTGGTAAGTATAAACAAAATTTTTGTGTAGGGGGAGGTTTGAAATCATTTTCAATCATGACCTATATAATTATACACACACACACTCACACATATACACACGTATGACGTATTTTTTTTTAAATTGTTCAAAGGTGTTGCCTTTGAAGAACGAGATGAAGAAACCAAGTAATTTCAACAAACCATTGGGCGTTTTGAACGTAGGTATGGTCATCGTGGGTGGCATGTTCGTAACGATGGGTTTTTTATCCTATTTAAAGTACGGTGACAATGTTCGTGGCTCGGTCACGCTAAACCTCGAATTATCCGAGGTGTAAGTATATCCTGTTATTATTTTCTTAAATATTTCTTTTTTTTTTCTTTCTTTTTATATACTCTAATTTAAATAAGAAACAGCAAAGTTGGGTTTAGTATAAAACCGTTGTTTGCGTCAACGGTTTTAATATGCTTAATTGCGATAAGATAGACAATTTTTTTCATTGATGCAATTGGTCTCGACGAGAAAACTATTTTTAAAAGTGCACGTTAATGAATTATCGTGCCTATTATATATATATATATATATTTATAATAAGAATTTAATTTATCATCGTGTTAATGAAAAATACCGTTAGATTGTAATTGTCAAGTTTGTTTTAAAAAAAATAAAAAGAAATACACGAACGAAACGATTAGAGATATAATTCGTTAAATAATAAAATAATAATAATAATAATAATAATAATAATAATAATAATAATAATTGCAATTGCATTTGTTTGTGCATGACCATTATATTATTATTATGTATCTAGATATTTGTATCGAGTATAATTATTAGATATGCGAAATGAACATTGTGTATCGACGCGTAAACTCAACAATTTTCGTTTGTTGTTGTTGTTGTTGTTTTTTTTTCCGATTTCTTTTAACATACATTTTTTATTGTTGCATACCAAGAGTGGACGGGAAAAAGATCTACTCGCAGGCAAGGTTTATACCAATTATTCTCTGATATAGATGTGCAGTGATTTTAGATTTGCAATTTTTGGTTTCCCTTTCTCCTCTGTGTGTTTTTATTCTAATCAATGATTTACAAAAAAAAAAGAAAAAAAAAACAATATACATAAGCGACTTTTGATAAATTTAACAATATTAATTCGTAGCTAATGTTGATTTGAATTGTCCTTTGTTTTATTCCTTGCAAAATTTTTCTTTGCATGCATACGAATGATAATGATTGTTTGTGCATTAATGACACAATTACAATATCAAATTACAATAATATGATGTTTTATATTACAAGTGATCATTTCCATCATCACAGTTTGTTGTTTATTTCGTCATTTGTTGATTCCTTTCAGAAATTTGAAACAAACAAAAAATGTTCCCTAACCAACGACAAAAATGAATATACGTTGTTGACGTGTTCTTCTAAGAGACTAACCAAAGTTGTTCTATTTTTGCAGCTTACCTCAGTGCATCAAGCTTGCTATTTCGTTGAGCATTTTGCTGACCTATGCTCTACAATTCTACGTACCCATCGCTATCATGTGGCCTGGTATTGTTGAACAATTCGGACCCTTTAAATGGCCAGTAGTATCAGAAATTGTTTTTCGATCTACTGTTTGTTTTGTTACTTGTAAGTATTTATTTAATCGTTCTATATTTCGCATACATATGTGCTCATAATTATGAAAGTGGTCTAAGTCATATATTTCTTGTTTCGAGATATTTAAAGGATTACATTTGAACATTAAATGAATTCTATATAATATTCAAATAACAAACATTATTTAACGGTTCATTTTTGACAATATCGTCAAAGTTACATTGATTTAATTTACTTTCAAATAATGTGCTGTGAAATAACTAATAAACTTATTTTTTTTTAATTTTGACTTAGACCACCTTAACAGTATCAATTGAAATATAATAAAATGCAATATCAAAAATGAAACATTACTTTAAACATTGCCAAATTATGAATTTCCTCGAGCATGAACATTTTTATAACAACTATGACTCATATTAAAGTTTCGATGATTTTAATTCAATACTTATCAAAGATAAATGATAAAAATAAAAAATCAATTGAAAGAAAAGTTAGAGGAAATTTTCAAAGTTACATTTATATGATCAAAACCAGAGCTTAGTTTTTATATTTTCTACACACATACACACACACACACAAATGTACAAGTAATATTAAGATTTGAATTTTTTGGATTAATTAAATAAGTGTCAAAAAAAGAAAAAATAAAAACAAATAAATAAACAATAAAATAAATGATTGTAACGTGTGTTTTCAGTTGTTTTGGCTGAGGCTATACCAGAACTGGGTCTGTTCATTTCATTGGTTGGTGCAGTTAGTAGTACAGCACTGGCCTTACTTTTTCCACCAATCATCGAATTGGTAGTATGTTGGCAAAATGTCAATTTAAGTCCCTTCACGGTTATTAAAGACGTGACGATCGTGCTGATTGGTTTACTGGGATTTGCTACAGGAACCTATGAAAGCATTACGTCGATTATCAAAGCATTCGATAAATAAGAAACCCTTAACGATATTGTACAAAAATTTATTTGTTAATTAGATTATTATTATTATTATTATTGTAATTAGATTAGATTAGATTTATTTTTAAGAAATAAGGATGCGCGCGCTAAAATAACGGACCATGACATCGACACAATATGCGAGTAGATGTAATGGACTGCGACGCTTGTCAAGATCATATCGTTATTATTAATTATTAATTATTATTACTATTACTATTATTATTACTATTATTATATTTATATATATATATATATCTATAAATATGTATTATAGTTATAGCGTAAAGTAACTATTTTTGTTTGTTAGTTTGTTTGGATTTTTTTTTTTGTTTTGTTTTTTTTCTCTTTTTTTTGGCGCTTGAAGGATGGCCCCTAATGATGACGATGACGCGGACAAAAAAAATTAATAACGCAATTTTTAACGTAATTTTTTTGTTCTACTTGTTGTTTGTATTATTATTATTATTTTTTTTTTCTCTTTTTTTTGTTTTGTTTTTCTCTTCTTTTGGAATGAATTGACAATATTCTTTTTTTTTTTTTTTTTTTTATAGAGACCAATCGTTGTTATTATTATTAATATTATTATAACAAACAAATGAATCGTACATTATAATTTTCCTTTTTTTTTTTGCTTAGATGATAGATTAGAAAAAAAAAAAGGATACACAACGACAGGTTCGTCCTTCTGGCGTTGAGCGCAACTATTTTATTTAATAAGTCTATAAAAAATGTGTTTGTGTTTAGTCCTATTCTTTCTTATGTGTTGCTTGTGATATTGAAAACGATGCGAAAGCTGAGTTTCTCAATCGTAGATCGATTTTAAACCTACATATAATATGTGTATATTTAATAAGTTATATTTTTAAGAAAAAAAAAAAAAGAAAAAAAAGAAAGAAAAGAAAAGAAGAAGAAGAAGAAAAAAAGAAAGAAAGAAAGATAAAGTAGAAACCGACTGTATTTGCAATTATCGTGATATACATAATATAGTTAGTTTATACATTGACCGTTCTAAGGACTCTACCTTCCCATATTAATTAATTATATTCATTCTATGTACATACATATATGCATATAACGTATACAGATACATACATACATATATATATATATATATATACATATCAATTTACATACAGACCGTTCATATAATTATACATAAACACGTTTATATACATATCGTATCTGGTCTAGGAAAAAATTGGATCTGTATTATTAATATCCGCGTGCGTACAACAAATACGAAGAAATTGTTTATTTAAATGTCATCGATGTGATGCGTCTTTTTTTTTTTTTTTTTTTTTTTTTTCTTGCGTGGAAAATAATTTTGTAAAGTACAACTTTATTATTATAATAATAATAATAATAATAATTCTTAGCCAAGGTTTAATGATAAGTAACGTTGTAAATTGGCTTTAACAGACGGACACACTTTGGAATGTTATTTTCATTTAATTATAAATTTAACGACGTGTTGTTTGTGCGGTTGAACAATAAGAAAATGACTGTGGTAATAATTTTGTTGATTGAAAAAATGATTTAAAAAAAATAAAGGGAAAACATTGACTGCCAATTTTTATTACACCAATGGCTAAGAATTGTATATGAGTGCCTGTATAATACCATTACATTTTGTAAGAAAAACGAATGGAACAATTTATTGATCGTTGTAACAATTAATGAAACTGTTAGCGTAACATAATGTCATAATTTCACTTAGAAAAATATGTAATAAGGGGGATAATTTTATCAACAATGTAAAATACGATCGATCTTTTCTTAGATATTTGTTGTAAATTGATTCGTTCATTTGTCAAATCGATTAATTTCATAAGATCAAAAGTAAAGAGAAAAAGATAACTGATAAAATTGTACACAAATCATAGTCATAACACCGTTATCTCGTTAATTAATATTTTTGTTACGAAAAAAAATTAATTTTTATTTTATTTTCATTTTTTATTTTTTTAATATTAAAATTTTTTAAACGATCGTAATACTTGAATTAATCGGATTTGGCTTGTGAATGGTTCACAATTTTTGTGATTATTATTATTATTATTATTATTGCGAACATTATTATTTTCATTTATTCAACAATGTTTATCGTATGATAAAAATCAAATAATTTGTTAGCTGACACCTTCATCGTACTTTAAAAAACTTTTATTGACTCTATTGTTGACGCGAATTTTCATTTATCTATCTATCTATCTATCTATCTATCTATCTATTTATCTATTTTTCCTTCCTTTCACGAACTTAACAAAATAAATAATATATTATTTATAGAAGCAGAAGAAGAAGAAGAAGAAAAAAAAACAGAAAAAATAATCCCACAAAGATATAAGAAAAGAGACCGAGTAATCTTTTTCTTTTTACATAGGTGTTCTCTTAGATTATAAAATAAAATTGTTAATGTTAAATTTTTTTTTTCTCTTTATATACATATATAATACATTTGTAAAAGAAACATTCAACGTATTTTACATCCAGTTCATCATTAAAAGAAGAAACTTTAACAAAAATAGAAAAATACTTATGAAAATTCTGATTTATCTTTACTCTTTCTATCTTTAAATGTATATCTATATATATTTATATATATATATATATATACATATACATGCAATTAATTATGTATATATTATACATATAATTATTTCAAGTATAAACTTGTATAACGAAAATTGAAAGAATTTTCATTCGTACACGTACAATTTGCTTTCTCTTTTTTTTTATTTAATTTTTGTATCTATCTATCGTTCATCATTAATATCCAATTGCAATATCTTTTGACGAAACTTTACGTTTCCAATTAAAATTGTTTATTATTATAATATCGGTGCAGTATTGTAGTTGGTCAAGAAAAAAAAGAAGAAAAGAAAAGAAATGAAAAAAAACCACAAAAGGAAATTTAGCAAAGAAGAAAAATACTCTCTCTCTCTCTTTCTCTATTTCTCTATTTCTCTATTTCTCTATTTCTCTCTATAATAATTAAGTATATTTTGTTGTTATTATATATACGCCGAAGTACAAATTTTCTCAGGGAAACGCGTGTGTGTATATATATGTATAAATATATATTTGCAATGTATGTATACACATATCTTTTCCTATACACGTAAATCGTAGGAGAATGTAAAAAAAAAAAAAAAAGAAAGAAAAGTTTGAAAGTACGTACACGAATTTTCTTTGTCCTTTTTTGTTGCTTCGAAATTTTTTCAAGATAATATAAATCAAAAAGAAAAAAAAAACATAAATTGAATTGTTGAAAATGAATTGATCACGTTGGTGAAATAATTGAAACGAATAAAATAAGAGAACAAATTATTTGTTGATCCATCAATTATATCAATCGTTAAACTTCGATTAACCGAATTGTTTCTTCGATATCATTATGTTTACGTCAAAGATACGATAGTATAGATTATAATTGTACAATATATTATATTATGACAATAATTGTATCACGCGAAAGATGTTTTGTATTAGAGAGACGAGGTATCTTTCAAGATTATTAAAACAACTTATTTTTATCTTTAATTGTCAAATGTTTTCTTTTTTTTCTCTCCATTTTGTGACCATAATAATTAATTAGATAAATTAGAACAATGTTTATACCAATTGTCTCCCTTATCAAAATATTGGGTGCATCTAAATATAAGTAAAATATACCTATACTCATTATCAGATTAAAAAGTATCCTATATTTATTTCATTTATTAATTAATCGATTTTTTTTGTTAACAAAATTTTCCGAGATATCAAATTGACTTTAAATTTAAAAAAAAAAAAAAAGCAAATCAAAATAAAAAATTTACGTTAATATATAATTGCATTATTTATTGTCAATTAAAAGTAAATCAAATAATCGTTATTGATACATCCGATATAAATGAAATATGATCGAAAACAAGTGGCGAATAATTGCAATAGACAATTATCAAGAATATAATTTCCATGATAATTGAAAAGTGGAACTTGTGTATGGAATTGTTCTTCGTTTATTATACGACGCGAATCAGTTTTTATCATACGTTTGAAAAGAAAACGTGTGTATGCATTAGTGATATCAATGGAAAAGCAAACATAAATAAACAAATTATTAGGGCAAGTTATTACATTGATGTTATTTAAACACCGTGTATATGATATCAGGTTCAACGTTAGATATACAAAAATTCATTTGATATTTATCTGCAACAATCGAGCTGATTCACTTTGTTCAAACTGATAAATGTAGTTTTTATATTTTTTTTTTTTAACAATGAAAAAATTAATACTCACGGACGCTACTTAAAATAATGTATCTTCGTTTAACGCACTTTTTATCGATTTATTCAAAGATAAGGTAATCACGTTTTCTTTTTTTTTTTTTTTATGGAATAAATTAAAATATTCTTTTCCGAAGTAATTATTGTTTCTCGAACAGAACAGTTTGTTATCGTTCGTTTAACTGACTAAATTCAAATTAAAATATCGTATTTAAACATTTTTATTTATCATATATAAAGAAGGAAGATCAAAGTATATAAAATTCAAGATAATATATTCTGTATCAATGATACTTTGCTCTGCTGCACCGAATCTTGTTAAACAAAGATAAAGAAAGTACATTTGATACTTTGACTAAGAGATATGCACTTTGAATATAATCATCTTATAATATTACACTTGAAAATTTTCAATCTAAAATACAAAAAATTTTGTGCATACGACGTAAAAGAATCGAATAAGTTTGTAATATTTCTCATTTTTTTCAGTATGCATCAAACCTTACCTATATTTCTTCTCGAGTATAGAAACTGCAACAAAAAAAATGTATGAAAAAAAAGAAAAAAGGATGCAGAAACAAGCCATTCGTTCTGCGAATCATTTATGACATAACTGATAAATTAATACCGTCGAATATGAATTACTAACTAATAATTAACAATTTTCTTGATCGTCACGGAAGAAAATGATATAACAGTGATATATATATATCACTATTGCATGAAAAACGTTCGTGAAACTTCTTGAAATAAATGATTGATAGATTACGAAACTCGTATTGCGTGTTTCTATCGGTTATTCGAGTTAATAGTTTTAATTGTTACACAATTGTTGACTTCCTACAACGAGTTACAAAAAAAAATTATACAAAAAAACCATTAACGAAAAGAAATAAGTATTGTTCAGTATCAAATAAATTTTTCATATACGAGTCCTTTCTTTTTCTTTAATAAGCATAAGTAATGCATTTTATTTTTCTGTTTTTTACATCAAACATTCCTACTTTTCTATGACTAGCATAGATTTAATTTATCTCAGCCAGACAAATTCTTTCTCAGTGAGCACGCATTTTTCTTTTCATTCGATACTGAGATATCCTAAGCAAACATCCTTTCCGATACATTTCTGGCTTTCATTTTGTATCTCAGCATCGGTCGGCTACCTGATAAATTTCTCGTCATCCGTTTCTTTTCTTAAAAATGTATCCAACCAGCCACCACTAATCCCCAAATTCTTTTACACACCATTTGTGCCCTTGTAACATTAAACTCAGCCTTTTCCACATAGTCTACAGTAAGCATAGTTAGTTGTCCAGAAGCATTTATACAGTTCACATATCGAGTATTTAAATAATTCTACCGTAGTCGTCAAGATTTAATAACAAAAAATGATTTATTTTATTTACACATCGTATTAAATTTACTGTCGTCGGGATTCCGTACAAGACGAGCGTATAATTTGTCTTACAAAATTTCTACGTTAGTTTGAAACCGATTCGCGTTAGCATACGTACATTACATAATTTGAAAAAAAAAAAAAAAGAAAAGAAAAAAAAAGGTGAAGAATTCTTGGAAAAATTCATCGAGGAAGAAATATCGAACGAAACGTTGTGGGTACGTATTTAAAAAAAAAAAAAGAAAAAATCATTGGAAAATGACGATATAAAATTTTAGTTTATTAATTCGAGAATATGACGAATAACAAATCCTATTATAAATTACTTAGTAATAATAGAAACGTAGAAACATTAGAGAACTGTAATTAAATATACATCGATCAAACGAATAACATATTTACATAAATGAATATTGAAATCTTAGAAAATCACGTGAGATTTTCTTATATTCGTATAATAGTAATCTATTGGTAACTTGAGTAATAATTATGTCGAAAGTTATAAATAATTAATTATAGGAAGGGGAAATCAAGATTTCTAACATAATGATGTGTTGATATCTATCTGACGTCAAAGTTTACATCGTAAACGAAACAGAGAGGGGGGAGTAATGTAAATTTTATAACGGTGGAAGGGCATATATATAATAGGAGAATGTTCTTGAGATTCTTCTAACTCCTATAATAAGAGGAAAGACGAGAAGATTTCTCCACTCAGTCGTTACTCGTGTATCACTCCGACAAGTCCTTTAAGATCCGCGTTCATTTCGTTAAAATCGTTTTTGTTAACAAATATATTCAAATAAATAGTGATATAATATAACAAAGATATATATACATATATATATATTTTTTTTTCTTGTTCGTAGTAATCGTACAATCATGGTGGCCGATAAATCTACAATCGTAAGTATTTTATATTTATTATTTTTTTATTTATTATATATTTATTTTTATAATTATTATATATTTATTTTTCCAATTATTTCATCACGAGTTATTTCAAATAACTTTTTCCGTTAAGTTAAATACGTTAAGCGTTAAATATGTTTAAGTTAAAATGAAAATGAATAACGTCGAGCTAGACTACAAAGGAAATTTAATACGGATAAATTTTTATATATTATATGATATGTTCAATAATTGAAATAATATTAATTCGTTATTTCAGACAAATAATACCGATTTTACTATAAAGGATAATATATTGAAAGGCAAAGATGAACCCTTAGTCACGGAATACAAGAGCATCGGACAGTTACTTTTAGACAAAATGAAAGACAAACCTGAATTTGTTGGCCAGGTGTGTAACAAAAAATTGTCAATAGCTTATTTTACGATAAAATTATAATATTTTGTTGTCGTATCGTTTAATTTAATTGCATTTTACGTTATTTAAAGTATGTACGATTAATACGAGTAAAAAAAAAAATTATTCGGATTATTCTAATTAATTGTTTATAAATAATTTTATATTGACCGTTCGCGTTTTAATAATTCATTTAAAACACAGTTGGACATTATCACGGGAGCGACGTATACCTTTGCCGAGATGCACGATCTTACTGTAAAATGTGCACTTTGGTTACGTCGACAAGAAATTAAAACTAACGACGTGGTAGCATTATGCAGCCCAAATATTATGGACAGTTTTGCACCATTCTTTGCTACTTTTTGCGTAGGTGCAATATTTACTCCTTGGAATCCCGACATGGACATACGTGAGTGTATTTTTCTTCTTTTTTTTCTTCTTTTGGGGGAATTTTTTAAATTAATTATTAAAATGTATTCAAATGAAGATCCATTGTATGAACTTATTTCTTTTGATTTTCGTTGTAAACTCATATATAAAATTACACGACCAATTATAATATTTTTATATTATTATGTAATAATGTAAATTGTCGAATACAAAAAAAAAAAGAAAAACAATTTAATTAAATTATATTATACAGGTAATCCTCCTGTAAATGCAATTTTGTAAGAAACTGTTTTATGAACCATAGAGTTGTGTTTTTTTTTTTAAATAATTAAAATAATTAAAGGTGTTATAATGAAAACCGTTTTATAGAATGTTTTGTTGTAGGAGGTTTACCTGTATTAAAAAAAAAAAAATAACCATGAATGGATATCATTTGAATACGTAAATTTTGTATAAATTGAATTCATTTAAAATTTGATCTAATTATTAGGAGAGGCACGTTACTTTATGAAATTATCAGGTGCAAAAATTGTATTTGCTAACGAAAATTCGGTTAATACCATAAGAGAAGCAGCAAAACTTGATAATAACGATATCAAGATCGTCGTATTGGGTGAACATCATTATGCATTACCATTTTCAAAAGTAATCGAAGGCCATAAGAAAATCGACGTTGATAATTTTCAATGTACAACTATCGAAAACATTAACGATACTGCAACGATACTTTATTCATCTGGAACAACTGGTCCATCTAAAGGTGTTCAACTGTCGCATTTTGTATTTTTGTACCATTTAACAATGCCGGGTGGTTTGAACACCGATGGAAGACCACTATGGTTATCGTCATACTTCTGGATAAGTGGAGTCTTGTTAACAATGAGTTGTTTAGTAAATTATTGCAAAAGATTTCTCTATCCTAAATTTGACGAAGAAATGACCTGTAAAATTATCGAAAAGTATAAGGTAAGATTAAACATTTATATATGTTTACAATATACATACATTTTATGCAATATTATAATATTAATTAATATAATATAATATAATATTATATTAATTATATAATATTAATTATTATAATACAATATTATAATATTATTTATTATAGATATTTGAAAACATTTTCTTTTGATATTTTTTCTTTTTTCTTTTTTTTTTTTTTTCTTATCAGTAGCAAAGAAAGAAGTAGACAATATATTATACTAATTAATATTTATGTAAGTTAGAATAGTAACGAATAGTTTTTTCTTTTCCTAGATTACATGGGTATTTTTATCACCGAGCATGATTAACAGAATACTCCATGCGGGATATTTTCAAAAGTATGATATGTCCACTATTACTAGAATATATTTGGGAGGTGCTAAATTTAGTGAAGATAGTCAAAATAGACTTAAAAAATATTTGCCAAATGCTATTACAATACAAATGTTTGGTAAGAACGAAGAAAATATATATATATATTTTATTTATTTAAAGAACGTCTACAACAAACAAATTAATAAATAACACGAATAATACGAATTTTCTTTGTAGGAATGACCGAACTTGGTGGTATTTTAACAGCACAACAACCCCATCACAAAGCTGGTTCAGTAGGAACGGTAGTAAGGAATTGTCAAATTAAAATAATTGATTTAGAAAGTGGAAAAGCATTGGGCCCAAACAAGACTGGTGAACTTTTAGCAAAATCGTTGATGGCAACTAAGGGTTATTATAATAATCCTAAAGCAACTAAGGAAACGATAGATGAAGATGGTAAAGAACAAAAAATATACACATACACATACACATATATATATATAAATAACATTTATATAAACGACAAATTTGTTTGATATAAACGTGAGGAACGTTTATTTAGAAAATAATTCTTCTTCTTAATTACAGGATGGTTGCATACGGGAGATCTCGCTTATTACGACGAAGATGGGGAAATAGTTATTATAGATAGATTGAAGGAAACTATAAAATATCGTGGCGTTCAAATTTCTCCTTGCGAAATAGAAAATCTTTTACAAACTTACAAAGATGTTGTAGAGGTTGCTGTGATAGGTGTTCCACATCTTCAAGACGACGAACATCCACTTGCCTTTGTAACAACAGTTCCCGGTTCTAAGGTACGATTTTATAAACAAAAGATATAAATATATAGAGGAAGAAGTAGAAGAAAGTAAGAAAAAAAAAAAAAAAAAAATATAAATTAAATCGCTTATCAAACTGTAATTGATATTATTCAGATATCCGAACGAGATTTAAAAGATTTTATAGCCAAGAATATGACCGATTGCTATCATTTACGAGGAGGAGTCAAATTTTTAGACAAAATGCCGCATACACCGTCAGGAAAGATATCAAGGAAGGACCTTAAAGCGATGGTTAAAGGATGTTAAAGAACAAAATGATTATTATTTCGTTGTTTTATTTAGAAAATTTGTGTTAATCGGTGATCGGACTTTTAAAATGTTTTTATCCTATTTAAAATAACGTGTATTTTTAGATGTTTGAAAAGAGTATTTTTCGTTTAAGGAAAAATGGATAAACTAGTTTTGTTTTTTCCTTGTATTACGAATGAATTATGTGAATACAGTACGTAGATTTTAACATTAGTCATCGATATATTATAATATGTATGTATTTAATGAAAACAAGAATACTAGTCATATCAATTCAAGGATTGTACTTATTAAGTATCGAATATTTTATGCTTAGGTTAGTAATTTTGAGGTATATAAGGAAAAGTATTATTTTAAATATATTACGTACCATATGTGTAAGTTATATTGTAATTGACACTTGTGATTTCCAATGAGAACCGCATCAGCTATTTATTAAACCAAAGTATATTTATAAACGTTTCTTCTATTCTATTTACATGTATTATATAAATATATAGATATTCTTTTTTTTTGATACATTAGAAAGTAATTTGAAATATAATATAAATCGTCGTTAATCATTTCTACAAAAACCTAAATTATAATTCTTATTTTATATTAATTCGTTATTATATAAATTATTACGTTCATTTCATTTTTAATACGATTGTATTCAAATTTCGTTATAATATCAAAACCAATTCGTATTATACACGAGACAAAGATAGATTACTTTTCGTGATTACATTGTAACGATTTTAAAAACTAAGATGTTTTTCGTCACTATATCTCGGCACGTGTCGATACGTCTCGAAATGTCTCCAAACGATTCTCACTCACTCGCTTGAGTAGGACCACGCAACAAGTGGAAAGAATTTAAACGAAAGTTATAAAACCGACAATTGCTGTTTTTTTTTTTAAAAGGACCAATTTTGTAAAATAAAAACTGACTTCGAAGCTACACGAAACTATTTCTTGTGAAATCTGTAAGTTGAAGCGAAAAAGAAAAAATAAACAAATAAATAAATACGTATTTATATATAAGATAAAAATAAATCGATTATGAATTAGAACGTTTAACATAATGCTTTATTATTTTCATTATTATAGAATGGATTCGGAAATTGAATTTTTGTCATCTGATTCCAACGTACATGTATCTGAATCCGGCGAAGAGAATAAAATGCAAACGAATAAAAAATATTTATCGGTGATGGAAGCAACCAAAGATATTGGAATATTCGATGGAAAAAATAAGGAACCAACTGTATTTACGGAAGCATGCGAAAGAGCGTATCGTCAAATAAATCCACGTGATATTTTGAATTTGAACCAAGTAGTTCGTTCTAAGATCCAAGGAGAACCACGAAAAATACTTCGTATTGAAAAAGATTATCATCATTTATTGTTAGGAATAAAACGATTGTTTGTGCCTGCTTATCAAATGGATTGGATGTACGAACTGGTTAATTTGAAACAAGAATTGTACGAATCTCCAATTATGTTTGGAAGAAGATTAGGAGTAATAGCCGAGTATGCTAGTCGAGGACACTTATATCAACACTCACCCGTGCTTTCTCAAGATCAGATAGACACTAGACGCAAAGATTCTCTTAGATTATATTTAGAAAAATTGTCTAATGAAAGATTACGTCAAGAATTGTCGGAAACAAATCCAAAAACTTTATTAGAAGCAATTAGGAATGCAAAAGATATATGGAATAATTTGAATTTTAAGTTCAGTCTACGTACAAACAAAAATAATTATTGTCCGTATTGTAAAGATAGAGATTTTCACTATTACGATTGTCAAATAGAATAATATTGGAATTTTTATAATTAGATTGATTTACGCGATATTTAAAATAAAAAAGAAAAAAGCTGTTTTTTTTTCTTTTTAATCGAATTGTCGATTAAAGAACTATAGATTTTTTTCTAAACGTATAAGAAAGTAATATTTTAAATCTTTTATAAATACGGAACCGAAAATATTGTTTACATAATATTATTTTATCTTTTATTGTCATGGGAAAAATGATAAACTTTTAAACAACTTCGAACCTTCGTTACAATATTATAGTAAGACGAAAATTTAAGAAACAGTTATTACAGGACAAACTAAAGGAACGTATTAAAGGAAGGTTATTTTACGAAATAAAAAATTATTATTTAATAATTTATGATGTTATTGAATATTTTTATAATACTTCCACCTCCCCAGCCTCGCCATTTCAATAAATCTTTGTAACATTTAGTTTAATAATTTCTTTTCTAAAAATATTTTCAAATATATTTTATATTTGAAATAGAATACTTATTTTCGTTTTTTTATTTCTTTCATTCTATTCTATATCTATAATTCATAGATAACTATGCTTATATATTTTATAGAATATCGAATGTTATATTAAGAATTTTTTTTAGTCATTTTAGTTAATCATTCATTTTGTTTCATTTACTTTGATAAACTAAAAATACTGATCATTGTTCAGTTGACAAAATTATCCAAATTTAGAATTATGTGAACTTTGACAAAATCTAAGCAAAGCATCGATTGGATATGAAATAAGATAAACTATGAGATAAATTATGTTCTCATCATCGTTCCAAAAATTTACTGGGCGAGTACTAAAACAATTAAAATAATAGATAACGAATCGTTGAACTTAAGAGTTTCGTTTGGAAGGGGAATCGTGCAGGGTGAGGTTAGGTTCATTAGGTTCAACGGACTCATGATCAATCAAATGAATAATAGTATGTTATTATATATATATACGCCCATCCCGAATCAGAAGAGATATTTTACGATTTGTTTTTTTCCCAACTGCAAATTTTAAAAATAATAGGACAATATCTTTCAATTCGGATTATTGTATAATTTATTGTTGTATAATTTAATTGTTCGTATAAAAATGTTACTTTTATCAAAAAATACAGAAAGCATACATCATTGGGTTTAATATTGAATTATTGTATCTTAGTTATCAAAAAAGGAAAATTTTCTAATAATAATACGTTTTAAACGAAATAACACGTTACATTTTAACGTTCTTTTAACATCACATTTAAATTACTTATTGTTAGAAATGAAATAGTTTTTGTGATATTTTTTATTTCGAAAGTCCAAAGGTGATGTTAACTTCTAGATACATTAGTTTGTAAATGTCAAAATGTTATCGATATCATGGTTTCTAAGTGTTCTTATAGACAATTGTGTTTGTAAGCAAACAAAAAAAAAACACATTTGAATTTCAAAACATAATAACTCACGGAAGCTGTTGTTATATTTCGAAATACCCGAACATTAAAGTAATATTATATTTAAACGTTACTTTATTTAAAACGTATTATTTAACAATGATTTTCAATTATCCTAAATAAAATATATGCAATATTGTCGTTAATTAGATATTATTATCTTAACATTGTACCTTTCCACATGTATATTTTTATTCTTGTTATAAATAAAATTATAACGCGATATGAATTCAATGAATTTAATTAAATGTTTTTTTAATACCTACGTAAACGTAAAATATAAATTCGACCAATTAAACTTAATTTTCGAGATTATATGTCAAACGATTTTACACGAAAATGATTACATTGTTACAAAAATCATATTTGGAAAGAATCAAGGTAGTGGCTGTTCTACTTTCAAAATATCATTATATCATCACACTTAATTGATTAAATTTATACAATTTTACATTTTGTAAGATTAAAACAATACAAATTTCATCTAATTTCTGATTCAATGCAATGAAGTTTGTATTTATTTTTATACGTATCTCTGGATCCTTGACATTTACATAAGAGAATAGATAAGGAAATAATTTCAATGACTTGCAGTTATAAAATTTGTTCTCGTTCTTTACTGCTGCATTGATACGATAAACATTTCAAATCATTTATTTGCATAGTGAGCAATTTCTTTTACAAATGATTCGAATATTTTACATAATGTTCATGGATCGTCAAGTAAAATGTTCAGTTGATAATAAACATTTTTTTATCTCCACCTATTATCGCTTGTACTTATCATTGTAAGTTGTCGTTCCTATACATTAGGTGTGTTTTTATAGATGTCTCCTAGTTACTGCCTTCCCACAATTAAAAAAGTTACATGTGGGACACTGATTGAAGTTGGTTTCGTTTAATTAATCGTACTAACGCAGTGTAACATAATTGTGAGTATATCTCCGATAAAAAGTGTACAAAGAAATATCATGGCCAATCAATCGAATACCGTAAGTGTTATTCACCAAATTTCGACTATTAAATAATCCAAATGTTGAATAATATAATATATAAACGTGTTACAAGTCATTGGAAATTAATTATTTCAGAGTGATCGCGATTTTGTTATAGAAGATAATATACTTAAAGGAAAAAATGTACCTTTTTCTATGGAATACACGAGCATAGGAAAATTACTTTTAGATAAAATGAAAGCTAGACCAGACTTTGTTGGTCAGGTAGGTAAACAATGTTTCTATTAAAAGCAAATATAAAAATTAGAAAATAATGTCTTATCTTATCTAAACGTTTAAAAATTCTACTTGTTGAAATAACAACATATTAGTATATCGTTTTGTAATGAATTAAGATAATAAGAAATATTGTTTAATCGTTTACGCTTATTTCAATAGATAAACGTGATCACCGAAGAAACGTATACTTTTTCTAAAATGTATGATTATACCGTAAAATGTGCTCTTTGGTTACGTCAACAAGGCATCAAAAGAAATGACTTCATCGCTTTATGCACTCCTATTACTATGGATAGTTTTGCACCCTTTTTTGCTACTTTTTGCGTTGGAGCAATATTTACACCTTGGAATCCAGCAATGGATATAAGTGAGTCTTGTTGAATGTTTTCAAGCATTTTTAAGGAATACACAATTTTATCTAACAATTTTTTTTAGGAGAGACACGTTACTACATGAAATTATCCGGTGCAAAAATAGTTTTTGCGGACGAAAATTCGGTAGATACGATATTGGAAGCTGCTAAGCTAGAAAATCACGATATTAAAATCGTCGTATTTGGTGAATCTTCGAATGCTTTGCCCTACTCGAAAATTCTCGATGGTTACAGCAAGTTAGATGTGAATAATTTCGAATGTACACCAGTAGATAACGTACACGATTCAGCTGTACTTCTTTATTCGTCTGGCACAACTGGCCCCCCTAAAGCAGTTCTACTCTCGCATTTTTCATTTTTATGCAATCTCAGTTTGCCCAACGGTTTTAATGTCGAAGGAATTCCACTCTGGTTTTCTCAATACTTTTGGATAACTGGTGTTTTAGCAACATTGAGTGGTATTTCGAAATATTGCGTAAAACTACTTTATCCTAAATTCGAAGAGGAGATGGCGTGTAAAATTATCGAAAAGTACAAGGTGCGATCAGAAATAGTGTTAAGTAATGAAAAATTATTAATAATAGTAAACTAAAATACTTAACAGTTTTCTTGATCGATTCATGTAATTATAATCTAAAAGACCTGATTTATATGATATTTCATGTTGTAATAGTATATTTTTTCTATTTTATAAATATTAAATATGTTAAAAGACGAATCATTGATTTCAAAGGTTACATGGGTTTTTATGTCGCCTAGCATGGTGAATAGAATATTAAAGTCAGAATATTTTCAAAAGTATGACATGTCCAGTATTACAAAAACAGTGATTGGTGGAACACCACTAAGCTTTAAAAGTGAAACTAGGCTTAAAGAATATTTGCCAAATGCCATTATTATACAACACTATGGTACGATGAAGACAATATTATGTGGATAAACACTGAATTCGTCAAAAAGAATTTTGAAGCGAATTTCATTATTAAAATCATATACATTTTTTAGGACTAACCGAAGCTTGCGTTTTGGTAACGACTGCAAAACCAAATCACAAAGCAGGTAGTGTTGGAACGGTAATAACAAATGTTCAAGTTAAGATCATCGATTTAAAAACTGGAGAATCATTGGGTCCAAATAAGACAGGTGAAATTTTGACTAAATCGATGACAATTATGAATGGTTATTACAATAATCCTCAAGCAAACAAGGACGCGATAGATGCTGATGGTAAAATGAACAACAATATAAAAAAAATCTGATAAACAAACTTGTTTGAAATCGTTTTACTTTAATTAACGATTATAATTACAGGATGGTTGCATACAGGTGATCTTGCTTATTATGACGAAGATGGGGAAATTTTTATTGTCGACAGAATAAAGGAGACTATAAAGTATCAAGCTAATCAAATTTCCCCATGGGAAATCGAAAATTTATTGCTAACATATCCCGAAGTTGTCGATGTTGCGGTTGTGGGTGTACCCCATCTCGTGGATGATGAACACCCCATGGCATTTGTTACCAAGGTTCCCGATTCGAAGGTACGAGAGATTGTATTGAAAAAATAAGAAAGTAAATTAGAAAAAAATAATGTAATTATTGTGGCTACTTCTAACATTTATTACATTATGATGAATATTTAGGTAACCGAACAAGAACTTCAGGAATTCGTTGCAAAAAATATGACGGAGCGATATCATCTACGAGCTGGGGTGAAATTTTTAGAAAATATGCCTTATACGGTTTCCGGGAAAATAGCAAGGAAAGATCTTAAAGCGCTAGCTAAAAATTATCAAACGAATTGATAGATATTCGATTTATTTATTGTTAATTGAAGTCAGATCATATTTATAACGTAACAGTATGCTAATAATATACATAATTAATTGATTTACTGATTTCATCTTTTTTCATTAAAAATTCGCTTGGAATTTCCGTATTATCGGTAGGGAGAATACAGCTAATCAAATTGCAAATTTATGCGCATTACAATGTATTGTGTATTCACTTTATTTTTTGTCTTGAATAAAAAGAGTTTCAAAAAAATTCATTTTTTTATCATAGTAAGATAAGAAAAATACCACGTGTTAATGATTTATGTAGAAAACATCGAGTATAATTTAAAAAAATACTAATATATTTAAATACTCTTTTAAAGTAGAATAGTTACGAAACTACAGATGTTTATTCATGATATTGTAAATATGTACAAGAAAACTCGTATATATTATACAGAAAAACAAAAACAAAGATAATATACAAAAATACATTACAATTATTACATAACGTTATCGGTGCATATATATTATACTTTTACACGTGTCGAGTTGAGGAAAACGAATTAATACATCAAACTATATATTTTTGAAGTTATTTTTGAGGTTATTGAGGTTATATTCGTTTTGGTACGGCAAAGAAGTATAACTTCTTACATGAGTACATAAGTACACACACCAGTTTTTTTTTATTACGTTCAAACTACGTTTATAACTAGAAAATAAATCCTATATTTATTTTCTAAATATATAACATTTATTTTCTTCTTAATATTCTTACAGACTAATCATCAAGAAAATTTTATAATTGAAATAATTATACGTATGCTATAATTTACTATATATACAATTGCATTCATGCTAAACAATCCGATGATTGATCAGATAATTCTTTTACATGTAGAAGGAGAAAGAGAGAGGGAGAGAGTAACATATCTTATAAGTAAGGAATTATCGTACGAACGTGAATTACTTCAGCACCACAAGTTTACTGCGTTAGGTTGTTATTTATGATGTTGTTTTGCTCACAATCAGTCAGCTAACACATAACTAAGTAAAACTACGAAGAATCTAAGAATGTTCTAGAAGATCGAGATTATTACGAGCTAATAATTAACGGAAAAACCGTAAAATAAAATAGAACTCGTGACGACGACGACTTGACTTGACTTGATTTTACCAAAATGAAAGAAGATTTATCCTGAACAGAAGACAAAACAGACAGTTAAAACCGAAAATAAATCAAATAAAGATCGTAACGCGTAAAAACGTATTATACAATAATTGAATTGTATTATTTTTACACAATACTGTGTATGATATTGTGGAAGTGGTAGCTGATACTCAGTAATCAATTTTATTTCTGGAATATATATATCAGAACTTGGGTTTACTTGTTTATGATTTATACATATCGTAACTGTTGCAATTATTTTTCGTTTAATTAAACGCAAAGACGCAGTGTAGCATAATTGTGAGTGCATATCCGATGCAAAGTGTACAACCAGCAAGCATGGTCAATACATCGAATACTGTAAGTATTTATCACTAAATTACAACTATTAACACTTTAACGACCGCTCTCACAACATGTGTGTGATGCTACCGCCGAAGGTTGTTTGCCAGTACCACACTCTTTGTGTGATAATTTATGAATGTAAACAAGTGTGGATACTGCTATTGGCTTCATATTTCATTGTCACGTCTTTGATTATAGGTAATTATTGCCTATTTTTTATTTTTTTTCGGCCCCTGGCGACGTTTGACTGCGTAGACGTGCGGTCGTTAAAGTGTTAACATTTGTTAATATTGTTTGAACATCTTTTTGAATTTTCAAATTAAAAATCGGATCTACGATTGGTTAAAATGAATGTAACGTTTTTGCGAACAAGAAGATATTATTTTGTTGAGATATATTTTCAACAGACGTATTACAAATCATTGCAAATTCATTATTTCAGAGTGATCGCGATTTTGTTATAGAAGATAATATACTTAAAGGAAAAAATGTACCTTTTTCTACGGAATACACGAATATTGGACAATTAATTTTAGATAGAATGAAAGCTAAGCCCAATTTTGTTGGTCAGGTAGGTAAAAATTATATTAAATAAAGTGTTAATTTAATAGTTGGAAAAAAGATCTCTTATCTTATTGAAACATCTAACTATTTTATTTGGTGTATTAAGAATAACATATACTATCGGAAAATAACAAATATTGTAGAAATCGAGATTAAAGTGTATCAATTATTGAATAAATACGATACTACTGAAACGATAAAAAATTATCAACACTTCTGCCTGTTTTTTTAGTAAAAATATTTGTGATATAAAGTTTCTATCAATTCTTATTTCGTTACTTTGATAAGCAGCAATGATAATGCGATTTTCTATTTGTAGAAGCAAATATTTTGATATATCGTTTCTTAATGAATTGAAATTATAAAAATAGAGTTTAATCGTTTACACTTATCTCAATAGATAAATGTGATCACAGAAGAAACGTATACATTTTCTAAAATGTATGATTATACCGTAAAATGTGCTCTTTATTTGCGTCAACAAAAAATCAAAAGAAATGACGTCGTTGCTTTATGCACTTCCATTACTATGGATAGTTTTGCACCCTTATTTGCTACTTTTTGCGTTGGAGCAATATTTACACCTTGGAATCCAGCAATGGATTTAAGTGAGTCTTGTTGAATTTTTTTAAGCATTTTTAAGGAATACACAATTTTATCTAACAATTTTTTTTAGGAGAGACACGTTACTACATGAAATTATCCGGTGCAAAAATAGTTTTTGCGGACGAAAACTCGGTAGATACGATATTGGAAGCTGCTAAGCTAGAAAGTCACGATATTAAAATCGTCGTATTTGGTGAATCTTCGAATGCTTTGCCCTACTCGAAAATTCTCGATGGTTACAGCAAGTTAGATGTGAATAATTTCGAATGTACACCAATAGATAACGTACACGATTCAGCTGCACTTCTTTATTCTTCTGGCACAACTGGCTCCCCTAAAGCAGTTCTACTATCGCATTTTTCATTTTTATGCAATCTCAGTTTGCCCAACGGTTTTAATGTCGAAGGAATTCCACTCTGGTTTTCTCAATACTTTTGGATAACTGGTGTTTTAGCAACATTGAGTGGTATTTCGAAATATTGCGTAAAACTACTTTATCCTAAATTCGAAGAGGAGATGGCGTGTAAAATTATCGAAAAGTATAAGGTGCGATCAGAAATAGTGTAAAGTAATGAAAAATTATTAATAATAGTAAATTAAAATACTTAACAGTTTTCTTGATCGATTCATGTAATTATAATCTAAAAGACCTGATCTATATGATATTTCGTGTTGTAATAGTATATTTTTTCTATTTTATAAATATTAAATATGTTAAAAGACGAATCATTGATTTCAAAGGTTACATGGGTTTTTATGTCGCCTAGCATGGTGAATAGAATATTAAGATCAGGGTATTTTAAAAAATACGACGTATCCAGTATTAAAAAACTTAATATTAGTGGAAATATATTTACTGAGCAAAGTGAATATCAAGTTAAAGAATGCATATCAAATGCCGATATCATACAAATGTTCGGTAAATATAAATTATTATTATATATATCCAAAGATCTTAAGAAATTAATAATAAATAATTACATTTTTCTTATAGGAATGACCGAACTTGGTAACATCGTAACGACTTCTAAACCAAATCACACAGCAGGTAGCATTGGAACAGTATTGGAAAATTCTCAAATTAAGATTATCGATTTAGAAACTGGAAAATCATTAGGTCCAAATAAGACAGGTGAAATGTTGGCTAAATCGATGACAATTATGAATGGTTATTACAATAATCCTCAAGCAAACAAGGACGCGATAGATGCTGATGGTAAAATGAACAACAATATAAAAAAAATCTAATAAACAAACTTGTTTGAAATCGTTTACTTTAATTAACGGTTATAATTACAGGATGGTTGCATACAGGTGATCTTGCTTATTACAACGAAAATGGCGAAATTTTTATTATGGGTAGATTGAAGGAGACTATGAAGTACCGAGGTAATCAAATTTCCCCAAATGAAATCGAAAATTTATTGCTAACACATCCCGATGTTGTCGATGTTGTGGTTGTGGGTGTACCCCATCTCGAGGATGATGAACACCCTATGGCATTTGTTACCAAGGTTCCCGATTCGAAGGTACGAGAGTGTATTAAAAAAATAAGAAAGTAAATTAGAAAAAAATAATGTAATTATTGTGAGTACTTCTAACATTTATTACATTCTGATTAACATTAAGGTAACCGAACGAGAACTTCAAGAATTCGTTGCAAGAAATATGACGGAGCGATATCATCTACGAGCTGGGGTGAAATTTTTAGAAAATATGCCTTATACGACTTCCGGAAAAATAGCAAGGAATGATCTTAAAGTGCTAGCTAAAAATTATCAAACGAATTGATCATTCAATTTCATTTAGAATTTTTGTCCTTTCAATCGGAGACAGGTAATTTTGAATGTATAAATAAATGAATATTTCTAACAATGAATATTTGTTGATCGACTTTGCTTCCCTGATGAATGAGAGAATATTCCTCGCAGTGACAATCGATTTTTGAATGAGCGTTCCTTTTCGACCATATGTCCAGAAGATTATCCGGGAAGATAAATTTCGTTCCTTTTTCAGGTAGTAACCGCTTTTGTAATGCAGTGTTCTTTTATAAAAAAAAAAAAAAAAGAAACGTTTCCTCGAGAATATCTGGCAAGAAATATTTGTTCTCGGATAAAAGAAATTTTAGGAATTCGAAAACCGTTGGAGATGCTTTGTTCCTTTCTTAGAATATATCCTTGAGGTAGTCCAGCGATACAATAGCAAGAATGCTTTTAAAAAAAAGATTCAGGTCAGTAAGGGACTTTCTCAACGAGGGTCAAACATCGACTTTTTTAGCTAAACGCCTGCATATTTGACCTAAGGGTAAGTTGACGATGCTGAATCGAATGGTGCTAATTTTATTTAAATCTGATCCCGATTACTGTTTTCTTATAACATAATAAAAATGAATTAAAATTATGTATATACAAAAAATAAATTCCACGTTTTTAGAATATCCTTTCATATATATCTTGAATTAATTTTATGTGTGGTTATAAAATTCTTCTTTTTCAAATATGTATTTAATTTGATAAACTAATAAATTTTTACGAGACAAAAAGTCAGTAATTTAAAATTTTATAAAATACATAATTTAATAGGAAAAATATTTAAATTTTAAATTTCGTCTTAAAGAGAATACGTATTCAATTTGATATACAAATAAATTTTTGTGAGGCAAAGAATTTATATCAATTAATTATTCTAATTAATTTTATGGCGAGACACAAAATTAATTCATTATTTTTACTCTCAACTAAATAATAATAGTTTCTGTTAAAATGAATTATTTTTTTTTTACTCAAGGTTCATTATTTTTGACAATAAATAAAGAAATGGCGTGCCATAAGCATCAAGATTCGATTTAAAAGTGCCGCGCTTATACGCCGATATATATAGATATATAGAACGCTCGACGCACGATGGCCAAAACGAAATATTCTCGCTACCGAAAGAAAAAATAGAAAGAGAGAAATATCGGTTTTCTTTCTCACTCGCACTCGTATACAAAAGGCTCGACGCTCGATGGCCAAGACGTAAAATTCTTGCTACCGAAAAAAAAAATATAAAAAGAGAAATATCAGAACGCTCAACAATCGATGGCCAAGGACAATAATACTCGTTATCGCATGATAAATAAAAAGAGAGAAATATTGGTTTCTTATTTCAGTCGCACTTGCATTCAAGATTGTTCGTTTGTGTTTAGTACACACGGAAGCTCGCACGCACACTAGCCCGCTCGCGTGTAAAAGCCGACTGAGAGGCGGAACTTGCCATAACTCTTACAATTATTTTTACCATCTTTTTTCCAATATTTCTCGCTTATTTTTGCAGATACGAAGATAACCTTAGAACATTTTATATGTATTTTTCAATTCTCCACAACTTTTGTTTGAAACTTTTTTCGATTAAATGCCTAGATTCTAAGATAAGGCCATATCTTACCCTTTTTCTCAAAACCTCGGGATCAGATTTAAATAAAATTAGCACCATTCGATTCAGCGTCGTCAACTTACCCTTAGGTCAAATATGCAGGCGTTTAGCTAAAAAAGTCGATGTTGGCCCTCGTTGACTGGCCGATACACCATATATATTCTATACACCTATATACAATAAGTGGTGGGGAGGAATGCAAAGGGCATTCCGGAAAAATCAACGCGCGCACAAATCCCCCACCGACGATCTTAACGATACCTACAATTGGTCAGAATTCTTCCCCTTCTATTTCCTTACGATCCCTTAAAAGGGCGTGCGAGATCCTGTTTTAACGCTTTCTTTTTACAAACACTCACAACTAAAAGTTATATTGCGAAGTGTGAAATAAGTTATACAGTGATTATAAGATCGTAGTGTTCGTATAAAGTTTTGTTATTAACAGAATTTTGTATATTTCGTGTGGATAATTATTTGGACGTCGAATCAAAAAAGATCAACCAGTCGTGTATATAAAACCATCTAGTGGAATTCTGCGTGTTGAAAGAAATAAAACTAATATTCGAGATAACAAATATAAGTTACGAAACTTATTAATATAAACTAATTATTTGTTAAAATGGCACAAGCGCATAATACGTGTATGGATATAGAGCCACCAAATCTTACGACAAGTTCTATTGAGAAAGATAGTTTTTCGAACAGATACCTTACACCAGAGAAAGCAACAGAATCTATCGATTATTTGGATGGTCAAAATATGAATCCGTTTCTTTTTATTAAATTATGCCAAGATGCTTATGAAAAAATAGACCCATTAGAAGTTGAGAGTTTGACTACTCTTATTCGTTCTAAAATTGGTGAAGAAATTAAAGGTTTATTAAGTCAGACGGAATTAAATTTCGATGAATTAATGTTTGAATTGAAGCGAGTGTTTATATTCAAACGTGAACAGACCCTTATAATCGAAGAACTCTTTAGTCACGAACAAAAGGTGTATGAAAATCCTGTGAGATTCGGGAAAAGATTATTAAATATATTAGGATACTTAGAAGAAACTATACACAAACTGAAAGTTTTTGGAGAAACGCCATATATGGACTTGAAGAGTGTGGAAAAAATGGCTATAAGTGATTTTATAAAGAAAATAAGGAATAGTGACGAATTAAAGATGGCATTAGAGCAGTATAAACCAAATTCGATGAGACAAGCTATTGAACTATTACAACGCATATGGAATTCTAACAATGCTGTATACGAGACTTATCCATATGATTTAATGCTATTTGAAAATACCAATTGTCTGTATTGTGAGAATAGAAAATTACATTGCTACGACTGCCCCTTTCAAGATAAATTGGACATAAATACATTGAATCTAAGGAGAATAGTCTTATATAAAGAATATTATGAGAACATGCCAGTACAAGATGATCCTGATCATTTTAAATTTGCTCCAGATTTCTTTCATCAGATTATGGAAAGCTCAGATGAAACTTACAACAAACTAAAACGGTTACCTATTTTTCAAGATAATAGATTTTATACACTATTTGACAAAAATAGAAAGAGACTAAAAAAATTATCTCCAAATATTTTGTCAACATTACCACAAGTAAAACCGCCTAACAAATTATGTAAACTTTGTGAGATTATACGAATGAGAAATTCGAGAATGACTAAGAGGTCGGAGACTCTAGAATACTGTTCACGGTGCTTTTATAAACATAATAATAATGTAATGTCGCCATTAAATAACAGAGAATTATACCATACGAATAATACATATACTGAAAAAGAAACATCACAATTATGTACTCAGATAGTAAATTTATACATAGAAAAATACTTAAAATGATCTTCATTTTGAATCATAACAACAATTTATAAATTTTATATAGAAAGAAGTAGATTTTTAATCTATCTTATTTTTAATATTTATCTTATTATATAGAATGAAAAAGAAGACATTTTATTAAATAAGTAATAAGGTTTTTAAAATAAATAAAATTAGAATATAAAAAATAAAATCTAGACATTGAGATATAAGTATGTTTGGAAGAAAAAAAAATCATATTATCTTTCATAAGAATATATAATTTACTAATAAAATATTTTATATTAAAATATCATTAAAAAAAAACTTTAAAAATAAATATACGAAATAGCATTTTTTTTTTTTTTAGAACTACAAATAGTTGCATAGAATATTTTGTGTGCGTGTGTGTGCCTTCAGAAATGCATTTAAATACATATTTTAAAATGAAGCAATTTAAAACACTCAAATAAAAAAGAATCCAAAAGGTTTGATGATAACTCCAACGATGATCACCTGTAACAAGAAGAAAATTAGATTAATCATACAATCAAGTGATAAAATAGCCTAACATATAAGTGGTCCAATTTACAGATGCACTTTTCATTTGAATTGTAAAATAAAATTAAATTAAAACGCGTGATTTTACATTAAAAAATATAATTAATTAAGAAACAGGAAAAGTACAAATATTATAATAAGTTACTAATAAAAATATTATCCTATTAATTATTATAAAATACTTTAAAACTACGTTATTTACAAAAAAAAATTGCAAATTTAATAAAATATAATAACAGTAAAAAATCTTAAAGACGAAACAAGACAGAAGAAATGACTGTAATATTTACTGAACGTTATTCAAACTTCTAAATTTAATAATACCAAAATTTTAATATTTCTGACTTTAACTAAACACATGTGCATCTTTCTGACGATTTTGAGGGACACAAATCTGGTGTCCCAAGGAGATGGAATGGTCCATCATCTCCAATTACAACTACAAATTAATGACGAGCAAGCAAGTAACATAATAAAATATAAAATGTGACTAGAGAACTATTCTCGAAAAGTTCGAACTTGCTGTTGAATCTTTGAAAATAACTCAATAGTCTCAATAGTAGTTGCCCTCTTCAGCCACATTTAAGTGGGGGCCTCTTCGGCATTAGCCTCTTCGGCATTTAGCCTCTTCTTTCTTCATGCCCTAAACGCTGCTGTGAGGCTTTTTCTAAGCGCATTTTACAATACAAGTCGTATAGTTATATTTATTCTCTGTTCCAGTGACTTCTTTTCCTCCACCCATTGTTGTCTTTCTACCATCCACAATTTCTTCTCCTCTTTCCATTCCTCTTCCCTTTTTTCTAAAATACTAATTAAACTTTCTAATTTCTTTTCCATTCTACCCAACTTCTCATTCATCTCTCTACTATCCTGGTTCTCCTTCTCAAAACATAACCTCGACTGCTCCATCTCCTTTTTGTCTGCATTACTCCTTGTTTTGATATTTCCGCTCGCTTTACCATTCATTTTAATATTTCTCCTTGACCTGTCAGAAATCTTCCTTACCGACTCTTCCACCAACGCTTTATCCTCTATCCTAACCTCACTCTATCAGGCGTCCTCCCTCTTTTACACTTTTTTCCTCCACTCTACACTCTCCTTATATTTACTCAAATGCCTCAACAGATATTTGATCTAATCGATGAACCTATTATTAACACTTTGCATTTAAAAAATTCAATAATATCAAACAAAAGCAGAAACTAGTAAAATAGTCTTACTTTTTTACTCGACCACTTTTATCTTTTATCTTTACTCTACTTTGTATTTACTATACAGATAAAACAAATGAAGTATTCAATAGGAATTACTAAAGAGCAAAGCGTTAATATACTTAATATTAAGTAAGTATCCAACGTATTCAGCTATCTTCACTTTTTCGAAAAGAAATTAATTTTTAAGAGAACGCAAAGACTTTTGAATCGTTCGATACTGATTTATATTTCGCAGTACAGAGTATCAGCAATATATGGAAAAAATAAAGGAAATATTTAAATGATAAATGAATCTAGAGGTTGCTGAAACTTTGTATAATATCCGGAGAAGAAATTGTCCACTCCTGAGTGGAAATTACAATCGCGCGACTTCTCCGGTCTCTACCTACTTACAAATTAAATAAACATTCACACCTAAGTATGCTACCTGCCTATATATTGTCAATATCTAAAAAGATCAAGCATACATGCATACCCACCCACTCACTCCACGATTCTCTCACATACCACCAGGGTGCAAAAGCCTAAACTAGAGAGCATGCCCCGGGGCACCTCCGACACCCTAGTTCCAACGCGTGTTTTCTAAACTTATGGGAGTACGTACCAATGCTGTAATCGTCTATCAAGGCTAGTAATTATTGCAAAAATGACTAATGCAAAAATACAAGTATAAATTAGTATATATTGCATACTAGTTATATACGAGTATATTATAGTTTCCACAAATAAATGCGGTAACTCTACTATGCAAAACGATTGTTAAAAAAGAAAATTTCGTATCGTACGCGTGACTCTACAAGTTATTTTTATCCAATAACTTTAAAAAATAATAAGCGCGGTATTACGTATCGCGAAACGATGTACAATGCACACACCTAACGCACACACAAGTGCAATGTACACCGTGCAATCACTAGCACAATGACAGCCGCCAATAGGGGGGAAAAACTTAAAACTAAACCCATACTAACCGTTTCTCACCCATACGTGTAACACCTGGGCATACGCATAGATGAGAACGCAGAAAGTATAAGGGGGAGAAACGGGAAATTAGTACATTAGAAGCTGAAAATCCTGATCTAAAAAGTATGATTAAATACACATAAATACATAACACATAAATATACATTTTTATAAAAATTTATCTAAGCGGCTAAGGACTCTACAATTTATTTGATAAATAATAACTTTTAATATCTTTTAATATCTTTAAATATCTTTTAATATATTTCAAAACCTCGGACGACTCCTTTCATTAAGTTGGCTGTTCTAATAAAAGAACTGGGCTTTGAGCCACCACTTAACTGCTAGAATCTATCCGTCGCGAATGAGTTTGTCTTCTTGCTCATGTATTTATAATATCGAGGTATCGATATATTGAAATTAATCGCGATTAGATAAACTAGGTACGAAGCAATGCATGTAAGACATTTGTTACATGCTTTTCTCGACGAAAACGAGTAAATTAATGCTCGATTTCACCACTACTAACCACGAGCAAAACACGTAATAAAAAAGAAAGTGCATTAATTATTTGCATGATTAATTAAATGAATTTAACCGGTGAGACAAGAAAACCTATCCTGAACTAATATAAAATATACAATACAATATACAATACAATATACAATACAATATACAATTTTCATGAGTAACTCCTAGAAAGGAATTACTCATGTGCTCGTCACTAATTTATTTAAATAATTACAACCAGTAACTCGTGCCGATTAGGACCTTTCATCCTCGACATGATTGAGCACCGGAGGGACTTTAAATTTTTTGACTCACTACGTAAGAAGTTCTACGATGGCTCCAAAACACTCCTACTTCGCAGCAAGTATTATAGTTTGACGATCGAAGAGTTCCTCGATTTGGTATTGAAGGAGATCCACCGAAGATCCACCGAAGATCCATCGAAGATCCATCGATGATCCATCGAAGAATTCATCCCATATTTTAATTATATTTAACGATACAACACTCCCGTATATTGCTTCGCGCACGATAGCAATGCACGAACACTTGCAACACTTCACAAACACAATTCACAAACACTTCCAACACTGACATATTCCCATGATGATCTGAAACAGAAATAAAAACAAAATTATGAATATCATTGTTGTAAGAAAAAATTATTATAATTATTGAGAAAGTGTTTAAAATAAAAATTGACTTACGTTTATTCTTCATTGATGAATGCACGATGGGTATCCTACCCTTAGGATGACGATGAGCACACGTTTAAACCGAATAAAAGAAACTTGCGGAGTTTCTTCACGCGAAAAAACGAAACTTTTACATACGGCGAACAACACTGTTTCTACTCTTTTCGATTCTTTTATATTTTATTTTATCGATGCAACACACGAGTACCTCATTGCCTACGCGCTCGATTGCAATGATGTTCTGAAACAGAAAAAGAAAAAGAACAATTAATATCATCGTTATAATAAAAAACCATTGAAATTACCATAGAAATGTTTCATAGATAAATATACTTACTTTTAGTCTTCATTGATGACTGCAGGATGGGTATCCTACCCTTAAGATGACGATGAATAAAATAAAATTAAATAAAGAATCTGAAAAGCTGAAACATACTAAAAAGATTATAGAACAATATAACCTGTAAATCATTCCTGAAGGTAAAACACACATTCACATTCTATAAGAATTGATATAATTAAAAGTAAAATTTATCAAATATTTGTAAAATCTACCAAAATATGCAACTATTTGCTGATAGTGCTTGCTTTGTATTTTAATATACAAACTCTAACACTATCAATTACCTACGTCTTACTACTTGTATAAAATTACATACAAAGTATGTAATGTTAAAAAAAGTTATCAATCAAAATCTTTAATGTTGTCTAAAAAAAGACAATAACTGTAGCAGTAAACTTAATGAAAAATAAAATAACAAGTATATCAGCTTTTATACTATCCAATGCTATAATGAACTTTATAAAAGATTAGATTAATAATGATGAGGTTAGAAATAAAATTATTGAATAATTAAATACGTCACTTTCGTTGGTCTTAACATATCCAAGGACTGAGAGGGAATGACGATCTTTCTATACTTGTCCTTGCCTGTGTCGTATGTTCGTTCGGCTGTTTACGTGTTCTCGTACGTATGATCTCGGCTCGAACATTTTCTGGAAATGTACAAACACAGTCAGACTCTTGTATATGTTGAATCTTTTGTATTGTTTTTTTTTTCCTTCCCATTCTTTCACTCTTTCTTCTTCTCTCTCTACAAGCATTCTCTATCTCTCACACTCTTTCTATTACACTTTACTATGTTATAAAAAAAGAGATAGAATTACCTCACGAATATGAAGATAAAAAGTGAACACAACAATAAGGTTAGATATATATATTCGTGCTGGATTCTCCCAATGTTTGGAAACTAAAGAAAAGTAAAAAAAAAAAATAAAATTACATTATTACAATATAAAGAAAATCAAATATATGAATTTTTTGTATGTGTGTTACGAGCTACCCATACATATGCAAATACATATATATGTGCCAATTATGTATTGCGTATAAAAATCGAATTTAATACGAAATACGATCTACGAAGAAATATTATTACTAAAAATGATTAATTATAGCATCATTAGAGATTTTTGAACGTGAAAATAAGCTTGAAAAATTAGAAAAAATATTGTTAACCAACAAACTGTGGGATTTGACGCGGAACCAAAATACAACGATTTTATTTTAACTGATATTGTTCAAACTTTTTAATATTTCGTTTTGAAAACATTCACGTATAAAAATCTTGCTTGTAGCTATCGTTTGATATATAATAGAAGGCTGCATCTTAGAAAATATCTTTTAATTACCTGAGATTAACAAGACGACAAAATATCCGTGCGATCTCCAGAACAGACGCCAGGAAAAGGAAAGAAGGAAATTATGCAAAGAGCGCTGATTGGCTGATAATTATTTCGGACGTCATGTGACCAATTAGAAGTTCACGTA
This sequence comes from Polistes fuscatus, assembly GCF_010416935.1. Classification (NCBI taxonomy): domain Eukaryota; kingdom Metazoa; phylum Arthropoda; class Insecta; order Hymenoptera; family Vespidae; genus Polistes; species Polistes fuscatus. Next base: position 9,847,945 of record NW_025113151.1, on the reverse strand, counting down.
TACTTGTAAATTAAAATTATTACTAACGTTTTATACACACACACACACAAAAGTTTGCCTTCACATGTACGTTACTCGGCTTTCTTCATAACCACGTTAGTCAAACTTAATATGATAATTTATAATTAAATAAATCAAAAATTTATTCTATTTTTCTATTTAGTGTGTACACGTATCTTGTTAATATTTAAAAAATAACGAATAGACTAAAGACAATATACACTAAAAACTTTGTTACATCTCACAGAAAAACACGATCGTATAGAAAAGAAACGTCGTTATAGAATCTTTAAAACAAATGACATAAAGCACTGCAGCCATCCTTAAAGAAATAAAATAACAAGACTTACTGGAGCAGTGATTTGGTACCTAATCGATAATGCAGATCAATAACGCGAACTTTTTCATTATCGACACAAATTATGCGAATTTATTCTTTCATAGATGACATGCGATATATTGTTTTTGAAGATGTCTACAATAAATCCTTTTAAAAAAATCCAGTCAGTTTTCTTTTGCATTGAATGAGCAGATATCTCAGTCTTCTTCTATTATACTGGTAAGCTTATAGATAATTTACATATTTCATTAATATATTAATTATATATAATTATTATAAGAATTTATCATTTATATATTGTATTATATAAGAATTATTATAAAAGTTTATAATAATTATTATAACAATATTATAAAAGAATAATTTATATATAATATAATAATTAAATTCTTTTAATTGTTTATACGTAGAACATAATTTTAATTTGATATCTTATTACAGGTTAACCAAAAGTTTAAATTATGTCGAGCAACGTCATAAAAATCGAATGTATGATATTCTTTTGATTATCGAAATATATCGATACAGTGTTATTTCGTACTGTGACAAGTTGTCATCAATGTTTTCTACTCCGTACAGTTAAGCTATAATTAATTATTTTTTCAATTGTTTAAATAAGATATAATGAATGTGTCGTATACTTAACTAATGTTTAAACAATAGTATATTTTTTAAATATTAGATACTTATTAATATATACTTTAAAAACAAAATCATTTTGAATTCGAGGTAGTAATGAGGTTATAATGTTTAAACAAATGTAATTTAGTTTAAACAATTATATAATGATTAGAAGAGTGCTAAAATCAGAATATTATAATCTTAAAATCTATTTATTTCGATTATTAGGTATGTTATACATATGAAGCATTAAGAAAGTCATATAAACAAGATTCAATAAAAAAACATTAATCAAGGATAACGTGCCAGTTTAACGATGGAATTCGAAGAGGATGGTACATTGTAAGGTAAATTCACGTTTTTAGATTACAATTTGCATCTTTTTCGATTAATTAACAATCAATTAAAGTATATCGACCATTCTTATTCACTCTATTTATAATACAGAAAATTTTTACCCTCCAAGTCACCACTGCGAAAGAGCGGTAAATTAGTTACATAAAAATAAAAGAAATATAAAAATCAGAGCGTGTGTGTGTGTGTGTGTGTTATAAAATTAAATTTTATTATTTCGGTGCATTATTCCCTTTAAACACATGCGTAGCGTTTGGATGGGCATACAAACAACTTTTAATAAAATTACTTTTAAATAGTACAACATGCCAGTCTGAAAGGGGAATTTCGAGAAAAACGGTACACAGAACATATAATCTGAGCTTTTAAATAACTATAGATACTTGCATCGATTAATTAAAAATTATTATAATGCACTAGTGCACTCTCTTTATGTTACAGTAGAATTTTATCCTCGAAGTCATCACTGCGCAGAAGCATTAACATAATTATATTAAATAGATAAAAATACGAAAATCACACAGTATATAATCTTAAATTTTATTAAATAGTTTTATTATTCTTTTTATACACATGTTCAACGTTCGGAAGATCGTGTAAACAACTTTCACCAAAAGAACTTCAACGGAGGATAATTACTCAGATCAACGGTGGATTTCGAGGAGGAGGGATCACAGAACATATAATCCGAGCTTTTAATCGACAATAGACATTTTTATCGATTAATTAACAAATTATTTTAATGCACTAGTGCACTCTCTTTATGTTACAGTAGAATTTTATCCTCGAAGTCATCACTGCGCAGAAGCATTAACATAATTATATTAAATAGATAAAAATACGAAAATCACACAGTATATAATCTTAAATTTTATTGATTAGGTGGATTATTCACTTTATACACATGCGCAACGTTACGAAAGTCATATAAATAAAATTTAATAAAAGAAATTTTATAGAGGACAATGACTCAAATCAACGGTGGATTTCGAGGAGGAGGGATCACAGACCATATACTCCGATTTTTTAAGCAACAATAGACATTTTTATCGATTAATTAACAATTATTTTAATATTTTAATACATTCTCTTTATATTTCAGATTATTTAGACACATATATGTACTAGTATATATAGGTATTACATACTTATTAACATATTTTAAATATTAAATAATTTCGATCCGATATTTTACTAGATGAAAATTTTACCCCACCTCCTCGAAGTCATCACTGCGCAAGAGCGTAACAACAAATGTACATTAGTTTAAACAATTATACAAAAAATAAAAGAATATTAAAATGAGAGCGTTATAATATTAAATTTTATTGATTAATTTTATTGATATTTTTTTATGCACATGCGCAATTTTCGGAAAGTCACATAAACAACTTTCACCAAAAGAACTTTAACAGAGGACAATGACTCAATCCAACGGTTTATTTCAAAGAGGATGGTACATAGATCATACAATCCGAGCTTTTAAACAACAATAGAGATTTTTATCGATTAATTAACAATTATTTTAATATTTTAATACATTCTCTTTATATTTCAGATTGTTTAGACACATATATCTACTAGTATAAGCATTACATACTTATGAACATTCTTTGATTATTAAATAATTTTGATGGATATTCTTTTCATAGACAATTTCCCCCTCCAAAGTTAAAACTGCACAGGAACGTCAAAAAAAATTTACATTAATTTAAACAATTGCATAGTAATGAAAAAAGCTAAAATCAGAGCGTTATAATTTTAAATTTTATTAATTTAATGTATTATTCCCTTTATACACATGCTTAACGTTCGGAAGATCCTGTAAACAACTTTCACCAAAAAAACTTTAACAGAGGACAATGATTCAATCCAACGGTTTATTTCGAAGAGGATGGTACATAGATCATACAATCCGAGCTTTTAAACAACAATAGACATTTTTATCGATTAATTAACAATTATTTTAATATTTTAATATACTTTCTTCATATTTCAGATTATTTAAACATATATGTACTAGTATAAGCATTACATACTTATTAACATACTTTGAATAATAAATCAGAACTTTATATAATTTGAATTTCTATTTATTACAATTAATTTTCTCGTTATATACATAAGAAACTTTCGGAAAGCCATGTAAACAACATTAAATAGAAAAACTTTATATATGACAACGTGTCAGTCTTACAGTACAGTCAGTCTACAGATTTCGAAGAGGAAGGTTCATCAAAAGGTACATCCATATTTTTCGATTACAATATACATTTCTATCGATTAATTAACAATTATTTGAATATTCTAGTACATTCTACTTATATTTAAAATTAGTTTCAACGCATATACATTGTTTTAAATATTACATAGCTATCATAGTACTTTGAACAGAAAACAATTTTGATACGTTATGAATTTATGATTTTTTTTACATGACTGTTATTACCTACTTTCTTTCGTATAAACATAAATAGAGTTCCCATTACATATATTGTTTTCTAATTAGTTCTCTATTAGACTTCGACGTGTTAAATTCAATTCGTATTATTGGCAAAACAATTTTAATGAATATTTATTTAAATTTGGGTCTTCGGAAGCGGTTACCTCCTCGTGGTTAGACCCGGGCAATAGTGTTTTACTTTCAGTATAATGTTTAACATATTTTATATGTTATACATTCCATTGCAAGTAAAATCCAGCTAAAGACCGCTTACCATAAACATTGTAATGATAATTAGTTTCTTCCATTTTCCTAATTAATATCATATTACAATTCATTACATTGTTTTCCCTTTAATACTACCTTCATATTATATCCCACATTAAAATACTCGATTTATTTAATAGGAACACTAATCTTGTGCATTCTTTCAGACGTTTTTGACGTGCAGTGCGGTCGGTAAAGCACGTCTCGGTCGCGTTCGCGTTCGAGTTCGCGATAAAAAACTTTTTTATAGTTTTTTATTTTCGTTACCGTCCACCCATCGTCATCATAAGGGTAGGAGACCCATCGGGCATTCATCACTGAAGATTAAAAGTAAGTAAATTTTTCTATGAAACATTTTCTATGATAAATTTTCAATAGTTTTCGATTACGACGAAGATATTAATAGTCCAGTCAACGGGACTGGAAAACTCAGCCGTTTTCCTCGATCTCAGGAAAGAAGGTGAAAACTTGATATAAGGGTAAATAGACGACGCTGAATCGAATGGTGCTAATTTTTTTGAGGTGAAAGGTGCCGTTTTTGAGAAAAAGGGTAAAAAAGGATAAAAATTGGTAAAAAATGGCTTTATCTTAGAATCTAGGAATTTAATCGAAAAACGTTTCAAACAAAAGTTGTAGAGAATTAAAATATACATAAAAAATGTTCTATGAGTTATCTTCGTATTTTCAAAAATAAGCGAATAAAATTGGATTGAAGATGGGAAAATAATTGTAAGAGTGGGGAAGCAAGTCCCGCCTCTCAGTCGGCTTTTACACGCGAGCGGGCTAGTATGCATAAAACTGAATTAAATATTAATTTATTTATTTTTTTATTTTTTTTTCTTTTTTCTTTTTTTATTTTTTTTTATTTTTTTTTTTTTATTTTTTTATTTTTTTTTATTTTTTTTTTATTTTTTTTTTTTATTTTTTTTTTTTTTCCTCTCTTTAATTATCTCTCTATAATCTCGCAACGCGAGTTTTGATATTATTATGAATCAAATATAAAAAAATTCAGTTTTATTTTATGATAAATTTGAGATGGAATTTTATACACCTTTGTTACCTGTTACCTGCCAAAGCCACCGCTGCCTCAGCTTCATGGGTGGGGATCATTTTTACCTGTATTAGGGACACACATAGAAAAATTTTCAGCTTTTATGAAAATCCGAAGGTCTGGCACTTACGGGCTCTTGGACTATAAGTAGTAACGTCTTCGCTTCTCGCGCTGGGTATTTAACGTTCGATTCTTTGTGGGGGAATTATTTTTTTTGTAAGTTTTTCTATCCTTAGGTTATATAAATTGTTTTTACATTTCCTAATTTCTAATTATATATAGAAAAAAATTAAAATTATTACAAAAAAATTAAAAGCAATAAATTTTTTTACATCTTGCACAAATAAAGGAAGATTTATTACTTAAATTACAAATTCATCCTGTAAATATCATCCTAAAAAATGTCTCGTTTCGGCACGTTAAAAATTAATTTTTGTTATTTATTGGATATTATTTAATTTATAATTAGTAACTTTATTACTCGCGTAATAATGTTGATTTCTTAATAAATTTTATATCGTTAGTGCAAAATTTAAAAAAAATCTGAGGTGGGACTCACTGACCGTCTCCTTGTTAAGGATAGAAAAACTTATAAAAAAAAATAATTCCCCCACAAAGAATCGAACGTTAAATACCCAGCGCGAGAAGCGAAGACGTTACTACTTACGCTAACGCACCACTCGATAATTTCTCAATTTATTTCGTACAATTCTTAAGACTTCGAAGATGAATCAGATTGCATTACTATTTTCTTATAACATAATAAAAATGAATTAAAATTATGTATAGACAAAAAATAAATTCCACGTTTTTAGAATATCCTTTCATATATATCTTGAATTAATTTTATGTGTGGTTATAAAATTCTTCTTTTTCAAATATGTATTTAATTTGATAAACTAATAAATTTTTACGAGACAAAAAGTCAGTAATTTAAAATTTTATAAAATACATAATTTAATACGAAAAATATTTAAATTTTAAATTTCGTCTTAAAGAGAATACGTATTCAATTTGATATACAAATAAATTTTTGTGAGGCAAAGAATTTATATCAATTAATTATTCTAATTAATTTTATGGCGAGACACAAAATTAATTCATTATTTTTACTCTCAACTATAAATAATAATAGTTTCTGTTAAAATGAATTATTTTTTTTTTACTCAAGGTTCATTATTTTTGACAATAAATAAAGAAACGGCGTGCCATAAGTATCAAGATTCGATTTAAAAATGCCGCGCTTATACGCCGATATATATAGATATACAAAACGCTCGACGCTCGATGGCCAAGACGTAAAATTCTTGCTGCCGAAAGAAAAAATATAAAAAGAGAAATATCAGAACGCTCAACAATCGATGGCCAAGGACAATAATACTCGTTATCGCATGATAAGTAAAAAGAGAGAAATATTGGTTTGTTCTCTCACTCGCACTTTCATTCAAGACCGAGAGTCCCGAAGATTGTCGAAGATCCTTCGTTTGTGTATTAGTGCACACGGACGCTCGCACGCATACTAGCCCGCTCGCGTGTAAAAGCCGACTGAGAGGCGGGACTTGCTTCCCCACTCTTACAATTATTTTCCCATCTTCAATCCAATTTTATTCGCTTATTTTTGAAAATACGAAGATAACTCATAGAACATTTTTTATGTATATTTTAATTCTCTACAACTTTTGTTTGAAACGTTTTTCGATTAAATTCCTAGATTCTAAGATAAAGCCATTTTTTACCAATTTTTATCCTTTTTTACCCTTTTTCTCAAAAACACCTCAAAAAAATTAGCACCATTCGATTCAGCGTCGTCTATTTACCCTTATATCAAGTTTTCACCTTCTTTCCTGGATATTCAGAAAAACGGCCCCCGTTGACTGGACTATAATCGTTCTTTTTCATTTTCTGTTTCAGAACATCATTGCAGTCGAGCGCGTAGGCAATGAGGTACCGAGTGTTTGCATCATTAAACAAAAATCGGAAATTTTTCGGGTAAAGAAACTTCGAAAGTTTCTTTTATTCGGTTTATACGTGTGCCATCGTCATCCTAAGGGTAGGAGACTCATCGGGCATTCATCACTGAAGATAAAAGGTAAATTAATTTTTCTATTAAATATTTCTTTAATAATTACTTATAATTTTTAAACGATAACAATGATTCTAATCGTTTTGTTTTTTCTTTTTCTTTTTCCAGAAGGCTAAGTGTTTGTGTTAGTGTTTGAACTGCGTGCAATGCAGTTGTAAAAATTAGAATCAGTGTCGTGGTCGCGATAAGAAACACGTAAGTTTCTGATTTTCGTTGGAACCGTCTACGGCATCGTCATCTTAAGGGTAGGAGACCCATCGGGCATTCATCAATCAAGATAGAAGGTAAATTCATTTTTCTATTAAACATTTCTTTAATAATTACTTGTAATTTTTAAATGGTAACAATGATACTAATAGTTTTCTTATTTTCTCTCTTTTCAGAAAGGTAAGCAAGTGTTGGTGTTTGATTTTTGAACTGCGCGCAATGCAGTTGTAAAAATTAGAGTCAGTGTTTGTACGAATAATTAAAAAATACAATTTTTATCGCGAAGTAGATTCAGTGTTTGCTCGAATAATTAAAATACAATTTTTATCGCGAAGTAGAGTCATGTTTGTACGATAATTAAAATAAAATTTTGATCGCGAATATAATATATATAAATTTTGATTCGTACGATAATTAAAATAAAATTTTTATCGCGGAGTAGAGTCAGTGCATTCGGTCATCGTCACCCTAAGGGTAGGAGACCCATCGTGCATTCATCAATGAAGATTAGAAGTAAGTATATTTTTCTATGAAACATTTTCTATGATAAATTTTCAATAGTTTTTGATTACGACGACGATATTAATCGTTCTTTTTCATTTTCTGTTTCAGAACATCATTGCAATTCGTGCGCGAAGCAATGTAACGGGAGTGTTTGATCGTTTATAATTATAATTTAAAATCACGGATTAGAAGCACGATCGTTCGTTAATTAAAATTCGGTCGCGTTTCGCGTTCGTGTTCGCGTTCGCGTTCGCGTTCGCGTTATTTTTGAGATTTATATATTCAATTAACTGCGAGCAATGCAGTTAATTGCATTAGAGTTTGTTCGTATAAAATTATAGTTTTTTAATTTTAAAACAGTCGTACAGACTGTTCGCGAAGTAGAGTCAGTGAAGTGCATCAGTGAAGTGACCGCCTATCGGGAGTGAAATTTTTCTTTGCATTGACTGCGTGCAATGCAGTCTTTGAATTAGATTGTAGAATCAGTGTTTGTACGAATAATTAAAGTAACATTTTAATCGCGAAGTAGAGTCAGTGACCGGGCGTAAATTAAATTCAAATCGTATCGCGTATGTAGATTCAGTGTTGTTCGCCGTATAAGAAAAATTTCGGTTTCGCGATAAGAAACTCTTCTATAGTTTCTTATATTCGTTTACCGCGATATTAGAGTCACGGGAGTGCGAGGAAAAGTGCATCGAGGAATTCTCCCATGGATCTGATGGACGAGGGATGCAGCTGGACCATTTGCTACGAAGTAGGAGTGTTTTGGAGCCACCGCAGAACTTCTAATGCTATTGTTCATATTGCATACATGCGTCATTTTATTTTAAAATGCACATATATGTAATATAACATTTAGCAGGTCGTGAGTTAAAATTTAAAGTCCCTCCGGTGCTCAATCATGCCGAGGATGAAAGGTCCCAATCGGCACGAGTTACTGGTTGTAATTATTCCAAAAAATTATTGACGAGCACATGAGTGATTCCAAAAAAGGATTAGTCCTTTTTTGAAATTGCTCATGAAAATGTATATTTTATTGTATGTTATATTATTAGTTCAGGATAGGTCTTCTTGTCTCATCGGTTAAATTCATTTAATTAACAGTGCAATTAATTAATGCACTTTTCTTTTTTATTACGTGTTTCGTTCGCGTTTAGTAGTGGTGAAATCGAGTATTAATTTACTCGATTTCGTCCAATAAAGCATGTAATAAATGTCTTACATGCATTGCTTCGTACTTAGTTTATTTAATCGCGATTTTATTTTTCGATATAATCAAAAAATGAGCAAGAAGACAAACCCATTCGCGACGGATAGACTCTGGCTGTTATATGGTGGCTCAAAGCCCAGTTCTTTCATTAGAACAGCCATTTAACGAAAGAGTCGTCCGAGATTTTTATTATTTTTTTTAAATTCTTAAAATCTTTTTAAAAGTCATTATAAATGACTTGTAGAGTCATAGCCCGCTTAAATTAATGAGAGAACATTTTTATATAATAATCAAATCTTAGATTAGGATTTTCAGCAATTAATATACTAATCCCCGTTTCTCCCCCCTATACTTTCTGCGTTCTCATTTATGCGTGTGCCCAGGTGTTACACGTATGGGTGAGAAACGGTTAGTATGGGTTTAGTTTTAAGTTTTTCCCCCCCATTTGGCGTCTGTCATTGTGCTAGTGATTGCACGATGTACATTAAACATGTGTGTGCGGTTAGGAATGTGTATTGTACATCATTTCGCGATACGTAATACCGCGCTTATTGTTTTTTAAAGTTATTGAATAAAAATAACTTGTAGAGTCACGCGTACGATACAAATTTTTTTTTTCTTTAACAATCGTTTTGCATAGTAGAGTTACCGCATTTATTTGCGGAAACTATGATATACTCGTATATAACTAGTATGCAATATACTAGTTTATACTTGTATTTTTGCATTAGTCATTTATGCAATAATCACTAGCCTTGACAGACGATTACAGCAATTGGTACGTACTCCCATAAATTTAGAAAACGCGTTTGAACTAGGGTGTCGGAGGTGCCCCGGGGCATGCTCTCTAGTTTAGGCTTTTGCACCCTGGTGGTATGTGTGAGAACCGTGGAGTGTGTGGGTGGGTATGCATGTGTATTTTTTTGAGCGAATGTGAAACTTTAATTATAAGTAGGTAGGACCCCGGAATGGCACGTGGCATACTTGCACTTTTCAGTGCGAGTCCCCACCTCCGGGTTTTATACGGAATTGTCACAAAATTATATCTTTTTTTATTCTATCTTGCTTGACTTGTAAATCTTTTTGTGACAATTCTGTAATATGCATTATGTATCATGATTCAAAGGGATTTGCAACCATTTAAGAAATTCATTTCATTCTATCTCGAACGAGATAGAGTCGAAATCAAATCCGCAAAACCTTTGATGAATTGATACTTAGTTTTAAGTATTATAACTAGCACTTCGCACTATCGCGATTTAATCTTTGAAATGTTTCATATAATTTAATATAAAAATAAATTAAATAAAAATATTGCAAAGAAATGCATTGCATTTTTAGTATTATTTTTATTTCAATTCGATTATATTACTCGATAGTAAAAGTGCGAAGTGTTATTAGGTCATCGATTAGCATAATTAACTGCTCGGACATTCGATTAAATGTGCTCGTGTAATATGTGCACAGTCGATGAACTTTTAAGTTCGTTGATTGTCCACGAGCTAGGATAGCTAACGGGAAACGCGAATGCATTTTGTAATAATTAATAAATAGAGTCACCCCCTAACGAACATCGGAATTATTTGCATAAGATGTATGATGAAAGAAAATAAATGGAATTATTTCATATATATATTGTAATGTGAAATGTATTTCATTTATATTAGTGTATAAGCAGTTGAGAGTAATTGGGTGAAAATGTCTTGAAGTCGTTTCTAAATTGTACGACCATAATTTGGCATATTATAACGGTTTGGTATTAGAATAGAATCGATACTTTACATGGTTAATAATATTCCTTTCGGCGATGAGATATCTCTCGACCAAAAGGTAATAATTATTTTCAATGTAAAAAGCTCAGGATGTTTTACTAATCACATTTTTTTTTCAGGGTTGTGTTAGGGTCGGTTAGGTTTTTTTTTATTATATAGAATCAGGGACGATTCTAATTCTATATCATTAATCGTTGTAATATGCCAAATTATGCGAATACTTTTTGGAACGATTGACGTTTTTGGTCAAAGATTCTTTTCATGCTCGCACGTAGGGAATGTCCGACAGTAGGCTTGAAGAAAGAAGAGGCTAAAAGCCGAAGAGGCCCCCACTTAATTGTGGCTCAAGAGGGCAACTATAGACTTAATGAGTTATTTTCAAATTCAACAGCATGGTTGAATTTTTTGAGAATAGCTCGTTGGTCATTTGATATTTTTATTGTTTTATTTTTTTGTTTTGCTCGTCAATAATTTATAATGGTTATTAAGAATGGTAATAATTAAAATAGTTTTCTTTTTGTTACAGGTGACCATCGTTGGATTTGCCTTGCCACCCACCAAACACCAAACATAATTTTTCCTTAAAATAAATCGAGTATTAAGAAAATTTGATTTTATAAATGATATTTCATTTAAAAGATAGAAAATACTTTAAAATCATGATAGAGTACAATACCATTCCCGAATTCTCGCTCCAATATCATATCATTTTTTAATTTCCTATTACACACAATTTCCCCACTTTTCACTCTTCATTTCATTCGTAGAAACTAATTATCTTATAATGTTTTTTAATGTCTCTTTTATTGTTTTAGGTATTAAGATTTATTCAATTATTATATTATATATACAGTAAAACCTCTTTTTGTGCGGTGAATAGGGACCGCATAAAAGAAATCGTACAAAAAAATATTCGCTAATTTTATAAATACTTACATATTATAAACAACTTTGTACGATATACAGTAAAACCTCTTTTTGTGCGGTGGATAGGGACCGCATAAAAAAAGTCGCACTTAGAAAATACATCAATTATTTGCGAAATATAGATGTGAAAATGCTTTCAATCAAATTAAATAATTGTTAGGAGATTGTTTAAATCAGATGAACAGTGTCGCGAAGTCCGGATACATCGTCGTCAAGGAGACCATGTAATCAGTTCGTCCACACATGTATATGTACATTGAAAGAAAACATAAAACTGGTAGCAACGCTGCTGAGATTTAGATACCGCATAAAAATAAATCGCACAAAACAAATCGCACAAAAATAAAATCGCACAAAACAAATCGCACAAAAATGAAATCGTATAAAAAAGGACCGCACAAAAAGAGGTCTTACTGTATATTTAATTAATTTTCGTTTATATTTTGTTTCAGGATGTGATTAATTCCAATGCATTTGTAAGTATTGGATTTTGATCTAGAAAAGGAATATGCTTTCGATGCATTCATTTGTTCTTCGCAAATCTAAACTAATCTTTCTGTTTTCTTTTTCAGGTTCGTTTCCAGTATTTTTTTTAATGGGTAGCGGGTAGATTCTTTCTTTCCGAAGAAAAATCTACTTCAGGGATGCGACCCTGCCCACGTGAGCCTTGATTCTATCTTACTCCCAAGGATAGAATCATGTCCTTACCTAAAATTCCACCCATACCAAACAATCCCTTTCTTAATATTTTTATTGGCAGGATGAATTATGTGAAAGAGGGACCAGAAGTCGAATTTTTATAGATACCATGGATCATTCATTGCATTTTTGCAAATCTAAAATAATCTTTTCTTTTTCTTTTTCAGGTTCGTTTCCAGGCCCGATTTTCTTCTTCTTCCATACGCCTTTGTTTTTTTTTGTTGCAGGACATAGGACGAGGACCAGCCAAAGACCAGCCGACGACTAGCCGAGGACCACAAGAGGACTTAGTTATAATTTTTGTATAATTAAATGTATAATTTTAATCTATTTATTCTTCTCCCCGTAGCATCGCAAAAGTGTGTTAGTTTTTAATTAAAATCATCGATGTTACTTCAATTCTTTTCAGATGCATTTCTAGTTTTATGTTGGTGTGAGAAAAATCATTGTTAATACACTTCTGTGTTTTTACAGGTACCATGGATCAGTCCAAATTTTTATAGATTCCATGGATCACTCATGGCATCTTTGCAAATGTCAAATAATCTTTTCTTTTTCTTTTTTAGGTTCGTTCGCTGGCCTGCTTTTCTTCTTCTTCCATATGCCTTTGTTTTTTTTGTTGCAGATTCAATAGGAGGAGGACCAGCCGAGGACCAGCCGAGGACCAGCCGAGGACCAGCCGAGGACCAGCCGAGGAACAGCCGAGGACCAGCTGAGGACCAGCCGAGGACTACAGGACGACTTAGTCATAGTAAAGTATAGTGTAAGATAATTATTTGTAAAATTAATTGTATAATTAAATGTATAATTTTTATTTATTTATTCTTCTCGTTTTAGCATCGCACGCGTGTGATATTTATTTTAAATGTGTTTCATTTGTTCACAGGTTTCATATTATTTCAATTTTTTTCATGTTTCATTCCTCTTTTATCATTTCGTTCTTTGGTATTCCGAATTTCCCTTCTCGGGATTTTCATTTTCTATGGGTTTCGACTTAGGTCGTTGGATGGGGATATCTTCAGGATGCACATCCCGGGTCTTCAGAAGCGGTTACCTCCTCGTGGTTAGACCTGGGCAATGGTATTTTACTTTCAGTGGAATGTTTAACATATAAAATATGTTAAACATTCCACTGAAAGTAAAATCTAGCTAAAGACCGCTTACCATAAACATTATAATGTAATTAGTTTCTTTTGAATCCCTAATTAATATCATATCCTTATTCCTTTTTCCTTGGTTCCTTCTATCCATTTCATATACAGAAACTAATTACATTATAATGTTTTTTAATAATTTTTATGTATTTACAGATATCTATTCTAGAATAGATTATCTGTAAATACATAAAAATTCTATCTAATCTATTCTATTCTAGAATAGATTATTTGTAAATACATATAAATGTAATCTAGAATAAATTCTAGATTTTATTGAATCGAGATAATATTTTTCTTATCGTTTATTCGTTAAAAATCTGATGATCATAATATTACAATTAGATATTTATTGTTTTCTCTTAACTTATTTCTTTTTTCACAAATCTTCCATACAATAGAAATAACGGTAGTTATTAATATTTAAAAAAAAACAAAAAACAAATCATGCAAATAACAATAAAATAAAAATAAAAAATATAGATTACAATTGCTAATAGAAAATATTATAAAAAAAATAAATTCATTATGTTGCTTTACACACACCTATATCTTTTGTTGTAATTTGTAGAGAATGAGAAAGTGGGAGAGAGATAGAAATAGAGATAGAAAGAAACAACTCTCACATTTCTTATTTTGCATTTTCTTCAAATTTTTTCTAAAACAAATTTTAACTTTATGTATAGAAATTCAGTTAGAAGAATTTTTATTGTAATATTGAATTATCTTCCTTTTTTTTTGTGTACCTTTTATTTCCGTTAGGTTCTATTCCCCCTCCCCCGCCGCGCTATTATTTTTTCTCTCTATTAATGCAACTATAACAAAAAACTACTACTACTACGAAATATAATTTCCTCACAATAGGATTTACTTTTAGTATCACGCTGAGGTATTGAAAATTTGTAGGACCTTTTTTTAGCTTTCTAAAATTGATGAAAAGATCGAACCGTTTTATTTACTTACTTTCTCGTTTTCTTTATCCTTGCTTCGGAATTCCCTGAAAATATTTTTACTTTTAGATTAGTTTTAAACTACAACGCGAAGTTTTACATTTTTCTTTGCTGTTGTGTATGTGTGGGTATTTTCCTTATAATTACAATAGGGGATTAATATAGTTTATTTTAAGAATATTTTTAATGCGTTATATATTTATTTTTTTTCTTACAATAATAATATTAATAATAATCGTGATTATATTGATAATAATGGTATAATTAAATTAAAGTATATAATATATTAGGTGTATATAAAAGTGTATATAAAATAAAATTTAGTATTATAATGATATTATAAGTATAAGTATTATAATATTATAATAAAAATATACGTATTATGATTATCTTATTTCATTATCACAGTAATAAATTAATTAAATCGATAACGTTCATCAAATATAGAAAAAATAAATATAAAGTTTAACATCTTGGCAAATAAAATAAAAAAGAAATCTTTAACATATGTCCCGTACATTTTTTTTGTTTCTTTTTTTTGTACTGAGACACGAATACAACAATTTTTTACAATATTATGGGTTATTATCGGTAAAACCACAATATCTATAAAGCGGAGAATTTTTGTGTATTAAACAATTGTAATAATGAAATTCGGAATTTTCGCAATGCAAACAATAACCATTTTCGTTGCGCCACATTGTCGTAGGATTGTCTAAATATAATCTGTTTATACTTGTATATATATTTTCCGCCCAGTTTATAGCTTCTTCTAAATCTGATAGTTCTACCTTTGCAAGTGTTTCCATTAAGGTTTGATCAGCCAGTTTTATTTTAAACGTCCTAAGAGCAGTATTTTTAACAGTCACCAGTTGATTGTTCGCTATCGTTCTTGGTAAAATTTTTTGATACGTTTCTTTGGCGTACGTAACCATTTTTTGCAATTTCCTGCCAAATTGCATCGGATTTTCATATATCTCTTGTTTGATAACAACGAATTCGTACATCCAATCCAATAATTTTGGATCAATATATCTTCGTTTCAATTCGAGCATTATATTATCATAATGAATTATTATTCCATTCATTAATTCTTTTGCTTCTCCATAAAGTTTAGAATATATGATATATCCCAATTTGATCAATTGAAGTGGATGCGTTACACGATGAACTGCTTCGCATTGATCAATAAATTTCGTTGGATCAATATTACTGCCATTGAAAATTGAAATTCTTTTTTCCAATTCCGATAATGGAATAAATTTTCGATTAAGTACGTAGGATAACCACGCATTGCTTGTATCAGAATTTAAATCTATTTGTTTGGAAAAATTTTGAGTCAAATCGTCTACCGATGCCATTGTAAAACGTTCGATGGAATAACGTTCGAAATTAATATTTATCAAATTTATTTTCAATTTATAATTCAAATTCTTCAAATTATTTATCAAATTTTCTTTCACTTTTACCACAAAATTTCAACCAGATATTATTAAATTAACGATGATACACGATTATTCTCAGATGTAGTTCTTACTTGTGCGACGTCAGTTTCGAATATAATCCTTGAACAAATAAAATTAATTTTTCCGTATTAATTTATAAACGATGAAATCTTGTAATTATATATATATATATAATAACGTGTAACTATTACCACTTTATTTTTATATTCTTCTTCTTATTCGTCTTACTCACCACGTACTGATTAGATGATACCTTATTAAGAAAACACTTCGACAGTTTAAAATAAACTGATGATCGTATATCTTTTCCTCTGCAGTTGGAATCAATGCACTCCCCTTCCCTTCCCTTCCCTTCCCTTCCCTTCCCCCCTTCCCATACTTTCCTTTGACAGCTCCTTCAGATAGGTATGTAGAAAAGGAACTGACCAATTGTAGGAAAATTGTAAGATTCTTCACGAATTAGGAGGGAGGAAGTAGTAGTAGGAGAATTTTGGGGGTTTAGTTAAAATAGGTTTAGGATAGGTCAAGTTGGAGGGGGAATAAATCTGGGAGTTAGTGTGTGTTTAGTATACATATATATCTATACAAGATATTCTCTTTTTACTATTTAGATAAAGTTGAGCGAAATAATTTTATAATAGAGTGTTAAATGATATAACCGTTGTACTTTTCTCGACGTTTAAATTCACAATAAGAAAATGTGTTTAACCATAATATTGTCAATGTTCTTTCTAAGTTTATAAAATCATATTGAATTTATGCGAACGTCTTGATTGAAAGAAATAAAAAAAGAAACCAACAAAAAATTGCATTTATTTTAACAAAATATTACATTTCGTTTTTTTTTTTTCTTTTTTTTTTTTTTCATTCAATATACCAAATTGGATATTAGGTATCTGCTTTTAATTTTTTTCTTTTTTTTTTTTTTGTTAAATATAAAAATTGATTAACATCTCGAATTTTAACATTATTTTCTTTTATTCTTCTCATTTCGTTTTTTTTTTCTTTTTTTTTTTTTTTCATTCAATATACCAAATTGGATATTAGGTATCTGCTTTAATTTTTTTTTTTTTTTTTTTTTTGTTAAATATAAAAATTGATTAACATCTCGAGTTTTAACATTATTTTCTTTTATAGGTGGAAATATTCGTGATCAAAGTCAGTTGTAAATTTAAATAAAAAAAAATCGTGTAGAAACATTTTCATTCTTTTCAATCCTGGCATTGGATGACCTTATAATTTTTTTGTACCTTCCATTCAGACTACGTTTTACGCCCCGCAGAGTTTTTATTCTACACAACTATAACTAACGAAGGATTACTACAATAGAATACCACTAAATCTCGACAAACCTTTTGCACACAATAGAATTTGTTTCAAATATCACGCTGACCTGAATTTCCTAGAAAATCATAGACCCTTTTCCTAGTTTTTGAAAACTATTTCCGGCCGGAACTTCGTAAAATATTTGAGAAATATAATAGATTTGAATAAAATAAATTATACAAATATATTTATACTTTTATTTGTAGAACATTTTATTATTTAATCATATATTTCAATTTGAACAAAATTAATGATTGTTTAACATTATTATATACATTATATATCTAAATTTATTATATAATGTACAAATTATATATTTAGATGTAATCATGTTAAATATAACTATGTTATAAAAAAAGATAAATATTATTATCATTGAAAATAGTCCTTAAGTCCAAATATTTTGATGAATTTTTCTTCCTTTTACTATAAAATTCGAGAAAATAATATGATTTATAATACATATTTAAGAGATTAATATATAATTCTGTTCATAAATATAATAACTTATATTAGTCAGTGTGAAATATTGAAGCCAAATCGAATTCTTCATAACGCATCATCTATTATTGGCCAATTTCTCTTTTAAACAATTTATACAAAAATAGTTCTCGAGACGATCGATTTTTTTCGGACAATCTTAACGGTTTATTTGTCTTTAAATATCGGCAACAATGACTTTCCGTTGTATGAGAGGAAGGTTTCAGGTAGTTCAACTTAGGAAGATTTGTCTTTGGGGTTGGAATGTTTTGCATTTCTAGAAGGATTATTATCGAATTCCTTTATCATCGATTATTAGAATGCATTATGTATATGAATGTAATATATAAAATTTACTTACTTAAATTATAAGTTCAACGGTTATTCAACGAAATAACACAATTCACAATGAACAGTAACAATTGTCAAATAACAAAACGTCCAGTAACAATAAAACGTTTGCCTAGAATTTTGTTAAAATAAATCAATAGACCTTTAAGAAAAATAAATATTAAGTCAATAATAGGCAGCCTTTGTATTGCCTTAAAAAATTTTTACGACAGAACTGAAAGAAACGTTTTCTTAGTTCAGAGCATGTTCGATAAAAAAAAATGGTCCTTGTATTCTATAAGAAAGTTGAAATTGAACTAACGTCCATCTGCCTAAAACTTTTGGGGGAGGGAAAAAGGATGATGGAATACCAGTCCTTGACCAATCGTAGAAAACTTCACGAAGGATGGAAGTGAGGAAGGAATTATTAGAATAGATTAGGGTAGAAAAAAATTATTTTCTTTGAGCACGTGATTCATAGAAAATACCAGTGTATTCTTCAATTGTATTCACTGATATATATATTTCCTCTGTATTCTTTTTATAATTATATTTATTAATTTAACCCTTAGGAAAAAAAAAAGAAAAAAAAAAGAAATTTTTAATTTATTTTTCATTTACAAAAAGAAGGTGCATATGTGTATAAAAGAAATAAAATCAAAAATATTCACAAGCTCGTGTAATTCTTCTCACTTAAAATAAAACTCCTTCTTCATACTCGTTCCGCTGCGAAAACCTGTCCGAGTTGCAGGTAGACAGTGGTACAAAAACGTGCGGAGCGCTAAGGGTTAATATTATGATTGGGAGTTTAAAACTTCGTATAATTTGAAAAAAAAAAAAAAACTCTTCTAGATGGGATTTTAGGTATTAAAATGCATTCAAATTCATTCAAATGTGGTGTGTGTATGTGTTTTTATTTTTTTTTATTGCTAATCTATAATACATTCAAATAGAAAAACATTTATTTTCGTCTTCTAATATATAAAAGAAAATGAACAAGAATAAACATATAAAATATAACACTTATACTAATATATTATATATATATATAAAAAAATAAAATAAAAAAAGAAAATCACTTTACGTCATATACTAACATATAATGATACATATATATATATATAGATTTGTACTGTAATATTTACACTATTGACACCGATACGTCAAATTCAAGTTTTTCTCTCTCTTTCCTTCTTTTTTTTTTATAATCACTGAGGATAACCTCGTGCAGCTGCTTCCTTAAACAATGCAACTAACGAGTCCAAAGTTTCTTCTCCAGTTGGAATAATTTGACTTGCTGGAAGTATGAAACCGTACCTTCCACGATCACGCAATTCGTAAGTGTAGGAGATTTGTTTGCGGAGTGTTCCTTTGACCCAATCTACGCTACTTCCGGTAGCTATGTCTTTAAATGAACAAAAAAAAACATAAAATTGTATTAAGAGATATAATAGAAAGTAGAAAAGAAAAGAATAGTTTGTTCTTATAATTGATCCAAAAGAGCAATAAGTAAAACAAACCGTTGACGTTCAATCATTAAAAGTGCATATGGTCAGGTCATATACCTGACAATTTTACACATTTATATATATATATATATATATAAATATATAAATTTATAAAAATATATAAATATATATTTATTAATTTAATAATTTTTTTAAATTATATTTATAATTTTTTTTTAAATTATATATATATATAAATAATACAGATTTGAATATAAAATTATTTCAAAATGAAATATTTGAATATTATTGAATAAACGTATATAATTCAAATAAATGTGATATTTGTATTAAAATGTTTAAAAATATATTTAATGTATATATATATATATATACATTAAATATATATATATATGTAGGATTCGTGAAAAAATTGGGCCGTTGGACAGACTGGACCGGGACTCGAACCCGGATCTTCCGCTTTCCGGAAAATATATATATATATTTATAAAAAATTTGTGTGTCAACGATGCGTTATTTATTGTTCGTTTGTATGTAAATTTACACACGTATATTATACTTACATATAGTTTCGGCAACATTTCCTGTACGATAAGCAGTGCCGTATCTTTTAGCTAGTGCAGTTATAGATTTTTGACCAACCGCTAACTGTGATTAAAAAAAAAATATTTCTATGAAAATTCATAATCGACCAATCTTAAAAATAATTAGGATAGATTGTAGATATTTTATAACGTGAGATAAATAACAATAAGAATCGGATTTACGAATTCGATGGTTTTAGGGTTTTAGGGTGCCACTCATTTGTCACGATAAAAGGAAATTAAAAAAAATAAAAGAAATGTGACTTACCAAATCGTCGTAATTTTCAAGATGAGCCTTGGTGTGACCGTACGGGAAGAGTAATAATTGAGAATAACTGTGGAATGAGACGTATGCGAAAAATTTGTCGGATATCGATTCGATGTACTCGGACAAAGATTTGGTTTCTATGTCAGAAAATGGTCCTGTTCCGGCGTATGTTTCTGCACAAGGATTTGAACTGGCACCACCAGCTAAAAAAAATAATAGAATAAATGAAACGATGAAATATTATTAATATACATAAAAATAAAATATATTATCGTATACTAACTGTTCCATCTGTATCCCCAGTTTCTGTTTGGATCAGAACCGTAACACAAAGCTGAATAAGGTTTACGTGTTTTTCTCCATAAACGATTCTGCAAAAATCACACATAAATCCACGTAAGATTAATAATTATATATCATATTAATTATATTCATTTGAATTAATGTTATATTATTTTTGCCGATTTTTTAGGACTAAAACAACCTTCTTCTTCTTTTTCGATAGATGCAATATATTTGTTTACACGAATTTTTTTTTTTAAATATATTCTTCGTGTAAAAATAAAATTAAATATATATGTACATATAATTAAAATAAAACATATACAAATTAATTATATATATATATAGAATAAGTTACTTTTATTATTTTCTAATTAATTTAATTTTTTTATATTTATTATTTATCTTTATATTTATTATTTTCTTTATATTTATATATTTTTCATATTTAATCTTTATATTTATTATTTATTATTTTTTATTTATTATTTTTTATAGATTATTATTTTCTAATAAATCTAAAATAATAACAGAATTAACTAACATACCTTGGTATGGGTGTAAACGTATCCATCCGGATTGGTAACTGGGAAAATGTACCAGTTATGTGATTCGGCGAATGCCCTAACTTCTGGATTGTCACTGTTCAAGAAACGATCTATAAGATACAAAACTGTTGCAGGTGATATCCATTCTCTAGCATGAATTCCACCCTCGATCACGATTCCAGGATTGTTACTTCCAAATGTCAATTTAACTCCTTTTATTTGACGACCTTCGTAACTTTTTCCAGCTACGATCACCTCGACTTTGTCAGGATGATCTCGTGCTAAACTGTCCAAGTATGCATAAGTATCTGCTAGGGTGTTATACGTGTTCAAATTAAAACCAGATTTGGCATAAGTTTGTTCCTCTGGTATCTCGTTGTCGATCAAGTTTTGAACATCGTCGATGAATTTTCTATAAGGTGTACCAAGTACATCCATAAGTTCGTAAAATTCTACTAACTTGTCCGGTGACACCATAACGTCTATGGTAGCGTTTACCATACTTGGATCGTTCCATAATGAAAACTGTAAAAAAAAAAAACGATAGTTATTCAAAGTTATATGCAATTGAGCTAATTATATATATATATATATATGTGTGTGTAAAATCGTATAATAAATTCCATTCAAAGATGTTAATGTTAAAATACAAATACGATTACATTTTGTTTATTGTTGGTTCTTATTGTTTTATCATGCTTATTTTATAAAATATAATGAGTAATATAATTGATAATAAATGAAATTCGATATATATAGTAAATTTATTATAATATTGCTCGAATAATTTGAAATAATACTTTAAAATAATAATTGCAATAATCGTTATTATATTAATATTATTATGTAAATTGTTTGTTAGTATACTTAATTGTACATTTGTTTTAATTTCATAATTAATTTCGTAGATCAGTAATTAATTGATTAATTATTGACATGATATCAAATGAGAGACGAAATAATATTTATTTATAAAAAATATATAATAAAATATAAAATTTATTTTTATATAAAATATAACTTACGCCATTGTGATTATCGATTTGACGAAGAATTTCGAGTTGAGATTCCGTACGTGGAAGAACACCAAAGACTTTGTAATTATCAAAAGAAGCTTTTTGGGCTGATACCCAGGTAACTAATACCAAAGCAAGGAGCTTGTACATGATTGCAAACTCTGCAAATGATAAAACAAAACAAAACAAAACAAAAATGAAAATAATCAATTGAAATAATGATTTTTATATTTTCATTAGCTTCGTGTCTTCTTACCCTGTTTGAATTCGAATCAAATATGTGCCAGTACGTTAATCAAACCTGCTATTTAAACAGTAGGAAACACCTGCACACGGCACCAAGATATCAGTGATCGTTCTTTCATATTTCATTTTTTTTTCTTTTTTTCTTTAGAATGACACCAATCGATCAGTGATTCTTCTCTTATCATTCTCGTGTCGTGTCTTACGTAGAAACAAATTATTTTTATCTAGTCGATCGTAACAATATTGAGGAAGAGTATTTCAAATCTAATTTAAAGATAATCTCTGTTAGATTGTCAACATAATCAATTTCTTTTCTTTTTTTATTCCAAAAAATCGATCTTGAATAAATTTGAACAATCTATTATTATACGCAAAATAATAAACCATGTTCACACTTTTTTTCTTTTTTCCACTTTTTATTGTAATTAAATAAATAAGAGAGAGAGAGAGAGAGACGAATAATTGTTATTTTTATATAATATATCGTTAGGTAAATGAGATAAAAAAATTCATTTATTTTTTTTTTTTTATAATTTCTACATAAATATAAATAATTTATGTTTTTTTTTGTTTTTTTTTTTTTCTATTATAAGGGAATTAAAGATTCACGGAGTGAGAAAGAAAATATAAAAGATTCACCGAGAGTGTTCGTACGTTTCGATATTATTATTATTATTATATATCGTTATCGAAGAATCAAAGAAAAAAAAAAAAAATTGTAAAATAAAAATCGCAAGATGTCGCGTCATGGCCAGTGACTTCTTTTTCCTCTCTCTCTTTCTTCCACCGATGTACATCGTTCGTTAATTATTTTCTAATCTATAGAAACAAGATTTTACACATTTTTATTTTTATATTTTTCTTTCAAACGACGCGATTACTTATCGCGTATCCGACGTTGATTCTTTCCGATAGAAAAAAAAAAAAAAAAACAAAGAAATTTGATGGGGGTTGAGAAAAAAAAAGGAATTAATAATTCATCGAACCAAAATGATTTTCAATTTAAAAAAAAACCGAAAATCGCGATTAGAATTATCTATTCGATCGCATAATATAAATCAATCATAGAGAGTGTTTATATAAAAGTAATTAAAATCTATCGAAATATTAATTTTAACAGCGTGGGATAAGGGGGTAACGGGAGGGGGAAGGTTGATACGATATTTTAATAAAGCTTACACAACAAAAAAAAGAGAGAGAGAGAGAGAGAAAAAAAATATAATTGAAATCTTTTTTTATTACTATATTACATAAATGAATGATTTGAATTAGTTTATTAATTAAATTAGCTGCGACAAGTTTTTATCTAACCACTTGAGACTCGTAATCGATTAGATCGAAGATCGATTAGTCGACCAATATTAGAACGAACATGACGTGACTAATATTTACATTCACTTTTATAATATTATTGTTGATATTCGATAGGAATCTTTTTCTTTATATGTGTTATTATATTATAAGTATAGATATCATGAAAAATTGTATGATTATATTTATAATTTCTAATGAAACGTAATAATAATTATTAAAAATAACTTTATCGGATAGATGACAAATAGAAATAATTATAACAAATAAAAATTATAGGAAGGATAATGAATAAAGAATTATGATAGTGATCAGTATCCAAGATCCGATGCTTTTTGAAACATTCCGATCAATGAATCCATAGTTTCTTCACCAGTAGGTATTATTTGATTTGATAGTAATAAAAATGCATATCAAATCAAATAATACCTACTGGTGAAGAAACTTTTTTTTGATTTGATGGTAATAAAAATGCATATATGGAACTTATCAACCAAACAACTATACGAGAACAGGTTGAAAGAAAAAATCGATAAAAACCCAATAAAAGAAGAAGATAACATAAACATAGCCTGGAAGAAACTAAGAACCAACATTTTAGAAGCTGCATACGAAGCCCTGGGAACACGAACTGTAAAAAACCGGGCTAGAATGATCAAGACTCCTTGGTTCCGCCCAGAGATTAAGGAAATATGCAAAAAAAAGAAAATGGCATACCTTAACTATAGGACATTAAGAACGCCTGAGTCATACGAAGTGTATAGACGAATCCGAAATCAAACAGGGACATTAGTAAGGCAAACAAAGCAAAATTATTGGGGAGATTTTTTCGAAAAGAATGGAGAGTGACTTCTATGGACTCCAAAAACAAATCTGGCGATTTATTAGAAATCAAAGAAAGGAGGTCAATGAAATGATAGAAACAAACCAGATCACAAAAGAAAATTGGATTAACTATCTAACAGAGCTCTATAAATCAGAAGAACCTCAAACTAAATACGCCAGAACTAAATACGCCAGAAATAATAACCAGAAGCGACATACAAATTGAGCCCAGTGATGTAGAAACAGCTATCCAAAGACTAAAGAATAGGAAGAGCTCAGGGCAAGATGGCATCCAAAACGAGTTAATAAAATATGGTGGCCAACGTCTCACACAACAACTAACATTCCTAATCCAAAAAATATTATACCAACACAAAATACCTGACGAATGGAGTACTAGCACAACTATAGTTATGTTTAAAAAAGGAGACAAACAGCTGCCTACAAACTACAGGGGAATAAACCTTTTAAACACTTCATTAAAACTAACAACAAAGATTGTTGTTAAGATAAAATGATAAATTGCGAAATATATAAATGATAAATTGCAAAGATAAATGGCGTCTTGACTGAACCGATTGATGCAGATCGTGGTATCCGACAAGGGGATTCCCTAAGTCCCCTGCTTTTTAACATCATTATGGACGAAATAATAAGAAACGTAAGACTGCTAAAAGGATATAAAATGGGCAGTGAAGAAATAACCATCCTATGCTATGCTGATGACGCTGTATTAGTGGCCGAAAATGAGGATGATCTACAACGTTTACTACACCGATTTAACTGCATAGCCAAATCATTCAACATGAAAATATCGGCCCAGAAAACAAAATGCATGACAACATCAAAGACACCGTTAAGATGCAAACTGGAAATTGAAGGGAAGGTTATTCAGCAGGAAATGAGATTTAAGTACCTAGGAATAGAAATCTCAGGATATGGTGATGTTGAAGCAGAGGTAAGAGAACAGACAATGAAGGCATCCAGAATAGCGGGTTGTTTGAATGACACAATATGGCGAAACAAAAACATTGACATAGAGACCAAAGCAAGAATTTACAAGGCAATGGTAAGACCTATTATGTCACATACCGCAGAAACTCGACCAGACACGGCGAAAACGAAACAGTTACTAGAGACAACCGAAATGAGAGTGCTTCGCAGAATAGTTGGAAAAACACTGCTGGATCGAGAGAGAAGCGAAGATATAAGAAGAACATGCAAAGTGGAAAATATCAACGAGTGGATACTAAAAAGGAAAAAAGAATGGAACGAACACATCAATAGAATGGACAACAGAAGAATTGTCAGAATTGCACGGGATAAGTCACCGGCAGGCCGCAGAAGCACGGGGCGCCCACGAAAACGATGGTGCGACAATTTAGCAGTGCAATAGGCAGAAAAACGTCGTTAAGGAACAGGCAATTTGCCTAAACTAAAGAAAGAAGAAGAAGAAGAAGAAGAAAAATTATAGGAAGGATAATGAATAAAGAATTATGATAGTGATCAGTATCCAAGATCCGATGCTTTTTGAAACATTCCGATCAATGAATCCATAGTTTCTTCACCAGTAGGTATTATTTGATTTGATGGTAATAAAAATGCATATCGACCTTTATCACGAAGCTCGTATGTGTAAGTTATACGAGGACCGATATTGGAACGTACCCAATCCATTGAACCACCTGCTGCTGGATCTAACAAAATTAAATATAATAAAATAAAATTAGAAATATTTCAATGGTATGAAAAATGATCCAACTTTAGATGCATATATTTTTTGTTTTAAGTATAAATAATAATTACCAAACCTATCAATTATTTTATTCATCTATAATTATTTATTTAATAATATCATAACTAATATCAAATACAAACGATGAATGTGAGCAGAACAATCTAATTTATTTTTTCTTATATTAGTTCTGCTGTAGATCTAACAAAATTAAATAGAACAGAATAAAATTAGAATCATTACAATAGTATGAGAAAAAATGATTGAAATGATTTATATTTAACTTTAGATGCACATATTTTTTGTTTTAAGTATAAATAATAATTACCAAACCTATCAATTATTTTATTCATCTATAATTATTTATTTATTTTAATTTAATTTATTTTTAATTTTTTTTTAATTTATTTTTTATTTTTAATTGATTTTTAATTTATTTTTAATTTAATTTTAATTTATTTATTTATTAATACCATAAATGGGGTCAAACACAAACGATGAATGGACACAGGGCAATCTGTATAATTTATTTGATTTTATTTTTGATATTACTTTATATTAGAAGATGAAAATACTTACAAATAACATCGACAATATTTCCAACGGTGTAATTGGTACCGTATCTCTTAGCCAAAGCCTTGACGGAAAACCTTCCTATTTCCATAAGGTCATCGTAATTGTCGATTCTCTTATTGCTATGACCGAACGGTATAAGCAACAATTGACTGTAACTATGGAACGCTAGATAAGCCGTCAATTTTCCCGGTATACTATTTATAAACGTTGACATTGATTTAGATTCGATTTCAGAAAATGCACTTGGTCCTGCATAAATTTCGGAACAGGGATTCGAACTGGTACCAATTTCTATATAATCGATTAAAAAATTTCATTCGATCAATTGAATAATATACATCGATATTTTGTTTTTAAAATATAAACAAAATACGAGAGGATATAAATTTAATAACAAATTTATTATATTTCAAATTTAAAAAATGATTTTATACCTGCCCAATGAGAATCCCAATTACGATTAAGATCAACTCCTTTGCATCTCCACGTGGATTGTTTCAAATTCTTTCTCCACAATCGATTCTACAAAAGATGAAAAAAAAGAAAAGTAACAAAAGAAATAAAACCCATCGATATCGTATCGTTTCTATTCAAGTACTTTGTACTTGGGTATTCACATTTCTCGAATACGAAATCTTATCTGATGATACGTGTGATTAATTAAACGCATTTTAATTTAAGACACTTTGCGTTTAACATTTCATTGTATTAATAAACATTTGTTTTATTGTTAATACGAGCATGTGCAACAACCAACAACAACGACAATAACAAAAGAAACAAATTCCTTTATTAAAGAACATTTCCACTAGATATTGGCCTTCGTTTCTATTAATAAAAAAAAATGTCGATCGAGAAACGTAGATCATTAAAACGGTTACGTACTTAATTACGTGTATCATATAAATGAACAAGAAAAAGGCTGCTAATTCTTTTGTTATCGATCATTCGATCAATCGATTAATCGATTAATCGATCAATCGTCGCATATCATTATAATGCGAAAAAATCAGCGGAGATTTTAATCTCATATCTGTCGACATCAATTTCGTGATTTTATATCGAGAACGTTTGCATATATATATATTTGTATCTTTTTCGTTGAGATAACAATTGGATTTTTTAATATTAACAACAGATATTTATATTTATTAAATAAGGTTTAAAAAAAGATTTTCGAAAGAAGAGAGAATAGATAATGATCTCTCGTGATACGTTTATCTTTATCCGATCATTTTCTTTGTTTAGCTCAGGAATTCTCAAACGAGGTATTAAAATTACCTTCGTGGGAATTTTAATGGTTTCAGGATTGCAATTTTTATATAGTTTCAATTGAGATCACTATCGAACAAATTTCCGTTTCATTGTTAATCACGTATGATAATTAATATCGATTTTTATTCAGATGTAATTTTGATTCACGCGTATTAATCGTATAATTAATTATTACAAAATTATCATTGGTAATATTAATTAGGAAAGCTATGAAATTTTGTTATAATAAAATGAAGGAAGTTGCGTGTGTGCAGTTAGATTTGGAAGATAGAAAAAAGAAAAAAAATAAGATAAACTTTTATCAAAACTACAACGAGATAAAGAGGAAACGATACAAAACAAATATTGATACGACACTGCAGGGTTTTTGGGTGATAAGAAAAGTGAAAATCTCGTTCTTACCGTAGAATGTGTATATTCGTAGCCGTCTGGGTTGAAAACAGGAAATATATACCAAACGTAAGACTCGGCTAAAGTTCTCACAACTGGATCTTTACTAAATATTAATTCGTTTGCTATGTATGTAGTTGTTGCCACCGAAATCCATTCCCTTGCATGAATACCACTTTCCAAAAAGATCGAAGTATTTTTATTCGGATTGAATCGAAGTTTTAAACCTTTTATGGGGGTTCCAAGAGTACTCATTCCTGCGTCCACCGTACTAACAATTTTTGGATAATCTTGTGCGAGACTTTCCATCCATTGATATATCTAAAATGATAAATTTTGTTATATAATAATTATTGTGTTAAATATTCGGAATTTGTTATATCACTTATCTCGATTTGTTAAAATAGGAAAAATATCATTTTTACGTTTACTAATACCACCATTATTATTATTATCATTATCATTTTTATAATTATTTTTCTTCAATATTTCAGAGTTTTCTTTAATTATTATCCCCATATATGAATTAATTTCAAGTTAAATATGAAGGTGTGTTACGATATTATATTTATTATATTTAACCTATAATTTATTATATTTATATTTATATAATATTATATATAAAAAAAAATAATCTCACCACGTTCAATTTATGATAAGCTGTCCAATCAAAATTGGATCTACCATCGACGTTAGGATTTTCTTCGTCTATGTAACGTTGAAGATTGTCCATCATCAACGTGGCAGACATTTTCTTATCGTTAACAATCTTCTCAAATTCTTGAATTTTTTCTGGAGCAACTACGAGCAACGACGAATCGTTCATTCTCGGATAATTTAAAAATTGATAAACCACGTCTTCCTCTTCCTCCATACTCGTCAATGTATTTAAATTGTCCTTGTTGTCAATCGATATTTTATAAACTTTAAAACCATCGTAACGTACTTTGTCCGATGCAACAAAGATACTCGCGAAAATGAAAAAAACGTATAATCGAAGAATCTTCATTGTCGTGTCATCAATTTAATTTTTTTGCTAATCTTATTTTTCCTTTTCTCCGTTTTTTTTTATGTTTCTTTTCAAATTCCCCCACCCCGAATTATTCGTCACTGCAAACTATCAAATAACGGTCACTTTATTAATAATCGAACGAAATTTCAATTGAAACGGAAGTGTGGTATATTTTTATTTTTTATATTTATTTTTTATATATTTTTTTGTATTATCATTTTTATTATTTTATTATTTTATTATTATTATTTTATTATTATATTTTTATTTATATATTTATTTATTATTTTATTTATTATATTCTTTTCCTTTTTCTTTTTTTTTGCTTTCTTTCACACAAAATACGCGTATGATTGGGTGTATGCAACACGTGGCGGAATGATAATCTTCGGTCGGAGTCCTCGAACGGCTTTATATACACGCCAGGACTATTCCTCTTCCCTAACAGTAAATGCAATAGAAAAGAAAAAAAAAAAAAAAAAAAGAAAAAAGGAAAAAGGAAAGAACAAGAGAGGAAGAGAACAAGAGGAAAAGAAAAGGAAAAGGAAAAGGAAAATGAAGAGGAGCTATCGCATACGTGAGATACCTATTAATAAAAAAAAAAAAGGAAGATAAAAAAAGTATTCGAGTATATAGCAATCGACGATACTTTGTATGCAGAATGGGTTATGCATGGGGGAGGGGAATAGTAAGCTTGCATGGCAAACCCATGAGACCTTGGAAAAATGGTCAAAGACCTCGGGTCGATTGTTCGAAAATTATCAAAAAAGTTGACCGAGATCGTTCTGTTTTTCTTCATTTTCTTTTTTTTTTTCCTTTTTTCTTTTTACGATACTTGTACCATCGAAATAACCCAAACCCTATCCAAATTTTACGAACACGTTTGTAGATTTCTACGACTTTAAATTACGGGTCCTTTCTTTTCTTTTCTTTTCTTTTCTTTTCTTTTCTTTTCTTTTTTTTTTCAGATATTATTCTTCATATATTTTTTCAAACTTGTTATTTTGTATAGCACGAAAAAAAGGTTGACCCCCTCCCCCCTCCGTAACAGTTAGGGTGACCATTTGGTGATAGAATATTTTTAGAAATGATCGATAAGTAGTTGCAATTTTATTTTGCAAAAAAATATTTTCTTTAGAACGTGTCCTTCCACATACTTCTTGCAACGTATATTCCCTTTCCTTCGTTTATTCAAGTATTCTTATCTTAGTTTGAGATGGTGTATATAATGCATCGTCTTTGCTTGGAATCCTATTGAATTTGATGAAATTCAATGTTAAGTATATACCTTAGGTGTGTTCTATGGAATTATTCATTGTTTCATGTTATCTGATTATGCGATTTTTGCTGATTATATTATTTAACGATTTATACGCGTGTTATTTTGTTTTTTTTTTTTTCTTTCTTTCTGTTGAAACTTGTCTTCATTATATTCCAACAATAAAAACAAAATGAATCTCTTTATAAAGAGATATTAAAAATTTGTTTAAACACTCGACAATTATCATCGCGTGCATGATCGTGTTAAATAACATTCATAATATTAGCTTATTTAAATATTTATAATTAACCTATTCAGTGTTCATGGAATTCCAAATATTTCAAGGATACTGATTGTTAAACATAAGAAAAATGATCGCGAAAATAATATGTTTTATAGTTAATCATTTAATTAATTTATTACTTTAGTGCTTAACTGTGATTACTTTTCTTAATGTACGATAAATAACAAATAATATATATATAGTGTAGTATTGTTTTGCACTTGTGTGTTCTTAGAATTTAAAAATTTAATCAGATATGAGGGAAAGTATTCATACGTGTATACGTGTAAGATAAAATAAGATAAAACATAAAAAATATATTCTAAGTTTTTTTGAAAAATATATTTCGTATCGAGTGCCCCTGAAGCACGATTACTTATAATACATGATACATCAGAAATAGGTTTTATAAGTAGTCGGTCGGGTTTTTTAGTTCGTATGTTTTACATTAAGATTCCTTAATGATTAAATTATAATTTTTCTTAAAAATATATTTCACGTACTTATACTTTCACATTTCACTTAAATATTAATGACTGCAAAGACGATTATTTAATTCAAACAGTGAGTAAGTAAGCTACTCGAGTGAGCCACTATAGTGGCCCATCGACCTGGAAAAAATATTCGCAAAAGCCACTATAGTGGCAGGCCGGCTAAGGACCATATCGGTAATAGTAGTGCTCTACCTTTTCTTATCTACCGTCGGTAATTGCAGTTTCTTCTTTAATAATATTGACCGTCGGTAACGTTAATACAAAGTATTACCGACGTAGAGTAAAATATAATTAGAAATCTACTATTACCGACATGGTGCTTAGCAGTGTTACTAGAATTTCAATAAATTTTAAAATTGCTTATTCTTGTAACTTCTTTCAATTATTAATAACAAATTAAATAATTAATTAATAAAGTGAGAAATTATAGATTTTGATTGAGCAATTAGTGAGCAATTAAGAGCATTTATTCATTTTTTTCTACTATTGCGATTTTATGCTAACTTTTTTATGCTTTAACTATTACTACACAACATTTAAATTGCATCAAGTAATAATATTTTGTATGAAAAAATAAATTCATAAATATTACAGGAATAGTAGAAAAATCAATCATTTTTACTTCTTAAATATAATTAAAAAGACGACTCACAGAATTTTCTAATAATATTGTTGATGTATTTAACATATGAGAAACAATATATTACTGACGCAATATGAAAATAAAAACGTGCACTTTGCTTTCTTATTTGCACAACTGCATGAATATCGAGATATTTCCTTTAGACCATTTCTATTCAATTAATATTAAATGAAATATCACAGTAATAAATGATGAAATTAATATTACGAGACTTAATTTAAATTTAAAAAAATGTGATTTTTCTCATATTAAATATTTATATTATTATAATCGTCCACTATTTCAGCTAAATAATATACCGGAAGTTTAACATAAATCAGTGAACAATGTCTTAAGAAATGAATAAAAAAAAAAATAACAATAAAATGTAACATTCAATTTGCACATAAGAAGATAAAATTTATATTTATTAACAATAACTTTAATAGTAAAGTACTACGACGCGTTTATGACATAAATGAATAGCTAAATAAAAAAAAGGAATAGATAGATAAGAAAATTAAGAAAAAGAATATTAAAAATAGGAATGTTAGAGTATAAATTTTTATCGATCTTTCTGATGTTCAAGGGTGCATGACAAAACAAAGGTGCCACGGGTATATTTATTGTGATTCGCTAAATTTCAATCATTTATATTTCTTCCTCGTCACAATCCAGAATTATAATTTTCTTATAAATTATAATCAGAATTATAATTTTTCTTTCTTATTTTTCTTATCTTAATTATCTTTATTTTAAAATGTTCTATTTTTTTATTAATATTATTTTTTATTACGTGTAGAATTAGATAGAATGAAAATAATATATATATATTTTTTGTTGTACCTGAGAAAATATTTCTTGAGTGTGTAACCTGTATAATAATCTGAACAAGTTATCACAATAGCTTTATCTATCTTGTTGCGAAATAGAAAAAAGGTAGTTTTTAAAAATGACACTTGCAATGCCGTTTACACATTCTCTCTCGTTTTGCAAATATATATATATATATATATTCATATCCTTTGTTCGCATGGAAATTGTAAACAAAAGTTCAAATACATTTTCTACATGTATAAATAAATTTTGTAACATCGGAATATATGTAAACTAGTTAATAGTTAGGAAAAAAAAAAAAAAAAAAGAAAAAGAAAAAGAAAAAGAAAAAGAAAAAGAATCGAAATTTCAAATGAATTTATTCTTTGGTTATATAGAAGAAGAACAACAATAACAAGAAAAAAATACGCATTGGAATATAATCAGGTGCGCGTGTTACGTGTAGGTGTGTGTGTGTGTGTGTGTGATGTGTATGAGAACAATTTGAATGGACGAGGGTAATATGTGAATGAGTATCAACGATGACGATGGAAAATACAATTGAGGAAAGAAAAAGAAAAAAAAGATAAAAAAAAAAATAGAAGAAATAACCAGACCGTATAAATAAATTGATAAATATTTATTTCGAAAGAATTTTATTAGCACGAACGTGCAAGAACAATTAACATAAAGAAAATAATAATAATAATAATGATTAAAATACAATTAAAAATAGACGAATAACGAAAAGACAAAAAATAAGAATGAAATGAAAGGACTGGAAAAATGTCGAGGTGGTGTGATGTGGGGTAAAGTGTGGTGGAGTGGGTGGGGAAGATGAGAGAGCCGAATATTTCGTCAATGTGTATGAATTGATGACGTTCCTGACATATTTGCTGATCCCTTCCTCTAACTTCCCCACCACCATATTTCACAATGCGGCCTTCAACGACGACTATGACGACGGCAAAGAGGAGGAGGAGGTGGTGGAGGAGGTGGTGGAGGAGGAAGAGAACCACGAGCAGAGAACCTCTCTCCTGTTAAACGTAGGAATCAGTCGCGGTTTATCAGCCAAGCCGGTAAAGTGTTAACTGAGAGAACGAAGAAGTACAGGTGGTGGAAAATAAGAAGCCGTGCTTCGCATTCTCTGTTATCCACTTCTTTCTTATATTTTAACAATTCTAATATCCGTCCTTATAATATAAAATTCTTATTATCTATTTTTTAATTCGACATATATTTTGTCAAAATCATCTTTTTTTTCCTCGATAATATCGATCGTCCCTGGGCAACCCCCACAGCCCCTCCCGTTCTCCCCCGTCATCCTTTCTTAATTTAATCCGAGTCCGGCAAATTCGAAAGAAGTCCAAACAAAAGCCATACTTTTGGTTCGAATCGTATTTTATTCATTGAAAATATTGTGACATAAGAAAGAAAAAGAACAAAATTAAAATTAAAATTAAAATTATAATTACAATTAATAAATTCAAATATTCAAATAGAGAATAACTTATCGATATAATAAGTTGGAAGGGGAGGAATATTTGAAAGAAAAAGGAAAAGGAAAGAAATAAAAAAAATAAAAAGAAAATGGCGGACAGGATATACCATCCGAGTAGAGAATTGGCGCAAAATGCTTATTGTTCGAGTATGGCAGAATACAAGCAAATGCATTACGAGTGAGTGAAAAGAGAGAGATAAAGAGAGAAGGGGAATTTATTCTTTTCATGAGATCTTATTAGAATAACGTAAAGTTTTCTGGCAAATGATGGGAAGAGTTGTCGAGGATTGTTTTTTAAAAGATGGTAGTAGAAAAGAAGGGATGCCAAGGAAACGATCGAACTCGATGGCTCTTATGGATTTTAATAGCGCATGCGCCGTTCGATTGTAGGCCACACGTTTCTTCTTCTCTCTTTACATTTCATTTTACGAATTATTATTACTTTTTTTCTTGTCCTTTTTCGATTTTTTAATTAATTAATTAATTTCAATCCACAATATATTTATACGGATTTATTGAATTTTTTATTTATAAATAAAATGAACAAAAGTCGTAATAATATAAAATTATTATGAGTCCAATAATGTTTCATTTGATTTTCTAATTTTATATATTTATATATAACTTATCATTTTAATATCGTTAATATTTTTTGTTTATTATCAAAAAGAATATAAGATTGTTTGAAAAAATAATATGTCATTATTGTATGATTGTAATAAAATATTTTCATTTTATATCGGGCGAGGGTGATTGGATTATTCGTTTGGTGTATTTTAATGTAGAAATTCGAGTATAAAGAAAGTATAATAAAAAATATTATCTTGTCATTACAATTTGCATGTAATTATATGTGTAATAATATAAAATAATTGTATTATTATTTTAAATATATATTATTATCGTTTTATCTGTCATAAAAATAAAATATATATATAGAAATAGAAATCTAATATCGATCTAAATAATAGAATATTTATACGATTGTTATAAATATGTTTTATACTAAAAAATTCATGGTCACATATTATTGATTCAAACAATTTATCAATGAAATTAATTTTCTTTCATAAATAAAAAAAATATCTATATAATATATATTTATATAATGTGAATAAATAATATAGATTTATATTGAACAAATTTTATCTTTTAGCTCTTTAAAGAATCCCGTCAAATTCTGGAGCGAGATTGCTAACAAATTTTATTGGGAAACACCTGCGAGAGATGAGAAATTTTTTTCTTACAATTTCGACCTGTCCAAGGGCGAAATATTTATTAAGTGGATGGAAGGGGCTAAAACTAATATCAGTTTTAATCTACTCGACAGAAACGTTAACAATGGAAAGGGCAACGAGATAGCATTTTATTGGTAAGACGATGATTCATTTATCTTACTCCGATTCAAGGTTTTTTTCTTTTGTTTCTAATAATAATAGAAGAAATAAAAAAAATTAGGATTTTTGCGATTAATTTCTTACTTACTTATTTACTTACTTACTATATAAAGAATTAAAAAATAAAATGAACAATTTTAAATATAATAAAATAGGAAAAAGAAATAGAATTTTTAAACCGAAATAATAAAGCGAGTTTGTTTTAACGAATTACCAAATAAAATGAACAATTTTAAATATAATAAAACGGGATAAATAAATAAAATTTAAACCGAAATGATAAGACGAGTTTGTTTTGAACGATTTCCTTATGGGTTACACCTACTATTATATCACACGTGATTTAAAACTAACTTTATTAAGAACGATGGTTCCTAATTATTTATTTATAAAACAGGAAATAACACTTATGATAAGTGTATCTTATTGATACGTTAATAACGTTGTCAAATTTGAGAATCCTTTTTCGTAACTACGTATAAAAATTTCATCGTAATATTAAGTATATGTTAATCGTTAATAGACGCAAGTCATTCTAATGTTTTACGATGAAGGAAAATTTATTTCTTCCCTTTTGTTTTTCATTTCTGTTAGCTAGTTGAACGAAAATTTCAAGATAAAGTTGGTATCGTCAATTTTAAAAAGAAAAAAAAAGAATAAAAAAATATATAAAATTATAACATTCCATTCACCTGTGTTCGTAAAGCGTAAGAAACAAAAAAAGAAAAGTGTAGAAATTTTCTTCGATAGAAAAATTAGACATCAGTATTCTTCGAGAGTATCAAAGAAAACATAAAAAAAAATATTTCAGGAAAATCCTATTGGTTCTAAAACTATGGTACGATTATGTAACGCATCGTACGACTCTTAAATTTCTTTGAAGTCTGGTATCCTGATTCTCGTTTCTTAGGTTAAGGTTAAGATTACCTAAGGAAAATGATCATAGTGATTCTCGTGACTTATTTATCCAATGGATGACCTATTTTATTTCTTTATATGATAAAACGATATTTAATCTTTACGATAATGAGATCATTCTATCATTTTTATATTAATTCCGAGACTGATGTGAGATACAGATTACTATAAATAATCTCGTCGGTAAAAATGAACAAAAAAAATATATATTATAGTTTATAATATTATTATTATTATCTTTATATATTATGCACGAGTTAAATCTATTTTATAATCGTATGACGATAGTGTTGCAATGTAATATATAATACATACATAATCAACGAATCGTGATAAGCGCAAATCCGTTATTTAAAAATACGATACAAAAGTTTATAAAAGTCTGATAAAAATGTTGTTTTTTCAACTTTTACGCACTTTTTTCAGCATTGTTTTTATGCAAATTTTCTATCGAATTTTAACAAAATATTCGTAGAGAGAGAATTATTATTATTATTATTATTATTATTAGAATTTGATCGAATTAACAAGTAACATTGATATTATAATTTAACATTTCTAATAATATATAATAATTTTATATGTGATTCGAATAATCGTTGGATCATTTTTCTGATTTTCTCTGTTATCTTTGATGACCAACGTTAACGTTTTCACATTGTTAGTTACTTATATCAATTTTAAATTATATATAATCGTATCTCTTATTTGGATGATTTACGGTAATATCTATAATAAGGCAACCAAAACAATACTTGCAAGAATTTATAAGCAAAAACGAAGGAAATGACGTAAAATGAATGATATTTCGTATAAAAAGAAATAAAGTTCACTGGCATAACATTAATGAGGCATATTTTAATAATAAAAGCAAAAAAAAAACAATAAGATTTTTAACTTTATTACGTCAATATCAATCGAGGAAGGGGGTGGGGGAGGGGTACGGGGGAACGAAGAAATTGATTTAAAGCAAATTATTCTATCGAAAATGAATAAAGGGGGAATAAATGATTAAATTAATAATAAATTAAAATTTACAATTAAATCATTTAATTTGTTTTGCTTTCGGATATGCTTATACTTGTTATATTTATTATTATTATTATTATTATTATTATTATTATTATTATTATTATGCAATATATATTATTGCAGGGAAGGTAACGATCCAAATGATTCGTCAAAAATAACTTACAGTAAGTTATTAACAAAAGTATGTAAATTCGCTAATGTTTTGAGATCTAAGGGAGTGTCAAAGGGTGACAGGGTTGTCATTTATATGCCAATGATTCCCGAGCTTCCTATTGCCATGTTGGCATGCACGAGAATAGGGGCGGTTCATTGTGTAGTCGTGAGTAATAATAACTAATAATCCAACCATTTTGTGTATTTTTTTTTTAAACAATTATAATAATAAATTAATTCAAACGAACTCGTTAACACACACACACACACACACAGAAATATATATCATCATTTGTTTCAACCAGCTCATTTTTTTAATGATCAGTTCGCAGGATACTCGTCCGACGCGTTGGCGGAACGTATATTGGATGCCAAAGCAAAAATATTAATAACAGCTAATTTAGCGAAAAGGGGTGAAAAAGTATTGTATCCTAAATATATTTGCGACAGTGCTATTGAAAAAGTAGCTGCACACGATCACAATGTCGACACGTGCATCGTCGTTTCGCATTCGATGAGAATGAACAATAAACGTGCTGGCTCCGATGAAAATGGCTGCGGTAAGCATTTCAATTGTTTTCTTTTCCCTTTCGATTTTTACATTTATTCTACATATATATAAGTATATATTTATATATAATTTATTTATATATATAAATATAATTAATTACTCACAATATAGAGAAAAAAAACAAATAAATAAATAAATATTACAAAGAAGAAAAGATTAATTTTTCGATTAATTGAAAGCTGGATCCTGGAATTCCGAACGCGACTGTTGCTGGCACGTAGAAATGGAGAAAGTTGAAAGTAAATGTGAACCAGTGTGGATGGACGCTGAAGATCCACTTTTCATTCTATATACTAGGTATTTATTGTTAAATTTATTTGAATTATCACGTTTGAATAATCTTTATTAATTATTTGACATTTATAATGAATTATAGCGGTTCTACTGGAAAACCGAAAGGTGTTCTTCATACTATTGCTGGTTATTTGATTTATGCAGCAACAACGTTCAAATACGTTTTCGATTATCATCCTGGTGATATTTATTGGTGTACCGCAGATATCGGTTGGATCACTGGTCACACTTATGTCGTTTATGGTCCATTGGCTAATGGTGCAACCTCAGTTCTGGTGAGTTTATCATTGTTTTCTCAATAGTTCAAATCGCTTGCTAGAAATCTTATTAATACGTGGTATGTTTTAACGAACAGTTCGAAGGTACACCATTCTATCCGGAAAATGATCGATATTGGGCTATCGTAGACAAGTACAAGGTCACTCAATTTTATACATCTCCAACCGCTATCAGATCGCTCATAAAGTTTGGTGACGATTATGTCAAGAAACATAATCTATCTACTTTAAAGGTAAAGCAATTAACAATTTTTAACACTTGTTTCTTTTAACCGTAACGCGTGCGAATAAATGTATGAAAAAGAATTTTTGTTTTGTTTTTTTATTTGCAATCGCGCATACGAGATTACGCAATTGTAAATATAATTCCAAAAATTGATTATTCAATTGGTCTTCGATAGTTTTCCTTTTTAATGTTTTAAATTTAAAAAAAAAAAGATAAAAAAAGTATATGATTAAATTGCGTGAATCCCCCATTGATATTTAAAATCATTTGGTTCCATTTAAAATAAATATTATGTTTTTTTTTTTATCATGACGTATTACGTAACAACGATAACGTTTAAAAAAAGAAATCTTTCGATATTATTATTAGTATTTATCTATAATAATTGCGAAAGAAAAAGATAAGAATTAAAAGTGTCGTGTACAGGTTCTCGGTTCCGTCGGCGAGCCGATAAATTCAGAAGCGTGGTTATGGTTGTACAACTTGGTCGGTCATGGAAAGTGCAGTATCGTCGATACATTCTGGCAAACGGAAACTGGCGGTCACGTTGTCACGCCGCTACCAGGTGCGACCCCAATGAAACCAGGATCAGCGGTACGCTTAAGAATTTTCATTCATTTAATTAGCATTGAAAAGTAGACAAAGAGAGAGAGAGAAGGAGAGGGATAATCTTTAAAATTGCACGATCGTTCGATAGGCCTTTCCCTTCTTCGGAGTGTTACCAGAACTATTGGATGAGGATGGTCATGTGATTGAAGGTGAAGGTGAAGGATATCTCGTATTTCGACAACCCTGGCCAGGAATGATGAGATCTTTATTTGGAAATCACCAACGTTTTCAAAATACCTACTTTGGCAGATTTAACGGATATTATTGCACGGGTGACGGTAAGTACAAGGACTTATAGGAAACACATTAATCGATCATTTAGCAAGAGGACTTCTGTAATTTAGTCCAGCGTATTTGGCATCTTTCCCAAGTTCTTCCTCGATCCTAATGATTTGATTGTATTTGGCCGTTCTTTCGCTTCTACACGGTGCTCCTGATTTAAATTGACCCGCTGACAAACCCACGGCAAGATCAGCTACGAAATTGTCTTCTGTCTCGCATTGTCCAGCTGTTACAACGTATCCCCAATTGTTGATCCTAGCCATTCTTGCACAATTAATGGTCTCGGTAATCGTACCGATTTGTGACATTCTCAGAACGAGACAGTTAGCCATTTGTCGTTCTATCGCTTCCTCGATTCTCTCTATGTTCATGGCTGTTAAATCGTCCGAGACAATTTGAATTTCTTGATCGGCCAAAGTCAACCAACCGTCCCAATCTTCCTGGTCGAAAGGATCTTCGATCGAGACAATCGATGGAAACTCGGTTAGATAATCTATATATTGTTCTTTCAGTGCTTCGGCTTCCATGTAATCGTCGGGATCAGATTCTTCGGTTTTGAAAGCTAAATCGTAGCCTCCTAATTCAAACAAAAAAAAATGTAACGAAGGAAATGAAGGAGAAAGTATATAAACAATTTGATAGCATTTAACATATTAATCATAATGAACCTTCTTTATAAAAAGCACTAGCTGCCATATCTAAAGCGATTTTGATCTTTCCTTCGTATCCAGCATCCTTTATCGATTCGTCTATGAGAGTAAGAGCATCCTTGTCGTCTTCTAAAAGTGGTACGAAAGCACCATCATCGCTGACGGGAAGTGGTAATTGAATTTCTTGAGCTTCCGCTATTTTTCTCTCCAAAACCCGATAAACCTCGTTACCCATTTTCATAGCGTCGACAAAACTCTCAGCTCCTATAGGTAGAATCATAAATTTTTCGCAAGGTATACTGTTACCAGCGAGTCTACCACCGCTGATCATGTTGAAACAGGGTACTGGCAAATACAGGTCACCATTTTCTGCTAATTCAGCGATATACCTACAATATCGTCTTGATTATATAAGAACTGATACTATTAGACCAAAAACATTTTCAAAGTTACTAACAAACGCATAAAATCTTATCGCGATCCTAAACTACCACAATCTGACGTTTCCCTCATTAGAAACAAAATCTAGCAAACTTATTGGCTAATTGTAAGCTAATAATAATAATAATTCTAACCTATAAATCGGAAGACCTTTCTTTGCTGCACCAGCCTTGCAACATGCCAAAGAAACCCCTAATATCGAATTAGCACCTAACTTTGATTTATTCTCAGTACCGTCTAATCTGTTCAACAGACTATCAATTTCCATTTGTTGGCAAACTTCTAATTTTGATTTCAATAAT
Organism: Polistes fuscatus; assembly: GCF_010416935.1. Lineage (NCBI taxonomy): Eukaryota > Metazoa > Arthropoda > Insecta > Hymenoptera > Vespidae > Polistes > Polistes fuscatus. The sequence continues at coordinate 9,806,094 of NW_025113151.1, read as the reverse complement.
TGAGGTGCTATCACGTTGTTGACTATATCAACGGCTTTAAAAACCGATCGACCCTGATAAGCACCCTCATTTCCATCTCTGATTTCCTGTGCTTGATTAGGATTTGATACCAATGTACTAGAAACTGACGATCTGAACAGACCAACATCTGTAATAAGATCAACCTCCAAAGTAGGATCTCCTCTTGAATCAAATATTTGCCGAGCTTTCACCTTCTGTATCGGCATCTTTGATTTTTATCCTTAACTAACCTTCGAACTTTTAGGTGTTTTTAAGAAAACTTATTGATTGCTATACTACCAGTACAAATATTAGAAAATTTGGATTAATATACTCGAAATGAAATTGAAATTTTTCGTACTGTCTCACATGTTATTGATTAAAAATATAATTTGTTTTTTCTTTTATTATTATTATTATTATTATTATTATTATTGTCAATGAAAAATAGACATGTTTTTATTCCTGATAGATCCGTTTAACAATTGACTGTCGAAACACGTGTTCACTTTTGTTATTTAAAACAGCATCACTCGACTCAAAGCTCGCGATAAATTTTTAATATATCACTTAATTGTAAATGATAGTTGTTGCCAAAGTCAGGAAAGTAATTAATTAGTTAAAAATATTTAGAAAGTGTTCATAGAATATTTTAGGGGGTTCACGAGGATAACGAACAGTAACAGATTGAATCCTTAAGATAATATATAAAATAATTTCAATCTCGATTCCCCTAAAAATACATTAAACTGTACAGCAAACCAGGTTGAGAAACGCTGATCTAAAGAAATCTTAAATCGAATGCTACTGTGTGTGAACATTTTGTGATTTATTTTATTTTATTTTTATATATATAGGCGCCAGACGAGACGCAGACGGTTATTTATGGATAACTGGTCGTATTGATGATATGTTGAACGTTTCTGGACATTTGATGTCTACGGCAGAAGTAGAAAGCGTTTTGGCTGGTCATTCTTCGGTTTCTGAAGCAGCTGTGGTTAGCAAATCTCATCCTGTTAAAGGACAATGTCTTTATTGTTTTATTACACCCAATGATGGCGTCAAATTTGAAAAGAAATTGCAGGACGAACTCAAACAAAGAGGTAAATGTGTCCTTTTTTTTTTCTTTTTTATTATTATATTCTTATATATCTTTTTGTTCGTTTTTTCTTTTACACATTCTCGTTATTTATATTAGAGAAAAATTATTATCAATATTAAATCATGGTAGACTTGTGTTGTCATTTGTAATGTTATTTTAACAGTGAGAGAAAAGATTGGACCATTCGCTCAACCAGACGTCATTCAGCATGCACCTGGTTTACCAAAAACAAGATCAGGTAAAATTATGAGGCGTATATTGAGGAAGATCGCGGCTGGTGACAGAAATGTCGGTGACGTTTCAACTTTAGTTGATGAGGCCATCATTGATCTTCTTTTCCAACTAAGGCCACAAGCTTAAATGAACCAAAAATTCTATAATATATATAAATATATATATATTATAGATATTGTCTTCGTTACCACGATTGAAAATTAGCAAACGAACGAACAAACAAAAAAGCTTGTTAAAAATATTTATAAAAAATACTTTGGAAATTATACAAAATAAATTAATGATTTTTCTATTATACTTTTTTGTTTGTTGTCGGTAGTTGAAAAATAATAATAATAATTATTATTATTATTAATATTATTATATCGTATATTTATGTTTATTAATTATTATTATTATTATTTTTTTATCTAATGCGGGCTTTCAATGTATATGGACTATCTTGACGATCGGAGTTTGTTACTTTTGAAGAATAATTTAATAATCATCATCATTATTATTATTATCGTCGTCATCACTATTAATATTTAATTTTCATTAAATAATATTCCAATTAAGAGAATCTCTTTTCGTCGTATTAATAACGTGTCTTATTAAAATGTTACGCTCTTTAACAGAAATAAAAAGTCTTCTTCTTCTTCTTCTTTTTTTTTGTATATTTTTTTTTTTAATTTCTTATTTATTGTTAAACCAATTTATTTTGTATTGAGAATAAATAGGATCATTATAGATACGATCAATTTTCTAGCAATAAAAAGAAAAAAAAATATATATATATATATAAATTATATTGAAAGAAAAATAAAAAAAAAGAAAAAATAAAACAAATCCGCCAGTAACGTATATAAAAGTCTAAGAAAGTATTTAATCGTCGCTATGATCGAATTTATCGAAGTAATATAACAAATCTTCCCTTTTGAGTGTTGGCCTTGTAAAAGAGAAAGAAAGAAAGAAAGAAAGAAAGAGAGAATAAATATAAAACAACAAATTAAAATTTTGAGGCATTAATTAAATCGATTATATCGAATCGAAATAATGCCTGTGTGTTACTTGATTGAAATAACAGAAATATACAACGACGGGATTTAGTATTCGATCAATTATTCATTCGACGCTTATTATCTTTAAAAAGAATGCAAATAGAAAAGAAGAAATTATATATATATATATATAAGGTGTCCCAATTTGTTTCCGCAAAATTTTACCAGCGTATTCAATAAGAAAAAAGAAAAAAATGTTTTATAAACATGGGCTTTATTATAAAGTTATAATTAAAACACGAAACGACAATGGACTGCTTTCTTGTCGAATATTATATTAAATAGGAATAAATTGTCGATTCAAATTTCAATCGTTCCATTTTAAAAATAATGTCCGTTGTTATGAAATAAAATATATATATATAGCGTTTACGAAGAGAAAATAATTTATTGTATTATCAATATCTTGTTCATTTATTTTAATTGTAGTAAATACTATTTAAATAATTGTTGTATAATCAAATAAATATCGGCAATGCGTTTAAATGCTGCTGTCTCGGTAAAATACCAGTCCATTATCATTTTTGTTGTATATTTTTAATTAAACGTTTAAGAAAAACCCGTGTACATATTAAATTCGTTTTCTTATTTTTTAATTATAATGCATTCTGGTAAAATATTGTACTGGAACACCCTGTATAATATATAAATATACATAGAGAGACATATATACGAATATATGCACACCAAATGCTAACGCACGAATAAGAAAGTAAACGAAAATTGTTAATCGCAATAACAAGCGTCCATGATACGTGATGTCTGTATTTTATGTATTCACATTAGAAAATTAAGTGAAAGCCAAGAAAATAATACCTCGTGCTCCTTCGAGGTATGTACGATACATATCATTCCTTGTGGAACAAAATTAACTTTAGGTGTGATAATTAAAATATATATATATAGTATATATGAATGTACATATCGTAACGATCGAAGAAATAACATTATACACGAATATTAATTTGTTTTTGAAGGAAATGAGTATACTTAAAAAATTCCAAATGTTCATTCAATTGATTTAAAATAATTAATTTAATTAGAAATTTAACACATTGCACTTCGACCATAACGATACATACACGTATATGAGCATATATATACATGAAAAATGAAACAAACAAACAAAAAGACAAATATATATACATTATATTAAAAATTGCAAAGCTATGTATATGTATATGCGTTAAAAGTGACAATTAATATTGTTCTGTTAAACAATCGGCGTGTTTTTTTATACAATTCCCCCTCTAATGTTATATTTTTTTGTACATTGTTTAATTTATTTAATAGTTATACGACGTGATCAAATAAGGTGTCTCATTTTGTATATATGTTACAGTTAATAGATTAAATTTATTAATTTATAGAATAATTAAACTGAACAGTGTGTTAAAATATGTGAAATTTTAATTTGAAATTTGATTCCAAGTATGAGAAAAATAATAATGCAGTACAAGTACGGTGATCATTGTTTACTAAACAAATCTGATAAAAAAATAAAAATGAAAAATCAAAAAATATTATATGACATTTTTATCTTATGTTTTCACATAAAATTAATCCCTGAACTGGTTGTATATTTGATTTCTGTTTCATACTTTATAAAACATGAATAATTATTGTTTACTTTTGTGTAAACCCAGTGTCAACAGATTTAATTGTAAGTGCATACAAACAGCGCAAGTGCATTAATCAAATATCAATGGCGCCACAATCGCTATAGATGCAGTTTTGGAGTGGGTGAAGGAACAATGACGATCATTCTTTGACAGCAGCAGCTGACGAAAATGTAGTTAGTTAGTTGTCGGCATTCGTAACAGGATCTACGTTCAATTTTCTTTCTTATTATTTTCTTTGGTGCTCTCTTGATATAACAAAACGAGAAAATTATTACAACAATTTTATCACGATATTTTCATATTTCTAATCGTTAAAATGTCCAACATAGACGAATATTACTTGGAAATTCTTAGACTGGTCAAAGAAGCTGGCTCGGTAAGCAATAAGTTTCTCAGAATCTTATGTGTCTATATACATTGATCTTCATTTGATTATTTTCTCAAGAATTTCATCAATGAAATATCAAAATAATGATCATCCTGTGTATCAATATCCAATCGATTGGGACACAGCCTTCAATTTAATTTTAGTAACTTAGCTATGTATATCTAACACTTGTTTAGCTTCATGAAAGAGATTCTTTCATAGTAAAGAATTCAGTTTTCTATCCTATTTTATCTTTTTCACATTATTACGTCATACATCTTCACGTGTATGCACAAGTAATGGAGAAAATTATTCTGAAACATTTTTGAAATATTATTATTAAATTATAATGACATTTGATAGATAAGCAAATCGTTAAGAAATCGTAGTAAAAAAGAAAGTTTACTTTTAATTACTTAACTGATATCATATTCCGTAGATCGTAAGAGAAAAGATATATCAACGTAAAGATGCTATGACAAAATCCTGCGATGTGGATCTCGTTACGGAATGGGATCAAAAAGTTGAAAAACTTATCATGGATGGCATTTCTTCAAGATTTCCAGATCACAAGTATGTAAGATATACTTAATAATATTATTATTAACAATATATATTAACAATAAACGTAATGCGTTATCGTTAACAAATTCAAACGATCGGTTTTTAATTTTGAATTAACACGTAACGTAACGCACAATTGGTCAAATGAACGATTGTAAATTGGAAATAAAAAAAAAAAATCAAATGACCGATTGCAAATAAGGAAATAAAAATTCTTTAATATGAAATTAAAATTTGTCTTCGTTCAATGATCCCTTATAGCAAGTTTATTGATTCAATTGACCCTTTTCTAATTAATACCCATTGACACTCATTTCTCCTCTATAAAACGATTAATAGATTTGATCAATTTAATCAAAGGGGAACCCATAATAATTTCAATCAAAATGTTCACGCTAGTAATAGTTGATGAAATTTCCGTTCCAACTTGTACGATGATTTTTCTCGAACATTTTTGCTATGCCCTATTTGTTTGCTTTAATAAAAAAAAGAAAAAGAATGTTAGTGACTTTTGACTGAAGATAGACGATATGAAATGATTATATATGATTAATCAATAAAACTTGAATACCTTGATAATTAACTTGAATATATATATATAATTGTTTTCAGATTCATTGGCGAGGAGACCACATCAACTGGTAAAAAAGCAGAATTAACTGATGCACCAACATGGATCATAGATCCTATCGATGGAACTATGAATTTTGTTCATGGTTTGCCACATACATGCATATCAGTTTGTTTGCATATAGGAAAAGTTGCGGAAATCGGTGTTGTTTATAATCCTATTTTAGAACAGCTATTTACAGCTCGCAGAGGCAAGGGTGCTTTTTTAAACGGTGCTCCGATACGAGTTTCTGGTCAGAAAGGTGATTTATTTTTAAGTGGATCTAAAAAATGTTATTAAGAAAACTTTCATAAAGTACATAACTTATATATATATATATATATATATAATTATCTTTATAATTTTTGTATGATTTTCTTTTATGATCACATACCTTTATTTTATTCAACTTCGTAAAAATAGATCTAATAATTTTTCAGAGTTAAGTAAATCCTTAATCATGACGGAGATGGGTACAAGTAGAGATCCCGAGAAAATGAAAATTGTCTTTCAAAATGTTAATATTTTGACACCACAGATCCATGGGTAAAATAAAGATGAAACATTTGTAATAGTGTATAAGTGTATTTAAACAATTAATTAATGAGTTTCTTCTTTAGGTTGAGAACATTAGGATCGTGTGCTTTGAATATATGTATGGTGGCACTTGGTGGTGCTGATATTTGTTTCGAATTTGGAATTCATGCTTGGGACATTGCGGCTGGTGATCTTATCGTCAGAGAAGCAGGAGGCGTTTGTATAGATCCAGCAGGTTTACGATAATTTAATTACTTTTTCCTTTTTCTTTAACTGGCATTTTTATGAAAATTTTCAATATAAAATGTGTTCCCATTAGGAGGACCATTTGATGTTATGAGCAGAAGAGTATTATGTGCATCTTCTATGGAATTAGCTCAAGAATTAAGTAAACAACTTATACAGTATTACCCAGAACGAGATTGAAGATACAAATGATTACTAAATGATCATTCTTGTTATTTTCCTCATATAGTATTTACTTTTTTGGTTGTAAGTACTTATACCAAAGATTCCAATTGTGTATATATATATATTATACATGATATCTTTGACAAATTATGTTTTATAATGACACTTATAGAAATGAAAAATAAAGAGAATATTTTGAATCTTAAACCATACTTTGTTTGTTTCCTTTAACGTTATATTATCGGTTGATTATTTGTGATTATTTATCTATACTACAATATTATAATAATAAAAGAACAAATTTATAAAATCGTATAATATATAAAATATATTTTTTCATAATTACATTTTGTACAGAAAATTAATAGATAGTATTTCATTAATCCAAAGTTTCCATATCTAGGTGTGATTGTATTATATTACTATATTTATTGTATAATATATTAAAAATGCGTGTGCATATATATAAATATTAATACATTGTACTTTTTCATTGTATGTTCCTTCAGTATTATACATGTGTAATATCCTTTTATTACTCTTAATTAATTATCTGAAAACTCAAAGCCATAGTGATTAGAATATTTATTAAGATCTTAATCATTGTTTGTCGTCTTATAAATAATGGATTGTAAAATCGCAATATTTTAATTATTTTCACGATATATACTTTACCTGCATACGTACTTACAGTTTTGCTTTCCTTAATGAATCTTTAAGACAAACCTTGTACCGGCTCAAATTAGTTCGATCTTTGATGATCCAATTTTTTGGATGACTCGATGATGATATCTTGTTTAAGCAGGTATGACGACACGGTGTAGTTTTTACCATTCCTTTGGGACACCTTTCATTATTCCTTCTCAGCATCTGATCTCTTCCGTTGCCTCCCCTCCTCACAGGGAGGGCTATAAGTGAAACATTACCAAATTGTCAATTAGAAAAGCATATGTTAAAGTTGTTATTGGATATATTCTTTTATTTCTGTATAAATATATACGTATATATTGAAATGTGCTTAAAATTTCTACTTGTCCTCCTCATACACAAATCTTATATTTTTGATTACATTTAATATACGCGAGGGCTTTTTCATTATTATTATTATAATTATTATTATATCGTATTATTATTGTTATTATTAATTATTACTATTATTAATATTAATATTATTTTTAATATTATTATTACGATATTGTTTGTTGTCGTTAGAAAAATTATGAAGTATAAATTCTTTGTCTAGATTACACACAACATTGTTTATGACTGTCAATAAACTATGTACGATATGTTACAAGAATCGGATATATTAAATATCCCATAAGGCAGCCCCCTATGAATACCTTGCAACGGGATCAGCGCTAAAGGCCCTTGAAAGGTCCGCTTGCACATAAAGATGATTCGAATTGATGATTCATCTGAAACATAAGCAGCCTCGTACAGTTTTCCCTTATTAAAAATTATTCCATGAACCATTTAAACAGCACTGAAAGTCTGCTCTATTGTATATTAAATAATAACTGAATAGTTTAAATAAAATATCAGTTAAAGAATTTTAATTCTTAAAACTATAATATATATGTTATGTATTACAGAAATGTGTATATCCTGTAATATAATTGTTGTACGTTTCTAAAATATCCTATAATATGAAATAATATATATTATATATATATCTCATATAATAATATAGTCATAATATATCATATAATAAGATATATATATATATATATATAATAAATATATCTATGTATATATGTTTGATTAACTTTTGAAACTGTTTACTGAACTTCGAATAAAAAATATTTTCGATTCACGTTTATGTTTATATGTATATATATATATATATATGTATATAATTATATTATATATTAATTTATATTAATTTTGTTTAAGTTATTGAAGATCGATTAACAATACGATAAATCTATTATGTCGTTCCATTAAAATATAACTGTATGCTTAAGTTTGTTAATACAACAAGAAGACACACGTAGATCACTTTTGTAGCTAACACTTAAAACGCAATAAACTCGTAAGTGATATAGTGACTGAAAATATAAAATGCAGGGCTCTCTCCACTTTCTGTTAAGCATTTGTATTTTTATTTCAATAGTTGATCTACTTATTATACAATTTTTTTTCTTCTTCAGATTATACACCAAGTTTCTATTTGCGAATGTCATTTTTATGAATCGCTGACGTAAGAGAACAAGAAAAAAATACCGTTCCTGAACTGGGTAATGAAATTTTGTGAGTCTTACAATCTCTTGGTTTTTTTCTTTCATAACAAATATTTAATATTAATGTATCGTATAATAATTTATAAGAGATACTATCCGTAAGGAAGTCGCGCTTTAAATCGAAAAAGTGAAAAAAGAAAATTACCACATACCACCATAATGCTAAGTATCGATGGCCAGTTCATGCTGAAAGAGGCGGTCACTTTTTCCAGTCTGACTCATTCACCTAAGAACAACGTTACTTTTAGGTAACAAATATTTATAAGATTGGTAAGAATATATCTTTTTTTTTCTCTCTTTTCTTTTTTCTATTTTTTTGTCTTTTTTCTTTTCTTTTTGTCAACATGAGCTCGTTACCTTTTAATTTGTAATAATGATTATTATTCGAAGATTAAAATAAAAAATGCAAATAATGCAATTACGTAATATGTTATAAATTCTGTGAATGTTTTTTAAATAATGAAATACTACGTTCCCGGTATAATTGTTTATACAGCAGATAGTAGCTAAGAATTTACTTCATTACGAAAATTGATTATGTCTTATAAAAAATATTGCACTCTATTGACCTGTATTAGTACTTAACAATCAATTAAATACATTATTTCAGATTGATAGAGTACAAGGTTGTTGCAATATGATGATATATGCATTATAAATATTTACTGCTTTATGCTCTTCGTTGTCTTGATTGAGTTACACTTGAAACTTTGCGCCGCCTCTTTCTGCTAAAACCAATACAGACAGTTCATGTAAGACAGACACCATTTACGCTACCAATATCCGTATTTGATATTTGATAATATCCGATTTGTTTTTGGATTATCGTTAGCGGTGTCTCATTTCAAATTCACAAAATTATGTCAATTATTTTTCTGTTGTAGAAGGACCCTAGGCAGGGTTACCTAAATTTTTTCTTGTATAAAAGGGTGTGCCAGAGCATGGTTCACAGTGATTCTTTTCCCTGCATCCAACATCAACGTGCGTTCTAATAAATCTTTAAGCTGACCAACTTTCCGACTTTGTTCGGGTGGTAATGAATTCCCACCAAGTTCAGCATTAAGGTCACGAGTTGCTGGGAGGGTGGACATTACGACGACTTTTTCCTAAAAATAAACACGTTGAAAAACCTCATCTATTTATAAAATTATAGCAAAACGCAACGGAAGAGAGCCGATTTTATTATAGAAATTGATTATTATAAAAATAAAATAAATTGTAAATGTAAAAATTGTATATAAATACGAGAGAAATTTGTATGTCCAATGATAAAATATTGTTTAACAAATATAAAATACAGCTTACCACACGAGAAAACGTAATCATAGAGAAAAATTGTAGAGAGACTTACCCGCTCAGTAACTTTATCAACTTCATGATAAAGAAAATTGCAGTTAGAGTCAAAGTGTTGATCCTTGAAGGTTCCTTTCCTTATTAGTTTATTAGGCATTTTGCCCTTTAGATCCATGAAGAATTTCAACATCTGATTGTTCGTTTTGCCAGAAAACATTATTTTTCCAGTGTATAGTTCATATATTGTGCATCCAACAGACCACATGTCAATGCCAAAATCATAGGGTATACCAAGAACTAAAAAAAGGAAATATTATCTCTGATACATAACAAAAATTCTATAGCAGGAAACATGTTTCCTATATAAAGATCTATAAGTCCGTCCAACAAGTTGAGCCACTAGAAATTGAAATTTTAAATGGCCCCTACAAAAGGTAGTAAATTTGATGTTTCATGAATGAACTGTTGAGATTTACTTCTACTTCTACTACTACAGTATTTGAAGATTGTATATGCGCTACTGTTTCAATTATGTGCTTTTGTTTATTTCTACTGACTCGACTTTTTGGGTAAATAATAAATTTGAAATTTTTTATAATATTAGTGTACCAAAGTTTCATTCTTATTTGATCATTTGGAAAGTTAGAAATTGAAAATAAAAGTAAAATAGCTATATGAGACTAATAATCTACCTTCTCTCACAAATTATAATAATATTTTCTTCATTGTCACTCTGTCTTAAGATGATCACGCATTATAAGGTTGTCTATCCTGTCTATCCAGATAATTTTATTCGTACACTGACTGTTATAATTTATTTTCATTTACATAAAAATATATGTAATAATTAATTAATATACTTACTAATTTCTGGAGCACGATAAAATCTTGATACAAGATATGGTGTTATCTCATTTTCATGAGCATGAGATGCAGAACCAAAGTCACAAAGTTTTAATACCAGTTTACTTTCACTGACTAGAATATTGTCTGGTTTAATGTCAGCGTGTAAAATATTCGCTCGTTTTAATAATTTTAATGCAAGGAAAAGTTGCTGCGTGTACGATCTTACAGCTTTAACATGCAAGCCAACATCCTTGCCATATTTTTTTAATACCTATATAATAAAAGGAAAAAAATATATTTATAAATTATCTACATGTAATAATATCTATGCTCATATATATATATATTTTTATATACAAACCTCTCTTAAATTCATGGCTAATGGTTCGAAAACCATACATAAATGATTTTTATGAAAGAAATGCCTAAATAGTCTCAAACAATGAAATCGATCTTCTGGATCTGCATCGTTGAGCTTCCGAAGGATTTCTAATTCCTTAAGACCAGTACGATGCCTGTAAAAGATGTAAAAATAATATAATAAAATTGCCCGTACTTGTATAAGATTTATGAATATTATGTAAATAAATTTCTTACATAATTTCATTATTCCGAATAATTTTTACAGCAACATCTAAATTGCCTCGTGCACTGTCTCTAGCCCTTACGACATTGCTAAAAACTCCTTGTCCCGTGTAACCATAAACAACATATCGAGAATCCAGTGTCTCGCCAACTCGAACACTAAAATTGATATTACATTATTCGATTAAACTTATTTAAGAAAATTCCATATATACATCAAAATTGTAAAAACACTTCTATAGGTTCTAAAATAAATTATTAAAAAATATTTATTTATTATGATTTTCAAGACATTATATAAAAAGTTAAAAATAAAATAGTATATATCTTACCGATAATATCCTTCCGCATCATCCCAATTATCTGTTAAACTAGGATTGTCTGGACCACCTAAACGTTTACCTTCAACGGTAGGACTCTAGAAAAGTGCAATAATAAAAATTACGATTATGATAATATAATAAATAGAATATTTCCGCAAAACATACATACATTAAAATCACCAATATTATCAGCTTCAGCAAACATATCCCATTCATTTGTTTTTTTTGTACTTTGTTTTTCATCTTGTTTAACTTTCTCTGTAATTTTTATGTTTTCAATCTTTTCAGATTCTTCTGGTAATGCATCCTCAAATCTAGACTTTCTTTTTTTAACTGGCTGTGGTGATTTTGGTTTTTCAGGCAGTGGTGGAGTATGACTCTCCGAAGTAGATTCATTATTATTTGAAGGCATCTCTGGTGATTTTTGAGATGTATTTGAATGACTTTCTGACGGAGGAGTTCCAGTGACAGCTGTTACATCGGCAGACATATTTGAATCCTCATTTGGTCCATTTAATCGCTAAATAGAAAAAAACATATAAGATATTACATAAAATAAATGAAACAATATCTAATAAGACTCTTAAATTTATATAATCAAATACCTTGAGTAACTCTTCTCTTTGTTTCCTTCTACGTTCAATAATAGCTTCCTCATCCTCCTCTTCTTCAATGTCGATATCCTTCATATCGTCTTCGCTAGAACTGTCAGAACGTTCTACTTTTAGGCCTTCCGATAAAGAATCTTTGTACTTATCACTTCTTTCTTTTTTACCATTCTTTTCTCTATCCCTGTCATGATCTCGAATGTGTTTTTCCCTATCCCTACGACTTCGAGACAAAGAACGCGATCTTTTATAACGATCATTGCGATCTCTATCCATTCTATTTCTAAGGGGACTACGAGATCTTCTTATACTTCTAGATCGTTCTCTAATTTTCTCATGATTCCGACTATCACGTCGATCTCGTGCATCCGTATCACGACTGGCTTGTCTATCTCTATTTGCATGACGATCTCGACTAGCATGTCGTTCTCTACTGTCTCTTTTATCACGACTGGAATGACGATCTTTACTTAGTGGTCTGTCTCGATTATAACGATCGCGACTATTATGCCGATCTCGACTTGATTGCCGATCTCGACTGCTTTGACGATCCCGATTGTCTCCTCTATCACGACTATCGCGTCTCGATGAAATATGCTTTATATCAACTTTAGTATCTTGACTTTTTGAATCATTATGAGATCTAGATAAATGTCGACCCAAGTCTCGCTTTCTGTCTCCTCGTTCTTCCTCCCTGGAACAAAATAATAATAATAATAATAACAATTACATTAATAAATAACACTAATACGTTTATTAAATTTAACATAATATAAAAATGTTTCATATCTTGCATTAAAATAAATGCAACTCACCTTCTATCGTACTCTCTTTTACGTGGTTCATCCCTTCTACTACTACTACTAGTTTCTTTACGTCTATCTTCTTCTATCCTTTTCCTAGAATCTTCTTTCCTAGAATCATCCTTATGCCTCTCGTTAGTTTTTCGTTTCTCATCTCTTCTCACATCATCTCTTTTTATTTCTTCTCTTGGCCGAGTCTTATCCTCTCTTCTTCTGTCAGAATCCCTTCTCTTATCTTTGTGGTCTTCTCTGCTTCTTCGATCTCTACTCATATCTACTATAACTCGCCTTTCAGGCTTTGATATTTTTTTACGTTCCCTACTTCCTGACTTACTTCTAGGTCGTTTTTTGTGGAGTATATTGTCATCTTCGCTATCATCTTCTACGACTATTACATCTGGTGTTTCCGCTTTTATTTCTTCATCCTCCTCTCCTTCATCTTCTTCCTCTTCTCCTTCTTCTTCTTCCTCTTCCTCCTCTTCTTCCTCTTCGAGTTCCTTATCTTCCTTTTCAGATTCATCTGACAAGTATTGAACTAAACACGCTTGTAATCGTTCCTATAAATAAATGATAATACTTAAAAACGTACTTAAACAATTATTACAAATATTTTTAATTATTACACGCATACCTTTTGTTTCATTAATTCCTCCAAATCAATATCATCTTCAATAATAGTACAATCGACTTCATCCGAATCAAGATCCACAAGTTTTTCATCTTCACTTTCTTCTGTAGAAACTATTTCCAACAATGAATTTTTAACTTTGCCATTCATGCCAATACGACTTATACGTTTCTGATTAATACGTTGTAATGTTTCCTCTGACAACCCACCATTTGCTATTCCTTTTTCTTTATGTGGTCTTTTATGTTTCTTGTGTTTTTTTCTATAAATTCATTAAATGAAATATTTTATCTTTTATATTTATTAAAACAAATTTAACACTAAATGTACCATGACTATTCAAATAATCAATTGAAAAACTTTTTGTAGCAATTCTTATAAGTTACAGTGCTACTTGATGAGTCAAAAATTCTTATTGCATAAATGGTATATTTTTTGCTATACATACATTGGAAAATATATGACTTTTTAAAGATGGGTTATTTGATCCGCTATGATAAAAATAGTATACATAAAGCATCAGTACGTTTAGTGTTAAGAGATGTTCATAATATTAATATACTTTAAATACCTTTCTTGTCTATCTATTCTTCCATCTTCTTTCTCTATCACTCTATCTTTTTTATGTTTGTGGTGTTTATGTTTTCTTTTTTTCTTTTTCCTTTGATCTCCGAGCATATCTGATTCAGAGTCTATACCAGTAATTTCTCTTTTGGAATCTAAATCTACATCGGATGAGCTAAAATATATTGCTTACATATTATAAAATTGATATAAGATGAATTTCAAATATTATTATTATTATTATTATTATGATGATGATTATTATTATTCTTAGTTTTATTATCAATAAAAAGTAGTAAACGTTGAAATACATCAGATATTGAATTAAGATTTAAAATATTAATAAACGAATTGACCGTTTTCCGTTTTGAGCAGTCAAGTGAAAGATGTGAAGGTTACAAACAATGAATTTTAGGTTATTATTGAATAAATATTTGGAAAAAAATTTGTAAAAATTATTTTTTTATAAAATCTAAGTATTATTGAATCGATATAATTATAAACGTATACAATTTTTAACGATGTTTATTTCGCAAAAATCTAAAAACAAACAGTTCTCCCACAAATATGATGTAAACAGAATGCCAGATGCATATCATTCTATACTGAACGAATCAATTGTTCAAAAAATCTGTATAAATTCTATATAACGTAAAAAAGCCTACTCACCCCATGTTGATGTTATATAAATTATAAATAATGAAAATATTATGGAATCACTTCACTTGATAATACGCATACGTTCATTCTTTAACAAGAAGCCATTTTGTATTATCGATTCTTCTGTTGCTTCATCTCGAATGGGACATCGAATATCGATATAACTTAATATCGATTATTGCGATTAATTCATACAATTCGAATTTCGGAGTTTTTAATTATTAATAAATACTGTAAAAAATACCATAAAAAAAGTGTCGGACCGTCGTACAGTAGATACAAATTCAATTTTAATTACTATCAGACGTAGATTCTATATTTATATGTTGAAATCGGAAGAAAAAGAAGAAGAAGAAATCGGACAAATATTAATTGCACTATGCGCGTTTAAAGAGACTGCAATTTTCGAGATGCAGCGAGTCAAGTCTTTACGCTCACGTTTCAACTGATAATTTACAGGTGTGTATAAGTAATTATTTATAACAAATAGTTGATAAAGATGCTGCAAGGGTCTATTAAACATATTCCACTGATTAAAAGTCCTCCAAAAAGTACTTTCGTTTTTAATTTTTAATTTTCAATGCGTTATACTAGAAAATAAAAGACTGCCTTTAAATATTTATTAATTTTAATCAGTCGAACAAGAGAGAAGGGGGAAAGAGTATTGAAAAATAAAAAAGATAAACTGTAATATTATGTTTATAATTTGAGATAATTTAATTCATAAAATATTTTACAATGTAATTACGAGCAATGCAGCACATCCTTGGTACTATATTGGTGATGTTGTTTAGCACCTATATTTTACGTCTCGCGATAATACCAAAGATATGTCACATTTAAATCTCGTTTTGATTCGACAGTTACGACCAGTCCTTTAAAATGTTGATTACGAAAATCAACGATAATCAATAATTAATATAATTAAATCTATCGGCAATGATAATAAGTAATATTAAAAATATAGATTACAGATTAATAATAAATACTTAAAAGTAATACTCCCAAACAACTCTAATAATAAGTGACTGAACGTTGCCTACCGTATGCAACATTCTTGGGCGGACATATATATGACGAAGGGAAAGGGAAAAGGGTGTAAAGGTAGTTCAACTTTCAATTGTTCAATTATCGTGCCATTCATATCACGTTTTTCAATAAGAGAAGTATTCAAAGGACAATTCCGAGTTATCGTTTAGTTGCATTATCGTTCTCCTGTTAAAATATTTCATAGGAAATCGAAAAAGCAGTCCGTTTTTTCTCTTTTTTTTTAAGTCAACATTTGTCTCCTAGCTTAATCAGATTTGTAAATGTGAATTTAGTTTGTTCGACCTGTCAATCTTTCAAAAAGAGATTATTTTACAAAATTCTTAATAAATAAACATTTGATTTAATCATATAATGTAATCTCATTATGTAATATAACCTCTGACTAGTTCTTACACTCGTCCAATCTGTTTTAGTTCATAAAATACCAAAGAAAAGGAAGTTAACCTATCATATTTTCTTTTATGAAAGAACTGTAAGTGACATGTGTCGTTAGTTTAAAAAAGCTCGTAGATTATTCTTCTTGTTGATCTTCTTTCACTTTTTCTTATAAATCAAAATAAAAATATCCTTTTTGTTCCTAACCTTGATTAAAGTTTTGTTCATTGCATTTAGTAACGACAAGTACCAAATGCATTCTTGATAAGAAATAGATTCTCATAGAAATAATAGAATAACCGTTTAAAATTGTAGAAATGCTTATTTGAATAGTTTCTTAGCATTATGCCAAATGCGGAAAAAGTATTCATCCTTTCTAAGAAGTCTTCCTCTAGCGTAAGAATGAATATCAGCATCCATGTTATGCTCTCGCAGCCAGGAACTTGTATTTTCTGTGCTGAAACTCACAGACGCAGGCTCACCTTTGTCCGTTGCTTCTGCGACTGGCTCCACCACTGCTAATTCTAAGATACAAAAGATTACATGCATGAGTTTATGAAAAATGAATATTAATATGTTAAGCACTAAGCCTCTTTTGTTGAGCTTTGTTCAGTGATGTTCACATGATGATGATGCAAACATGGTCTGAATGTAAAGTATATTCTCAGTCATTAGTGACTGAGACATGGCAATTAACATGTTAATATGATTATATTAATCTATAATATAATACATGTATCGTACCTGAAGTTGGTAGTATTTTAAAAGGCTCATCTGACTCCAACGGTTCACTGAGACCAACCTCATTTCTAACGTAAATTCTCACTAGATACTCATGATTCTCTTGAAGATCTTTTATATTTATCTTTAATATATCAGCCTTGACTCGTCCTACTTCAATCCACATAGTCTTTTTAGCATCCCTCATAACGATTCTATATCCTTCTAAAGGTGCACCACCATCTGATTCTGGTCTACCCCATTCTATAACCACTGTATTTGCAGCTATTTGTCTGATTTCTAGTGGGGCAGTAGGTGCTGATGGTACAGCTAATAGAAATAGAGATTTTATTAGAATAGTATACAAATCTGTTTCATTAAATTAATAACTATATAGTTGCATATATGAACATTAATATTATAGGTATACATACTAGCGTGAGTTTTAAGAGTAACTGGTTCTGAATTTGTAGGTAAACTGAGACCCATACTATTCTCAGCAAATACTCTGAACAGAAATTCACTTTCCTTCAAATTTTCAATGCAATATTGGTGAGTTGTAGCTTCCAAAGTAACGACCTTTATCCATCTTGAACCTTTACCAATTAATGGTCGTTTTTCGATAATGTAACCTGTTGGATATTTGGTAAAGAAATATATATGTATATAAGTATGCATATAATATTATTTTATAATAAATTAGAGAATTAATTTATATATATATATATATTCATTACCTGTAAGTTCAGTTCCTCCATTATTAGCTGGCGGGAACCATGTAAGTGTTACACTTTTACTTGTGAAGTTTATTACTCGAACATTGAGCGGACTAGATGGTGGAGCTAAAAATATAGAATATATATTTATTACATTGTTCTATAAATTTGTTTGTTATTACACTCATTAAGATTTGTGGATGAGAAAAATGGTTAATATTAATTGTGTGATGCACATATTAAAACAAGCCATCTACTTACTTTTACTTAAAACAATTTTTGATGGTGGAAATATGCCTAGTAATGCGTATAAGTTGCTATCTGTAAGCTTTGTTATTTCTAAGCAAAAGCAAAAGCAAAAGTATAAGCATTAAAGTAGCAAAATTTTGATAAATAATAATAAGTAATAATTTTATAAGCGTAGCAATGATTTTCTACATTCGTAAATTAAATTTCTTTATATCCATTAATTTATTTTGTAATTATTATTACTTACTTGCTCTCTTTCCAGCTATAATTGGTTCTTCGGAGATGTATGGTTCACTCATTCCAATTTTATTTCTTGCTGTTATTCTAAAATCGTATGCCATATCGGTTTTCAGGTTTGATACACTGATGTTTGTCACCTCAGCCTTTGTGTTGCCCACCTATAATTTAATTATTTTTATTTAATTCCATGTATTTTTAAAATAAATATTTGAGATTTATATAATTTATGTATATATATATACCTTCTGCCATTCTTTCTTTGATGACTCTGTCATTTCAATGGTGTAATCTATGATTGGTGAGCCACCATCATTTTCTGGAGCTTGCCATTTTATTGTGAAGGATGTTTTAGTCATGCCAGAAACCTCTAAAGGTCCTCTTGGTGGTCCAGGTGGATCTATGAAAATTAAGTAGAAAAAATAGAATATAATAATATAGATATACATATATTAAATATTTTTAAATATAATTTAAGACTATATATGTACCATCGGACTTTCTTGTCTTTATTGGTTCAGATTCTAAAGGTTCTGATGCACCTACAGAATTTTTAGCAATTACTCTGAACATATACTCTACTTCTAATTGTAACTTTTGTACACAGAAACTTTCTATGTCTTTATCAACATCAGCTACTTTCGTCCAATTCATCTTAGCTGTTTCACATTTTTCAATAGTATATTTTTCTATTTCAATACCACCGTCATCAACTGGTGCTTTCCATTCAACTGTGATACGATCTTGCCTGATCTCTTTTGTTATTATTGGTCCTTGAGGTTTACCTGGTTTATCTAAAAAATAAAGTTATTTGAAATGTAAAATATAATTGACAAAAAGATATAAGTCATTTATCATTCTTATTTACCTATAACTTTGAGGTGAACATCTATAGAAGAAGTACCAACTTCATTAATTGCTTCTGCTGTGTAAGTACCAGTATCTTCTCTGATAATAGAGTTAATAGAGATAGTAGAAATTTTCTCTACAGTATGAGTTGATACTCGTTTATCGATTATCTTTTGACTATTCTTCGACCATGTTATATCTGGCGTTGGGAAACCACTGGTTTGAACATCTATCTTCCATTCTGAACTAACAGGTAGTTTTTGATTTGCCAATGTTTCATCGACAGTCAATTTTGGTGACTCTTGTATCTTCAATTCACATGTGGTTTCTGCTGTACCAACTTCATTTTCTGCTTTTACAGTAAATGTTGCTGAAGATGTTTCTGTTGTTTCCAAAATTATATATTTTGCTACACGATTTTCATAAGTTATATTAGCATTAGCAAACGGTTGATTATTCTTGAACCTAATGGAACAATTCAAACGATGAATAATTCATATATTATAAATATTCATATGTAATATATATACTATAATTGTATGAATAAAATTACATACCATGTAATTTCTGGTGCTGGCGATCCACCAATGACACAAGAAAGTGTTACGCTTTGTTTTAAACCTATATTTACACTTTTTAGTGGTTCCAAAATAATTGGTGGCTCTAATTCTGATGGCTTTACAATTTTGAAATATGGTGATTCCGAAGATGGTTCGCTAAGACCTATTTTATTAACAGCTGTTACACGGAAAGTATATTCCTTGTTTATTGTTAATTTTGTTACTTTATGACTTGTTTCTGTAATCTTTTCTGTAACTTTGATCCATCTAAAAATAAGCAATTACATGTATGTAAAAATTGTAATAAGGAATTATGGATTATGGAAAGATTAATATATATAATAATATATTTTTTTTGAATACTTACGAAGTTTCAACCTTCTCATGGTATTCTAAAATGTATTCTGTAATTGGCAAGTTTCCATCTGATTCTGGCTTTTTCCAATGCAATGTAATGCTTTCATCTGTTAATTCTAAAGGCTCTGGAGTACCTGGTTTGCTGGGTGGTTCTGAATAAAAATAATTTTTTTTTAATTAAGTAGGGGATTAATGTCTATAATAATCTCACATTTATAGTAATATAAAAATCCATTATTATTTGCATTGAAGCTTTTTACTTACGTGCAATTGCAACACTTATTACTATAGAAGCATCACCATGTGGATTGAATAATCTCAAGTTGTAATCACCAACATCTTCTTCCTGTACTTTTGTAATAGTTAAAACAGCAGATTCTTCATCTATTGAAGGAGTAATTCTCTTAGATTTTGTAACAATACGACCATCAACAGTCCATTCATCTGTTGGCATTGGTGTTGCCGTGAATTTGACTATAATTTCGATGTCATCTTCTTTGTTCACTGTATATTTTGTCTGAGTATTTGGATTAATCTTCGGTGGTGTTTCTATAACTTCAACCTTTAATCTGGATGATGTTTTTACATTTGTCACAACAGCTGTGTATTCTGCAATATCTTCTGTTGTACATTTCTTTACGATGAGTTTCTTTATATTACCCTCATCAATAATAACATATTTTTCAGACTTTTTGATGATTTCTCCTTTTCTATAAAATCAATTTATACATAATTTTATTACAATTGCAGAATGCATAAAATTTATATACAATATGTAAAAAGGAAATAATTATTATACATACCTTAACCACGTGACTGGAATATTTGATTGAGATATTTCAATAAGGAAGGTAGCATCTTTATTCAATGGTACCAATGTAACATCTGGTAGTCTAGCAATAAAGTCTACACCAGGTTCTTCGACAATTAATTTAGCTGAAGATGTTTGTTCTCCAACTTGACAAGAATAGACACCTGCATCTTCAGATTCTGTATCATAGATCTTTAACTTCTGTCTCTTGCCATCAATAGAAAGTTGCACATGTTCAGAGAACTGTAATTCCTGATTATCCTTAAACCAGCGCACTAATGCATCACCTTTGGTTAATTCAATATCGAAAATAGCTTTCTCTCCTCTAGCTATTGTCACATCTTGCATCTTAGTAATGATTTCTGGTGGTAATTCTGAAATACATTAAATACATGTCTTATTATATACTGTTCTTTATAAGTAAATATAAAATGATAATTATTAAATATTATTTGAAGAAATATACAAATACATACCAACAACAGTAACTTCAGCTGTACATTGTTGATTAAGTAATGTACATGTGTATTCTCCTTCATCATGAACTGATGTACTTCTGATTAGTAATTTTCTTACTGTGCCTTCTTTTACAAAGTCTAGTTTTTCATTGCTCGGTTTCAATGGTACTCCATCTTTATACCATTCGACATCAACAGTCTCAGATGTTATTTCAACTTCTAAAATTGCTGTTTCACGTTCCTTTACTTCAAAGTCTTGTAGCTTTCTTGTAAACTCAGGTTTAGCAGCTGTAGAAATGAATCGATTCAAGTAAATTTACAATTTTTGTGATAATCAATTGTAAAATAATGAAATAAAGTATAAACATGGTTTTTATCTAATCTAGAAATAAATCTAAAGTACAATGAAATCAAGATACATACGTTTCACAGTGACAGTGCTAGATGTTGTCTGATTTTTGACAGTACACTTGTATGTGCCTTCGTCAATAGCATTTGTCTTTTTGATGACCAGCTTATGTACTCGTCCTTCTTGAACAATTTCACGATGATCCATACCACTGATTTCTTTTTCATTATGCCACCATGTTGTGGATACTGTATGAGAGGTTTCACATACAAGTTCTAGCATTTTGTATTCATCAACTGTGACTTTTTCTTTTAATTTCTTTGTAAACGTTACTTTATCAACATCCACAGTAACTTTAGCTCCATGCGAAGCTTTTCCAACTGGATTACTGGCAACACATTTATAATCTCCAGAATCTGTCTCCGAATCAGCATTTTTAATCTCAAGAGAAATATTTTCCCCGTCGTAACTTATTTTTATATTTGGTGATTTTTCCAATGGCTCGTTATTTCTATTTTTTAAAATAAAATTTACACAATATTATATATATATATATTATGGTTAAAGTATTTATATTAAATTATTGTGTAGAATAACTAAAAATAATTATTGTATGGAATAGAAAAAGGATATAAAAAGGATATAAAAAGAATTTTACTATATACCTTAACTATTAGTTATTGCAAGATGCGTTTTTGTTTATGGAAGGATAAAGAAAGATGTAACATACTTTGAGAATGTTCGACATACATTAAAATAATTGTTAATTAATCGAAGAAAATGTATATCGTAGTTTTAATACACGTAATTATAAATTCGATGTAACGTTCTTTTCAAAATTCACCGTTCGATCCTCTTATTGTTGTTTATGAAAGTAAGTTAAATTTCTTTTATTTATTGTTGTTTATATGAGTTCCCTAAGGCTACATATACATAAGAAAAACAATATTTGTAACAAATAGAATTTCCTTTTTTGGAAAGCCATATAAACAATATTCAATAACAAAATTCACACAGAAGTCACGTGTCAGTCTAACGGTGGATTTCGTGGATGACGGTACGTCAAACTTATACTTTAAAATTTTATTGATTTTTTGATTAAAATAAACATTTCTTTCGAATAACTATCAATAAATTAATATAAATCGGAAATAGTATTGTGCTTTATTAATATTGTGGATTGTTTAAATTAAAATATATTTGTTTTAACGTTCCTGATCAGTGATGACTTCAAGTTGAAAATTTTCATCTAATTGAAATTAATATTTGAAGTACATCAATAGGTATGTAATTTTTATTATTAATGTAATTTTTTGTATTATTCTTACTTGAATGGGTATCAAATCCATTCTTATACTAAAAAATATTTAAATAATGGTAAAAATTAAAAGATAATCAACCAATTGTTAGACATGAAAAAATCAGATATTCTCCTTATTATAATCAACATGTATGATTTTAAGATACGAGCATTTTTTATACATTATTTTTGTATTTGTTTAATTCACTTGTTTTATATTTTAATGCTAACATATATATATATGCATATGAATGATAACAATTAATATAGAATTTGCAATATACTTGCCTTAACCAAGTTATTTCTGGGACAGGATTTCCAGTAACTTTTGCAACAAGTTTGAAGGTACCTTTTTCTGGTACTATAACTTCTTGGAATCTTTCAGTAAATAGTGGTGGCTCGGGTGCACCACTTGGTATTTCTATAAATTGTATACATTTTTTAAAAATAGAACTTTTTAATACTTCCTTGTTAAATAATAGAATTAAAAGATGAAAATATAAGCAGAAAAAATCCCATACCCTTAGAAGATAAGATGCAGAACTCTTCTTCTTGCTGTTCAATGTTAATAAGCAAGGCAGACTTGAGATGTAGAGTCACTGAAATGCATATTAGTAAAGCATTTGGTAATGTTAGTGCAAAATGCTCGTCATCGGTATGAACAAATAGTTAATAGATTGTGATTGTTAAAAATGATTGAATTAAAAAGCATAAAGAGATTTATAGAAAATTTATGAATAGCAATTATGTGAATAATTGAATGAAATATGAAATATTATCTTACTTTCAACTATCAATGTTGCTTGAGTTTCAGCTTTGCCAAGATTATTAGTAGCAACAACAGAATATTCTCCTGTATTTTCTAATTTTGGTTGGATTATGGTCAATGTATTTACATGACCATCTTGTTGTGGTGTTAAATCCTTAATTGGTTTGCCATCCTTATACCATACTATTTTTGGTGCTGGATTACCAACAATTTGAGTAGATAAAACAACGGTTTCTCCTTCTCGTACAACATACGATTGTAATGGTTCTAATATTTCTGGTGGTTCACTTTCTCTAGTTTTGACCTATAATTAAGATTATATTTTAAGAATTTCAATCTGTTCATTGCTATAAAACCCATTAATTTGTCACTTACTTTTAAAGGTATTTCGATGCTAGCCTCACCCTCTCTATTTTTAGCAACAATTTTATACCTTCCTTCCTGTATTTTCTGAACTTTGGAAATTTTGACTATACTACAGTACATGTGCATATCACTTTCGCTTGTGATGACAATATTTTCCTTGCTGGTTAGCTGTGTATCCTTGTAATACCATGAGATTTCAGGTTCTGGTACGGCTACCAGACGACTTTCAAGTATCACATCGTCACCTTCATTGACGTATTTTGCTTTTGGTTTTCTAGAGAAAGTTGGTGGAATTCCTTCGAGAATATCAGCTAGTGAAGATTCTCTGTAAAGAAAATGAGATAATTAATTAATCTTTTAGCTACTGTTAGACTTTCTGCAACCAATTTCAACCCTCACTGCGCATAAACTATATTTTTATTTATAATTATAATTATTAAAAATTATTAGCAAATATTTAAATACCTTGATAAACTTTTTCTGGATGGTCCAGTTAAGTCTGATCCATGATCAGATAAAGGAGCTTCTACTATTAATTCCGTTGTGCTAGATGCAAATCCTGCTGTATTCTTGGCAACGCAAGTAAAAGTACCTGCATCTTCGGGGAAAACTTCTCTTATAATTAAAGTTGCTACGTTATCATCATCATAATAAATTTGGAAGTCCGGTGATGGTTTAATGATAGCGGTTTGACGGAACCAAGTTATTTGAGGTCTTGGTACACCTTCTACTTGACATTCGAATTGCACTGTGTATCCATCCGGTGTATGAATTGGTTGTAATTTCTCAATAAATCTTGGAGCAGATGCCTTTTCTCCTGGTGCTGGTTCTATATTCAAATTATCAATATATTAGCTTGAATTATTCTAATCATTTTACTGTGGTTCATAAAGTATAACGAAACTTACTTTCAAATACAGGTAATTTGTCGATCTTTTCATGTAATTTACGTTGTAAATAGATAGTGTAATGTACTTCATCTAGTAGATATTGCGCTGGCACCCATCCTTTTTCTTCTGTTAAATTTTTCTTTACAAACCACCAGTCTTGATTTGTGTGATCTAGAAGAGACAATATAATTATACGCGTATATTTCTTATTATTTATTGAATAGTTATAATTTATAAGTGTGTTATGCTCACCAATTATGTATACTTTTTCACCCTCAACAAGATTAATTGCTTCATCTGTTTCTGCTACGTATGAACAAATTGAATACATCGTATCGCCATCACGAACAACATACTCCACTTCTAGAAAAAGTGATAAAAAATTTAATAAAAGAATTGATATATTTTATAGTTATTTTCATGAGTATAATTATGCTAATACTTTACCTTCTTCGTAAATATCTTCTTCCCTGGTGATGCTAAGTGTTGCTTCTTCTGTAATTTACATTTAATGTGAAATGTCGTAAATAAAATTAATGAATTATTAATTAAATGTAGCTAAGCAACTATTAATTATTATAATGACGATGATAGTTCTTATTGTTTTTTTTTATTTTTAAAACCGATATGCTTTTCATCGCAAGTTTTTAGTATGAGGATCGAATGAAATTTTGGATACCTAAAATAGGAATGATGTATTCGCGATGTTAACTGGAACTGAAATATTATGTTAGAAATAACGAATATGTGTGATGAAGCTGAAAGTATATTACATAAAAATTAAAATATTATAATAGCAAAAGCGAACAATGGTAAAGTATTATCAAACCTTCATCGTAGGTAGATGGCCGTCTTTTAGCTTTTAATTTCAAAGCCAAGGATTCATCTGTTTCCTCGTATGAATATTTTCTTTCGCGTTTCAGTTTCATTTGTACATCCCCTTCTTCGAATTCTTCTACAGAGTATGGACGAGGTTGTTTCTTTACTTTTCTTCTCAAAGGAAGTTTCATCTCATCGGTTTCCAGTTCTTCAATACTATATTTACCCTCTTCATCAGATTCATCAATGATTTCTTCTATGACAGGACCAGAATCATCTTCAACTTCTTGAATAAGTCGAATCGTTTCTTCTCCAGTTTCTTCTGAATATGTCATTGGACGTTTCTTTGGTTTTAAACGAACTTTACCAGACATCGAAATATCTTCTTCTTCGTACGTGTTAAGTGAGATCTTAAACTCTTGCTCAACATCTTCTTTAGTTTTGGTTCGGCGTGGTCTGAATGTTACGTTTTCAACTTCGGTAACTTCCTTAATATCTGTCCTAGGCTTTCTTTTCGGTCGTAATTTACGTAATGTGACATCTTCATATAATTCTTCGACTGCTTTAGGTGCTTGTTTCGGTGGTTTACGTTTAAATGTAAATTCTCCAATTAATTCTTCTTCCACCGGTTCTTCTATCTCTTCCTTTCGTTGGATCGTCAATTGATCTGCTTCTTCTTCTTCTACTTTAGGTTTAACTTCTTTCTTTTTCTTTACCGTGATATCAGCCTGTACTTCATCCTTTGTTACTGTCTTTTCAGCTTTCTTTAAAGTTACCTCAGTTTCTTCAATTTCTTCAGTAACAGATGGTTTCTTCTTTGGTTTTCTCTTCAAAGTTACCTCGTCTACAGTTTCATCTTCTTTCTTCTCTTCCACGACAACAGGTTTCTTAATAGTAATCTCATCCGCTGCCTCTTCGGTTACTGGCTTCTTCTTTGGTTTTTTCTTTATGGCAACTTCTTCGGTTACCTCTTCAGGAGCTTTTTCTTTCTTTTTAGGTTCTGGCTTTTTCAATACAATTTCCTCAGTCACTTCTTCGGGAACTGGTTCTTTCTTTGGTTTCTTTTTCAAAGTAATTTCCTCTACTGGCTCTTCTTTTTCCTCTTCTACAACAACAGGTTTCTTGATAGTAACCTCATCAGCAGCTTCTTCAGTTACAGGCTTCTTCTTCGGTTTTTTCTTTATTGCAACATCTTCGGTCACCTCTTCAGGAGCCTTTTCTTCCTCTTTAGGTACTGGTTTTTTCAATACAACTTCTTCAGTGACTTCTTCAGGAACTGGCTCTTTCTTTGGTTTCTTCTTCAGAGTAATTTCCTCTACTGGCTCTTCTTTTTCCTCTTCCACAACAACTGGTTTCTTGATAGTAACCTCATCAGCAGCTTCTTCAGTTACTGGCTTCTTTTTTGGTTTTTTCTTTATGGCAACTTCTTCGGTCACCTCTTCTGGAGCCTTTTCTTCCTTTTTAGGTTCTGGTTTTTTCAATACAATTTCCTCAGTAACTTCTTCGGGAACTGGTTCCTTCTTTGGTTTTTTCTTTAATGTTACCTCCTCTATTACCTCTTCTTTTTTCTCTTCCACAACAACAGGTTTCTTAATAGTCACCTCATCAGCAGCTTCTTCAGTTACAGGCTTCTTCTTTGGTTTTTTCTTTATTGCAACTTCTTCGGTCACCTCTTCAGGAGCCTTTTCTTCCTCTTTAGGTTCCGGCTTTTTCAATACAATTTCCTCTGTAACTTCTTCGGGAACTGGTTCCTTCTTTGGTTTTTTCTTTAATGTTACTTCCTCTATTACTTCTTCTTTTTTCTCTTCCACAACAACAGGTTTCTTAATAGTTACCTCATCAGCAGCTTCTTCAGTTACTGGCTTCTTCTTCGGTTTTTTCTTTATGGCAACTTCTTCGGTAACCTCTTCAGGAGCCTTTTCTTCTTCTTTTGGTTCTGGCTTTTTCAATACAATTTCCTCTGTAACTTCTTCGGGAACTGGTTCCTTCTTTGGTTTTTTCTTTAATGTTACCTCCTCTATTACCTCTTCTTTTTTCTCTTCCACAACAACAGGTTTCTTAATAGTCACCTCATCAGCAGCTTCTTCAGTTACAGGCTTCTTCTTCGGTTTTTTCTTTATTGCAACTTCTTCGGTCACCTCTTCAGGAGCCTTTTCTTCTTCTTTAGGTTCTGGCTTTTTCAATACAATTTCCTCTGTAACTTCTTCGGGAACTGGTTCTTTCTTTGGTTTCTTTTTCAGAGTAATTTCTTCTATCACTTCTTCTTTTTTCTCTTCCACAACAACAGGTTTCTTAATAGTTACCTCATCAGCAGCTTCTTCCTTTACAGGCTTCTTCTTTGGTTTTTTCTTTATTTCAACCTCTTCGGTTACTTCTTCAGGAGCCTCTTTAGGTTCTGGTTTCTTTAATACTATTTCCTCCGTCACTTCTTCAGGAACTGGTTCTTTCTTTGGTTTTTTCTTTAATGTGATTTCCTCTACCACCTCTTCTTTTTCCTCTTCTACAACAACAGGCTTTTTAATAATAACTTCATCAGCTGCTTCTTCCTTTATAGGCTTCTTCTTTGGTTTTTTCTTTATTTCAACCTCTTCGGTTACTTCTTCAGGAGCCTCTTTAGGTTCTGGTTTCTTTAATACTACTTCCTCGGTCACTTCTTCAGGAACTGGTTCTTTCTTTGGTTTTTTCTTTAGAGTAATTTCCTCTATAACCTCTTCTTTTTCTTCTTCTACAACAACAGGCTTTTTAATAATAACTTCATCAGCTGCTTCTTCAGTCACAGGCTTCTTCTTCGGTTTTTTCTTTATTGCAACTTCTTCTGTTACTTCTTCTGGAACCTTTTCTACCTTTTCTGGTTCTGGTTTCTTTAATACTTTTTCTTCAACCACTTCTTCAGGAACAGGCTTTTTCTTTGGTTTTTTCTTCAAAGTAACTTCTTCTATTATTTCCTCTTTTTTCTCTTCCTCCGGAACAACTGGCTTTTCAATCGTTATTTCATCGGGTGCTTCTTCCTTAACTGGTTTCTTCTTTGGCTTTTTCTTTATTGTTACCTCTTCAGTTACTGGTTCTGGAGCTTTTTCCTCTTCTTCGGGTTCATGCTTTTTCAAGACAATTTCTTCGGCCACTTCTTCAGGAACAGGCTTTTTCTTTGGTTTTTTCTTTAATGTAATTTCCTCTATCACCTCTTCTTTTTCTTCTTCCACAACAACAGGCTTCTTGATAATTACCTCATCAGCAGCTTCTTCAGTTACAGGCTTCTTCTTTGGCTTTTTCTTTAACTCTACCTCTTCAGTTACTGGTTCTGGAACTTCTTCTTTAGGCTCAGGCTTTTGCAATACTATTTCCTCAGTAACTTCTTCGGGAACAGGCTTTTTCTTTGGTTTTTTCTTTAATGTAACTTCTTCTACTACTTCCTCTTTCTTCTCTTCTTCTGGAACAACAGGTTTCTCAATCGTTACCTCTTCGGGTACTTCTTCTGCAGGCTTCTTTTTGGGTTTCTTTTCTTTCTTTTTAGGCCTTACTGTAACTTCTTCGATCTCATCTTTTGGAACTTTTGGAATTTCTTCCTCTTCTTTTTCAGGGAATTCTTCTGTACCCTCATCTTCTGGTTTGTCTTTCTTCCATCCCTTTAGTTTTATCGTTTCTGGTTCTTCTTCTGGTTTTTCTTTTTGCGGTATCCTAAACTTCACTTCGGGCTCTTCTTCTGGCTCCGGAGATTTTGGTTTACCAGGAATAATTGGAACTTCTTCGATTTCTTGATCAGGTTTCTTTCGTTTCTCTTTAACGTATGGTTTTGGTTCCGGTTCTGGTTTTGGTTCTTCCGGTTTTTCAATTTCTTCTGGTACATACTTCTCGAGCTCCGGTCTATCAAATTCGGTAGGTTTGAAATCTTCGTGCTCAAGTTTTACTTTAGGCTTTCGTTTCTTTTCTTTTGGTTCTTCCTTTTCTTCGACTTCTTTTACAGGCTTCTTCGGAGTCTCTTCTGTTTCTTCTACTTCTTTCGTGGGTACTTTCTTTAATTTAATTTCTTCAGGTTGTGGTTCTTCCTGTTCAGGAACCTTACCTTTCTGTTTGACCAATTTCTTTGGTGTCTCTGGTTCTTCCTTCTTCTTTTTCGGTTTACGTTCATATATCGATTTATCTTCTATTTCCTCTAAAGGAATTTCTTTCAATTTCTCGAATTCCTTATCCAATTTCTCAAGTTCTGTAATTACTTTTTCCGGTAATTTGGTCTTCTTAAACTTTTTCTTCAATACCTTCATTGCTTCTTCCACGTTTCTCGATAGAATACCAACTTGAATAGGATTTTCTTCAAGTTCCGTAATCTGTGGTTTCTGTATTTCTGGTGGGTAATCGCCAATAAATGTGATTCTACTGCGTAATAATATTTTCGGTATTTTTGCAACTTCAGCTTCCTTTTTCTTCGGTGTTATTACTTTTTTCAATTTAATTGAACCAAATTGTACAGTTTCTTGAGGTTCTGTAAACTTCAATTTCGTTGCTTTAATTTCTTTCCTTTCTATCTTTTGTGGTTCTAATTTCTGGAGTTCTGGAGCTAACGGTTTCTTCTCCTTCTTCTTTTTCGTTGGTTCCCATTGTATCTTTTCTGGCATTGGTTCTAACACAGGTCTCTCATATTCTGGCTCAACCCACTCTTCTATTTCATCTTTCTTAGGTACCTTCTTTTTCTTCTTTTTAGGTTTCTCTTTTACTTCTTCTGGTACAGGCTTCTCTTCCTCTTTCTTAATCTCTTCTGGTTTCTCTGGTTGAATCGTTTCCTCTTTATCAACTGGTTTAGGAACTTCTTCTTGGATCGGTGTTTCATCTGGCTTACTGATTCGTTTTTTCTTTAATTTCTCAGTAGGTTTAATTTCAGGTTTCTCTTCGACTTTTGGAACTTCTTCAATCTTTTCTGGCTTTTCTTCCTTAATTTCTTCAACTATTTCTGGTTTAGGTTTTTCTTCCTTGATTTCTTCAACTATTTCTGGTTTAGGTTTTTCTTCCTTGATTTCTTCAACTATCTCTGGCTTTGGTTTTTCTTCCTTGGGTTTCTTTTTAGGTGCCTTTTTAACAGACACCTGTGTTACTTCAGGCTTTTCCTCTGGTTTTTCTTCGATTGGAATTCCTTTTTCTTTCTTCGGTATATCTTCCGTTGGTATTTCACTCGTCATCACATCTGTAATCACTTCAGTCGTTTGAATACCTTCTTGCGTTACGATCGTTGTCTTCTGTTGTTCCGTAATTTGTTCATCTATTTTAAGTTCTTCTACGATATCCTCAGGTTGTTCTTCCTCCTGTTTTTTGGGGAATTTCTGTACACGCGTTTTTGTTACCTTAACTTTTTCCTCCTTCTTCGTTACCGGACGAGCCTGATCCGTTGGCGTTTTATCTTCTGGTAATTCTTGCGAAATTATTTCCGTTATTACTTCAGTTACTTCAATACCTTCTTTAGGAAGTACCTCGGCAGCTGCTTTTTCCGGTTTAGCTTTTTTCAATTGAATTTCTTCAATTATCTCTTCCGGCTTTTCCTCTTCCTTTTCAACAGCTTTCCTTTCATCAAACGTAACCTTTTTCTTAGGAACTTCTTCTTTTACCTTCTCAGGTTTTTCTTTAATTTCTTGTTTCTTTGGTGCTTTTTTAATCGAAACCTTTGTAGTCTTTGGTGTTTCTTTTTCCTCTTCTTCAACAACAATAGCTTTTTCTTCCTTCGGTTTTTTCGTTTCGAGAGTTACTTCGGTAATTTCTGTTACTTCTTCTTCTTCCGTTTCCTTCGGAGCCTTCATCACTACGACCTGATCCTTTGTAATCTTTTCTTCGATACTTTCTTTCGGTTTAGCAACACCTTTCTTGATTTTTAATTCTGGAATGAAATCAGTAGTATCTTCCGTTATTATTTCGGTTATTTCTACACCCTCTTCCGTTGTAACAGTAGGTGTTACTTTTTTCTTTTCCGGTTTTTTCGAAATTATTTCTTCGACCAGTTCCTCGACCACCTGTTCTTCTACATCATCAGCTTTCTTCTTTTTCTTTGGTGCTTTTTTAACGGTGACATCGATTACTTTGACTTTTTCTTCTTCGAGTTCGGTTCTCGTTGCTTCCTCAGGTGAAATTAATTCCCGTTGCGGCAACTCGTCCGTGTAAGATCCCGTTATTATTTCTGTAATTTGTATACCTTCCCTCAAAACAATTTCTTCCAATGCTTCAGCGGTAATTGGTTTTTCAATAACGATCTCTTCGATACGTTCATCGGGCATTCCAGATTCCGTGATCGTACTCTTTTTCTTTTTGATGACTTTTTTCGATGGCGTTTCAATGATCTCAACTATTTGCTGATCTTTCATAATTTTACCTTCGTCGGATGTTTTTTCTATTATTTCTTGCGTAACAACGACAGTTTCATCTTTCTTCGTTGGTTTTTTCTTCTTAATTATTTTTTGCGTAGGCGTCTCGATTACTTCAATTATTTCTTCTAATTTTTCTTCTTCCACGATTGGTTTAGCCTTTTCCACTTTTGGTTTTTCGATGACGAATTCTTCCACCAATTCTTCCGGAACACCGTCGTCCTTGACAACGGTTGTTTTCTTTCTAATAATTTTCTTCGATGGTGTTTCCACAATTTCAACGGAACTCGTCTTTTCTACGCTAGATATCTTTTCCAATGGTTTTTCTATGATCTCTTCGATAATTTTTTCTTCCTTTTCTTTTGTTTTAGGTTTAATTTTCTTCCTTATTACTTTACGCGTTGGAGTTTCTATTATTTCTTCTTCTTCTTCTATTATAATTGTTTCTTCTTCGATTCTAGGAGTTTCTACTTTGATTTCCGTAATTTGCACGTCTTCTTCTTTTTCATCGGTGACTGGTCGAACTTTTTCCTTCCTTGGTTTTTCTATTATCAATTCTTCAACTATTTCTTCGGTTACTTCGTCGATTATTTTCTGTGGCTTTTTCTTCTTTTTAATAATCTTTTTGGTAGGAGTTTCCTCGATAATTTCCTCTTGAATTTCCTGTTATTTTCACAAGATTTTAATTATAACATTAATATCGTTTATAAATATAAAAAGAAATATATATATAAATGATTATTTGTTTTAATATTATATCAATTGATATCTCACCTCTTCCGTGGTCTTCTCTACGATATCTGTAAAAGTAGAAGTAATGATATTAATGTATGTAATAATTATTAAAACAATTTAAATGCGGTAACTTTAGTCTGTAAACATTTTAATGCAATGATTTTTAAACGTGAGTTATTATATCGTTATTGATATTTTTTTTTCTTTTTTTAATTTTTCACTCCTAACGTAATTGTATTAAAATAAATATTGTTTTATCCGTAAATATATATATACTAATTTAATTTAACGTTTGTTTTAATAATAATTATATTAACATTTAAAATATTACCGATAGAACCAATCCTAGATAAATTTCATCCTATATATATATATTGTTTGTATGAATGAATAAGGTGAGGTAAATAGTGTTAATTGAAGTATATTTGTGTCAATGTTCTTTTCTTTTTTTTTTTTTATAATATATATATTTATATAACTTTTTAGGGTTGACAATAGTATTACGTGAAAATAAGCTTACCTCCTGATATGATTTCATCAGTTTTAGGTTTTAACGGTCTTGTGTGTTTTGGCTTATCGTGTGTTTCTGGTGTAGTGTCTTCGATATCATCAGTTAAAGCTGTTAAGAGTGATACAGTTTTGTCTTTATTTAACGTGTCTTTATGTTCCAGTAAAGTGATGGTATCCATAACTTCCATTATTTCATCCTTACCTAATGGGACGCCATTTACTTTATCTGGTTTCTCTGAATCGTCAACCTTTTTCTTTTTCTTCCTTACCACTACCTTATCTACAATTTCTTCCGTAATTATGTCTTCTTCCACTTGTTCAATATCTTTATCTTCCTCGGTAGGAATTTTCTCTACCGTAACAACCGATTCTTCTGGGACAGCTTTTTTCTTAGGTTTCTTCAACTTAGTTTTACGTATCGTAACATCTTCTTCTATCTCATCTTTTGGAACTTTCGGAATTTCTTCCTCTTCTTTTTCAGGGAATTCTTCTGTACTCTCATCTTCTGGTTTGTCTTTTTTCCAGCCTTTTAATTTGATCTTTTCCGGTTCTTCTTCCGGTTTATCTTTTTGCGGTATTCTAAACTTCACCTCGGGTTCTTCTTTCGGTTCCGGAGATTTTGGTTTACCCGGAATAATTGGAACTTCTTCGATTTCTTGATCAGGTTTCTTTCGTTTCTCTTTAACGTATGGTTTTGGTTTCGGTTCTGGTTTTGGTTCTTCCGGTTTTTCAATTTCTTCTGGTACATACTTCTCGAGCTCCGGTCTATCAAATTCGGTAGGTTTGAAATCTTCGTGCTCAAGTTTTACTTTCGGCTTTCGTTTCTTTTCTTTTGGTTCTTCCTTTTCTTCGATCTCTTTTACAGGTTTCTTTGGAGTCTCCTCGGTTTCTTCCACTTCTTTCGTGGGTACTTTCTTTAATTTAATCTCTTCAGGTTGCGGTTCTTCCTGTTCAGGAACTTTACCTTTCTGTTTGACCAATTTCTTTGGTATCTCTGGTTCTTCCTTCTTCTTTTTCGGTTTACGTTCATATATCGATTTATCTTCTATTTCCTCTAAAGGAATTTCTTTCAATTTCTCGAATTCCTTATCCAACTTCTCAAGTTCTGTAATTTCTTTTTCCGGCAATTTGGGCTTCTTAAACTTTTTCTTCAATACCTTCATTGCTTCTTCCGCATTTCTGGATAGAATACCAACTTGAACAGGATTTTCTTCAAGTTCCGTGATCACTGGTTTCTGTATTTTTGGTGGAAAATCGTCAATAAACGTGATTCTACTGCGTAATAATATTTTTGGTAATTTTGCAACTTCAGATTCCCTTCTCTTCGGTGTCTTTACTTTCTTCAATTTTATTGAACCAAATTGTACAGCTTCTTGAGGTTCTGCGAACTTCAATTTCGTTGGTTTAATTTCTTTCCTTTCTATCTTTTGTGGTACTAGTTTCTGGAGTTCTGGTGCTAACGGTTTCTTCTCCTTCTTCTTTTTCGTTGGTTCCCATTGTATCTTTTCTGGCATTGGTTCTAACACAGGTCTCTCATATTCTGGCTCAACCCACTCTTCTATTTCATCTTTCTTAGGAACCTTCTTTTTCTTCTTTTTAGGAACAGGCTTCTCCTTTACTTCTTCTGGTACGGGCTTTTCTTCCTCTTTCAGAATCTCTTCTGGTTTCTCTGGTTGAATCGTTGCTTCTTCCGGACTTTCTTCTCGGGAAGAAACTTTTTCTCCTTCTTCAGGAGATTCTTCTGGAACAGCTTTTTTCTTTGGCTTTTTCAGTTTCTTTTTACGTATCGTAACATCTTCTTCCGTTTCATCTTTCGGAATTTCAAGAGGAGCTTCACCTTCTATACTTGGGTATTTGTCCACACCTTCGTCTTCCGGTTTTGGCTTTTTCCAGCCTTTTAATTTTATAGTTTCAGGTTCTTCTTTTGGTTTATCTTTTTGCGGTATTCTAAACTTCACCTCAGGTTCTTCTTCCGGCTCCGGAGATTTTGGTTTACCCGGAATAATTGGAACTTCTTCGATTTCTTGATCAGGCTTCTTTCGTTTCTCTTTAACGTATGGTTTTTGTTTTGGTTCTGGTTTTGGTTCTTCTGGTTTTTCAATTTCTTCTGGTACATACTTCTCGAGCTCCGGTCTATCGAAATCGGTAGGTTTGAAATCTTCGTGTTCAAGTTTTACTTTAGGCTTTCGTTTCTTTTCTTTAGGTTCTTCCTTTTCTTCGACCTCTTTTACAGATTTCTTTGGAGTCTCTTCGGTTTCTTCCACTTCTTTCGTGGGTATTTTCTTTAATTTAATCTCTTCAGGTTGAGGTTCTTCCTGTTCAGGAACCTTCCCTTTCTGTTTGACCAATTTCTGTGGTTTCTCCGGTTCTTCCTTCTTCTTTTTCGGTTTACGTTCATATATCGATTTATCTTCTATTTCTTCTAAAGGAATTTCTTTCAATTTCTCGAATTCTTTATCCAATTTCTCAAGTTCTGTAATTACTTTTTCCGGTAATTTAGGCTTCTTAATCTTTTTCTTCAATACCTTAATTGCTTCTTCCGCGTTTCTGGATAAAATACCAACTTGAACAGGATTTTCTTCGAGTAATGTAATAAGTGGTTTCTGTAATTCTGGTGGATAGTCTCCAATGTATGTAATTCTACTTCGCAATAAAACCCTCGGTAATTTTGGTAGTTTAGTTTCTTTCTTCTTTGGTACTGTAACTTTTCTCAATTTGACTGTACCAAATTGAACAACATCTTCGGGTTTAGAATATTGTAGTTTAGTTGGTTTTATTTCCTTCCGTTCAATCTTTTGTGGAACTAATTTTTGCAACTCTGGAGCAAGTGGCTTCTTTTCTTTCTTTTTCCTTGGAACCTTCTCTACTTTTTCTGGCATTGGTTCCAAAATCGGTTTTTCATATTCTGGCTCAACCCACTCTTCAATTTCATCTTTTTTCGGAACCTTCTTTTTCTTTTTCTTTACAACAGGAGTTTCAGTGCCCTCTACTGTTACAACTTCTGAAATTTTAACAGATTTATCTTCATCCAGGAGAGGAACAAGCTGCTCTTCTTTCGGTTTCTCTATTACAAGCTCTTCCACCACATCCTCAGGAACACCAGCTTCGGAAATTCGTGTCTTTTTCTTCTTGATAACTTTTTTAGTTGGTGTTTCAGTGATTTCCACGATCTTTTGATCTTCCATGACCTTTGCCTCATCTCCAGTCTTCTGAATGATCTCTTCAGTAATCACAGTGGGTTCACCTTTCTTCGTAGGTTTCTTTTTCCTTTTGACTATTTTAGTTGTAGGAGTTTCAATCACTTCTATTACTTCAGGCTTTTCTTCTTTTGCAGTTTCCAATTCTTCCACAAGTGGTTTGGCTTGTTCCTCTTTAGGCTTTTCGATAACAATCTCTTCGACAACCTCTTCTGGTACGCCTGCCTTCGTAATTCTCGTCTTCTTCTTTTTAATAACTTTCTTCGTTGGAGTTTCAGTTATTTCAACAATCTGTTGATCTTCCATAACCTTTGCCTCATCTCCAGTCTTCTGAATGATCTCTTCAGTAATCACTGTAGGCTCACCTTTCTTCGTAGGTTTCTTTTTCCTTTTGACTATTTTAGTTGTAGGAGTTTCAATCACTTCTATTACTTCAGGCTTTTCTTCTTTTGCAGTTTCCAATTCTTCCACAAGTGGTTTGGCTTGTTCCTCTTTAGGCTTTTCGATAACGATCTCTTCTACAAACTCCTCTGGTACGCCTGCTTTCGTGATTTTCGTCTTCTTCTTTTTGATAATCTTTTGTGTTGGTGTTTCAGTGATTTCTACGATCTTTTGATCTTCCATGACCTTTGCCTCATCTCCAGTCTTCTGAATGATCTCTTCAGTAATCACAGTGGGCTCACCTTTCTTCGTAGGTTTCTTTTTCCTTTTGACTATTTTAGTTGTAGGAGTTTCAATCACCTCTATTACTTCAGGCTTTTCTTCTTTTGCAGTTTCCAATTCTTCCACAAGTGGTTTGGCTTGATCCTCTTTAGGCTTTTCGATAACGATCTCTTCTACAACCTCCTCTGGTACGCCTGCTTTTGTAATTCTCGTCTTCTTCTTTTTAATAATCTTTTGTGTTGGTGTTTCAGTGATTTCCACAATCTTTTGATCTTCCATGACCTTAGCTTCATCTCCAGTCTTCTGAATGATCTCTTCAGTAATCACTGTAGGCTCACCTTTCTTCGTAGGTTTCTTTTTCCTTTTGACTATTTTAGTTGTAGGAGTTTCAATCACCTCTATTACTTCAGGCTTTTCTTCTTTTGCTGTTTCTAATTCTTCCACAAGTGGTTTGGCTTGTTCCTCTTTAGGCTTTTCGATAACAATCTCTTCTACAACCTCCTCTGGTACGCCTGCTTTCGTAATTCTCGTCTTTTTCTTTTTAATAATCTTTTGTGTTGGTGTTTCAGTAATTTCCACAATCTTTTGATCTTCCATGACCTTAGCTTCATCTCCAGTCTTCTGAATGATCTCTTCAGTAATCACTGTAGGCTCACCTTTCTTCGTAGGTTTCTTTTTCCTTTTGACTATTTTAGTTGTAGGAGTTTCAATCACCTCTATTACTTCAGGCTTTTCTTCTTTTGCTGTTTCTAATTCTTCCACAAGTGGTTTGGCTTGTTCCTCTTTAGGCTTTTCGATAACAATCTCTTCTACAACCTCCTCTGGTACGCCTGCTTTCGTAATTCTCGTCTTCTTCTTTTTAATAACTTTCTTCGTTGGAGTTTCAGTTATTTCAACAATCTGTTGATCTTCCATAACCTTTGCCTCATCTCCAGTCTTCTGAATGATCTCTTCAGTAATCACAGTGGGTTCACCTTTCTTCGTAGGTTTCTTTTTCCGTTTAACTATTTTAGTTGTAGGTGTTTCAATAATCTCTATTACTTCAGGCTTTTCTTCTTTTGCAGTTTCCAATTCTTCCACAAGTGGTTTGGCTTGTTCCTCTTTAGGCTTTTCAATTATAATCTCTTCGACAACCTCTTCTGGTACACCAGCCTCAGTAATTCTCGTCTTTTTCTTTTTGATGACTTTCCTGGTAGGCGTTTCAGTGATTTCAACTATTTTTTGTTCTTCCATAAGCTGGACTTCATCCTGCGTTTTTTGAATGATCTCCTGTGTTATAACTTCGCGTTCACCTTTTTTCGTTGGTTTCTTTTTCTTCTTTACTATCTTTGTTGTAGGAGTTTCTATGACTTCAATTACTTCAGGCTTCTCCTCTTTCGCAGTTTCTAATTCTTCTAGAAGTGGTTTAGCTTGTTCCTCTTTAGGCTTTTCAATTATAATTTCCTCTACAACCTC
The DNA here is from genome assembly GCF_010416935.1 of Polistes fuscatus. Lineage (NCBI taxonomy): Eukaryota > Metazoa > Arthropoda > Insecta > Hymenoptera > Vespidae > Polistes > Polistes fuscatus. The sequence continues at coordinate 9,767,281 of NW_025113151.1, read as the reverse complement.
TTCTGGTACACCTGCCTCAGTTATCCTCGTCTTTTTCTTTTTGATGACTTTCCTGGTAGGAGTTTCAGTAATTTCAACTATTTTTTGTTCTTCCATAAGCTGGACTTCATCCTGCGTTTTTTGTATGATCTCCTGTGTTATAACTTCGCGTTCACCTTTTTTCGTTGGTTTCTTTTTCTTCTTTACTATCTTTGTTGTAGGAGTTTCTATGACTTCAATTACTTCAGGCTTCTCCTCTTTCGCAGTTTCTAATTCTTCCAGAAGTGGTTTAGCTTGTTCCTCTTTAGGCTTTTCAATTACGATTTCCTCTACAACCTCTTCTGGTACACCTGCCTCAGTTATCCTCGTCTTTTTCTTTTTGATGACTTTTTTGGTGGGCGTTTCAGTTATTTCTACGATCTTCTGCTCTTCCATGTATTGCACTTCATCTTGCGTTTTCTGTATAATCTCTTCAGTAAACACAGTCGGCTCACCTTTTCTCGCAGGTTTCTTTTTTCTCTTGACTATTTTAGTTGTCGGTGTTTCTATCACTTCAATTACTTCAGGCTTTTCCTCTTTCGCAGTTTCTAATTCTTCCAGTAGTGGTTTAGCTTGCTCCTCCTTTGGCTTTTCAATGACCAGTTCTTCTACAACCTCTTCTGGTAGACCAGCCTCAGTAATTCTAGTCTTCTTCTTTTTAATAATCTTTCGGGTTGGTGTTTCAGTAATTTCTACAATCTTCTGCTCCTCCATTAGCTCGATTTCATCTTGCGTTTTCTGTATGATCTCCTGTGTTATAACTTCACGCTCACCTTTTCTCATGGGTTTCTTTTTCTTTTTTACTATTCTAGTTGTTGGTGTTTCTATCACCTCAATTACTTCGGGCTTCTCCTCTTTTGGTGTTTCCAGTTTTTCTAGAAGTGGTATTGCTTGTTCTTCCTTTGGCTTTTCTATCACCAGTTCTTCTAAAATCTCCTCTGGAACACCAGCTTCAGTAATTCTTGTCTTTTTCTTTTTGATAACCTTTTGTGTTGGTGTCTCTGTAATTTCTACGATCTGTTGATCTTCCATTATTTGCATTTCATCTTGTGTTTTCTGTATGATTTCTTGTGTTATTACAGTACTCTCACCTTTCTTTGTAGGTTTCTTTTTCTTCTTTACTGTCCTCGTTGTTGGAGTTTCTATGACTTCAATTACTTCAGGCTTCTCCTCTTTCGCGGTTTCTAATTCTTCTAGAACTGGTATTGCTTGCTCTTCTTTAGGCTTTTCTATAACTATCTCTTCTACTACTTCTTCTGGTACACCCGCTTTTGTAATTCTTGTCTTTTTCTTTTTAATTACTTTTCGTGTTGGTGTCTCTGTGATTTCTACGATCTGTTGATCTTCCATAATTTGAACTTCATCTTGCGTTTTCTGTATAATCTCTTCAGTAAACACAGTAGGCTCACCTTTTCTAGTAGGTTTCTTTTTCCGTTTAACTATTTTAGTTGTAGGTGTTTCAATCACTTCTATTACTTCAGGCTTCTCCTCTTTCGCTGTTTCTAATTCTTCCACCAGTGGTTTAGCTTGTTCCTCTTTAGGCTTTTCGATAACAATCTCTTCGACAACCTCTTCTGGTACGCCCGCCTTTGTAATTCTTGTCTTCTTCTTTTTAATTACTTTTCGTGTTGGTGTCTCTGTGATTTCTACGATCTGTTGATCTTCCATAATTTGAACTTCATCTTGCGATTTCTGTATAATCTCTTCAGTAAACACAGTAGGCTCACCTTTTCTAGTAGGTTTCTTTTTCCGTTTAACTATTTTAGTTGTAGGAGTTTCTATCACCTCAATTACTTCTGGCTTTTCTTCTTTTGGTGTTTCTAATTCCTCTAGAAGTGGTTTAGCTTGTTCCTCTTTAGGTTTTTCAATTACAATCTCTTCTACAAACTCTTCTGGTACGCCTGCCTTCGTAATTCTTGTCTTTTTCTTTTTAATAACTTTTTTCGATGGAGTTTCTGTTATTTCAACAATCTGTTGATCTTCCATAATCTTTGTCTCATCCCCAGTCTTCTGAATAATCTCTTCAGTAATCACTGTAGCTTCACCTTTCTTTGTAGGTTTCTTTTTCCTCTTGACTATTTTAGTTGTAGGAGTTTCAATGATTTCTATAACTTCTGGCTTCTCCTCTTTCGGAGTTTTGAGTTCTTCTAGTAGTGGTTTAGCTTGTTCCTCTTTAGGCTTTTCAATTATAATCTCTTCGACAACCTCTTCTGGTACACCAGCCTCAGTAATTCTTGTCTTTTTCTTTTTGATGACTTTTCTGGTTGGCGTTTCAGTGATTTCTACAATCTTCTGCTCCTCCATTAGCTCTACTTCATCTTGCGTTTTCTGTATAATCTCCTGTGTTATAACTTCACGCTCACCTTTTCTTGTTGGTTTCTTTTTCTTTTTAACTATTCTAGTTGTAGGTGTTTCTATCACCTCAATTACTTCAGGCTTTTCCTCTTTTGCTGTTACTAGTTCTTCCAAAATTGGTTTGGCCTGTTCTTCTTTTGGCTTTTCAATAATTATCTCTTCGACAACCTCTTCTGGTACACCAGCCTCAGTAATTCTTGTCTTTTTCTTTTTGATGACTTTTCTGGTTGGCGTTTCAGTGATTTCTACAATCTTCTGCTCCTCCATTAGCTCTACTTCATCTTGCGTTTTCTGTATAATCTCCTGTGTTATAACTTCACGTTCACCTTTTCTTGTTGGTTTCTTTTTCTTTTTAACTATTCTAGTTGTTGGTGTTTCTATCACCTCAATTACTTCAGGCTTTTCCTCTTTTGCTGTTACTAGTTCTTCCAAAATTGGTTTGGCCTGTTCTTCTTTTGGCTTTTCAATAATTATCTCTTCTACTACCTCTTCTGGTACACCAGCCTCAGTTATTTTGGTCTTTTTCTTTTTTATTATTCTTCTCTTTGGAGTTTCAGTGATCTCAACGATCTGTTGATCTTCCATTATTTCTATTTCATCTTGCGTTTTCTGTATAATCTCCTGTGTTATAACTTCACGCTCACCTTTTCTTGTGGGTTTCTTTTTCTTTTTAACTATTCTAGTTGTTGGTGTTTCTATCACCTCAATTACTTCAGGCTTTTCCTCTTTTGCTGTTACTAGCTCTTCCAAAAGTGGTTTTGCCTGTTCTTCTTTTGGCTTTTCAATAATTATCTCTTCTACTACCTCTTCTGGTACACCAGCCTCAGTAATTCTTGTCTTTTTCTTTTTGATGACTTTTCTGGTTGGCGTTTCAGTGATTTCTACAATCTTCTGCTCCTCCATTATGTCGACTTCATCTTGCGTTTTCTGTATAATCTCCTGTGTTATAACTTCACGCTCACCTTTTCTCGTGGGTTTCTTTTTCTTTTTAACTATTCTAGTTGTTGGTGTTTCTATCACCTCAATTACTTCAGGCTTTTCCTCTTTTGCTGTTACTAGTTCTTCCAAAAGTGGTTTTGCCTGTTCCTCTTCTGGCTTTTCAATTACAATTTCCTCCACAACCTCTTCTGGTACACCAGCCTCAGTAACTCTAGTCTTTTTCTTTTTTATTATTCTTCTCTTTGGTGTTTCAGTGATCTCTACGATCTGTTGATCTTCCATTATTTCTATTTCATCTTGCGTTTTCTGTATAATCTCCTGTGTTATAACCTCGCGTTCACCTTTTCTCGTGGGTTTCTTTTTCTTTTTAACTATTCTTGTTGTTGGTGTTTCTATCACCTCAATTACTTCAGGCTTTTCCTCTTTTGCTGTTAATAGTTCTTCCAAAAGTGGTTTTGCCTGTTCTTCTTTTGGCTTTTCAATAATTATCTCTTCTACTACCTCTTCTGGTACACCAGCCTCAGTTACTCTAGTCTTTTTCTTTTTTATTATTCTTCTCTTTGGTGTTTCAGTGATCTCTACGATCTGTTGATCTTCCATTATTTCTATTTCATCTTGCGTTTTCTGTATAATCTCCTGTGTTATAACCTCGCGTTCACCTTTTCTCGTGGGTTTCTTTTTCTTTTTAACTATTCTTGTTGTTGGTGTTTCTATCACCTCAATTACTTCAGGCTTTTCCTCTTTTGCTGTTTCTAGTTCTTCCAAAAGTGGTTTGGCTTGTTCCTCTTTAGGCTTTTCGATAACAATCTCTTCTACAACCTCCTCTGGTACGCCTGCTTTTGTAATTCTCGTCTTCTTCTTTTTAATAACTTTCTTCGTTGGAGTTTCAGTTATTTCAACAATCTGTTGATCTTTCATTATCTCTATTTCATCTTGCGTTTTCTGTATAATCTCCTGTGTTATAACCTCGCGTTCACCTTTCTTCGTAGGTTTCTTTTTCCTCTTTACTATTTTAGTTGTAGGTGTTTCAATGATTTCTGTTACTTCAGGCTTTTCTTCTTTTGCTGTTTCTAGTTTTTCTAAAAGTGGTTTTGCCTGTTCCTCTTTTGGCTTTTCAATTACAATTTCCTCCACAACCTCTTCTGGTACTCCAGTCTCAGTGATTCTTGACTTTTTCTTCTTTATAATCTTTTTCGTCGGAGTTTCAGTTATCTCAACTATCTTTTCCTTTTCCATCATCTTCGTCTCGTCTTCTGTTTTTTCGATTATTTCTTGAACTATAACCGTAGGCTTATCCTTTTTCGCTCTCCTCTTTGTTATTATTTTTTTCGTAGGAGTTTCTACTATCTCAATCGTTTCTTCAGGCATCTCAGTTGCTGTCCCAATCGGTCTTTCTATCGTTACTTCAGCTACGAAACTTTCTTCTACCTTTTCTTTCTTTTTGGGTACTTTCTTTTCCGGTAGTTTGTCATCCTCAAGTGGAATTTCTTCGATTTCTTCTATCTTACTAGGTATTATTTCTTCTTCCGTAACAACATCGGTTATTTCTTCTATCGACATGAATTGTTTTTTCGGTATTTGTGGTAAGGTTGATTTAATATTTTCTATTTCTTCCTCGATAACGACAATATTTTCTTCTTCTTTTCCCAACGTTGGTTTCTTCTTTCTTATTATCGTTTTCTTAGTTTTAATAGCTGCCGTATCTTCATCCTTGCTGCCACGTCTAAATTTCGTTGTGTATTCTTCAGTCACCTCGGTATCAGATTCGAACGATGGTTGTGTTTTTATATCGTGTTTTGTTTTGTGTGGTAATGTGATTATGGTGTCATGTTGCACTGGTGCTTCTGTTGTTTCTGAAATGTATACAGAACAAGTGTGATATGACAAAGAATGTGGATGAATTGACAATTTGTTGATTACTTTATTTGGTTTGACTTCTATGCTTCTTCGACGCATTCTTTTCAGGATTCATTTTTAAATGATCTATACATTTATTATACCTTCATACTATTCTAGGATATATGTTATTACATAATAATTTCATTGAAAATAATGAAATATCTATTGATAAACTGTCTATCTATATTACATTGTTAAATTTACACAATGTATATACAGATATTTAATTAATCTCGTTAAATCGAATATATGATATTGGTTATTTTAATAATGAAAATATATTTGTGATATTAGTAATGAATTTGTATACTTGTGTATTGTATTGTATCTTTGTGTTTTCAGACCGATTATTGGAATGTATTATTTAATTATGAGTTTGTATCTTATCTTCTACCTGACTATTTTCTTTATGATAACTACTTTCTATCGTACTTACCTATTTATCACGATTTTTTTTACTTATTATTAGATATATTTGTATATATACATATACGCGTCATTTTTATACTTTTTTATTTTAAAATAGTTCAGTTTTTTAATTATTTATTCATCAATGTAATTTATTAAAATGCTTTTGTGTCTTTTTTTTTTATTAAAGATAAAAATCTGTTTTCCGATTCATATGTTAGGATATTGTCTCAGTTGGTCATTTCTGAATGTTGTCACGTCCAATGGTCAGCAATTGTCATGTAAATTTATTGTAATAATACTCACCTATTACATTTGTCAGACGATCAGCTTCAATTGACACATTTGCTACCTTTGTTAATGGCATTACGGATTCTAGCAAGACTGATTCGCATTCTCCAATATTTCCCAATTCCGTAACAATGATACTCTCTTTAGGTTCTTCTAATTCACGAGCCTTTTTACTTTCCGGCTTTGAAATTTTAAACTCCGAGGTTGTATCTTCAACGTGAACTTCAGTTTTCAATGCAACTTCTGTCTTTACGACGTCAGGCAATGCACTGACTTCCTTTATCGTTTCTTTGTCTTCTTGTTTAGTTTCTTTTTCGGTCGTCATAATTTGGGTTACTTCGAAACTTTCGGAAGTTCGGAAAGTAACCTCAGCAGTTGCCATTGATATTGTTTTATCTATGACAAGGTTGCGCTCACTTTCTTGCGGAACCGTTTGAATTTCTTCAAAAGTTTCGTAAGGTATCTGTTCGGGTATTATATTTTTGGTTTCCGGTGCAATTGTTTCGGCAAGAGTTTCCGTAGTTGATGACGTTATAACTTGAGATTTTTGAGCAACCTGCCTGCCGAACAAACTGGGCAATGCTGTTTGTTTTGTTGGTTCTTCAGGAGTAGGAAGATCTTTTTCTATTTCACTGGTAGCAACTTCTGATATTGACAGTGACGTTAATTCTTCCAATTGCGGTTTACCTTTTTGACCTTCCGGTAATTTGGGCTTTTCTAATTGGTCGACATTCGTTACCGTTAATACTTCGGATATTTCAGCGGCTTCGACACTCAACATATTTGGGAATGCTTTACGTTCCGTTGGTACATCCGGACTTGGTAAAGTTTTTTCAGCTTCGTTGAAAATCACTTCGGAAACTACGAGGGAACTGAATTCCTCTACCTCGGGTCTCCTTTTCTGACTTTCCGGTTTCTCCGGTTTTGGCATTTCTTCGACAGTCGAGACAGTTAAGATTTCAGTTTTCTCGGCTACTTCTCTGGTAAGCAAATTTGGTTTTGCTATCTTTTGATCAGGTTTTTCCGGACTTATTAATGTTTCTTCCGATTCGTTCGATACTATTTGACATACTGATACGGATGTTAATTCTTCGAAGTGAGCTTTGCCTTTTTGTTCTTTTGGTATCTCAGGTTTACCCAATTCTTCGGCGTTACTCATAGATAACACTTGACTAGTCTCGGCAACTTCTCTGCCAGATAATAAAGACGTTGCCATAAATTTATTCGGTACTTCTGGACTCGGCAAAACATCTTCGCTTTCGTGAGAAACCACTTGGGAAACTAATACGGAAGTTAATTCCTCTAACTGAGGTATTCCCTTTTGTTCACCCGGTTTAATCGATTTAGAAAATTCTCCCGCACTGGTCATGGTTAATATTTGACTTATCTCGGCCACATCTCTGCCGGTGAAACTCGGTTGTGCCGTTTTCTCGGCAGGTTTTTCCAACGTCGCCAATGTGTCTTCCATTTCGTTGGACAATATTTGAGAAATAGTCAGCGGTGACAATTCCTCGAAACTCGGATAACCCTTTTGCTCGTCGGGTAATTTGGATTCAATGAATTGTTCGGCACTCGTCACGGTCATAACTTGCATCGTTTCAGCCACGTCCCGACCAAAGATATTTGGTTGTGCTTCTCTTTCGGTAGGAACTTCCGGACTGGGCATTGTTTCTTCCACTTCGTGTGATATTATTTGTGAAACCGTTAAAGACGATAATTCTTCCAAACCAGGTTTACCTTTCTGCTTTTCAGGTTCTTCAACTGATACCAATTGTTCGGCACTTGTCATAGTAAACACTTGACTAGTTTCAGCGATATCTCTACCCAACAAACTCGGTTGTGCTACCTTTTCCGATGGCATTTCTGCACTTGGCAAAGTTGTTTCAGCTTCGTTCGAAACTATTTGCGAGACAGTTAACGGAGTCAATTCTTCCAAACCCGGTTTACCTTTTTCTTCTTTCGGTACTTTCGTACTTAAATCTTGGGTTTCCGTGCTAATCATTACCTCGGTTGTTTCAGCTACTTCTCTACCGGAAATATTGAATTGTGCCGTTTGATCTTTCGGCAATTCCTTTTGCAATAGAGTATCTTCCGTTTCGTTTAGGATTATCTCGGAAACGGATACGCTAGAAAATTCTTCTACTTCTACTTTCGTTTGTTTTTCCTCGAATTTAAGATGTTCCGTTATGTCTTCGGCAGTTCCTACGGTTAATACTTGTAATGTTTCGATAGCTTCCTTACTTAACAAATTGGCAAGTGCTTTTTGTTCTTTTGGAACGGTCGATGCTGGCAAAATATCTTCGGTCTCGTTTGAAATGACTTCGGTAATCGTAACCGTACTTAATCCCTCGTATTGTGGTTTTCCTTTCTGTTCGGTCGGTTTAAAATCTTTTCCTTCGAATGTATCCTCACGTTCGCCCAACGTCGTTTCCGTTTCGATAACAGCCTCCCTGGGAATTTGCGATAAAGTTGCCTGAGAAGAAATTGGTTCTTCTTTTTGAATTTCTTCTACGTTTTGCACGCCTTCTATCAATGATCTTTGTACCGTTTCGAATAATCCAATTTCTGTTGTAGCTTTAACCTCTTGTCGTTTAGGTGCGACATCAAATACATCTTCCTTGTCATCCGTAATTATTTCGGATATTTGCAAAGGTTTGTTTTGTTGGAAATCGATGTCTGCCTTTTGCATGGATGGTTTAAAAATACCCTCGAACGTTTTCTCGCTTTCTTCGACTAATTTTTGTTCAACGATAATACTTTCGAACGTGTCACGCGAGGCTGTTGCTTTTTGCGGCGTTACACTTAGATCTTTGGTATCCTTTTCAGGTATGTTAACTTGGGATTCTATAAGCGTTGTTTCGATCGTACCATGTTCCGTAATGATCGTTGAAGAAGCTGTTTGAGATGGGGCAAGTTCTTTGGTTTGTAAAGATTCTTCAATCTCAGCCGAGGTCACTTCGGTTACAGAAATACTGTGACCCTCTTCAAACATGGTATTCGCAGTACTAGAAATTGTTTTAGGATATTTATCGAACAAACCTTCGCTTTCGGCGCTAGGAATATCTTCGATGATTAACGGCTCCAACGTGTCTTGTTTCGTGTGAGCTTTCATTTCAATCTTTTCAAACGGCTTAACAGAACCAGTACTTTGTTCTATTAATAATTCAGATGTTTCGGCAACGTCCATTCCAATTCTCGTTAATTTCATTTGTGCGGTACCATGCGTGTATTCCGGTACCGTCATTATATCTTCCTTATCCTGCGTTACTACGGTGTCAATTATTATACTTTTTTCTTCAACGAAAGCAATTTCCGCGCTACGTTTGTCGAGTTCCAATTTATCCGAAATTACCGAACTTTGTTCTTGGGGAATAGTTTCGTTGATGTTTATTGATTCTAATATAGATTGAGTACGGTGGGCTTCTGATACAGTTGGTTTTGTTGCTTCCGGTAACGTGCCAAGACCTTCGCGTAAATTGACTTCAAGTTGTTCAGCAACTTCTTTAGCATCCAACGAAGGTATTGCCGTTTTTTCGGCAGGTTTCTTTTCCAAAACAAGTTCTGATTCTACGTCTTGCGTAACGGTAGCTTCCGTGATCGCTATGAATCTATTATCGTCTAAAGCAACTCGTGCCTTAGTCGTAGTTAACGATACTTTCTCAACCGTGTCTATTTCCTTCTCGCCTAAAATCTCTTCGGTCAATTGAACCGTTTCGTAAGGTTTTTGTCCAATTTGTGCTACAGCCGAGGATGGTTTAATTATATCCAATTTACCCGTGCTCAGATCAGTTATAATTTCAGTCTTTTCAGCAACCTCGTGTCCAGTAATAATACTTGGTACAGCTTCTTGACTTCTATCTTGGAAAGTTGTAAGAATGTCCTCTTTGTCAGATATGTTAACCTCAGTGACGGTTGTAACGCGTTTACCTTCTTCTATCGACGTGTGAATTTCGTGTGGGGTTGGTTTGAATTTTCCTTCAAATGGTGCTTCTTGATCTTGAGGAATATCCTGAGTTATTAACAAACTTTGTTGCACTTCCTGAGTTGGGATTGCAGTTTTTGCATCTGGTTTCTTTACGTGAACTTCACCAACCGAATCTTCGGTAGTTATTGTAGTCGTTTCCGCAATTCCATGACCCGAATCTATTCCACGAAGAGCTGAATGTTTCGATGGTTGTTCTTCGGGCACGTAAACGGATTCCCTTTCATTGGTAGTCACTTGGGATACGGTAACAGTTGTTCTATCGTATTCCAAACCTACGTTAGCTGTTTTATTTTCCGGTATTGACGTTGGTAAGAATTGATCTTCGCTTTCTTGAACGATCGGTTGTGATTCGATTAGAGGTAACAACGGTATGTGTTCAGGTTTCACCGTTGACATGGATAATTTTTCTTTGATCAATTCTGCAGTAGTATGATCGACAATTTGCATCATCGTTTCGGCTACCGTGTGACCCTCCACGTAAGTTTTTCCCGCTTTTCGTACTTCAGGCATTTCTTTTGGCTTGTATTCGTTCTCTTTATCTTCGGTAATAACTGTTGATATTTGTATACTTTGTTCCTCTTCCATAGCCAATTCTGCTGTTGCTTGCATAGGTAATTTATCTTTGGATAATGGTGTTTCAGATTCAGATGGTTGTATCTCTGACGTTACTATTGTTTCCAATGGAACATTCGAAGGTGTTGCAATAACCGTTAACGTTTTAGAATCTTCTACTTTTCCTACGCTAAGGTCTACTGTAATTTCTTCTTTCTCGGCTATTGGATGACCTATTATTTGAACACCGGCCTTCTTTTCGATTGGTTTATCCGGTATCTCAAGAATATCTTCTTTGTGTGCCGCAATTTCTGTACTTTCTGTTACAGAAATCAGTTCATTTATTCCTACTTCCGCTTTATTACCTATAACAGGCTTTTCTTGAAATTCTTTTTCAGTCTCCGAGATAATTGTTTCCATTTGTATGATACTTTCGAACGGTAAACGTTCTTCTTTAGCTGCGGCAACGGTATGAGCTGAGATATCTAAAATTCCTGGATGCGTTGCCGGTGTAATTTCTGTCTGTTGGGCAACTTTGTGAGCATCGAAAGCTGCCACTGCTTTCTCACCTTCGATAAATGCTGCCGGTGTATAATCTTTTTCTTTATCGGACGTTATGGTTTCTAATATGGTTACTCCGTGTTCTTCATCGAACGTAACATTAACCATTTTATCCTCAGGTTTGACGAACGTAGGAAGGGGTTGTTCCAAATCACCGGTTGATATTTCCGATGTGATCAAACTACGGAAAGTAACGTGATCCGTGGTAGCCGTGACGGATGTTACTTCTTCCCGTTTGAAATCAGCGATGTTATCCGTGGTGGTTGTTTCGCTAGTTTGAGCTACCACGTGTGTGGGTATGTCGAACGTTACCGATTTTGATTCTGGTTTTTCTTCCGTTGGCAAAGTACTCTCCTTGTCTCCAGGTATTACCGAAGAAACTATCACACTTTCACCCATGATAAATTCAAGCGTAGCTTTTTTGTCGAACGGTTGAATTTCTGATAATGGAGCTTCCCTTTCCGTAGTTTCCACTTGTTCAGAAATGGTAGTTTCGAATGGTAAGAAAGTGGTTTGCGATTGCGCTGTTTTGGCAGGCTCGATAGATAATTTGGACAAATCAGTATCGCTCATTATCTCAAACGTAGATGCCACATTTTGCGTAATAATATCTACGCTTGCCTCGACACCTTTTGGTTTAGATTCTTCGTCGAATCGTCCTTCTTTTTCCTCAGGATGCGTCATGACAATTTCAAGACCCTCGCCTTCTTCGAAAGTGACTCCCACCTTTTTGCTTTCCGGTTTAACGTCGGCCTCCAACGGTGATTCCTTTTCGGAAATTGATACTTCAGTTTGTTGTACGATATTCAATCCACTTTGTTCCTGAGTTGCACTTTCCTCTTTCGGTTTGTCTTCCTTCAGAATATTTACGTTGCTAGCGAGAACAGTTTCTTGCATTTCTGCAACCTCGTGCGTATCGCTTATGTTCATAGCCACTTTACGTTCCTTCGGTACTTCTTCGATGGATAATTTTTCTTCATTCAACATGGCCGTAATTTCGCTGACCATTAACGTTTCCGGTCTCGTACAAAATTCAACTTCCGCGCTTTGTTCGACAGGACGTACGTCCACTTCTCTCGGTTTACCCGTTTCCGCAATATTCGTTTCTGTTACGATCAATTCTTCTAAAGCTTCTTGTTGTTGAATTGCCTTTCCCGTTTTAGGAATTTCATCAGCTATCGAACCGGTAGATTGTTGTATTAATGTTTCTGATTGCAATGCTATGGTATGACCAGTTATCGATGTTTGAACTGTATAATCCTTTGTCTTCTCCATAGGTGCATAAGTCATCTCTTTATCGTGAGTTACAATTTCAAGAATACTTAATCCACTTTTAGCTTCCGTATAATCTACATTGGCAATTTTCTGTTCCGGTTTTACATCGATATTGTAAATATCCTCTTTCTCGGCTGTTTCTTGTACCTCTACCGAGATACTTTCAAGAGGTATCCGTGATTCCTCAGCTGTCCTTGACGCTGGTCTTTCCTGCGGGACAAATTCGTTAGTCGGAGATTCGGTTCTAACTTCCTCGGATATCGGTGCATTGTGCGTTATAAAATCTGTCGTAGCGAATGCTCCTTTGACGTCGGATACCGTAGTATACTCTGCTTCCTTTTCACTGGTCACGATCATGGTTGTATGAACACTTTCGATTTCGTCTATAGTTATTTCAGCTTTTTTCATATCAACAACTTTGTCATCTTTTACTGGAGCTAATCCTTCAGCTGGTACTGTTTCTTTTACTATGGTTTCCTGTAAGCTTACAGCACCTATTGCAGCTACAGCAGATGATGGAATTTCTTTGACAACTTCGCCAACGTTATCTTCGGGATGAGTTTCCTCGATTTGTAGCGATACGACCGGATGAGTTGGCACAGTTTTACCGTGATGGGATTCCGGTAATTCGAATATCTTCAATTCACTTTCTTTTTCTATCGAAGTCGTCTGGAACACTTCCACACCTCGCATCGCATCGTACGAGGTTGCAATCGTACGTTCTTCGGGTTTCGTTGTTTCCTCCAATTTGGATTCCTTATCGTGGGTAAGAGTTTCGTGTATTATTTTAGCTTCCGTTAATTCTACGGTTAAGTTACCACTTTCCGATACGTATTTTAATTCATCTTTAAAATCAGACGGATAATCGGCTGTTTGTACTTGAGATATTTGTAAATATTCTTCGGGTCTAATCGACGTTTCTGCCAAAAATGCTGTTGGCTTTTGATCGATGCTGTACGGTCCTTCCGATTCTTGCACCATCGTACTGGTGACAGAACCAATTTCCAACGTTGAGATCGATGTTTCGGCAAGTTTGGTAACCGGTTTTTCATCCGGTTGATAATCTTGTTCCTTTTCCGAAGTAATCGTTTCTACGGTGGTAGCTGAAGTTATTTCTATGACGCTCAAATTAGCTTGTACCGTTTTATTTTCTTCTACTTTAAGGTCAGTTTCTTTTTGATGGGTATCAACGGTAGACACTGTTACACCTTCCAACAGAGTGATTTTATCGGTTGCCTCGAAAGTGTCCGTTTTTCTATCGGGAACAAAAATGCCTTCGCTTTCTTGAATTAAATTTTGCTGAACTATGGCCGTCTCGTTGTCGTAAGAAATACCAATTTGAGCTTTTTGACTAGGTGGCAATTTGCCTGGTACGTATTCACCTTCCTTTTCGGGTGCGTGTAATTCTTCGGTGACCCTTTGCTTTTGAGCTATGATCGATTGCGTTGCTACTTCCGTGGGTACTATCAATTCTGGATAATATTTTCCAGGTTTATCCTCGGCGCAAACTTCTTCTACAATAAGCGGCTCGGTAGTCGTAACATTGACCCTAGGCTTCGTAGGAATATTTTTAACGATTTCAAGTTTGTCCTCTAGCAAGCCTTCTTGAACCTCGTAAACGGATAACCCAACTTGAGGCAAGAAATTATCCTCGGCTTTTGCCGTAAGCGGTGAAACGAAATCTTCGGTGGGTACTTCGTTCTGACTGACCAACGTTTCAGAAATTGTTTTAGCTTCTTGCAGGGTCAAACTGGTATCAGCTGTTCTAGCAATTTCAGGTTTGCTCAACGTTAAATCGGATAAATCTGCATCGTTGGTTAATATTTCGCTTACCATCAAACTTTCGGATGGCGTAACACCTGGAATAGCTTCATAAGTATTCGGTTTAAATTTATCTAAAAATTCAGCAGCCGTAGCTTGAACATTAGTTTCCGTAATAGAATAAGGTTCAACTATCGAAACTGAAACCGATGCTTTTTGTTCGATCGGTTTTTTAACGTCAACACTATCAATTTCTTTTTCTTGTACAGGTTGAAGATGTTCAGTGAGCGCACTGACCGTGTCAACGGCTAGCTGAGCTTTCTCAACTTTGGGTTTACCCGGAGCCTGTTCAACTGTACGATTGAAAGGTACAACCTCGTGAAGTTGACCAGGTACGTTTAATATAACAGTAGGCATTGATTTATCTCGTTTTATTTCAAATTCTTCGACTTCTTCCAATTGTATTTCATCCTCACCGATATTCGGTTTCTTTGCTTTCAATTGTTTACGTTTACGAATTATTTCTTCCTCTATTATCTCTTCTTCAATCTCCTTTTTCTCATCTTTTATCTTATCCGTTACCTTTTTAACGATATCTACTTTATCTTTTGGAATCAGTCTGCCTTTAGAATCCTTCTCAATGACAATTATTTCTTCTTCTTCTTCTTCTTCTTCTACGTCCTCTTTCTTCTTCTTCCTGTCCTTTTCAATCTCTTGGATTTCCTCGATTTCTACTACCTGTACCACCCCCTCATCCCTATCCTGCGGTTTATCTTCAATGCGATCCTTCGGTTTTCTATCTTTTCGCTTGCGTAGTGTTGTGTGTGCCTGCCGTGTGTCCTCGTATTCTGCGGAAAGTATGTGAGATTTTATGTGTAAGACGCGATATGTGTTTTTTTTTTCTTTTTTTTTTTATCAATGTGTTAACCTCTACTTCTGCTAATTTATTTTTTTTTTTTTTTGGTTTTAATTTCAACTAGCTTTTTAGTAGTTTTCTTTCCGCCTCCCTTTCCTTTTGCCTACATATATAGATTTATTTATACACTCTTGCATACTTCATGCGACGAATCAGATAGTTATGCTAAAAGAAAGAAAAAACGCTCATACGATTCATTTTACACGAGTCATGGCTAGTGCTTTGTTCGGATATTATGATATATTCATACAATATAATATAATATTAATTATTTTCTATGAGTATATATACATATAATAAATAAATAAAAATTGTCTTGTGTTTTTTTGTGCAAAAGAGTATTTTATAATATTAGTGTAATTGGTCGACATAATTCATGTAAAATGAATCTTTTTTTTTATTTTTTTTTATTTGTTTTTTTTCATACAAGATCGTGCTTTTTATTCAACGAAACGTGAATACAACCTACACGAGCTAGAAAAAAGAGAAAAAAACCAACGAACAATTAAAAACGAACAAAAACGAGTAATACGTGTTTTATGCTGTTTAATAATCGTTTTCCAACGATGTCGTATATATTTTTATTCGATATATTTTTTTATGTATATTTTGTAAAGTATAATATTATATTTGTTAATGATTGTAATGGATCTTTAATAATTCGATTAAAAAAAATTGCTTAGGGGGAAAGGGGCCGATTTTAATTACGACATTTTTGGAATGTTTGTGCTGTGTCATTTATGTACAGGCAAGTGTCATGCGTTGCTTGATAAACAAGTAATATGTGAATGTAGAAATGGAAAATTGTAATGATTGTAAAGAAAAGATGAAAGTTTTTTCAAAGAAGTCAAACCAACATAGACACCAACGGAATAATATCATTGTTATATATTACAAAGTTATTTTTGCAAATTTTATCGTTCTCTACTTAATATATGTTTGATTAAAATTAATACTATCATAGAAGAATAAGAATAAGAATAAGAATAAGAAGAAGAAGAAGAAGAAGAAAAACACACCAAATGTTGCTGTGAATGAATATGTATATAACTTAATAGATAAAATAGTTGGAGAAGTTAATTATATAACTTCTAATAATATTTGGAATTACTTTTGGAATTTTCAATTTTTTTTTTTTTTTTTTTTTTCGTATATGATCATTTGATGATACGTTGACAAGTTAACTATTAGGATTAATGAGAAAAAGAAAGTTCATTGACAAACAACAAATCACTATAAAAGCACCAATTATAATTATTAATTAGTAATTGCATCTACTTACATTTATTTACGTTTCGGCATATAGCGAAGCTCTTTGTTTTTTTTTTTTTTTCATTTTATAGCTGCAATACTACTCGAGGCGTGATTTGGATAAATGGTATTTTGTTGTTTTTTTATTTTTTTGTTGGGAGAATAATTAATAATTTGGATATAATTAGGTTATTGCGCGTGGAAAGCATAGCGGCTTAAGCAGAAATCAAATTGCACTGGAATTTTGATTCGATCATAGTAAAGCTTCATGCAGATCTGAAAGAATAAAAAGATCAAACGTAGAAAAGCGTATCCTTAAAATGATATCAATTTTCTGTTTTTTTTTTTAAACTGGTTAATAAAAATGATTTGTGAATATTATTTTCTATATTTTTTTTTTTCATTTTCTTTTTTTAAATATACAAAATAAATCCACCTTCTCTTTTTTTATCTCGTATTTTTTTTTTTCTTGTGTTCGTAGAGATACGATGGATAAAAAAAAAATAATTATGATAGATAGCGAAATTAATACCATAGTTCAAATTTTAACTTTTATCTAGCAAATTTTATTTACCTATTATATTTATTTTTAATAAAATAAACGTGGTATTAATTACACCATCGCGAATGATGATAAATTATATAATGGCATAATTAATGATAAAAAAAAAAACATAAAAAAAAGAAAAACAAATTGATCGTTTATCCGCGTTTATCAAAATAATGATATTATTAATTAACCCATGCATCGTAACTCGTTCTATCAAACCTTTAATTTCTTGAATATCCTGCTTGAGAATGGCTTTCCTCTCGTCTCTTCTTTCTGCAATCAGAAAATGTTTTCCGTCGTTGCTGTTGCATTTTAAGGGAACAGAGATAAGAAAATACAACAAAGAAATCAAACGCAGGCGGGTTATGGCACAGATATTTGTAATAATATTTATTCAACGATTATAAATATACAACGTAGATAGATAGAAAGAAATAATAATAATTAAAAAAAAAAAAAAAAGAAATAAAACAATTAATATTAAGTTTATCCATTTCACGTTAAGAAGCAACAATCATTTTTTTAATATCAAACATGTTAAACGCTTAATTTAATTAAATACACTTAAGTATATGGCATAATATAATAATAATAATAATTATTATTATTATGATATAACAATAAATTAATAAACGCTTATATTAAGTCATTCAATAAAAATAAAAATAATAAGAAGTAGCGTAGAAAATTAGATAAAAACAATCCATGTACAATTTGGTATAATTAGTTTTAAAAAAAATGTCACACCACGCAATCTAAACTTACCCATGATATGGACTTCTGTCTTATGGACGGCATCGATTCTTTCCATAACGTGTTGCTCGGTCTCAACCTAAAGACATTTTATTATAACAATCGAAAATAATTATTTCAATTAAAACACTTTAAAATGGCCACCTTATATCTACACAATCAAACGTTTTAAAAATATTATTGGTGTTTCTTAATTTAATTCTTAATTCTTGCCTTCCTAACAAAGCCCATAATTATTATTAATCTAAAAAATGATATTTTAATTCATATATCCTAACATATAATTAATAATAATCTTGAATAGTATCATCGCGTACACACATGTTGCATAAGTGGCCATTATTTTTGAAAAAGTACGTTAAGTATAATATTATATTCAAATAAAATTGAAGATAATCATCTCTTGGGAATTCGTAATTCGTACCTCAGTCACTTCAGTGACTTCCCAAGCACGTGGACGGAAGTCCTCAGGTACGAAATGCGTAATAACTTCCTCCACGGTTGCATGTTGCAATTCGATCATTCTCATAAAAGCCCTGAACCCAATAGTCGCTGCTACGATACTTTCATCCGTGGTTGTTTCTTCAGTTAACACTTGACTGATAAGAGGCCCGTGACCTTCGCGTTCGACCAATTGGACTAATGCATTTTGTGCATCGGGTGTTCTCAATGCTGGAAACTTGTCAGTAGTGTAAAGACTCTCGTTTATTTCCGTAACCGAGACACCTTGGCGTACGAGATAACCAATGGTTGCTAATTCTCGTAATGGACTTTCACCAGGTCCAAATTCTTTTGCCTGAAGAACCTCAAGGATTTCTTCAACTTCCCTGGCAATGTGTTCTCTTTCCTTTTCAAGGATTTCTTCAACGGTTATCACCTCTTCCTCGCGTATTCTCATCTTTTCACCTTTCTTCTTTTTCTTGGGCTTTTCTTCAATCATTTCTTCGGTTTTAACCTGTGTTATCTCAACTTGTTGTTGTCCTTGAGTTATAACTTTCTTAGCTTTCTTCTGTTTAGTATCAATTCGTTTGATTTCTTGTACGTCGGTCTCTGTACGTACCTCGGATACAGAAATTGTTTCCATTATTTCACTAGTCGTTTCTCTAGCACGATCAATCGTTCTTTCCACTTTGAAATCAGGTGCAACATCTTCCGGTCTTATTTCCGATACTATCAACGTACTCTCGCGTTCCTCGATTACGGGTTTTGCTTTTTCCTTTGGCCAATCTTTTTCTCGTGGTTTTTTGTCATCGATCTTCTTCATCGAAGCCGTTGCTTCGGTTATCACCGGTTCTTGAACGGGTACGATCTTTTTAGCCCGTGATACCTGCCACAACGTTATCAATGAAAAAATCATTTCATTATTACGATTTCATTTGATTTTTATTCATTGGAAAATATTTCAATTACCTCTTTCGTTCTTTCTTCGAAGGTTGTTGCACTCTCCAGTACTTGTGTTTCTTCGATATCCACGATTTTCCTAAAAATACAAACGTAACAACGTAGATAACGATATTAAATGTTCAGTAATTGTTAAATTATTTTTGGTTATTTATTTTATTTCAAATATTATGCTCACTTGTCTTCGGGTTGTTCTGTACCAATCGGTTCTTCCGTAAAGATTTCTTTCTTATCAACTTTAATGCGTTCCGTTTTAACCTTTTCTTTCAATTCCTTGGCCTTTTTCAATTCTGGTTTCTTCTTTTTAATTACTTTCTTTTGTTTCACTTCGACAACCTCTTCGGCTTCGTCTTCCGACTCCGGTTTCCATTCAATTTCAGTGCCTGACGTTATTAATTATCATTATTAATTTATCAAGAGGGGGGGATTACTATTATAATATTATTATATTCTTACCAGTCACGCGTAATTTTGCTTTTGTTACTGCCAAACCGATATCACTCCTAGCTTTACAAACGTAAGTAGCTTCGTCATCTCTGGTTGCTCTCAAAATGGTCAGAGTAGTTTTCTTCTCTTGATCGATTATACGAATTTTAATATTTTCCGTATTCATTATCAATTTGTCATTTTTGTACCAAACAACGTCTGGGTTAGAAATAAATACGTATCGTTAAATCGTATCAAAAATATAATACATTTCTATTTAACATTTTAATCGGATTTATCGCAGGAATACAAAAATATTTTATATAATTTAAATAATTATTGTAAATTAATTCGTCGTTCTTATCATAGTTAAAAAATGTAATCATTATGTATATGATGTTATTTAATACTAAAATATTACCTGGAACAGGATTACCGGAATACATGCATTCAAATATAACTTTTTCTCCTTCATTAACATAAGCGTCTGTTATTTCTTGAATAAATCGTGGTATGGATTGCGTGGCTGAAATAAAAGTAATCATAAATTTATATCCACATAAAATAATATCGTACGAATTAATCGATATATATATATATATATAATATTTAGTACCTGATTATAATAATGATGATCGCTTGATTGGCATGATCCCAATGTCAGTAATCTGATTAGATGAAAAACACAAACGTACACACACAAAATATCGTGCAAAATATAATGTTTAAATAGAAAGAAATATTTGTCTGTGTTAGTGATGATAATAATATACCTGACATTGTCCCCCTTTCATCTTCACTATGATGATGCTCGTACGTAACTTCTTCTGACGTTGATATGTTGCTCGCTAAACCAAGATTTCCACTGCATTGACTTTCCAAAAGCAAAAATTCTTGCAATTCCTCTTGACTGTCGGCTGTATGCAATTGTTGGAATGCTTCTAACTCAATTTCTCTGGGTTCCAAAGGATACATCCTTGAATCCATGGTCAAATTACCAAAGTGTCGTTCCTTCGACCATCTTGGTACTGGTATTCGAGATTTTGGATAAGTATGATATTTTCTAGCGTGCTCGTATTTAACATTGTCCATTTTTAATTCTTTCCTTGCAGATGAATTTCCTTGCATGGGAATTTTGTTAAATCGAAAATCAAATTTACTTTGATCATTGTTGGACAACGTTTCGTTGTTTTCCTCGATAGGGGATAAATAAAATGCAACTTCGGGTACGTTTAAATATGTTCCACGTTCGACATTGAAATCTGACTGACCTTGAATTTTTCTTTCCAATTTTGGCGGTGGAAATTCATCGAAGTCCAACGTGATTTTCGGTTTAACTTTTTTCATAGTCGCGTCGCCCTTCGCGACAATTTCGTGTAATTCGTTTTTCTTCGTTTTATCTTCGTGTTGATGGGTTACTCGTGTAATATTGATCAATGATTTTTCGTTAGTAGACGTTTGTTTAATCGAAAAAGATGATCTAGTTGGCGATGACGATGATTGTGATTTGTTAGATCTTTGTTTGTTCAATTCTTTGTTAGATTTATTCGACGAATCTATAATACTCGAATGTTGCCCTTTCAATGACGATACTAATCGCGTTTTTATATTTATATTATCATCAGTCAAATGTGTTAATTGTTCAACAAGATTATCGTTAATTTTTGATCTTTGATCTTTTACCAAAACTTTCGAACTCGAAATTTTCATCAGATTTATTTTTCCTTTCGTTTCTTCTTCCGTTCTATCGGATACTTCGATTAAATTATTCGTTTCCTTTTTATCACGTCTCCTATCAATTTTCATATTTTTCATTTGTATTTCGGATTGTTCGTTCAATTGCGAAAGATTCGATTCAATTTTTTGTAACTTTCTGTGCAATTCTTTCATATTATTTTCCGTCATGGTTTTTACGTTAACAGTATATCCCGAATTATCTAAATACGTGTCACCTAATTCGCTTTTCATTTCGATCGAATTCAAACGTTTGTTGGAGACGTACAATTTCTTTGAAATTTCAATCGTATTTTTACTCTCGTCGATAGTTTTCATCGAAACATTTTCATCGGTCGTCCTTGACTTATCTTTTTTCCAAACAATTGTTTTTTTTTTTACACTATCATGATCAATCAAACTGCATTCGGTTTCACTCGGCATGCAATCAGACAATTCCAATTGATTCTTACCTCTTAGTGCTTCTTGCATTTCTTCCATCTGTGTTACCCATTCCGGTTTTCTATATTCTTTCGTTCCGAGAATACCTAACGACATATTATTATTATTATATCAAATGTAATTATTCGTGTCCCTTTCAGTCCCATAATATTTCAAAGCAACACCGCGATTGAAAATTATTATTCGATATAATATTTTATTAAAGCGCAGGAACATTAGCATTTTTTTATTATAATATCATTGATAAATAGAACAAATAAAATAAACAAATAATTGACGACCCTTCGTTTGCTCGAATATTTTTTTTTTTTTTTTTATTATTGGGACTCAAAGGGTTCGACAGATTTTGTTTTCAAATCAAATTTATTTTCGCAAAAGAAATATGAAAATAATAATTGTGCATATAGGATGTAATTGAGTGTTCGTTCAGTGTGATAGAATTATTGTGATAGTCGGATTAGGATTTGGAGGATAATTTAAAAGGTGCTCGATAAATGATTCATTCCGTCCCAATGCAATGTAGAACTGAAAAGAACTAGGATATAAATTAGCGCAAATTTTGTTCGACAATAATTTCATAACATTAATGATTCGATCATGATAATTACCTTCTACGGACAAATACGTAGTTGTTGTTGATACACCGAGTGGATTATGCGCTTCGAATACTATTTCACCGGTGTCATCGGGATAAGTTTCTGCTATTGTTAACACCGAAGTACCATCTTCAAATTCTTCGATTTGAAATTCTTGAGACGATACAATTTCCACTCCTTGTTTATACCATTTTCCTTCTGGCTTTGGCTTCCCTTTGACCTTAACTTCCAATCTACGATAACAAGAAAAAACAGAGTGATTATAAATGATAATCATTTATTTGGATATTTGTTTAATCTGTTTTTATAATTTTTTTTCATATTTTTATTACCTCGTTAATTCTCCATCTTTGGTAGGAATTAACTGAGGAAGTTTCTTTATTATTTCTGGAGCAGATTCCTCTGTATCGGTATCGAATAGAGGTGTCTCCTGAAAATAATTTTTATAAATATCACATATATATATTATATATATTTATTATTAATTTTATTAAAAAAAAAATTATTTTTATATTATTATATTATTTATTTCATATATATATATTTCTTATTAATTTTATTAAATTACTATTATATTATTATTATTATTATAATAACCTTTGGCGATAATAGGTCCTCTTCCGAACCACTTTGTCCTGTGGTAAGGGACGTTGCAATGATCGACGATGCAATTTCTGAATCAGGTACGTACTCGTATGCTGTTCAAATAATAAACGAAACAATAATATTTTTCTAATAATAATTTTAATAAATAATTCATTTTAATAAAATAATAGAAAATGAATGAATAATAACCTTCGACGATAAGTGACGTTGTGCAAACAGCCTCGCCAATAGGATTTGTAGCACGACAGGTGTATTGACCAGCATCCTCTGGGAATACTTCAGTAATAGCAAGACTACATAAACCTTCTGTATCTTGCCAAATAGTTATTTCTTTGCCTTCCTTGATCAACTTGTCATCGTGATACCATTCAACTTTTGGAATTGGTTTACCTTGTACAACGCACGTTAGATTAACACTCTCACCGTCCATCACTCTGACAGGTGATAATCTTTTAACGAATGTCGGTGATATTAATTCGGTAGCTTCTTCCCAAGTTGTTTCGAGAAGATTAACGGTAGCCGTACAGGTAACAGAACCGCCAACATTTTCTGCACGACACGTGTAAGTTCCCGCGTATTCTGGTTTGATTTCTTTAACGAGTAAAACAGATCTGTTTTCTTTCGTTACTATTCTCATCTGTGCGGTAGACTGTTGGGAAACGAACAAAATTGATCTCAAACAGGTTGTTATATTTTTCTTTTTTAATATTTAAAATTTACTAATATCCTAAACAATTGTTTTGATCGATGATGATAATAAGAATGATATAATTTACCTCGAGTGGTCGACTTTCGTAGAACCATTGGAACGATGCTGTCGGATAAGATTCAACACGAGCTTCCATGATAACAACTTCACCTTCCGCTACTATTTGTGGTTGCAAGGGTTCGATAAATCTCGGTGCTTTCACCTCGTCCGTTTTATCTTCCCGTTCCTTGATGGTAACCGAACCGGAACTTCGTGCTTCACCGGCAGGATTTTTAACTCTGACCTCGTATTTTCCACCGTCCGTTTTAACGGGCTCGGGTATCAACAGTTCCGTGGTATTTTCGTAAATTTCTATAACACGATTTTTACCGGGCACAACTTCGATTCCGTTGCGATACCATTTGACTTCGGGTTTCGGTTTGCTTTCGAAATCGGCTGTTAATTTCAATGGTTTACCACGTTCTGCAACTAACGCTGGCAAAGGTTTCGTTATCGTTGGTGCTTGCATTATTTCTGGTTTAGAAACTTTAACTATGTTGCTGATAACCAAATTGGCTCTACATTCTGCCCGTCCAAATTTGTTTACGGCACGTACACGATAAGTTGTTTCATCTTGCGGCGTTGGTTCTAGTATAGTTAATTTAGCTTCTCCCGTTTCCGGATTAAACGTTATTTCCGTACCTTCCTTCGGTTTGATTTCATTTTCATTTCGATACCATTTAACTTCGGGTATTGGTGTACCAGTAACAATGCATTCGAGCGTTGCCGGTTTGTGTTCTTCGACCATGAGTGGTTTGATTGGAATCGGGAAGTGAGGGGCAACACCTTCCTCTTCTTTTTCTATTGAAAAACATTTATTAAACAATATTAACGATCATTTGTAACGTTAAGAAAATCGTGCAGAAAAATCACACGGTAAAATGTGTTAATTAAAAAAAAAAACAGAACAATCTATTACGTGCAAGTATTTTTATTTGTTTATTTGATTTATTTTTTAAACAACGGTTATTAGAAGAAAAAATAAAATGGCGATGGGTTATCTGTAAAAATAAAGATTCTGTTTTAAAAAAAGAAATTATTACGCTGGGAGAAAACATTTTTAAAAAAATGTATATAAGTATTTTTATTATAAAATTAGCGAGAGGAGGTGGTATTGATATTATATTAAGAAAGTTTTGTAAAAAAAAATATAGATGCAGGTATTTCGAAGCGAGTAAAAATGAACACACAAATCACACCATCTTTGATAATATCAGTACCAAAGATGACTAGGTTCACTGTTGACGTTGCAACTCCTGCCGGATTGGATGCTCTGCAAGAATACATTCCTGCATCTTCTTCCTTAACCTTGGTAATTTCCAATGTTGCTGTTGTTTCGAAAATTGTCATAATGTATTTTTCACTGGCGTGAAGTTCTTGTTCATTTCTGTACCAAGATACTTCTGGGACGGGATTACCGACGACCGTGCAAGTAAATTTAGCGGGTTGTTCGAGTTCCGCGATAATCGGTTGCAACTTTTGGATGAACCTTGGCGCAATTTTTTTGTCCTTATCTATGATCGGTATATCAACTTGTGCACGTTGTCTACGCCTACGTTTAGTTTCCTCGGTAACTTTTTCTTCAACAATTTCTTCCTCGACCTTGTAATCGTCTCGGACAATTTCTTCGGGTTTCTTATCGGTTTTGATTATCGTTTCTTTACGAGTTACTTTGAAATCTTGGACAGAAGTAACGTCTTCCGAAATGACTCGCTTTTCCTCGGTTATCAATTGAGGGATAAGTTCTTCTTTAGGTTTATCTTTCTTCTTAGGTTTCTTCAATACCATTTCAGTACTGATTTCTTCTATTTCTTCTGGTTTCTCGGGTAATTCTTCTACCTTGATTGCTTCTGGTTTTGGTTTTTCTTTCTTTTCTGGTTTCGTTGTTACAGTTTCAACTGTTACTTCCTTTATTACTTCAACTTTTTCTACAACTTTGGGAATTGGTTCAGGTTCTTCGGGTTTCTTCGTAACGTCTTCAACAATTTCGATAACCTTTTCGGTAATTTCTAACGGTTTCTCTTCTACCTTCGTTTCTTCCGGTTTTCGTCTGATCTTTCTCCACGATACTTCAGTCTTTTCTACAATTTCTTCGTCTACTTTTTGATCCTCGGGTACTCGTTCAACTTGTACAACATCTTCGATTTTCTTCTCCGGTTTTCTAGCCTTTCGCCATGGCATTTGTTTTAATTCAGTAATTTCTTCGATCTTTTCTTCCGGTTTTTCCGAAATTTTCTCGGGTATTAGAATTTCTTTTTCCGAGATAACAGTCGTTTCTTTGATTTCTTTAGGACGAACAATCTCTTCTGGAGCTTTCTCTTCGGGCTTTTTCCTTTCTACAGGTTTTAATGTTATTTCCTCTTTAGTTTCTTCTTCTTTGGGAAGTCGTTTGACTGGTTTCAACTGTACTTCCTCTGGTTTAATCTCTTCGGGAACCTTTTCTTTTCTAACAGGCTTGAGTTTAACTTCCTCTGGTGCTTTCTCTTCTGGCTTTTTCCTTTCTACAGGTTTTAATGTTATTTCCTCTTTAGTTTCCTCTTCTTTAGGAAGTCGTTTGACTGGTTTCAACTGTACTTCCTCCGGTATAATCTCTTCTGGAACTTTTCTTTTCTAACAGGTTTTAACTTCACTTCCTCAGGAACTTTCTCTTCTGGCTTTTTCCTTTCCACAGGCTTCAAAGTTATTTCTTCTTTAGTTTCCTCTTCTTTAGGAAGTCGTCTAACAGGTTTAATGTAACTTCCTCCGGTTGCACCTCTTCTGGAACCTTTTCTTTCTCACAGGCTTGAGTTTAATTCCTCTTGATTTCTTCTTCTTTAGGAAGTCGTTTAACAGGTTTCAGCTGTACCTCCTCCGGTTGCACCTCTTCCGGAACCTTTTCCTTTCTAACAGGTTTTAACTTCACTTCCTCAGGAACTTTTTCTTCTGGCTTTTTCCTTTCCACAGGTTTCAAAGTTATTTCTTCTTTAGTTTCCTCTTCTTTAGGAAGTCGTCTAACAGGTTTTAATGTAACTTCCTCCGGTTGCACCTCTTCTGGAACCTTTTCCTTTCTCACAGGCTTGAGTTTAACTTCCTCTTTGATTTCTTCTTCTTTAGGAAGTCGTTTAACTGGTTTTAAAGTAATTTCCTCGGGTTGTACCTCTTCAGGAACCTTTTCTTTTCTCACAGGCTTAAGTTTAACTTCTTCAGGAGCTTTCTCTTCTGGCTTTTGCTTATCGACAGGCTTCAATGTAATTTCCTCTTTTATTTCTTCTTCTTTAGGAAGTCGTTTAACTGGTTTTAATGTAACTTCTTCCGGTTGCACCTCTTCTGGAACCTTTTCCTTTCTCACAGGCTTAAGTTTAACCTCCTCTGGTGCTTTTTCTTCTGGCTTTTTCTTTTCTACAGGCTTCAATGTTATTTCCTCTTTAGTTTCTTCTTCTTTAGGAAGCCGTTTGACTGGTTTTAAGTGCACTTCTTCTGGTTGAATCTCTTCAGGAACCTTTTCTTTTCTTACAGGCTTGAGTTTTATTTCCTCTTTGATTTCTTCTTCTTTAGGAAGTCGTTTAACTGGTTTCAACTGTACCTCCTCAGGTTGCACCTCTTCCGGAACCTTTTCCTTCCTTACAGGCTTGAGTTTAACTTCCTCTGGAGCTTTTTCTTCAGGCTTCTTATCTATAGGCTTTAAGATTATTTCCTCTTTGGTTTCTTCTTCTTTAGGAAGTCGCTTGACTGGTTTTAAGTGCACTTCTTCTGGTTGAATCTCTTCAGGAACCTTTTCTTTTCTTACAGGCTTGAGTTTTATTTCCTCTTTGATTTCTTCTTCTTTAGGAAGTCGTTTAACTGGTTTCAACTGTACCTCCTCAGGTTGCACCTCTTCCGGAACCTTTTCCTTCCTTACAGGCTTGAGTTTAACTTCCTCTGGTGCTTTTTCTTCTGGCTTTTTCTTTTCTACAGGCTTCAAGGTTATTTCCTCTTTAGTTTCTTCTTCTTTAGGAAGTCGTCTAACAGGTTTTAATGTAACTTCCTCTGGTTGCACCTCTTCTGGAACCTTTTCCTTTCTCACAGGCTTAAGTTTAACTTCCTCTATAGTTTCTTCTTCTTTGGGAAGTCGTTTAACTGGTTTCAACTGTACCTCTTCCTGTTGTACCTCTTCTGGAACCTTTTCTTTTCTCACAGGCTTCAACTTAACTTCCTCTGGAGCTTTTTCTTCAGGCTTTTTCCTTTCTACAGGCTTCAATGTTATTTCTTCTTTAGTTTCTTCTTCTTTAGGAAGTCGTCTAACAGGTTTTAATGTAACTTCCTCCGGTTGCACCTCTTCTGGAACCTT
The DNA here is from genome assembly GCF_010416935.1 of Polistes fuscatus. Taxonomy (NCBI): domain Eukaryota; kingdom Metazoa; phylum Arthropoda; class Insecta; order Hymenoptera; family Vespidae; genus Polistes; species Polistes fuscatus. Next base: position 9,739,509 of record NW_025113151.1, on the reverse strand, counting down.
TTCCTTTCCCACAGGCTTAAGTTTAATTTCCTCTTTTATTTCTTCTTCTTTAGGAAGTCGTTTAACTGGTTTCAACTGTACCTCCTCAGGTTGCACCTTTTCCGGAACCTTTTCCTTTCTTACAGGCTTGAGTTTAACTTCCTCTGGTACTTTTTCTTCTGGCTTTTTCCTATCTACAGGCTTCAAGGTTATTTCCTCTTTAGTTTCCTCTTCTTTAGGAAGTCGTCTAACAGGTTTTAACTGTAACTCCTCCGGTTGCACCTCTTCTGGAACCTTTTCCTTTATCACAGGCTTAAGTCTAATTTCCTCTTTTATTTCTTCTTCTTTAGGAAGTCGTTTAACTGGTTTCAAATGTACTTCCTCTGGTTGAATTTCTTCTGGAACCTTTTCCTTTCTAACAGGTTTTAACTTCACTTCTTCCGGTGCTTTCTCTTCCGACTTTTTCCTTTCTACAGGCTTCAATGTTATTTCCTCTTTAGTTTCTTCTTCTTTAGGAAGTCGTCTAACAGGTTTTAATGTAACTTCCTCCGGTTGCACCTCTTCTGGAACCTTTTCTTTTCTCACAGGCTTCAACTTAACTTCCTCTGGAGCTTTTTCTTCAGGCTTCTTATCTATAGGCTTTAAGATTATTTCCTCTTTGGTTTCTTCTTCTTTAGGAAGTCGCTTGACTGGTTTTAAGTGCACTTCTTCTGGTTTAATCTCTTCAGGAACCTTTTCTTTTCTTACAGGCTTGAGTTTAACTTCCTCTTTGGTTTCTTCTTCTTTAGGAAGTCGTTTAACTGGTTTCAACTGTACCTCTTCCTGTTGCACCTCTTCTGGAACCTTTTCTTTTCTCACAGGCTTCAACTTAACTTCCTCTGGAGCTTTCTCTTCTGGCTTTTTCCTATCTACAGGCTTCAATGTTATTTCCTCTTTACTCTCTTCTTCTTTAGGAAGTCGTTTGACTGGTTTTAATTGTACCTCTTCAGGTTTTACCTCTTCCGGCACCTTTTCTTTTCTCACAGGCTTAAGCTTAACTTCCTCTGGTGCTTTTTCTTCTGGCTTTTTCCTATCTATAGGCTTCAATGTTATTTCCTCTTTAGTTTCTTCTTCTTTAGGAAGTCTCTTGACTGGTTTTAACGTAATCTCCTCCTGTTTAACCTCTTCTGGAATCTTTTCCTTCCTAACAGGTTTCAATTTCACTTCTTCTGGTGCCTCTTCTTCAGGTTTCCTTCTGACTACAGGCTTCAAAGTTATTTCCTCTTTTGTTTCCTCCTCTTTTGGTATTCTTTTAACTGGTTTTAGCATCACTTCCTCTTGTTTTGTTTCTTCTGGTACCTTCTGTTTCTTAATCAATGTAATCCTAGCTTTTTCTTCTGTTTCTTCAGGTGTTTCCTTTTCTTTAGGAATGATTTCAGTTGGTATTTCAGTTTTACTTTCCGTTATTGGTTTAGTCAATGATTTTTTTCCACGCCTCCAAGGAAGTTCCGTTTTGTCTTCAACCTTTTCACCATTTACCAATTTTTCCGTACTTTCTGGTTTCAATTGTTCTTGCTGAGTAGGTACGACAGGTTTAAGCGTTGGTCTTTCCATCTCTTCCTGTTCTAATGGCCTACTACTACGTCTGGTAGGTTTTAAACTCAATCTTCTAAAATCTTCGACAACCTGTTCGTCTTTTTTAATCGATTGCTTCGTTTCTTCCACTTTCGAAGGTACCACCTCCTCAGTTTTGGCTACTTCTTGCGTAACTTTCTTTTTCATTTCACGACGCCAAGGTGCAGTAGAAGTTTCGACAGGTGCTTCCTCTTCCAATGGTTTTTCCTCGAGTTTAACTGGCATCGTAATTTCTGTTTTCTTACGTGGCTTTTCTTCTTCCTTTTCTTTTTCTAAAGGTTTTTCCACTGGCTTCTTTAATTTTTTATCACGTAGCCAAGGAATTGTAGATACTTGCTCGCTAGGTGCTTCCTCTTCTTCTTCTTTTTCTTTAGGTGCCAATTCTTTCTTTGGCTTTTTACCTCGAATCCATGGAACAGCTGTTTCCTTTTGAACTTGTTCAGTTTCTTCCACTTTATCAGTTGTTAATTTTGTAATATCTTCTTCCTCAACGTAAGGTGCTTTTTCTATCTTTTTCTTTCCTCGTATCCATGGAACAGCTGTTTCCTTTTGAACTTGTTCAGTTTCTTCCACTTTATCAGTTGTTAATTTTGTGATATCTTCTTCCTCAACGTAAGGTGCTTTTTCTATCTTTTTCTTTCCCCTTATCCACGGTACTGGCTTTTCTTCTTTAAGTTCCTTCTTTTCAGTTTCCTCTTCTCTTTCAATTCTTAGAGTAGCTGCATCTTCCTTTTCCTCGAATGGTACTTTGTCTTTCGGTTTTTTCAGTCCTCTCAACCATGGTACACCTTCTTCAATTTTACGTTCCTCTACCGTGGTATCTTTTTGAAGCCTTAAGAATTTACTGTCTTCCTGTTCTTCGACACTTTCCACAACTTTGTCATCGACTTTTTGTAATTCTATCGTCTTCGTGATTTTCTTCGTCGTTTCTTTCTTCTCTTCTGGTTTGACCGGTTTCAATTCTATTTCTTCTAAAGTTTCCTTAGTTATTTCTTTTTTGTCAAGCTTCGTTTTCTTCAACGTCACCATTTCTTCCGTCCAAGGTTTCGTCTCGGTTACCCGTGGCTTCCTTTCGATCTTTTTCAATTTCGATTCAGTTTCAACACTTTCGTCGGTTTCCGAAGTTACGGTCAGTCTCGTTTCGTCATCTCGTTCAGTATACCGTACAGTTTCTTCTTCCGATGTTAATTTCCTTTCAATTGTTGGTTTCTTAACATCGATCGTTTCTTTTTTCGGTGCTTTCAAATCAACCTTTTCTATTTCTTCTTTCGGAATGTCTTTTTTATCCTTAGGCTTAGCCTTTTTCAAGGTAATTTTTTCTTCGGTCCAAGGTTTAGTTTCTATATCTTCCTTTGACAATTTTCTCGTTTCTTTGACCTCGGTAGAAACGCGAATTAATTTGCTACTCTCCTCGTCCCGATATTCATCTTTAGATTCTTTAATAACCGGTTTAAGATCAACTTCTTCAAGTTCCGGTTTTTGTATTTCCGTTTTAACGGGTCTCGATGGTTTCAATTCAACAGTTTCTGGTTTTTCTTTGATCAACTCTTTTCTTTCAACCTTAGCCCTCTTCAAAGTTACTTTCTCTTCGGTCCAAGGTTTAGTTGGTTGTTCCACTTGTTCAGCAATTATCTTTTCCTTCGTAATCCTCTTTTCTTCGGTTTTCTTAGATACATCCAAAAGTGTCGTATCTTCTTGTTCAACGTATTCCATCTGTTCATCCTTCGTCGTGGTGACTGTTTTCTTCGAAATTGGTTTCTTAACTGGTTCATCTTTCCTGAGAATCGTTTCATCAACTTTACGTGACAATTTCAAACGTTTATCATCATCTTCCTCGACGTACAATTCCTTAGAAGTTTCCTCGAAACGCGAAACTTCGGATACTTCTTTCTTTCCCAAAGTAACATCCTTGATTACCGGTTTCAACGTCACAGTTTCTTGACTGGGTCTTCTTATTTCTTTTTTATCAATCTTCGTAGGTTTAAGCTCGACTTGTTCCAACGTTTCCTTAGGAATGTCGCGTATCTTGTGCGATGTCTTTTTCAAAACGATTTGTTCTTCTATCCAAGATTTCTTTTCACCCTCAACAACATCAACTACCGATTCGTCCCTAGTTTTTGTTTTATCTTTTCTCCATGGCGTTGTTACTTGGGTAAGTCTAGGTCTATGACTAACACGACCTCTGCGCCAAGGTAAAGTTTCATCACCGGGTTGAAGAGGTTTATCAAGTGGTAAACCTTCATCATCCAGTATCAATGGTTCTAACACTACATCCTTCCCTTTTTCAATACCATCCACAAATTTATCCCCAGCCTTATAACCTGGCCCAGATTCTGTTGGGACTTCGTAATAAGTCCCTTTCCTTTCTGAAATTTCATAATCAATTTATCGATCGATAATTTCGTATCATATAACGTTCTAATACGATTGAACACTCTGATGCATTTTTAGGAAAAAAAAAAAAACAGAAAAAAATTTATTTGCATTGTGGTAGCATATCAAACGACATTTTATTAAAAGACAACAATTGCAAAGCAAAACAAACAACACACCGACGACGTTAAAGTAAATAATAATCAAATATTTTATAATAACAGTTTAATAATATGTTTTCGCAATACTAAATAATATTTTCGTTAAAACGTAACGTAACGTAACGTAACGGGTGTTCTCAAATTATAACGCAAAGAAAAAAACAAGAAAACGAAAAAAGCGATAGGGGGAGGGGAGACTGGAGGGGCGGGTGGAATCGAAAAGTAGTCTCGCATTGTAATTTTGGGCACTAGGAATATGTTATTGGAGCCAAATTAAGTACGTAATAGTCAGAGAAATAAATATTAAGGCAAATCGCCAAATGTGTCGACCTTCGTACGAACAAAATTTTAATTGAAATTATTCAAAACGTTTTGGGATCGTACCCATTGATCTATAGGTAAGATGAGACAACGTTCCAACAATAAGAAAAGGGAGTTGGGGGAAGGGGGATGGGGAGGGGCTAGGGGGGAGGAGGGGTGCTGACATAAGTAAAGTAGAAATAGTAGTGTACGAATAATAAAAGGTAACGCAGGTATATTACATTTCCTCGGTTATAAACTAAGAAGAAATAAAAGTGACAAGGAGTGAAAGTGGTGGTGGGGGTTGGGGGCAGAGGGAGGGGGAAGCTTTGGTCATGATGCATAAAACGATGTTTGCAAGATCCGAAGGTTGGACAAATCTCTAAGAAATAGAGTGTAGTGGGGATGACTCGAGACGTACGATGACGTCTTACACACACAGACAACACACACACACTCATACACGCACACAGAGTTCTGACTCCGACATTAGGCTACCCTTAATAGTCATCTACTGGAAGCCGGAGATGAAGAAGCTTAAGGAGGAAGACTCGTGCAACGTTGGGAAGAAAAAGAAATGAATTTTGCATGCATTTAAACCTATGATTTTTCTGTTTTTCCATCCGCAAAGTGTTTTTTAAGTATGCGTATTTAAAATCGTGCTTCGTTAAAAGTATTCAGTCAACGTATACAGTGTGTGATGTGTAGATGTGTGCGCGTGTGTTTTTAAATGGGACTTTTTAGTGAGACAAGTTGTGTGACAGTGGGTTTTTTTTTGAAATTCTTTTCTGACAGTTTCGGCCGCCTTCGATTGAACCGCACACGCGTTTTCGTCATTTAATTTAGTTTAGTTTTGTTTTGTTTTGTTTTGTTTTGTTATTTTTGGGAGGGGGGGTTCTTTCCCGATGGAGAATTATTTTCGTCGTGTTAGGGTTCAATCGAAGTGCGGCCGTATTTGAACTGGACACGACTGTTCTTAATTTGTGATTGACCGTTGCGAAGATAGTGCATCGGATTGTTCAAATTAATTTCGTTTTATCCTTGTAGGAAGTGGTGCTGCGAAATAGAATTTGTACGCGAAGAAGAAGAAGAAGAAGAAGAAGAAGATTTGTTTTTATTTATTTTTTTGTTGGTTGCTTGACGGAATCGTTTTAATAATTTTTCGTCGTATAAATAAATCTTAATGATACGCATACGCGTAGATATTTGTAAATCTACTTGATGATAAATATTCGTTCTTTTTTTTTATCTCGAAATAAATAAAAAAAAAATAAAAATAAAAAAGGTGGAGTATTTCATTCGTTATCAATTAGTTTTGATATTAAAGGGATGAGGAAACAACGAACTACTCGTGCAAGGGTTTTAAAGAAAGTGTCCCGTTTGTAGAATCCTCTAAGGGGGCAGTGATCTACTACATTTTAACGTGTGACACATGATATTTATTATATGGATGAATCATTTACGCGAATTCCGAGTGGTCATGTATAAAAATAAAAATAAAATCAGCAAGTCCAACGTCTAGCAGTGGCCGTCGTTGCCCCTGACCCTCTTATCTCCTCTCATGTTGTCTCTCAACAACACCTACTACAAATTTTTTCTTCTATAAGAATTCTACACGTCATCCTTTTTTCTCCCCATTATGTTCTAATAATAACAATAATATTATTTTACTTTTTCTCTAAACATATCATCCTTAATAATACGTTTCTTTGTTTTTTAAATCGCGAATACCGTTTACAATCTTTCTTCATTTTTATTTTTATTTGTCGAACGATAAGTAACAATAATACGCATTAGGATTTCAATTATAAAATACAAATGGTTAATAATAATAATAATAATAATAAGAAGAAGAATATAATAAAATGACCTAAGAGTCCATTGTTTTTTTTCTTTCATACTTTTCATGAAATAATCTTTTGTATAACAGTATTAATTTCCAATTATAGATGTTGAACGAAGAAATAATATTAAAATGGAGTTAGGCCAGTTTTCGAAACGATACCAAAAAAGAAAATCATAAAAGTCTCGATAATTATTATTATTATTATTATTACAAATTAAAACAAAAAAAACAAAAAAAGAACAACCTCCTCGAAGTTAGTAACGAGCGAATAGGTTGAGGTGGGGATTCCTTCGAAGAAATTTCCAACTTAAAACTAATGTCTCAACCAGAAATAATTTTGCTTTCCCGCATACGACGAGGAGAGTACGCTGACACGCAGGGGGCAGGCACGCACGCACGCACGGGGGTACTCTCCGGTATTTATTTCTGGCTAAGTTGATTCACTGACAGCTGCTAGTGCCGAAATAGTCTGCTTCGTCGACCTGCTCCTCCCTCCTCCCTCCTCCCCCCTCCTATGTTTCTTCGTTCCACGACGATGGGATGGAGACGATGCTCGAAGATCGAAGACACCACCGAGAGATGACGAACAATATAAACGCCCCCCCTTCTTCTTCTTCTTCTTCGTACCCCTCGTGTAAAATGATTCATCGTACGTTTTTTCTCTTTTCTGTTTTTTTTCTTTTTTTTTTTTCTTTCTATCCAATACGTTGCTCGCCGAAAACGTTGATTCTTGGCACGCATTTGATTTTCCAGGTGGTTGCCGTTTCAAGGTCGTCCTCGTCATCGGGGGGTGGGTGATTTGTTTCAGGGGGGCAGAAGAATTTCCGATTTTCCTCTAGTCGTATTTTTTGGCTCGTCGTGCTTCTTTCGTTCGTTCGAAAATATTTACAGCTTTCTTTTGTAATATATATATATATATGACTAATATAAATTCGAAATTTCATTAAATTTCTATTGAGCTGAGAGAAAACAACTTAACGTTACATTTCTATGATTTTTCTTCTTCTTCTTATTCTTATATTTTTCTTCTATATATAATATAATAAAGGATAGAACGTTGTGTGTGTTGCACGAAGGTATGCGAAGAGAGGAAGAAAAAAAAAAACAAGATAACTTCATCGTTCCATTCACGGTACATGGAAATGCGTTATATCCGGTTTAATATTCCTAGCATTGAAATGCAAAACTAACGTATTTAACATATACAACGATAAATTTACAATTCCTTATACGATATTATAATATACCGTTAATAAAACATTATCCAAGTAAACGTTTCTTTTCTTTTCTTTCCACATTTATCGAAAAAGATTGATATTATAAATTTCTCTAAAAACACATGAAAGTATAATAAATCATGATTTTTGATACTATGATTTTGAAATGACTAACATAAGAGTAGGGACTTAGCCAACTGACGAGAAGGGGTAATAATAATGAGTTTAAAGATACGTTAGAGAGAAAAAGCAGCCACTCGAATATATATATATATATATATGTATATGTATATATGTATGTATGTATGTGTGTGTGTATATATTCGAGTAGAGGGGACTACCCCGCACATGAATTTACCGAGTATTCGTAGAGTTTCGTACCCGGTGGCCAAATATAGTTAGGTAATGTAATACACGTCACGTGGTCAGAAATAGCCGAAGAAGAGGGCCTAGGAGGGTGTGCACACGGCACTGACGTGTCCGCTTGCTTGCTTGCTTGCTTGCTTGCTAGTCTCTACTTTTGAAACGATCCGAAAGAGCAGAAACTACAGACGGAAAATATACGTTTTATCTTTAAGGCGAGCTCTTCTTCACGCTCGTTAAAACAGCTGCCCAGGGGGTAGTGGGGGAGGGTGATGGTTAGCGGGGTGGTGGTGGGGGGAAGCTTGCGGGGAAGTCGAGGGGTCGAGTTGGAAAGCTGATACTCGGAATGTTATTAAGATACTCTCGTATCAAACTGAACGTTCCAATATGGCCGTTCATTTTCACCATAACGAATATCAAATCTTAAGAATTTCATAATTATAATAATAATAATGATAATAATAATAATAATAAGGAAGTATTAAAGAACAAATTTTTGTTCTAAACACGCGTGGGATTTCTATGCGTGATTATCTATGTTGAGATAAAGTTTCCTGCCATTTCGTTTCGTTTTTTTTTCTCTCTTCTTATTCGCCGGATAAGATAAACAGTAATTACTTATTAGAACTGAATTATGTGTTTCTGTTCTATTTCCTTCACCTCTCATCCATTCCCCTGCCTGCCCCCCTCCCTTCTTTTTCTATATTTATACTCCACATTACGGTTCGTCTACCACGCCTGCTTTTTTTATTTTATTTTTTTTTTTTCTTCCTCCCCCCCCTCACTATTCCTCGAGTCACGTTATATTTCGTGCATACGATAAATGACGTTGAGAAAATGAAAAATGAAAAATAATATTGAAGAAGTAGAAGAAGAAAAAAAAGAAGATGAAGAAGAAGAAGAAGAAGAAACGCAACGTTTCGTCGGCTTTCTTTTATCATTATTATTAATTTACTTGATCTTTATTTTTACTTTACTTTTGTATTTGTGGTTCTAATTTAAAATGCACTTTTATCGGTCCTCATAATCGCGTATTAATTGTAATTTCCTTAATTAAATGTATTATATTTGGTCTCTAGCGGCAACGTCCGCCGACGAATCGATAACAAACCAGACGTTTGGACGTATTTTCAATTCTTTTTTATTAGATATTTTTGTTTGTTTCCATTGTACAATAAAATAAATAAATCGATCGGTGTTAAATGGGTTAGCAACTGTTGGATTAACTTTGACAACGGAGTATGTGTGTGTTTGTGTGTAGTAGTAGTAGTAGTAGTAGTGCATATGAAGAAACGCTTCAAAAATTACTTTTTTTTTCTTTTTTTGGTTTTATATATGTTATGTGTTTTTTTTGTTCTTTTTTAATTTCGTGTCGTGTCGTGTCGTGTGTTATAATTTTTTTTTTGTCATCGTCACGCGCGGATTTGTTGCAGTTGAAGGAGGAAGAAGAAGAAGAAGAAGTAGGATCTTGCACCCCTCCCTCCCCCTACTGTCAACGAATATTATTTGTTTTTTTTTCTTTTTCTTTCGCACGAAGAAAAACAAAAAAATAAAGCAATGTACACATTTCTATTATGATTCTAACTACTATTAATATATGCATAATAATAATATTATTTTCTAACATTATATACGTGTATTCTAATATGAAACATTTAACAAGATGACTACATTGAACGAGTAAACGAGTTTATTTATATTTTATAAATTAATCGTCGTCGTGTCGTTGTTGTTGTTGTTTTTGTTGTTGTTCTTATTCATCGACGTTTTGTTTTTTTTAACTTAAACATTAATATATTTTCCTTTCCATTCGTTTCTAAAACTTTCCGATTCCCTTTCATCTTTCTCTCTTAATTTATCTCATTTTTCGTATATTTATATAAATTATATTATTATTTAAATAAATTCTATCGAAGCACCACCTATATACGAATTTTTCTTTTCATTTCTTTTTAAAGACGTAAGTAGGGTGCGTCTCGCTCGTTAATTAACACCTTATTTGTGTTCTTTTTTTGTTGTTGTTTTATTCACCCTACGTTCCGTCTTGTCGAAATTAAAAAAAAGAAAAATTAGAAAACAAGTATGTCCAAATCATTTGGACATACTTTTTTCCTTGCGAAAAGTGAAAGAATTTTTTCCTACTAAAAAAACAATCCTTTTTGCACGTTTCGTTTCAACCCCTTATCTTATATTTTTTTTTTTTTTTAAGCACCATCTTCGCGTAACTTTCGTAAAAATAATTATTTATCTTTCGTTTTTCTCTTTTCGATTAGTAGTCGAACTTGAAAAAAGATAGAGAGAGACAGACAGATAAATAGATAGAAAGAGAGAGAGAGAGAGAGAGAGAGAGAGAAAGAAAAAAAAAACATTTCTTTCAAGCTCACTTCCATTGAAAATCATTCGTCAAAATATTTAGCAATTCTCGTTTCACTCGCTCGTCTACTTTTCAAAACGCGACGAGTTAGTATGAACTCCCCGTATTATTGTGCAATTGAAAATTTTTAATTAAGTGGACAATGAAGTAGGAAAATTTTACACGAAAAGAGTAATTATTTTTTTTTTAATAGACTCGTTGGAGAAAGAGAGATAGAGAGAGGGTTTTTCGAGAAAAAAAAAATAGAAAAAAAAATGGGAGAATAGGTTATATGGTTTTAGAGTAACGCAATAAAAAGCGGAAAAAAAATAAATATACGCACGGTATTGCCATCGTTCGATGGACCGTGGGCACACGTAGAAATCCGTATCGCATTTAAGACAATAATAGCATGATTCAAAAATATAATATCATCCAAAAAATCTTATTCGATTAAACACCGCGAGTTTTGATAATGATTTATATTGTCTCACGTGTAATACGAATTTCTTTGGCAGTTCTCTAAAGGTACGTGTTTGTTTTTTTGTTTGTTTGTTTGTTTGTTTGTTTGTTTGTTTGTTTGTTTGTTTGTCGGTCAATCCAATCGCGCGTTTTGTGTTAGCAATTGAATTTGTACGACTTTCTTTTTTTTATTATTTTTTTTTTTTTTTTTTTTTCTTATTCAGTTCTTACTTTTGACGATGAGTTTCGCAGAGGTTTCTACGGTACCGGCCGAGGTCGTAGCTCTGCAACTGAAAGTGCCAGTGTCCTCTTCGTAAGTTGTCGCGATTAACAGTACTGCGTTGTTGCCCTCGTGAATCATCTGAAAACGTAATCGACAAAACGATTTATCGTAAGGCCCCTTTTTTTTAATTTTAATTCGACACACGTCAATGATTATCGTTATCATAAAAATGAGAAAGTAATTATAGACAACGGATCAATTGGGGTTTTGTACCTGAAAATCGGGTGACTGAGGTATAAGGGCACCTTCTCTGTACCATTGAATCGTTGGTTTCGGTTTAGCAGGAGTAACCTGAGTTTTAAATTGTGCCGGTTGTCCCTCGGAAACTATTTGATCTTTCAACGGTGATAATTTCGGCAAAATGTCAGCCGCATCTGGTGCTGGAATTATATAAATGACGAAATTATTATTTCTTAAAAAAAAACACGATTGTGCTGGTCATTTTTGTATATTTATTTTGATCGTTAACTGATCTTACCGAGTACTCTCAAATTTGCCGAAGTTGTAACATCACCGGCAGGATTTTTGGCGATACATTTGTAAACACCTTCGTCTTCGGGAAATGCTTCCGTAATTTTCAAAGTACAAAGATCACCGTCCTTTTGCATTTGGAAATATTTCGACGGTTTTATTACCTAAGAATATTAACATTATAACATTAACAATTGTGTTTTCTAATCATTTCTGATAAAACGATGATTATTTTATTTCGATTTACCTTGTCACCTTTTTTCCATTGAACAGTAGGTACGGGTTTTCCTGTTATTTTGCAAGCGAATGCCACGGAAGTTCCTTCTTTGATAGTTTGATCTTTTAGAGGTTCCAATACAGCAGGTGCCTTCTCTACACCAGGTGTTGTTGGTTTTGCTGTCTTTGTTGGCGATTGTGGTCCACGAACTGTACATTCGGCATCGCAACGTGCTTCACCTGCACTGTTGATGGCAACGCATTCGTATTTACCCGAATCGTCTGGTATTGTTTCCAAAATGAGAAGTGTGTAAATGTTATCTTCTTCCAATGTCTTATAACGAATATCAGCCGTCACTTTTTTACCGTTCTAAAAAGTATTCAAAATATATCAAACAATTGTACATCGTGTGTTGAAAAACAATAAAAAAAAATATTCTTTCACAATTAGTTGCGTGATAATTACCTTCAACCAATAAACATCCAAAGGTTTGGTGCCGGTAACTTTGGCATCGAATCGAGCCAATTGTCCAGTTGTCACCGAAGTATTTTGTATAGTAGATAGAAAACTGGGTGGTACGATTCCACCTCTACCGGGTTGTCTTCTACGTTCCTCGACAACGAGATTGGCACTGCATTTAGCTTTACCACCACGATTTTCAGCAATTACGGAAAACACCGCGGAATCTTCCATAAATACTTGACGAATAATCAATACCGATTTAGTACTGAACGTGTAGATTTGAAGATCAGGCGAGTTTTGAATCGGAAAATCTTCTCTGTACCATTTAATGGTTGGCAAAGGATCCCCGTCAAATTCAACCTCGAATCTTGCTTGTTCCTGTTCGAAAGCTCTGCACGGTTGAATCTTTTTCGTGAAAACTGGCGGCTTAGCTGGTTTCACTTGTCCTTGGACTACGCGTTCCTGCGTTTGAGCTTTGTGTTCGACTTCCGTTGTCTCGGTGGCCGTTATTTTTCTCGTTATTTCGAGATCACCCTTCACCTCTTTCTGAGTTTGTTTCTGTTTCGCCACGTGTACTTCTCGTCCATGAACCAATGATTCCGAAGGTTCCGGTGGGTACCTTCCTGTACCCTTTAAACGTTCACTATCGATATCTACCTCGGTCAGGTGTGGTTTCTTCACGAATTTTGCTTGCGGTGGTGGTTGAACCGTTTCTTTCGTATCCGTCGTTTCACTGAAATATTCGATCGATTCGTTAAATCATTTTTCATAAGATAATCAAATATAATAATAATATATCGAAAATATTACTCACAGACTTTCTTGATATTTCTGTGCCATTCCTTTGGCCATGGAATTGGATACAACTTTGTCACCGGGTATGGCAAATTGATGGGAAGATTCTCTCAATCTGGATTCCTTCAACACTTGTTCCTCCTCCAAGCTCATTAATTTTTGATAATAATCCTCGTTCTTTTTGCTCTTTACCGATTTCTGCCATTCGGCTTCGGGTTCTTTGAATACCTTTTGCCCAAGATGTTCTGTAGCAATCTCAACCCCTTGGGATACAGTTTGATGACGTTCCTCGAATACACGCTCGAGTTCTGTGTTCTGTCTCTCCGATTGGTATTGGGTTAGTCCATAATCGTACCAAGCTAGGGAACAAATAGATTAGACCATTCCGTTCTTCTCGCGTTGTTTTCTTTTTTTTTTTCTCGCAGCAAATTAAACGACACAACGGTATGCCGATTAATTCATATTTTTAACATTCGTCCCGCGTGTTTTGTTCAGGACACAAATTTCAATTGAATTTCGTAGATACAACGTATTTCGATTTCGCATTTCAAATCTAAAAATTAATTATCCCGAAAAAACTGTTTTTTCTTTTTCCGAATCTGATTTTAAATTTGAAGATTTATCAATTGAATTATTTTCGCGTGCGTTTTCTTAATGCAATTTGACAATTTTATTCGTTGATCTATTAAACGAACGTTGTAATCGCTACGATAAAGGGTTTTTCTTTTTTTTTTTTTTCTTCAAATCAGAATAAATACGACACAGTACTTCCATTGGCGATGCAACACATTTTCTATCTTTCCAACGTAATGGGTAAACAAATATTCTCAAATTCGAAGATAATCGGAGACAGAGGTGGACATTCAACAAAAAATTGTCATTCGAGTTAGAATACGTGGTGTTAACACGATTTGAATCAAACCTTTTTTTGTTGTTTCCTTTTTTTTGATTTTTTTTTCTTTTTCTATTTCGTACTTTTTAATAACGTCAATAACAATAGTACACTTAGATCGATCATTCTGTACCCTTCGTCTCGTGTGAAGGTTTTGGTTACCTCGATTTTCCAAGGGTGTAATATCTCATGGAAGTTGAAAATGCATTTTATTTTTCCATTAATCAAATATTACTTCATATATTACAATTGGTATCACCATTCATTGAACACATTTTATTTGAGACACATAATAAGAACAATGGATTTGAATTTAACTTTATCAGATAGATTTAAGGAAATGGACCAACGAGGAATCAATTCTTTTTTTTTTTTTTTGCAAAGTAAATGTAACGAAAAAAAAAGAAAATACATTTCTAGCATAGCACTAAATCTAGAAAAGAATAAAAATGAAAATTAGATATAAACGATGATAGGACACACAAAAAAAAGAAAAACACTGAGGAATACGGAGCTCTGTTTAAATTTGACTCGTTATATATGCGTTAACAAAATATTTTTAAATAATATTAATTTTGTCTCACGATCGTAAAACAAAACGTAAATAAATTTACGTGGTTTACGGTCCAAAAAAAAGAACAAAAAAGAGAAAAGAAGAAATGAAGAAAAAAAAAATAAACAATTATAGAGCCATAAAAACCGTTTTCTCCAGTGCATCAACAATCAATCAATCAATCAATCAATCAATCAAAAATTATTGATGAGGACACGCGGAGAAAAATATTCCGAATACTTTTCTCCGTGTTAATAATTAATGTTTCTTCTGTAACATTCGTGAAACATGATAAAGTGGTGGCAGTGGTGTTTTGTGGTGGTATAATAAATAAATAAATAAATAAATAATATAATAATAATAATACGAATGTTCTATCCATGACTTGTCATACCTGAATTGCGTTAATCCATCGCGTAATGCGTAATTCGAAGGTCTCATTGCTCGAAATTCTCGTCCGATTTCCAAAAGCCCAAAGAATTAGAAGAAGAAGAAGAAGAAGAAGAAGAAGAAGCTGGTAGCGAAGGTACTCGTAGGCGTGATTTGCCATAATGATTATTAGGAAAAGGTGATGATCAATCGGAATAATAGGGAACAAGGATAATAGATCTGCTAGATCTGTTTGACTGTGTTCAAATTGTCTCAAGTGTCATTTGTTCTAGATTGATAAATGTATCTATATTTATATATATATATATATATATGTGTCGTATCGTTATATTTTATGTACTGTGTTGCGTTTGTACGCATTTTGTAACCTCCTCACTGTTCCTATCATTATTTATTGATCATGTGCAAGTATTTTTTACCATGCATTTATTTGATGTCATTGTATCATTGTTCGGTTATGCTAAGTATATTGTTCAGTTAGCTATTTGCATTTTTCGTCAATATTTTTCTCGTATTAAGGATATTCATAATAATAATCACATATATATAAAAACCAATTAGAATTTGGATAAAAATATTGATAAGACGAAGAATGCAATTTCGCATATTTGTAATAGTGTCTCAATTTATTATTAAATGCAAACTTACGTCTCGGTGAATTCTTCAATACACCACGATAATCGTCGGTACGTTGTTTAACAGTTAAGAACGTTTCCGTACGTGATTCGCCAACCGAACTTCTTGCGATGACTTCAACCTTTCCGTGATCGTACTGTCTTGTCTTTGGTATATCTAGATGATACATGCCGTCGTATGTCAATTTGTAACGTGATCCCTGTAACACGATATAAATATAAACATCTTATATAATTTTATCGGAATATCACACAATCTAATCAATCGGATAATACAACGAAACCAAATCACATACGTTAACAACAGTGTGTCCATTAAGAATCCACATAACACGGGGCCTTGGGTGACCCGTAACTCGACAGCAAAATCTCGAACAGTCACCTTCCTCGACCGTAACTGGTTCTGGTTTGCTAACGAACAACGGTGGTGCACGTACTTTTTCTTCTTCACCTTCATCTTCGGGAACACTTTAAAAACATCAAGAAACAAACATTAATCTATAATATTCTTTATTACTATTGAACGATAACTAATAGGATATTATGAAATATCTTACATCTGCCATGCTGCTTCCATTTCACGAATTTTCTCGATACTCTTCATTCCCTTTGGCAATTGGGACTCGTAAATGATACCAGGTTTACCTGCCGTACGAATAATTGCTCTAGTTTCATCCATCCCGTACAAATTGGTAGCCCTGCAAAGATACTCTCCGCTATCCTCGGGATAAACCCAACCAAAGTTCATAGCAACATAACCGAAATCGTAAATAGGTGTGAATCTGTTCTTATGGGGAAGTGGTTTGCCATTGAAGAACCATTCAACTTTCATATTTGGATCACCTACTGGTGCCAATTGACATTCGAATTTGGTACTGTTCATTTCAACGAGTTCTACTTGATCCTGTATTTGCGTAACGAAACG
Organism: Polistes fuscatus; assembly: GCF_010416935.1. NCBI lineage: Eukaryota > Metazoa > Arthropoda > Insecta > Hymenoptera > Vespidae > Polistes > Polistes fuscatus. The sequence goes on along the minus strand of NW_025113151.1, from coordinate 9,723,218 downwards.
CGGCGGTTGTTTCTTATCGGCATCGTAAAGATCATCCTCGGTCAAATGAACTTCTGACGTGTATTTTTTAATGGTAGCTTCCATTTGCATCAAAGCTTCCGATTTCTTCATGCCTTTTGGTACTTGGTTTTGAAGAATGATACTTGGAAGTTCTGGAATAATAATTGTATTGATGAATATATTTAGTAAAGTTTAATGGAAATTGTTGTTGATAAAAAATACGTACTTTTGCAAGACACTGATGCTTTTGTGGTGTCTTCACCAAGATCATTGACAGCTTTGCACACGTATTCACCAGAATCCTCAGGATATACGTATAAAATGTCCATGGATACGAAACCCATATCGTATACAGTTCTATATCTATGACCTGCTGGAATAAGCTTTCCATTTCTGTACCATATAATGCGCAAGTTAGGATCATCTTTCGGTTCCACTCGACATTCGAACCTGACTGGTTCTGATTCATCAACTGTAGCCGATTGAATCTGTGTAATAAAACGTGGTGGTTCGCGTGGTGCTTCCTCAGCTGGTGGTTCGCTGATAGGTCCACGTTCTAATTCCTTTAATTTTTCTCCACTCATGCCTGATGGTAGTTGGGAATCGAAATCTATCGTTTTCTTGGCTACAAGTAATGAAATATATGATATTAAGTTTAAATGTTGCTAATATTTTCATATAAGTATATAGATTGTATTTATTTATAAAATACTTACATTTACATGTTATGGTTGCTTTAGTTGTTGCAGTACCCCATTTGTTCGTAGCTCTGCACACGTATTCCCCGCTATCCCTAGCATATGTATAAGACATGTCCAATGAAATAAAACCAAAATCATTTATTTGATGCACGCGAGAACCAGTTGCGAATGGTCTACCATTGTGGTACCATTCAACACGCATAGTTGGATCACCGACTGGTTCTACTCTACAATCGAAATGACTTGGACCAGATTCCTCAACTTCGATGTCTTTTAATTCGACGATGAATCTTGGTGGATTAGGTGTTTCCTCTTCAGCCAGGATTTCATCTTTCTTGTAAAGGGATTCTTCTAGTTTTTGTATACTTTCGGTACCGGTCTTGAAATTACTCGGTAATTGTGGTTCCAAGATGATACCTTGACGACCACGAACTTGCAATTTACAGGACACCGTTGCTTCCCCGTGACGATTGGTTGCTTTGCACGTGTAAAGCCCAGAATCTCTTTGATAACAATTGGCTACTTCCAAAATGACAAAACCAAAGTCATGAATGGTTTTTATTCTGGTACCAGCTAATAGAGGCTTTCCATTATGGAACCATTCAACCCTCATACTTGAATCGTTGATGGGTACGAGTCTGCACTCGAAATGAGCTAATGAATTTTCAGCAAGCGCTAAATCTGACGGAGTGGTGATGAATTCCGGTGGTTTTCCCGTATCATCGTCAGGACTGGGTTGCCCAGGTTCGTTTCCAAGACCTTCAAGTTCAGCTATCTTATCTATCGTACTCTCCATGCCTTTTGGCAATTGCGATTCAAGAATGATGCTACGTTTTCCAGTACATTTCATAGTACATGTGGTTACTGCTTCACCGTAATCGTTAATTGCTCGACAACTATATTCTCCGGAATCTTCAGGGTAAATTGGTGAGATCTCCAAAATAACGAAACCGAAATCACAGAATGTTCGAAAGCGTGATCCCGTTCGAAGTGGTTTACCATTCCAGAACCATTCGACCTATATAAACATAGTTTTCATTTATTATTAGTCAAATTAAATAATAAATGCCGATAATTATGACAATGGATCAATTGTAAATAAAGAAAAAAAAATATATTAATTACCTTTAATCTTGGATCATCGGTAGGTGTAAGTCTTGCTTCGAAGTGTGCACTTTCACCTTCCCGAAGGCCATCGATGTTGCTCAAAGGTACAGTGAAAACTGGAGCTTTTCCACGTTCTTCGACTGTTTTCTCATCTTTAGTACGAATCATAGAGTCCTCCAGGGTTTGGATTTTCTCTAAACCACCTTCCATTCCTTTTGGTAATTGAGATTCCAAAATAAGACTGGACTTTGAGAAACACTTCAAAGTAGCCTTAGTTGTATCTTCACCGTACTTGTTAAACGCTCTACATTCGTATACACCGGAATTTTCTTCATAACAATAAAGTATGTCAAGAATGACGATACCAAAATCATGGAAAGTTCTGTAACGATGACCATGTGGTAGCTTTTTGCCGTTATAATACCATTCAACTTTCAAATCCGGATCAGTAACAGGAGTCAATCTGGCCTCGAAATGAGCAGATTGTCCCTCAACCAGTTTCGTAATGTCTGCAATTTGGGTGATAAACTTGGGTGGTTCGGCAACAGGAGTTGTCGGTGTGGTCGGTTGTTCACCACCGTAACTTTCGAGTTCACGAATCCTAGCTAGAGAATCTGGTTGCAGTGAATCCAGGTATACTCCGCTCTTGCCGAAACATTTGATGGTCGCTTTCGTATAATCCTCGCCATATTTGTTGCTTGCTTTGCATACGTATTCCCCAGTGTCGTGTGACATGACTCCAGCAATGTCCATAACGACGAATCCAAAATCGGAGACCATCTTGAAACGTGAAGAGTGTCTGAGCGGTTGTCCATTGTGGAACCATTCAACCTTCATATGTGGATCACCGACAGGAATAAGAGTACATTCGAAGTGTACCGATTGTCCATCTTTCAGACCTTCCAAGGATTGTATTTGCGTGGTGAATTTTGGTTTTTGTCCTTTAGACTTGTCTACGCATTCTAATTGAACACTGATCTCCGCTTTACCCCATTTGTTCGTAGCTCGGCAAGAATAGGTGCCAGAATCTTCGATTTTAGTTCCGAGAACTTCCAACACGACCATACCAAATGCGTAAACGGTTCTAGTACGATGACTAGCTTCTAATGATTTTCCATTATAGAACCATTCGACCACCATAGTCTGATCACCAGTCGGTGTTAATGATGCTTCGAAATGAGCAATCTCACCTTCGGATAGATTGGTCAGGTTCTCGAATTGCGATGTGAAAACAGGTGGATGCCCTTCTTCGCTTTCGGGTAAACCACCTTCCTGTCGTTTAAGTGATTCCTCAAGGTCTTGAATGGCTTCGAGACCTTCCTTACCTTTCGGATGTTGAGATTTTTCGATAATACTTTCTTTAGTCGAACAATATACTGTCGTAGATGTAAAAGCTTCTCCAACTTTGTTATACGCTTTGCAAGTATAAATACCAGAATCTCGATCGTAAACATCAGTCAAATCCAAAGTGACAAATCCAAAATCGCTGGTCATCTTGAAACGGGCACCGTGTTCCAAAGCTTTGCCATTGAAATACCATTCGATTTTCAAATTGGGATCATCTTTTGGCTCAACTTGACCTTCCAGATGAAGAGGTTCAGATTCACCCAGCTTGAATTCCGGTTGAAGGGGTACAGTCCAAATTGGTTTGGGGTATTCATGTTCGGGTTTATCATCCGGTCTCCTGTATTTGGATAAATATGCATCTTCGGCTTCTTTAACTTTTTCCAATCCAGCTTCACCTTGCGGATGTTGAGTTTGCAGGTAAATACTTTGTTTGCTGGTACATTTAAGAGTACCCGATGTTTGTGCCGTTCCTTTAGAGTTAGTTGCTTTAACCGTTACGATACCTGAATCCTCTTCGTAGCTATGCGTAATATCGAGTGCAACGTATCCAAAATCGTACGTCGATTTAAATCGTGCACCAGTTGGCAATGGTTTTCCATTCATAAACCATTCAATTTTCATAGTTGGATCTTTAGATGGTTCTACGTTACACTCGAAATGAACGTTGTCACCTTCGAAGCATTCGACATTATTCAAATGGGTTATGAAAACTGGTTCCTCGTATGTTGGTTCAGGTTGTTCGGTAGTACCGACCTGTGGTTGTTCAAGAGCATCGATTTTAGGTAATGCGTCTGGGTGAAGAGTATCACCAAGAAGCCAATGACGATCTACGATTTTCAAACTACAGGTAGATACAGCTTCTCCAAGTAAATTCGTAGCTTTACAGGTATAAATTGCTGAATCGTCTGGTCTCAGACCGTTAATGGACAACGTGACTAAACCAAAATCAAATGTACTACGTAATCTTGTACCGGTTTGCAAAGATATACCATTTTTGAACCATTCTACTCGCAAATTAGGATCAGCTCTTGGTTCTACTTGAGCTTCTAGATAAACGTGTTGTCCTTCGATCAATTTATCATAACTTTCCAAATGTTTAGTGAAAACTGGTGCTTGTTGTGGGGTTGTATCAACAAACATCTCTGGTACCTTGTTCATCTCCGCTTCCTTTAACTGAATCTTTTGCCATGCGTCCGGTTGTATACTTTGAGCATCGATAGCAGAACGTGCTTTAACTTTTAATGAAATCGATGAAACAGCTTCACCACTTTTGTTAATAGCTTTACAAGTATATACACCAGAATCTTCCGGTATTACTTTCAATATGTCCAATGTTACGTAACCAAAATCATGATTTACATGGAAGCGAGATCCTGTAATCGATAATTAACATTAGAATTTATGAGTATCGTAACTCAAGCACGAAAATAAATTCTTGTTAAGGGATTTACAAAACTTACCCATTTTCAACTCGACTCCATTCATGTACCATTCAAATCTCAAACTGGCATCACCCACGGGTACGACTCTACATTCGTATCTGGCAAGCTGACCTTCCCAAAGTTCTGTAGGTCCAGTTAATAATTGCGTAAATATAGGCTTGTCGAAAACCTTGTCTGGTTCTTCAGCTCGACTAGGTCCTTTATCAGCTTCCAATTGAGCAATTCTACGTTGTGCTTCTGGGTGTTGAGTATCCAATTGTATACTGGCCTTAGCTAAATATGCACACAAAAAAAAGTTATGAAATTTCTTATTAAAAACTGTATATTATAAGATACAATACAAAACGTGGTAGAAGAAAACTAACTTCGAATTTTCATCGATGCTGTAGTAACTGCTTCTCCAAGTGGATTAGAAGCACGACACATGTAAACACCTTCATCCTCATCGCGAACATGCGTAATATCCAAAGCCACGTATCCAAAATCGTGAACCTTTGTTATACGAGAACCTGCGATAAAAAAAAAACATTTTGTAGTATTCAGAATAATTGACGTAATATTCTGTAATTAAAGAAATATTATTTTCCATACTTGTTTCCAAAGGTACTTCATTCCTAAACCATTCAACTTTCAAAGTAGGATCACCAACAGGTATCAATCTACATTCGAAATGAGCTGTGTGACCTTCTGGTATAGCATCGATATTCTGTAAGGGTTGTGTAAAGACAGGTCGTTGTCTAGTTTGTGGTTCCGGTACGTCTGGTCTTTTCCATGGTTGTTGAGCTTCAAGCTCCCTAATCTTATCCATTCCTTCTGGTCTTTGTGAATCCAAGATTATATTGTCACGGGGTATTACTTTAAGTTCGATTGAAGATACGCATTGTCCTAATGCATTGATTGCTTTAACAGAATATTGTCCTGCATCTTCTGGTACTGCGTGACTGATGTCCAATGCCACGTATCCGAAATCAAATGTCATATGGAAACGGGATGCTGATGGTAATGGTTTGCCATTGTGGAAGAATTCGATTCGTAGATTGGCATCGTGAAGTGGTTCCACTTGGCATTCAAAGTGGGCTGTTTGACCCTCGTAAACTTCAGTGGTACCCTATAAAAATAATCATCCATTTATTGGCATCTCGTGATCCCATTTTGTTTGTACTATTGTTTTAATTTTTAGGAATTTCGAATACCCTAAGTTCGGAAACAAATCTTGGCGGGGTTACTGGTGGTTCCTCCACTTCCAATCTAGCAGGATGACCTTGAGCTTCGAGTTCACGAATCTTTTCTAGACCATCCGGATGTTGAGTGTCCAAAAGTATACTGCGACGAGCTGAATGAAAGTAAAAATTTCAGATTATTTATTAAATTTTGGAAATGTTTCATTTTCAAAGTTCACAATATGTTGATTTGACAATAAATTTCACTAACTTGAAATAATAATATTTTCATCTTGTCATCGTCTAAATGTAATACGTCTTACAGGACAACGTTTGTTAGAATCGTATATATTTATTCTAGGTGAATGGGAATACATTTTGCTTGGAAATGATTTTTTATAATGATACGTGTTAGGTTCGATGGAATCCTTTCGTATATTTTCATTAGTATCGATAGACTTTCGAAAATGTTCATCAAATTTGTATTGAGATTTGGAAAATTGTGGTAATTCATTTCTATAAGTTGGGTGGGGTAGTTTTTTCTGAAGATGGGAATCAGGAGGACGATGTTTATTTGATTTTGCTGATCGTGAAAACACATATGTAAGTTGTTAATATATTTTTCAAAGTAATATTACTATGAAATAAAGTATGCACTTACAGCCAACTTTAATCGTGCAGGTATTCACTGCTTCTCCAGCCAAGTTTGTTGCTTTGCACATGTAAGTTCCTGAATCTTCTGGATAAGTATACAATATATCCAAAGCAACATAACCAAAATCGTGTGTTGTACGGAAACGATGACCAGTCCTTACCGCTACTCCGTTTACAAACCTACAATTTTAAATATTATTTAAATGAATCTGTCTCTCATAAACATTAAAATTAACCTAATATATAAAGTATTATTCGTACCATTCGATCTTCAAATTTGGATCGTTGATCGGTTCTACGCGACATTCCAAATGAGCGTGTTCACCTTCCTTTAGATGATCCAGATTGTTCAACGGTGTTAAAAATACAGGCTTTTGATGTACAACTTCCTTTTCAATTTCTTCCTTGATCTCGACAGTTTCCAATTCACGAATCTTTTGCAAACGTTGAGCATCCAAAGTATCCAAGTAGAGACCTTGCTTGGCTGTAAATAAAACCAAACAAAAATTCACAGCATTAACATTTAATCATCATCTTTAATATTTTATTTTCATTTTCATTTTTAGTAATATTGACACACGTTGATTGTGTACTTGTCAATTTTGTCAATGATCTTTTTTTGACGTACGTTTTTCGTTTGTTTTCAACAAGAAAAATCTATTATTTATATGGTTGTACGAAAAATACGTGCCAAGTTTGTATACAAATTTTAAGACAATACTTTTATACGTTGATATAATATAATATAAAAAAGATCTAATAAATTAATATTATTATTTTTTTGTTGAACTTACAGTCAACGCTGATGACGCACGTGGTGACAGCTTCGCCAACAGCGTTCCTGGCTTTGCACATGTAAGTACCAGAATCTTCGGGGTAAGCATAAAGTATATCCAAAGCAACGTAACCAAAATCATAAGTAGTTTTAAATTTGTGTCCTTGAGGTACGGGTCTTCCATCTCTGAACCATTCAACGATCATCGTTGGATCATTAACGGGCGTTAACGTAGCTTCGAGATGTGCACTTTTGCCTTCAGGTAAATGTTCAATATTCTTCAATGGTCTACCAAACTTAGGTTTTTCAGCTATTATGAAATCTTCTTCCTCGGTACGTTTGTAACGAGAATCATCTTCGAGATATTGTATCTTCTTAAGAGCACTTTCATGTTGGGTTTCGCGAATGATAGAGGAACGTGCTGAAAAAATTAGCAAATTGTGTTACATTGGATAACGTGACAGACGTAAAACAATTGTTAACATTCGTATAATGTCATTCGCGTACGTGGAATGATACTTGCAAGCAATAAACAAAAATAAGAAGACATAAGGTATGTGCACAACAAGACAAAGGATGGATCAACTTTAATGACTAAACTGAAAAAAGAAAAAATAAGGGAATCTATGCTAGGATAAATCCACCTACTGTCCCCGCACGCACGTACGCACGCACGCACACGCACACACACAATGAACAACAAGAAATCTTCGCTGCATCGGCACAAATCTATTGATATAAATATCTTATCCAATTATAATTTGTAACAATGGAGTCGAAGATATGGATGTTGGAAAAAGCGAGATACTTATTGGAAAGATAAAGAAGCATTAAGCTAAGTACCTAACGATCCAAAATATGTTATCATATATTTAATATATATCATTGATATATTATTTCTTATTTTTTGATTGTTTCTCACATTTATTTTACTCACATTTAACTTCAAGATTTATCGAACTCTTGGCCGATCCCAGTTTATTGGTGGCCTGGCAGGTGTACGTGCCGGAATCCTCAGAGTAAACTGTCAGAATGTCCAAAGATGCGAAGCCAAAGTCACAAGCTGTTCTATACCTGTGACCGGTGGACAGTGGTTTACCATTGTGGAACCACTCCACCTTCATGTTCGGATCAGGATAGGGTTCTATGCGGCACTCGTAATGTGCACTTTGTCCTTCGACTAACTTCGAAGGTCCGTTCAATTGAACCGTGAACGAGGGCTTTTCTTTCACCACTATCTCTTCCTCCTCGCGACGTTGATATTTGCTGGTATCCTCCAGGGCTTGGAGTTTTGACAATGAACTTTCGTGTTGCGACTCGAATTGCAGGGCTGCTTTTGCTGTGTCGTGGGATAGAGTTATTTGTCAGTGTAATTTGTTGTTACGTAGTTACCGATTATTTATAAATGATGTTTTTATTTTTATTTTTTTGTTTTTTTTTCATGAAAATTATTGCCCCCCCCCCCCCCCCCGATTGAACAGCGAACGTGTTTGTCCCTCAGTGTTCAAAAATTGGGTCAAAAATACCAACAACAAAAAATGGTACGTGAATAATAGTATCACATATCTACGATGAAACAAATTGATCAGAAGATTTCACAAAAAGTAGCGATAATTTGTACTACCTTTAAAATAAACAACATTTTGCAATTAAGCGTAACTTTATACAGCAAAAGCTTAACAAACATCTAACTATAATAATGAATTTGCTTATTAAGCAATCCCGGTTGTTTTTACTTTTACCTAATGATTTACTTACATTGTACGAAAAGTGTTGCCGAAGTTACGGCTTCTCCTAAATCGTTTGTCGCACGGCAAGTATAAGTACCAGAATCTTCAGGATTGACATACTTCATGTTCAAAGCGACGTATCCAAAATCGTGCATAGTTGTCACACGATTTGCTAGAAATATTAAATATTTATGTACAATACACGATCGAACGTGAAAAGAAATGACTAAATTTTGTATCTAAAATTTGTAACTTACAAGCAGCAATGGGTACACCATTACGAAGCCATTCTACTTTGAGTTTGGAATCACCAACCGGAATGACACGTGCTTCGAAGTGAGCCGCTTGATTCTCGGCAACGCGTAAATCTTTGATCGGCATTGTGAAAACTGGTGCTTGGGTAACAGTTTCTTCTTGAACGGTTTTACGTTGGTAACGCGATGTATCTTCTAGGTAACGTAGTCGTTCCAAAGCTTCCTCGTTATGGGATTCCATGTAAATTGATTTTTTCGCTGTCGAGTATTAGAATTTAGATAATACATTTTTATTTGGTTAACGGATACTTTTCAATATTTTATGATAAACGATATAAACTTACAATGTACTACAGCAGTTGCTGATGTAATAGCTTCACCAATGATGTTTTTAGCACGGCAAGTATACGTACCAGAATCATCTGGATACGCATACATGATATCCAATGCAACGAAACCAAAACTGTTGGTCTCAACAAACCTTGATCCAGCCTTAACCGGCATATTATTATGAAACCATTCGACTTTCATTGTCGTATCTGACACTGGTATGAGTCTGCACTCGAAATGAGCCCTTTGTCCTTCCTTTATTTCCACGTTGTTCAAAGAAGTAGTGAATATCGGTGCCTGCGTCGTAGTTTCTTCGATAACCTCCTGCCGATGATACTTGGAACGATCCTCGAGATAATGGATCTGTTCAAGGCCACTTTCGTTTCGCGTATCCGTTAAAATTTGTGCCGTTGAACGGCAAGACAACGTGCAGGATACTTCATCGCTACCGACAAGATTGACGGCACGGCAAGTGTACGTTCCAGAATCTTCAGCAATTAAATCGATCACGTCCAACGCAACGTAACCGAAATCGTGAATTGGACGGAATCGGTGTCCTAAAAAAAATACGAGACAAATGGATTTGAATCAACATTTTCATGTTATAAATCCAAATGTTTTTGGTTAAAACGAAAAACGGATAGTTTACCTATTGTAACTGGACGACCATTTTTATACCACTCGACTTTCAAATTGGAGTCCGTTACGGGTTCAAGTTTGCACTCGAAATGAGCGTGTTGTCCTTCCCTAAGATTTTCTTGATTCTTTGGACTAGTTACAAATTTCGGTTTAACGGTTACAACTTCGTCAACCAATTCGTGTCTTTTGTATCGCGAAGCATCTTCCAAGTATTGTATTCTTTCTAAACCTTCTGGATGTTGAGATTCTAACAAGAGATCCTTCTTTGCGTGTACTCGGACCGAACACGAGGTGACAGCTTCACCCAATTGATTAGTTGCTTGACAAGTATAAACTCCAGAATCGTCAGGATATACACCAAGGATATCCAATGCAACGTAATCGAATTCATAGGAGGGTCTAAAACGGTGTCCAGTTTTAACAGGTCTTCCATTAACGAACCACTCTACTCTCATGGTTGCATCTCCTACTGGTTGAAGCCGACACTCGAGATGAACATTGGTCAATTCAACAGTTTCGATGTTATGCAATGCTCGAGTAAATTGAGGGGCTTGCATTACGGTAACTTCCTCTTGTTGAGTTTTACGATATCTAAGAAAAACAAACGAATCGTTTCAATTGTTGTCATCTCATTCGATCAAACGAATATCATCGGAGTTTGACTAACCTGGAGGAATCCTCTAACATTTGAATTTGTTCAAGCGATTGTTCATTTTGAGTTTCCGTAACAACGTCAGATCTACCGATGACTCTGACGCATGCTGAAGTATGAGCAGTACCGAGATGATTGGTAGCCCTAACAGTATATTCTCCCGAATCATAAGCAGTCGAGTGTACAATATCCAAAGCGACGAATCCAAAGTCGTAATAAGTTCTGAACCTTGAGCCAACTGTTACGGGTCGTCCATTTTGGAACCATTCTACTCTCATAGTCGGATCTCCCATTGGTTCTAAACGACACTCCAGATGAATATTTTTTCCTTCGCTTACTGGTTTAGGATCGCTCAATGGTTGAACGAAAATGGGCTTCGATTTAGATATCTCTTCGATGTGATACTGCGGTTCGATAAATTTGGATTCTTCGAGACGTTGAGTTTTTTCATAAGTACCACGATGCATACTGCTTGTATCTACGCTTGAACGTGCTAAACAAATGATCGTAATATATCAAATTGTTATTTGATTGAAATTAAACTTAATTAACAATTTAAGATATACTTTTATTTCTGAGCCTGTTAAGTTAAGTATGATTCTTTTAGAGTCAATACAAAAAATATAATACTCACTCTCGACGATCATGGTTGCCGAAAGTTGAGCTTCACCTAAAGCATTTCTTGCAACCACCGTATATGTACCAGCATCTTCAGGTCTAACTTGAAGAATATCAATCGCTACGTATCCAAAATCATGATAAGTTTGAATCCTATTAGCAGCAGTAATGGGTTTGCCATTGTGATACCACTCGATTTTCATGGTAAGATCACTCTGAGGTTCGACTCGGGCTTCAAAGTGGGCACGTTGACCTTCGACAATTTTATTAGTCCCTTTCAATGTACCTAAGAAACGTGGTGCTTGTTTAACCTGTACTTCTTCTTGCACCTGACGCATATATTTGCTCGAATCCTCGAGTGTTTGAATTCTTTGCAGTCCGGTAGGATGTTGACTGTCATAAATGACATCGTTCTTGCTAATAACGCTCAATTGAGCAGTAGTATGGGCCTCCCCAACTCTGTTGTAAGCACGGCACGTGTAAATGCCAACGTCATGTATCGTCACGTATTTAATAGTGAGTGCAACGTAGCCAAAATTAAAGAATGTAGTAATTCGTGAACCTTATTTGAAAAGAAATAAAACGATACGATTAATCAGTTACGAAATATTTCTTTCTCTAAAATTTGATCTATTTAATAAATATACTTACTGGCTTCTACAGGGCGTCCATCTTTGAGCCATTCGACGCGTAAATCAGCGTCCCCAACTGGCTCTAAACGGGCCTCGAAATGAGCAAACCCACCTTCTCGTATTCCGTTTTGATCCTTGATAGGAGATTTAAATTCCGGTGGGCTAGTCGGTTCAGGCTGTTCTTGGACGTATTTTTGATGAATAGCCTGTTGATAAGCTTCCAACTCCTCGGCAGCTTCAATATATCTCTGTTGCTCAGGAATACCTAAATCTGTTGTAACACTAGTTCTAGCTGTAATATCGATCAACAAAATTATTAATCATTAAATTATTCCACATTATACTTATACTTAATTTTACTGGCAATTAGAACAGTAAATTTAATCAAGGATTTTGTTGTTGTTGTTGCTGTTGTTGTTGTTAAATTTATTATAATTTACCAAAGACACGAAGAGTCGCGGAGCTGATAGCTTCTCCCAAACGATTCGTAGCTTTCACTGTATAAGAACCTGCATCTTCAGCCCGTAGGTGCAATATATTGAGCGAGACGTATCCGAAGTTGAAGATGGTTGTGATTCTTGAACCTAAAGTAAGAAAATAAAATGAACAAATATAAATTTGATAATAAAATATTATTATTAAAATGATTCATTCTAATACTAACTAGCTGTGATTGGTCTACCATCCTTGTACCACTCCACTTTCATGGTGGGGTCGCTAACAGGTGTCAACTGGGCCTCGAAATGAGCGTTTCGACCTTCCTGTAGCTCACCAAGATCCTGGAGTGGTCGGATGAAGACCGGTCGTTGGGAAGAAGATATCTCCTCCACGCTCTCCTGCCTTTGATATTTGCTATAATCCTCCAGCTGTTGGATATATTGAAGACTGTCGGGGTGTTGGCTAGCTTGCTCGATCGTAGCGCGTGCTAAAAGTCAAACATTCATTGATAATTCGTCAAATGTATTTGTAACATTAGTATGAATCAAAAGTTCTTACGTATTTTTCATTAACATATCCCATTATATAGTTTCAAAGCAAAGTTTCAAAACACAATGAAAGCATGAACTTTTGTTTCATACCTAATTCATTCATTTGAAACAATTCAAAGTGTTCAAACTCACGTGTCACGCTAAGAGTGGCACGAGATTCGGCAACTCCGGTAGAGCTAACGACGCGACAAAGATATTCGCCGCTATCCTGAAGCACTATGCTGATCAGATCAAGAGAAATAAAGCCGAATCGGAAGATTGATGTAGCGCGTGAACCTACAAATTTCATTTCAATATATATTTTCAATATAAATCTAAGAAATTGATTATAGGCATTATGTTATAAATATAAAGTGAGAGAGACTTACTTGCGTCGAGAGCTCTTCCGTTTACATACCACTCAACTCTCATAGTGGGATCACCCACCGGTTCGATTCTGGCCTCGAAGTGAATACGTCCACCTTCTATTTGATGAACGTCTTTCAACGGTATGATAAAACGTGGCGGCGGATAAATTTTATCTTCCTCGGGTGGTGGCAAATAAGGTTTGGCTCGTTCTACGTGTCTCAGGTAAATCACTTCGGGGCCAGGTGTTGGTCTGTAACGTTTTCAATGAATTCAATCAATTATTGAAGTTTAATTTATAGATGACAAATTTATTGGTATACCTTTAATTTCCTTTAACTAATAATAGTAGTAGGCATTATATAGAAAAAAAATAATTCGTATGAGATAATTTATCCCAAATGAATGATTTAACAATTAAATATAATAACTTACTCAGGTTCGATGATTTTAGTCGGTCGGGGTAAATTCAAGCGTCTTGGTTCAGGTGCGGCTCCCTTAGGTGTTTCTACGAAAAGCCGTGCTCGGGTTGCAGTGGAGCCAGCAACATTTTGTGCTGTACATTGATACCAAGCAGCATCGGAGAATTTGGCGCAAGGTATGTCCAATGTTGAAGCCCCACTGCCGTCCATCGATATGCGCACGTCTGGACCCGGTGCAATTGGTACACCATCCTACAAAATATAATGAAACAATTAAACCACCCTTTAGATTGGCTCATTTCATACTTTTGATACTTTTTGATACTACATTTCATACTTAATGATCTAATAATATCTATTTTTTTTTTTACCTTCTGCCAGGTGATTCGTGGAACTGGAGTACCAACCGCACGTGCCATAAATACCACAGGTTCGCCTTCTTTAACATTGGTGGTCGTGAAACGTTCGACGAATTTCGGTGCGACAACTTGTTCCTTCTCGATTACATTGAGATTACATTGAAATGACGTTTCCCCAGCTTTGTTTCTTGCGATGCAAGTTACGACACCTGCATCTGCGCGATTCACGTTGGTAATCATCAGGGAATTATTACCCGATTCGTTGACGAGAATTTTATGAGTTAAATCGTTGGCTACTTGTTGACCATTGATGTACCATGTTACTTCTGGATACGGTCGACCCGTTACACGACAATCAAACCTATATACAATTAATATATTTTCATTATTTAATATTTATACCTTAATTATTATTATTATTATTATTATTATATTTTTTAATCAATTACATATAGAACCCTTTTATTTACCTTGTCATCTTTCCTTCGGTAGCTTCTCGATCATTGCAAGTACGAACGAAATTAGGCGGAAGAACTTTACCGGTTTCTGATTCAGATGACGAAGAATCTATCTGTTGACTTTTCACGATTTCTCTCTGTTGCATTTGATGCACAGCTTGATCCACTTGATCGCTAGATTCAATGGCTAAATATGCCGAGCTTACTGTGCAACCCTGTTGATTTTCGGATAGTAAAGTATAGTGACCACTGTCTTCCGGTAAAGCGACCCTGATCTTCAGTGTTGCTTGCTGATTCGAATAACTCATTTCAACGCGTTGCGATTCGCGAATCCTCTGACCATTCTTAAACCAAGTCAACTGGAAAATAATCATGAAAACATATATATATAATCCTGTTTAACTTTTTCTGTTATTACGATTTTATATTTAAGAAAAATTCGATGAAAATATTACCCTTGGTTTTGGATTTCCTGTTATTTTAGCGGTAAAAACAGCGTCGGATCCTTCAATGAGTTTCGAATTTCTCGGTTTTTGGGTAATTTGCGCGGGTGCAACCGGACCCAGACTGCGATCAACCACCGTTGAAATCTGCGCGTCAGATTCGCCAACGAAACGACGCGTAATCGATTCTCGGAATTCGGTTTCGCGCAATAATCTATATTCGAAAGTGTCCACCTACAAATACGAGAGAAATATTTGTAATCAACATTTAATATAATACGATCACATATTGTTTAAACAAATAATTATACGTAATGAATAAATTACCTTGAAATCTTCGATGCTAGACGTTCCATTGACGTAACTTCGTTTGTCGTAGGTTTGCTGATAACTGCGTTGTTGGAAACTTTGGCTGCCAGTTTTTTCTTCGGTCGATTGGAAACTTTGTGTAATTTCCTTTTTGTAACCACCTAATTGTTGTTGTTGAGGCAGAGCACCGAATCCTTCAGGTTGAATGTATACCGAACAGATTGCTTCTCCTAACAAAAATTATATCAAACGATTATAATTTGAAATCATTCAATTTTCCTCAAATACGTTGTTGAGTTTTATCGATCAAATTCATTTGAAATTTACCGTATTGATTTTTGGCACTACACGTATATTCACCCTCGTCTCCCGGACCTATTTGATTGATTTGTAACGAAACCACACCGGTCTTATCGTCGTAAGACATCCGAATTTTTCGTGATTCCAATAAAGGTACACCCTTGTGAGTCCAAGAAACGTTAGGTTTTGGATTACCACGTACGCATCCCTCGAATATGGCATTACCACCTTGAGCAAATCTTGCATTTTTAAATATCTGTTCGAAAACCGGTGGCGACGGATCACCTGGTCTGCCGGTAAATCTACAAATATACAAACAATATTCATTTGTTTATTTATCTTTCTTTTTTTATCTCTCTTCTAATTTTTTATATCTAATTTCTTAGTTTAGTAATTTTTATCTAATTTTTATCTAATTTTTAGTTTAGTTAATTAGTTAGTTTTCTTTTTTTTTATCTAATTCTTAAGAATTATGTATAATATAACGTATAACTTACGTTGGTATCGTTGGTGCCGTTTGCATCACTATTTCCCCTTGAACTGTAAAATAAAAAATAAAAAAAGATTAACAATACGTGTGTATAATCGATTAATTTGAACAACGTGTTTACATTCGTATTTCCTTCCATTTTCTAATTGGCCTTTTCCAATATATTTTTTTTTAACTTATTTTCGCGCTTAGGTTTGCAATAAAATATATAATGATATATATATGTGTGTGTGTGTGTATATTCTTATTCCGTTGAAGTAGTAGGGTAGAACGAATCGAGGAAACGAACCGTTTACGCCGTTTTTCCTGTTATCGTCACGCATCATGGCTATCGTACGTTTTCATGGGAATACTTTTGACGCCTCGCAATTAAGCCAATTTGCTCATTAGATTTGAAAGCATACGTTGTAAAAAAAAAAGAAAAAAACAAATTGGTGTATCTCGAACCGCACGAGGCTATTATAACGAGACAAATTAATATCGGTTAATAAAAAAGAAAAAAAAGGTATAACGAATTTATTATTATCTACATCTTAAAACATCATTGAAATAAATCCGTTCGTTAAAAATTTCCTTCCATAAAATAGTTATCTTAATTGTCTATTAAGAACAATAACGATTAAGAATACACACTACAGCTATTCATGATGTTATTGTCATGGTATAATAAATATGACTTCATTCTTTAATATCCATTTCAATATATAAAAATCATTTAATCAGATAATCCAGAGTAAAACATAAATATTCTAATTAAAGAATTTCTTCTCGCGATCTCTCGAAAATAATAAAATAATGTTACTTTTGTAATCTGTACGATGACCTTGGTAACTTTGTTGAATGATCGATGAAACAAACGTGCAACAGGGGCTGGACCCAACGATGTTACGTTTCATTTCTCTGTCATTTTCGAAGGTCAAGTATGCACTGTCACTTGCATGAATAAAAGTAAAAAAAAAAAGAAAAAAAAACGAAGAAAAAAAATAACGAGGATGAGTAAGGGTGGTGGTAAAGTGTTTTAATAAATAAAATTAAAAAAAAAAAAATAGAAAAAATAAATATGTCGTATACTTATGAGAGTGAGCAACAGATAGAAAGAGAAAGAGAGAGAGAAAGAGAGAGAGAGAGAGAGAGAGAGGAATGTATCACAGTTGAAGAAGGTTGGTATCCTATTTTTGTATCCAGATGGGGATCGCGTTACCCTGGGCCATTTTAGGAGCAACCATCTTTGCGCTGCTCGGCACCAAACGTCGTCGCATAGCGTCCCGACGCTACGTGTCTATGCCGGATGGTTGCGTACCTCGACCAATCATGTTCATCGTTACGCAAAGCCAGTCACTGACCAAAATAAAATAGCTCATAGCGTTAATCTTTCTCTCTCTCACTCACTCGCTCACTGATTCTCCCTCTTTTCCATCCCCCTTTACTTCCAATACTCGTATTTTATTCTGTCTACTCGCGAACAAAAATTCTTTCGAATCGTAGAATATTTTGATACCCCTCCCCCCCGCTCCAAATCAAAAAAGAGAAATCCATAGAAATTATTTATTTTTAAATTGTTTTCTCCTATTATATATATACGAATTTTCTCGTAATTCTAATCGTTGAAAATCATTAATCGAAATTCATTTGATTTCGTCATATTCGTAATACGTTTTATATTTGTGTTTCTTTTATGGGAACGGAAATTCATGATGTTCGTCATGTTCGTCATGTTTATCATGTTCATCGTTACGCAAAACCAATCACTGACCAAAATAAAATAGCTCATAGTGTGTTAATCTTTCTCACTCACACTCACTCACTCACTCACACTCATTCTCCCACTTTTCCATCCCCCTTACTTCGAATACAATATTTTATTCAACATCGATAGAAATTTCTCATCGTTAGATTTACTGTCACACGAATCTCTTTTCAATTCCAATTATTAATTTTCGTTAATTAAAAATCACTTACGCGAATATTGAAAACATTCGCAAAACATTCGTTTCGAGATTTGATTTTATTCTATCGAAATGAAAATTCTTCTTGGTAATTCAAAAATAAAAAAAAGAAAAACAAAAAAAGAAAACATTAGTATTTTCCTTTAACATTTCTTAAAATATCGATAAGAACAGGTGCTAAGATTTATTTGGCAATGTTGGTAACTACGTTTACCTACAATTTGATATTAACGCATGAATCACGTGTAATAGTACTTTTCCTTTGGGATATGATTATAAAAGTGTTGTTTTTTTTTATTTTTTATTTTCTTTTTATTTTTTCTATTTTTTGGCATCGATTACGTTACTTTTCATCGCAAATGAAATCGGTTAACGCAATTAGGAATATTTCGTTGTTTCGTTGTTTGGAATTTGGCCAAAATTTTCGGCCAATACGAATTTTCCGAAAGGTTTTATATTATCATTAAATTATGATCTACAAACTGTGTTACACGTATACACACATATATAAATTCTTTGGAAAATTCCACGATCCAAATTCCACGTTTAGTTTACACGAATAAGAAAAACAAATGATTTAGTGAACAACACTTTTGACAACCAACCAAGGAATCTAATCCCTCGTTGACAGTGATCTTTTGCGTCTTGCATCCTTCGTTTCCCCTTTTACGCATCTTTCCACTACCCCCCTCACCCCACCCCTGGATACTCGTGGAAACGAGTTTTCAAAGGGAATGGTAACTCGATGGGGGCAAGAATTTCAAGAAGATTCGAATAAAAATAGCACAAAGTTATAATTGAACTTAACTGAAGTGACTACTTTCGATTAAAATTAGGCTATGTTTTCGAATAAAATCGTTCGAAAAAAAATTATTAATGAAATTCATGAGTTTAAATGACATATGAGTTAAGTAAAATAAAAATAATATTGTATAACGTTGCAACAAGTGTTGCATATATTCTGAAACACTTATTGAATTTGAGTATTCGTTATTAAAAAAATTAAACTCTCATCTTTGTAATGAAAATTGCGAGAAAGTAAAAAAAAATAAAAAGAAAGAGAGAGAGAGAGAGAGAAAGAAAAAGAAACTCTCACTTGAACAAGTGAGGTATCCTATTTTTGTATCAAGATGGGGATCACGTTACCCTGTGCCATTTTAGGAGCAATTATCTTCTCAGTGCACGACGCACACTGCAACGACGAAATGCAATTCTCTACGTGTCTATGCGAAATGATTCATATTGTGACTTATCTTTTAATTCCTTAACACCAAATGAAATAATATTATTTTCTATAATTATTTTATTTTTATTAGTAGTTCGCGTACTATTTTCAAATTAATTAGGTTCGTATCATTCGACGATATTTCCATTCTTAAATCGCATTTATTGTTTACGATCGTGCTGACGATGACAGGTTGCGTTTCGTTCAATCAGCTGTGTTTCGAATTACTGCGTTATACAATTTTTTTTTTTTTAATTATGTATCATAAATTATGCTGATTGTGATCGTTATTAAATATTTCTGAACGTTTTTTTTTTCTTTTAATGCGTAATATTCACACAAATAACTGTCATAATTCAAATATTAAAATAACACGAAAGAAAAAAGTTAAAAAAACAATGAATAAATTCGAGAATTATTGTCATAATAAAATGAAAATCAACAATCTCGTTCTCTTTCGTTAGAATAAATTAAACGTTTATAATAAAAATATACAAATTGTTTGACGTTACTTTTGAAAGAATCAATGCCAAATTGAAAACGAGTTCGGTTATTCGGCCAGATTGAAATTCCGATGTTGGCACTATGCGAGCCAATGTCGTACGTGCAATTTCTTTTTCTCTTTTTTTTCTTCTTTTTTAGATACAGAAACGTATTATCGTTCGTTGACATTTCATTAGACAATTTGAAAGAAGATTCATTTTCTCGCAGGTGTGCAATCATCTCGTTTCATTTTATTATTACTAACAGAAATTAATTAAACGATTAGCCAAATCACTTTTAGTTGACTTTTACGATGATAAATTCTAACCAAACGTTATAATATAATATATGTGTAATTTAAATGGAACCATTGCTATTAAGGATTAACTTAATAAAATTGCAATTAAAGAATTATTACATTCAGTATTTACTCGTAATTATTAAAAACCTGTTTGAAGTGTATCCAGAAAAATTGTGATTTGTCTTCTTATTTATAGATATTATAGAATGAATTGTATTTTTTTTTTATTTATGAAATCATACGAATTAGAAATGATTAACACACGTTTCTCAAAATAACATTATGAAACTATACTTTTTGCAGCGGGGGTGTTATTTTCAATTCTGAAGTAACAACACACTTTTCTTTCTCTCTCTTTCTCTTTCTAACTACAATAAACAGTCGAGTGTTATTTCGGCACATGATTCATGGACACCACAGGGGATGAAGGAAGGACATGAGATTTTTTTTCTTTCTTTTTTTGCTTTTACCACTCAATGCTTTTGGCATAGATTTCATTTGCATCGAATCGTGCAATAATATTATAGACAAATGTAAATACGAATGATTAACCACGAGGACAATTTTCAATTCGTGCTTTGTAACATCGTTTTTTGGAATATTTCCAATATCATACATATTGGAAATGATTATAACTCAAAAGATTATAACATTTCGTTAGTACGTGACTACGATTTATCTCGTCAAACGAATACGAAGAAATGAATTTTTTTTCGGGGATGGTGGAGGGATGAGGGGGAGGGGAATTTTCCTCGATATCAAATATATTCGAATGATGTTAAAATGAAGAAACGAATTTACGATTGCATCAATGAAAAATCATTACTTTTTCTTTTTTCTTTTTTTATACGTTCATAAAAAACGATGAATTTTGTACGACAACGACGTCAACAAAAATGACGTTTTCATGATCAGAATGACAGTGTAATACAAACGTCAAAATCAAATGGTATACGCGTATGATTGAAATTTTAACGCATTTGTTTGTTTCTTTTCGTGAATATTCATCGCAAAAAAATAGAGAATTTTTCTCTGTAGTTAATATAGAATTTTTTTTGTATCGAGGAGGGGACGAACGACACTCTTGGTTAGAGTTAGAGGACAACGCGTGGAGGAATTTTCAAAAGACGTGGCGTAGAAAGAGCACGGAAAAGCTATCTTTAGATTCTTCGCAGAGGCGGTGCTCTCGCTTCGAAAATAGAATTACTTTCAGGGGGATATTTTTCTTCACTTCTACGAAAGAAATTTAGAATTAAGAGACACACCGAAATGCAACTTTTTTTTGTTACAAACAAATATAAACAAAATATATACAAATATAATATATTTGTGAAACGTGATCAACGTAAGATAATAAAAAAAAAAAAGTAGAGTTGTGTCATGTAACAGTAACAAAAATACAATGCACGTTACGCAATAAAAATTCTCAATTTTCTATCCCCTAACACTTATTTAATTCAACAAAACTTTCCTTCTCTAGGAATTAATTACATTAATTTTCGAAAAAACGATGAGATCCCACCCATGGAGATGAAAACAAACCAAAGAAAAAAACAAAAAAAAAAGGAAAGAAACAACTGACCTCTCTGCTGACTGGTGATCTGTTGCCGAGTAACCTGTCGTTCGGTTCTTTGTTGCGTATATTGTTGCTGCTGTTGTTGTTGCTGTATCTGTTGTTGTTGTTGTTGTTGTTGTTGTTGCTGTTGCTGTTGTCGCTTCATTTTGATTAAAAAAAACGTTCAAGATCGGTCTTTCACAAAAACGTTAAAAGATAAGGAGAGAGGGAGGGTATCAGTTATTCCGACCCTCGAATTGTTTCCTCGTCCAATCCGGGCAAACAATTGACAAAAATTCTTCTTATTCTTCTTATTCTTCTTATTCTTCTTCTTAAACTTTCAAAACTTCTTTTATCTTTCCGAGGATTGGGGGGCGGGGCGGGGGGGAAAAATTATGAATTAATAAAGTAACACTCTCAACAACAACCCAAAAAAAAGTAATTTCTTATCACACTCGCGTATATATGTAATAATCTCGAAATATATATCGAAAGAAAAGGGGGCTAATGCTTCGAATATTTTCGCTTAAATATTATCTCTCACTCCAGTCGGCAGAAGTCAAGTCATCTTCTTCTAAACTCAATCCCCGAGACTCTTTAAACCAAGACGTCGGTCGAATGCGAATTGCCGGCCGAGACGAGTTCGAAAAACGTACGAAGCCTGTGCTAACCTTCTCCCTCTTTGCAAAGGAGGGGGTAACGAAGACGGCTCTCCTAGGGTGGAGTGGGATGGTGTAGGGGGTGGAGTGGGATGAAGTGTGCTGAAAACGTCCCGACGCTTCTTCACACGCGGAAAATTATTATGACGAGATGATCACTGACGTATAACTTACAACCAAATCATTCGGATTAACTTCTTCAATCCATCATCATCGTATCATCAATTCCTACACTTTGTATCACTTTATTTTTTATAATAGAAACACGTAACATCAACGATTACGTTCATCAGTTATCACTATCCAAATTTAACTTCTAATTTTATTTGATTATCCTTTCGTATGGATAATTATTATCGTTTAATTTAATACTAAATCTCGAATATTAAAGAATCATATTGGTGTGGTTAAATCATTTTCGTAAGGATCATCGACAAAACAATGGAAATGTATGACAGATGTATTCGAATGTATGTCAAGTCGTCTCATCACTGGGCTTGATTTTTGATTAATCTTTTTAATCTTATCGTATTCGTATACGATTAATATGATTAATTATATAATTAGATATCTCGCGAGAGAACAATTAATCGGATGATTTGAAAATCGCGAGTATCGGGAGCTGGAGGAGGAGGAGTGGAGGGGGAGGGGATAGGGGGGAATAAAAATAACCGATGTTCGTGACTGTAGTTGAAAAAAATGTGCCTTGGCTCTTCGTAACAAGACGTAGGCGGTTCTTACTTAGCAACGTGTGTTTAAATCTTCGAAGAAATTCAGGCACAGTTTTGCATGAGTAAAATTACTGTAATAATAAACGAATGACATTGACTCTTTTCGTCGAAAGTTGTACGAGTTTGTTCTATCTCTCTCTTTCTCTCTCTCTTTCGTTTCGTTTCGTTTTACTTGAATTCTTCTTTGCGTAAAAAGTAAGAAACAAATAGAATTATGTTTTCGTATTCGAATATTTCCGATTAGATTTTCGATTAGGTTACAACGTACCACCTAATGGTGTACATATTTTATTATACACATATGTTTCCGGAGGAAAAATCATTTAACGTTACGGTATTAAAGTGCACTCGTAATTTATTCTTTTTTTCTTCTCAAATATATACTCAACGATATAAAAATTGATTGAAAGAAAAAATACGTACATATATATTTTAAACGAATTCTAATGATTTGTATGTTCTCTCGTAATCCCCCCCAAAAAAATTCGAATTTCTTTCCCCCAATTTTAGATTTTCGATGTAATAGAAACTAAAGAAACTATATGTATACGTGAGTACATGTTCTTTGTTCGAATTAAAAGTATTATATATGCAATTTGTTGTAAACAAATTATACGACAATGCTGATAACTTAGTTGACACGATGCTATGAAACGACCCGCGGCTCACGCAGTTCTCGCGCACACTGACAACCGCCCACGCGTCTACGCATTTTCTCCCCCACCTCCTCCTCCTCCTCACACCTCCTACTTAATCCTTTCCCCACTTCTCTAACGTAAGATCACGAAGCTCTTGTTCTTACAACTTTCTTTGACAATATATATATGTCACGTATATGTGCGGATATTGATTAATTAATTATTACGATTATTTATTTAAGTATATCGAATGTTTAATCATTCGTAATAAAAATTTCACACGAATTATATTAATCTTTATAATAAGAATTAAATAAATTATATATATAAATTAATTATAAGAAACATTTTAAATTATAATCGTTAAATTCGAATCAAAAATATCCAAACAATATTTAATCAACATTTATACGTTATTATTATTTTATCATTCATTTTTATTCTCGATATATTATTTTCTTTATTTCGAACGTTACATTATTTTTCTTTCTTTTTCTGATTAAATATACCACATATATTTATTACGCTTTTTATGATTTATTTAATT
Organism: Polistes fuscatus; assembly: GCF_010416935.1. NCBI lineage: Eukaryota > Metazoa > Arthropoda > Insecta > Hymenoptera > Vespidae > Polistes > Polistes fuscatus. Next base: position 9,698,977 of record NW_025113151.1, on the reverse strand, counting down.
CATATCAAAGACCAATCTTTCTCTTAATATTTATTTTATTTTCTCTGAACTATATTTCTCTCTCTCTCAAAGCATTTTTATTCAACGGTGAAACTTTATTTAAGTTTACCGGTCAATTAAAATGCACTTATACCTTCGTTTCTCTTTTGTACTTATTGTTTTCTTTTTTTTTCTTTTTCTTTCTAAACGTTCCCCCCTTTTTCCTTCTATCTTTACACAAGTTGACTAATACAATCATTTATAGTCTGTATTTAAATCTTTTCCCCCTTTCCCACCCCTTGGGCCTCATCTTCATTACTTTCTTCTTATTTAATTTCTCTCTTCTCTCTCTCTCTCTCTCTCTTATCTTTCCAGATGCATTTTACGTACTCATGCGAACGATCATAATCGTCGACACGAGTATCTCACCTGTCGTTCTTACCTTTCGCGATATCGATTACTATCATATTGCTTCATCTATCATTGACATTTAGATATTTGTTTCATGGAATAAACGTGAAAGAAAAATAGAAAAATATTCAATAAAAATAAAATGGAACAGAAATATAAAACAACAAAATAAATACATATACCCATGCACCACGTGGTGGTGGTGGTGGTGGCATAGGCCTTGAAAAGGTTAGATAAATGAATAACCCAACGTGTAAATCATCGAGCCTAATTCTAACTCCGTTTGCACGTATTATACTTAAGCTTGGTTGGACTAAGTTAAACCAATGAATAAACAACCACCCCCCTCTTCTCCTTGATGAAAGAGTTTCGAGATCAAACCGACGCATTTTGTGGTAAGGTGTTGCTGACGAAGAGGTCTGCTTTAAACTCGTTCAACAAAGACAACGACAACAACAACGAGAATGAGAACGAAGGGACGACGGGTGTAATAATACTCGTAAGTGAATTCGAATGGGTGGGCTGGGTGGCTAGGGACTTGGGGGGACGGGCTAGGGGAGTTTGGAAGTCTGGGGGAGTCTGGGGGAGTCTGGGGGAGTTAAGGGGGTCTGAGGGGAAAGTGTTGGAGACGATAGGGCGAGGAAGCATCCTTTTAATTCGTTCAGTTGAATCACTACCTCGAATAGTTTTGTGTTTGTTTTTCCTTTTTATTTTTATATATATTTTGTTTCTTTTATGTTTGTTGTTCACTTTAATTCTAACGTCGAGTTTAACTATTTAACACCACCCCTTCCCCTCGTTTTACGCGTACGACGATCGAGTATCGAGGATTTTATCGAAGTTATACTTTTTTTTGGTGTGTTTAAGAAAAAATGATGAGTGTGAATGAAACCCCGACCAAAACAAAGTTCCGCAAGCGACACCATGTTTTGTGGTATTTAAGATGCGCGGGTAAAGCGGTTTCAAATTTACGGCATGAAATAATTCGGTACATCTTCCTTTATATTTAGTGTGGACTGATATCTACAGGGTGTCCCACATAACTCTAGTTACGATTTTTCAAGTACTTGCGATAACCTGACAAAAAAATACTTTAAACAAAAATTGATATGTTTTTGATCCGCCAGGCATTGTTAGCATTGCCGAAGGGGGTTTGGCTCCACTGCCAGGCATTGTTAGCATTGCCGGGTTGGGGTCAGGCAATGTGAACAATACCTCACCTGCTAACTTTTCTTTGACATTTTATGAACCTTTGCAGATCGATTTATAACTCGATAAGATATTCTACTCGTAGGAAAAAGAGTGTACTTTAATTTACTATAAAAATCATAAAAATCCGCTTGCTATAAGTATAAAAATTATGAAAAGTATATTCACGGGAGCAAATCGCAGTTTAATGTTAACTTGTAGAAAATGTATATTAACAGTGAAAACATTGTATCTTCCATGTGTACCATATGTACCAACGATTTCAATATTGTATCTTCCCTACCTTATTATTTCTGTTTCCGTTGAATATTTTTATTTATACTTGTTCATCTTGTTAATAAAATAATTTCAAGTTTTAGAAATCAACTTTAATAGGATTATTTACCGTTACATCGATATTCGTATTGCGAACTTTGATCCTTCGGTATTCTCGTTCCTACCAGTTATAATAAAATATATTTGGTGAAATTTTATTAATATTAATTTTTGGTGATAGAGGAAAAAGAAAAGAAGAAGAAGCAGAAGAAGAAGAAGAAGAATAAGAAGGAAAGAAAATAAAAAGAAAAGTATAAGAATAATTTAGCCGGTTGACAGATCGTTACCGTATCATGCGATAGAGTTATGTAGGTGTATAGAAATGATGTTGTCCAACCGTTAGCATTCCGCATCCCGGCGAATCGGAGCGAGACACGCGCTGGTCCTAACAGACTCGCACGGTAAATGTAATTTTTTACGTTTGTGTACTTGGTACCAACCATGCAATATCACGATACATATATACCATATATACATTTTTTTATATATTAATATAATAATATCATTAAAATATTATATAGTTATTGTGTGTGTATAGAATTGTATCATCATCATAAAGTATACAATAAATCCTCATTGGTTAATAATTAAATATTATCCAAATTATTATGGATAATATAATTATATGATAATATTTAATTATTACACACATTTAATTATTAATATTAAATATTATACATCCGATTATAATTTATAATTGCATATTTATTAATAAATATTTTTTTTTAATATAATAATATTATTAAATATTATATAGTTATTGTAAAGAGAATTTTATCATCATCATAAAGTATACAATAAATTCTCATTGGTTAATAATTAATTATTATCCAAATTATTATGGATAATATAATTATATGATAATATTTAATTATTACACACATTTAATTATTAATATTAAATATTATATATCCAATTATAAATTATAATTGCATTATAATATACATTTATATACAAATATTTAATAATAAATATTTCTAAATTTCTATATTATTAATAATTATTAACATTAATAATCTCTAATCATCTGTACACGTAATTTCTTCGATAATATGATTACTCAATTATACTCCATATATAATATAATAAATTAAAAAAAAAAAAAAAAAAGAGAGAAATGATCGCATCTCAGACTACTTCATTTTCGAAACGATTGAAAGAAGAAAACGAATAAATAAAAAAAAAATAAAAAAGTAGAAAATTGAATAATTTAATCATCGAACGATTCGAACAAAGTAGCTCAGCCTGATTATATCGTCCAGGTAGACATACGGTACAGTCTAACCTAAGTGCGGTTTAAACTGCACTCGTACGAAACCTCGCTCGTGAGTTGTAGGTCAGATCCAGTCGCGCGAGCGTGTAATTCAGACATTATGATGTTGGACGGAATCGTTGTACAATGCCTTCGGTTTCGTGTTACGAGGTAAGAGGGAAAGAAAGAGAGAGAAAGAGAGAAAAAGAGAGAAAGAGAGAGAGAAGAAAAAATATCCACCTTACGTTTTACCTGTTAGTTGTTTCGTAATAATTACAAACAGACTCTACGAGTGATAAGTAAATAAAAATAATTATTATTATATTTTGATTTTAATTCTTATTCGTGAATTATTCATTGGTAGTTCTAAACTTTGAAGTATAAGCAAAAGTTAGGTGTTTCGTAATAATTACAAGAGAACGATACACGAGTGATAAGTATATCAAAAGATTTTGATTATTATTTCAAATAATCATTGTTAAATGCAAACATAACAGAATCTACTCGTTCGTAGTTCTAAACCTTGAAAGAATTTAAGAAGTCTCAGCAAAAGTTAGATTTTACTTACTAAGTGTTTCGTAATAATTAAAACTAAGTCAACAAGTAAGAAATACAAAAATTATTTTATTTTGATTTTAATTCTTATATTCGTGAAGTACTTCATTGGTAGTTCTAAACTTTGAAGTATAAGCAAAAGTAAAGTGTTTCGTAATAATTACAACAAAATTTACAAATGATAGATAAATAAAAAGATTCTGATTAAAAAAATTTTGATTGTGATTATCATTTAAAATAATTATTTGTTAAACGTAAACTTTTAAATGAATTTACTCGATTGATAATTGTAAACTTTGAAAGATCTTAGGAAGTATCAGTAAGTAAGGTAGGTCGAATATGAATCATCATTTAACCGAGGTGAAGCTTAACTCTCTCTACCAACGAGCTTCTATTTCGAGATTTGTGAAATATTCTTTGGGCGTTACTAATCCCGCGTGTTTCATCGTGTCTGTCTATGATTCAACGCTCCCCTTAAAAAACATCGGTTAAAGCTTGAACGTGCATATTATTGTCCACCTGCAAGTAGAAACCGAGAAACGTGGAATTCTATTTTAACAGTTCACGGACAACGACGAGTAATCATTACTAAGACCCTGAATCTGTCCAACAACATTTTCTTTTCTTTTTTTTTCTTCTCTTCACAGAATTATGTACAACTTATATACGTAGTTACGTGGGTAGAAAAAAAAAGAAGTTGTAATACGAACCCTCAGTTTTATATTTCTTAATAAAATCTGATTCGTTATTTTTAAAGTATATTATTTTGAAATTTTACTCAAAACTTGGATAAATTTATTATAATCATTTATATAATACTAGGCTAATGTTCAATAAATATTTCATTCATTTTAATATTCATTTTACTATATGCATTACTGTAAACAATAATTATTTGACCAAAATTTCGTTATATAAATGAATATATTAATATTATCTTATTAAAGTGTTAATAAAAATAAATTGTCATTGATAAAGAATAGATTTGTTCGAGTTTCCAAATCTTGAAATAGAATATTATTCAGAGTCCAGTGAAATACTTTTTCAATCATAGTTGAAATGATCATTTTGTAAATGCAATAAATTACGTCACGAGATAATACAACAAAATTCTTTTCACGATTATTCGTAAAAAAAAAAAAACGAAACTTTCGTGATATTAATCCTTTTCTCTAGATTTATGATACATAATCGTGAAAAAAAAAAAATAATGTACGTTACCGTTCGAATCGATCCTGCGAATTGATTGCGAATGTAAATCAGTCTCGTTCCTCTCGTAGTCCTGATCGAGGTCACAATATGTCCCGTTTCTGTCGATATTGAAAAAATCGAGACGTTTTGGTTTAATGTAAGATTCTTCTCCCGTTCTATCATCGTATTCGTATTCATCGGCACGATTTTCAAGATAACTCCCGTCCTCGCAGCTGCAAAAGCAATTCCGCTTTTTTAAACCTACATCCCGGAATGCAGTTTTAACTATTTGGGTTGTACAGAAAAATTCTTGCCGATTTATAATATTTATATATGAATATATATATTTGACAGATATCATTGAATTGATAGAAAAGAATTTTTAATTTTTATAATTAAAATTAAATAAAAAAAAAAAGAAGTATAAAAATAAATTTAATTACGAAACGTTTATAATATTGATCGTTAAGTTTGAATCAACAAAATATTAAAATAATATTATTAATATAAAATATTTGATGCTAAATTTATATATATACGTGAAATAGAAAAAAATATTCAAAATGAAATAAAATAACGTATTAAATTTAAATAACATGATAATGATCTAAATCAACAAAATTATACAAAATTTATTTGACAATTATAATATTTTACAATATACATATCATTTTAATATCAAAATTAAACGTAATATTAAATTTTTATTGACTCGTGTTAGTCTACCGGTACATATATATACATATATATTTTTTTTTTTAAATATACACATCAATATCTATATTTTTTATTATAAAATGGCATGAACCTTTCGGTCAACTTAAGAAAAAAAAAGCAGAAAAAAAACACATAACAATATTTGTCCAACTATATATATATATATATCATCAATCTACCTGTAACTAGGCGCCAGAGAAAATTCGTATATCGAAGCGTGTCGATGATTCGTTATAGTGAGTTTGATTTCTTCTCGTGGTAGAAAGAGATCCTTCAATGCTACATACCTCGGTGAACATTCCAATAATTCCTCTTCGATGGATCGATTGCTATTGTCAGATTGTGAAGGGGATACACCTGAAATCGGGTTTAACTTAGGATAAGGGAACATTTCTTCTTATTCGTTTAAAATTTTTTTTCTTTTTGCATACGAATTTGTTCCTAATATATTACATATTTATATATATATTTTTGTTTCCCTTTGCATCGGTTAAAAAGCATAAACGAAAAGTAAAGTAATCGAGATTGTTACGAACATTTTTCTTCATTATCTGTTCATCTACACTTTTCGTGTTATTAGCTTAAATAAATATCATTTGTTTCGAGGTAAAATCGAGAAAAGAAGGGATGACGTAATCGATACCGAAACATTGTATTATATACAGGTATAAGATTAAAGATCTTTCAAGCAGAAACGAATAACAACGTGTTCGAAGTAAATTCAATTTCATATATTTCTTAACGTAAACCACTGATCTTTAATTAATCTATGTATTAACGTTGATTATTAAATTAATTGGTTATTTAACCTGTGTGTGTGTTTGTGTTCAAGGTCATATATACCAAATGTATATAATAATGACATTACATATGTGTGTGTGTGTGTGTGTGTGTGTGGTGTGTGTGTGTGTGTGTGTGTGTGTGTGTGTGTGTGTGTGTGTGTGTGTGTGTGTGTGTGTGTGTGTGTGTGTGTGTGTGTGTGTGTGTGTGTGTGTGTGTGTGTGTGTGTGTGTGTGTGTGTGTGTGTGTGTGTGAACATTTAATTGGAATCCTACCAAAAAGAAACTATTTCCATTCGCAAAATTATTACAAAAATGAACCGTACAATTTTTATTAAAATCTATCTAACACGAGAATCTAGAAATCTTAATTGTCATTAAATTTAATTGACGTGTTATTCGATTTATTTATCAAAAATAAATATATACGAATATATTCTTCGTTATATTATTGAAATGAAAATATTTCTATGTCCCGAGGTGAGAATGGTTTGAAATATTTTCTAAACGGACGGTAGACGAAATAACAAGCTTTTCCAAAACAGATTTTAACGAGGGGGAAACAAAAAGCTCTTTTTACATCACGTTTCAAATATCCGGTTGCGGATGTATTGGTTAACCGTAATACTAAAATCTTGCTATTCGTTTTTACGACACCCCCCTCGCCATCCTACCACCCACCCCTATTGACGTAGACGAATATTTGTCAATGAATGTTTACCGAACCGATTTGCCCCACATTTAACCCCTCACCCCACACAAACATTAGAAACATTCGCATTTATTCAAGATGAACGGTAATCCTCCGATAATATTTGTTTGAATTTTCTTTCGAGACGGGAGGAAAACACGTTCGTGTTTTTGTTAACATACGTCGAATAATTTATCGAACGAATATTTTTTTTTTCAATTTATTTCCCACGAAATTATCTTTTTCCTTGAATAATTACTCTGTACAAAGATAATTTTGACAATATATATATTTTTTAATATTTTTTACTGTTCTTCTTTTTTTCTAAACCCCCTCCCACCGCCCCCCCCAAAAAAAAAAAATCCGAACTCATGCACGCAACTCGCAATAAACTGTGCAACGTTCTTCCAAACGACGTTTTCCTCCCGCAAAATCTGCTCGATTGGCGTTGCTATTTCTGGCCATTCCCCGCGTGCCAGACCCCCCAACCCCCTCGATCCTCCCCCTCCCCCTGTCCCACGAAGATCTTCCTCTATCGTTTCTTTCATCGCGACTCTTTGCTCAAAGATTAAAATTATTGTGCGTGCGTGCGTGTGTTTGTGTGTGTGTGTGTGTGTGAGAGAGAGAGATAACACTCGACAGTTGGTGACTCTTTTAAAATTGGTTTCTTTTACGAAAAAAGAAAAACTTTACAAACGATTTACTTGCACGCGTAATTAAATACTTCGAATCGAATAAATACGAAGGGAAAAAAGAAAACTAATAAACGAAAATTGTTCGTTTCGTTTCGTTTTGAATGTTTTGTTTTGTTTCCACTTTTCTCTATACGAATTTCTTTTAAATTGTTCATTGCGAACGGAATTAGCGTGAAGTTATACGTTTACGTTGTTTCATTAATATTCGGAGAGAGAAAAAAAAAAAGAAAAAAAGAATAAAAGAAATATAAATTACGATAAACATTTTCGAACAATTGGCGGGATACGCACGTTTAGCGTTGTTTTTGCTTCGTTTATTCTTAGGACAGATGATTCCAACAATTTTCTAACGTAATTTTCGATTTACCTTGCCCACCTATTTCTATATCTTACGTTGAAAATTTCTTGTTACTTTTTTTTATCGATATTATAATCATTTATTTATTTAGATTTATTGCAAAGGATAATTATTCTTTTTTTTTTCGTAACTATTTACATTTAAACAAAAACAAAACAAAAAAATTACATTTAGGTATGGAAGAAAAATGACACCAAGGATTTATTTTTTAATACCAATGGCGTTTGATTTTTAGAGAATAATATTGTTTTATATAATATATACAAATACACTGTGTGTCATTTTTCCTGCAAATGAAAGAAATGTTAAATTAAAACATACCTGCTATATATATATGTATGAGTGTATGTATGTATATATACGTGCAATAAGTGACCCGTTACCCAAAAATGATACATTAGTAATGATTCCAAGTGTTAGTAATGACTCATAATCTCGATTCTGATGATATTCAATAATTATCACATATATATTATACTAATTGTAAATAAGATATCGTTCGTGCATATTTTAATATGAATTATTTTCTACTGAATTATTCTATCTACATTTATAATCCCAAAACATTCAACGATTAAGTATTTTCAATTTATATTTTTTTTCTCTTTTTTTTATTTTTACAAATCCGTACCATACTTTTATAAGTTCGCGATTTTTTATATACATGCAAAAAAAAAAATGTATGAATATACGTTAACCATGAAAAAGGAGGACCCCATAATTCTCAATACTTTTTTTATTTTTATTATTTTTTCTCTTTTTTTTCTTATTATTATTATTATTATTATAAGATAAGAGCGACAGCAGGGCGGGAGAGAAAAAATAAATTGTTACACCATAAAAACCCAGCTTTTATATTGCAGAGGAAGCACACGTTTATTTACACAGTATATCCAATAGCGTTGACGATGATAAGAACAAGTAACAATGATCTGTATATGTTTTTTATTCTTTTTTTCTTTTCTTTTGGTTATTATCTTTTTTTTTTTTTCTTAATTTTTCACGAATGTGCGTTACGACAATCTCGTGCTGTTTTTTTTTCTCTCTCTCTCTCTTTCTTTTTCTTTTTTTTTTTTTTTATTATCTTTGCCATAAATTCATTTATTTAATCGGAAATAAAATTGATAAATGAGAATATGAGTATACTCATATATATATTTATATCGTGGAAATACCAAAAATGAGAAGAAAAAAAACACGAGGAAAAAAAAAACACACACATTTCGTCAATCGTCTCGATCCGATCGATTTTAATTCTCATTTTAATGCGAAAATATGAAAAATAAATGTATAAAATAGGTCTCTTCTTATCGTTCGTCTAAATTTGTTTTAATTAATAAGTTACAAAATGTGACTAGCATTTCTTTTTCATCTTTTTTCTTTTTCATCTTTTTTCTTTTTTCTTTTCTTTTCTTTTCTTTTTCTCGTTTGAACAAACAAGACACTTAGGATAGATAAATAAATAAGATATTTTTGTGCTTAAAACGATTTGAGAAATGTAAATAATGAACGCTTATTTTTTTTCCTTTTTTTTTTTCTTTTTTTTTAGAATCTTCTCTCTTTTTCTTTTTCTTTTTTCTTTCTTTTTGATTTTGGATCGTTCTCTCGTTTCATTTTACAAAAAGACACAGAAAATAAATTTTCTTTCATCTTTTTGTTTACATTTGTGATGCATTTACTGTGCAAGTTAATCCGCTACTTTATTACTCGAGTTATAAATAAAATTTCGTATGGAAAAAATAAAATAATAGAAACGAAAAAGACAATTCGTCTTTTTTTTTCTTTTTATTTATGACAGGGGTAGACGAAGAAAAAAAAAGTTAGAAAAAAAGATAAAAAGAGAGAGAGAGAGAGAGAGAGAGCAAGAAAGGAAAAATGCAAAAGAAATAATACGTAAGAGAAAAGAAAAATAGCCTATGAAAGCGATTTATTATTATTAATATTATTATTATTATTATTAATCTCTTTTTTTTTTGTTTTTTTTTTCTTTTTTTTTCGAAAGTCTTTAGAAAGTCTCAGCAACGACAAAATGCATTTTATTTATTCATTAAGACATATTTTTTTTTTTTCATGACGCGCGGCTACGGAACAAAATAAAATAAAATAAAATAAAATAATTAAAAAAAAAAAAAAATTAAAAGTAAAAACAACCACCAACTTTTCTCGAAATAACAACTCGTCTCGAAAATTTCTTCTCCTTTTTTTTTCTTCTTCTTCTTCTTCTTTTTCTTCTTCTATTTCTTCTTCTTCTTCTTCTCGTACATTCTCATATTACGATTTGACTAGAACTTCTCGTCCGTAATTGCGAAAATATTTGTTATGATAAAAAAAAAAAAATACAAAACAATCGTACTCTCAAAAGTTGAAATCAAAAGAAAAATAAATATCGAATCAATTTTGGAATTTTACGATCTTTCGAAATCGATGAAAGGATATTACGAGAGTTGAATTGACGTGTGAAAAAAAAAAAAAAAAAAAAAAACCACCAATTAATCCAAGCTTCCATAAGAAACACATAAGAAATTTGACGATTTGAAATCCCATGGACGATAGAAGGTTAGACATTTTCCACCACCCCTCATGACCATAAGCTGTACCGTTATATTTTTTTCTTGTTTTTTTTTTTGTGTTTTTCTTTTGCTGTACCACCTTCGTGTTTTTTGCTTTTTTTTTTTTTAATATACTACCACCTTTCCATCATCATTAAATAGGTGCGTATATTGATCGTCTGTTACCTGGGACCTGCAAGGTAGAGGAAGTTACGGTTGAGCCTAAACCATTTGTGGCAGTGCAAGCATAAGTCCCAGCATCATCTAATAAAATAAATAAATTAATTGTTTAATTATAAAAAAAAAATCAACAAGTATATGCAATTTGTTCAATTGAACGAAAAGTATGATACACGATTGAATAAAACGCACCAGGATAAGCATGAGCGATGGTTAAACGACATACGCCATTTCTATAATGTATTTCATAGTTTGATGAATTTTCAATGATTCTGCCATCCTTAGACCATAAAATATTTGGTTGTGGTTCTGCCTGAACTATGCACTCGAATCTAGCGGTTTGTCCACTGACAACAGCGATGTCTCTCAATGGCTAATATCAAATTCACATTTCTTTAACGCATCATTCTCGAATAATCTTATCATTTTGATTTTCAAACAAATGAATTTACCGTGATAAAGAGAGGTGCCTTCTTTGGTAATATTTCAAGATAAGGCTGAATTACTTCTTTAGCCGATGAAACCCCATTACTCGTTGGCCATGGCGAACCTGTTCAATTAAACAATACTATTTCAACTTTTCAAACAAACCTACACAAAAAAAAATGATATAACATTCCCATATTTCCCCATACCACTTTCTATATATAAGGCAGAATCATAGAGCTTATTGATTAAAGCGATGAAAAAATGTTTGAAAAAAAAAAAATCTAAAAACCTAATCGATGGGAAAGCACAAATTCCATGCCTGAATATACGAATGCATTAAGTTAGTCAATAATTGGTATAATGGGTTTTCTTCTCGTAGACCTGGCAAACATTTTCAATTCCCTAACGATTCTCATGCAAAACATGAAATCATTTCTGCATTATTTTTTTTTACGAACGTTATCAAATAATAATCAAAATTTATAAGATATATATGTGTGTGTGTGTGTGTTTTGAAAATGGTTCAAGCGAATGGTCATCGAACAAATTAAGCAAAAATAGTGCAATCAAGCAGATATAACGTATCTGAAAATATCAATCAGATATCAATTGAGCATGACAATGAATGAACAATAAAGCAAGGTGTATCGAAGGCAGGTAATATACCTGCAGAATCCACGTTGCTGGGTGGTCCAGTTGCACTACTGTATCGGGGAGAAAGACTCGGCAAGCTTGGACTGAGGGAAAGTGGACTGGGCGTAGTGTGATCCCATCTGGACGGTGACGGTGAACAAGGTATTACCAAACTCGGTGGTGGTGGCATAGTTGTAGTAGAATCACCACCAACCCCAGGATACCTTCTTCTAGAATTCTTCGTATCCTCGGCTTCGGAAAATTCACTCTCGGATGTTGGCTCCCATTTAACCGTTTTCGATGGACCAAACTTGGCCGATTTAGTCGAACGTGTCGATGACGATGACATGCCAGTCCCTTTTTTAGCATAACCGTTTTCTTTCTTGGTGGTAAATTCGTGTACTATAGGAACCTCGATATCGCTTGCTCGTCTTTGACCTTGGATCGTTTTGTTGGTACTAGTTAGGGTCTTTTTACCCTCGCCAGGTAATACGATGCCAAATTCATAACCGAAGTCATACTTGAAGTATATTAATCCAGTATCCGGATCGATTTGCTTCATCCCTGTAGTAGTAGTGTCGTTGATTGATGTGATATATATTATATAATATATATTATTATATTATAATATTATTAATAATATTTTATTTATTTTCTTATTTTTTTTTATATACGCATATTCGTTTACCAATGATAATTTACTTTCTACAATATTTCGTATAAAAGTTTATACTACGATTAGCATTAAAGCTAATGTTCAACAAAACGAATTATTATTTTTAAATGTGTTTTATGTTTATATACAATATAAGAAAAAAAAAGTCATATGTTTGGTGTGTTTACCGTGTTCAGCAACCCGAGATTCTTCTCTATAAGTCCGCGGCTCGTCGCCATCGCTAACACGACTCTCAGCGGGATGTTTTAAGATTGGTTTACCTTGCTTCAGGTCCGATTGGATGTCGCTTACGAATTTTTCGGTCTTCGATTTGAAGGTACTCGTCATGTCGCTCATGTGACGTGACGCCACGTCTGCGGATGTTTCAGATTTTTCTTTGTTTTTTTCTTTTTTCGTGTTACGGGATAAGTGAGCTTGTGTCAGCAAATATTTTTGTTTTTTTTGTTTTTTTTTTCAAGAAGAAAGAGACAGAAAACAGAGGAGATATGTTCGTGTGTGTAAATAAAGAAGAAAGATTATGAAAATAGTGATAGAAGAAATTACAATGGAAGATTAAATAGGATGGAAAACGAAAAATAGAAAATGTATAAAAATCAAGCCGAATTAAAAAAAAAAAATAATTCGTCAAAAGTGATGAAATTAATATAGAGGTATAAAAAGGTGTGTGTGTAACGTTATAATGATGACAATAATAATGATTGGAACAATGTATATGAGAGTAAAATGAGAAACGCAGTTATTTTTTGATATTAAAGCGACATGAAACACCATCTACGAATATAATAATTACGATTTTGTATGCATCCGTCATCCAATCAACGTCATATTTTACAATAGCAACCGTATATGAACTGAAATAATTTGGCTATTGAGATCAAAATATCGACTCTTTCTTTTATCTTTTTTTTTTTTGGTTTCTATTCTTTTAACATTTAATATAAGAAAAAGAAAAGAAAAAAGAAGAAAAAAAAAATGCGAAATAAAAAGAAAAAAAAGATTTGATGAAAATGCCCTTACGATTGGCAGCCTTTTTGACGACATCGGTCCTCGACACGAAACCAAATTCCGGTGGTGAGCCAGGTTGCAAGATTGATTCGTCGTGCCTGGAAAATGGCTGCTGTTGAAACTTATTCGATTCTAGTTTGCTCGTTCTGATCTCATCGCGTAGCTGTGTCATCGATGTTTGTCTTTTCATGGTGGGTGGTGGTGGGCCAGTATCAAATTCCAACGGTGATACAACGTGTTCTTGTCTAACGGGAAGACTGCTGGACCTAACACTTTTACCAGAAGGTGGTTGAACTCTTCTGTATCTCGGATCCTCCGAGTCACTGTCAGCTGGTGCCCATTTAGGTCGGATTCTGCTTGAATCAACATCGCTCTCGTAATCGGATTCCCGAAACTGACCTTGTACAAATTTTTTAGGCGTTGGTACACGGTAATAAGATTTGGGTTGTTTTTGGGTTTTAGTTGTATGATCAATCGGTGATCCTAAATCACTCGTAGTACTCTTCTGCGTATCACCAAACTTGATAACTCGACTGGTTTGTTCAACGGTGACGATTCTTCTACTGTTTTCCGTCGATTCGTCCATCCTTACGGTCTTCCTCGTTTCCGTACCAATCGCGTTATGATAAGGCATACCTGCGCGTGCTTCGTAATACGTTTCTTGACCTTGGGGCGGAGCGTATGCAATTTCAGGCGGTGAACCAGGTAACAAAACTTGTTTAATCCTAGTCGGTGTGACAATTGATCTGTCTTCTATCCGATTATCTTGCTCGAAATCTTTCATCGTCGATGTTCTTTTATCGTAACTCGATGACGAGGTTTCTTCGATTATTTTATCAGCTGGGCTTGACACGATCGGTTCCTTAAGTTTTCCTAAGTAGAAAATATTTCCCGGGTTTGACCCTCGTACGTGGATAATATTCGACAACAAATTTTTTATGAACGTCGGGAGTTTTCGTATTCGCTCATTTGCAATTTTTTCTTTCATTAATTAATTAATTAACATTAACCATTCGTCGTACCACCCCCGCATGTTGCGTTGCGTTGCGTTGCGTTTTGTTTTCGAGTTTAAAAACGATTTATATTTTTTTTTGTTTTATTTTTCTTTTTTTCCCCGAGGAAATCAATCTCGCAAAGGACGAAAGTTAAAAAAATTATTATTGTATCGATCGAGAACGAAGAAAAAACATGGAAGAAGAGAATAAAGAAAGAAAGAAAGAAAACAAAAAAAGAAAAAAGCGGGAGAAGAAAAGTGCGGATGATGATATTGGATGTAATAAAAGTTACATACGTTGAGATGCTTTTTTTTTAGAAAGATAAGCGGGTGTTAAAACCTAACGTACGTACTTAGAGAGTAGCCAAGAAGAGTAAAGATAGATAGAGACAAGCGAAGCAGAGGAAGAAGAAGAAGATAGGAGAACTTGTCTCGTGAGGTTTACAACGAGAGGAGAAGAAGAAAGCTTGCCGGGAGGTGTCTACTTGTTGTAAGCTGGAAAAAAGTTGCAAAGTAAGAGTCCTATTAGGGTCAACTTCCAATTAAATGTTCACCTGTTGCGAACGAGATTCGTTTTTATATCCTGATTGTACTGACCTACTACGAGTTATATTTTAACAACAAAAAAACAACAAAAAATCCCATGAAAGATTATCCCATCACCGTACATAGTATTACTATTATTATTATTATTATTATTATTATTATTATTATTATTAAAAAAGAATGAAAATGTAAGTTAATGGAAATAAAAAATGAAAATCTAATCTAAGGAGTACTACTTCTAAACCGTAACGTTCAATGTTTTTTCAATTATTGTCATTATTTTTCTATATAGAGACGTTTTTAAATAAAACTATAATGAGTTTGTTATATACGTCTCTAACGGATTGGACAAATAAAATCATTAAATTGAATTTAACAAATACCTGGACCAGTTAGAGTAGGTTTCACTGGTTTAAAAGAACGATCGTCGGTCTCGACTGTTGTTCGGGGTTTCCATACTGACGATATTCTACCATCGTAATCGCTTTCGTAATCGCTCTCGCGAAATTCGCCCTTGACAAATCTGGAAGGGCTTGGAGAGGGTCCATGTACCTTGCGGGTAGTTTCCATTTTACGATGGGAAGAATGATCCGTGGTAAAAACTGTCTCCTGTTCAAAACAATCAAATCAAATATCGTACTTGAGATAATTCAATTAATTCTAAACAAACGAGAATTACGTTTAACTAGCAAATCTTAAATTTCATTTCATCTACGCCAGAGGTGTCCAACCTTTTGGTTTCCTAACAAATTTTATTCATCAAAAATTTGTTCAAAAATTAAATATAAATAATTATATATAAATATCATTGTTTCTTAAATAACTTTACGATTGTAAGTTGGACAACCCTGACCTACGCAAAAAAAAAGCACAAAACGATTAACTAGAAAAAAACAGGTAATCTAAACACAGATAAACATAGATTACTATTTGTATGCACTAAAAACAAGAAAATAATCTTCGGATAAAGCATATCTCTCTTTCATGCATAAAAATATCACTCCATCCTAATTAATACTGTCAATAATATTTCTATAATGTTAATCAATTGATATCTTGGGGGATTCAATTGTTAATTGCTTGCCGAGGAATACAAAATAATATACTTCTACAAATTTGCACTAAAAAGAACTAACACACACGCACACACATACATATACACACCCACGCAAAAAAACAAACAAAAAGACCCAGAAATACGTCGTCGAACCTTCGCAGTTTTTAATTTAGTAGGCTCGGTTCCACTCGATGAAGAATATGTCTTCTCGACAAACGACGTTCTCTGCTGAGGGGCAGGTTTTTGACTAGGAAAAGAACTAGGAAAAGAACTAGGAGATGGAGTAGTAGTAGTAATAGTAGTAGGAACGAAAGATGATACTTCTTTTTTCTGTTGTTGTTGATGACTGTGATAACTTTTACTTTCAAAGTATTCGGATTTGCTCTCGGAATATGACGTACGAGATTCCATATGCGAACTGCTAGCTGAACTACTCGAACCATCGTGTTTGCCAAAGCTTTTTTGAATCGTAATATTTGATGCTTTCTGTTGCAACGGTTCATCGGTATCCGCCATGTAACCGCTCTCTTGTTGGAAAGTTTTGACCTTGAATTTAGGAGACTCGGGTTTCTTCGTTGGTGGAGATTTAGGTGGCTGAGGTTTACTGGTTGTTGGTTGAACGTAAATCGGCGGGGAACCTGGTTTTAAAACAATCGGTGGAGTTTGCGGTTGACTCGGTTGATATTTCGGTAGTTGTTGTTGTTGTTGCTGTTGTTGTTTCGTTTCCCTTTCGTGACGTTTGAATGTTGTTTTCTTATACATTTTCTGTTGCGATTCTTCGGTCAATAGAGATTTGGACGGGCCTGAGAATTCAACCGGGGGTGTGTCAAATTTGGATGGTGGTAATGGTTCGGGTTCGGTTGATCTTGGTCTAACGGTTTGTTTGGAAACTGGTGCTTGTACTCTGCGATAACGTGGCTCTTCGCTGTCGCTTTCGTACGGCCGCCATTTTGGTTTAACGTGAATATCCATGTCCGATTCGTAATCACTTCCGAAAGTTCCTTTAACAAATTTAGTTGGCGTCGTTACAGGTGGCACCAGTTTCGTGACCGGTTTCGTTACAGTCGGTGAGGCTGATGGTTTAAACGGAAATGCTTCTAAATTATCCAGAGGTAATTGTTTAGCGGGTAATGGTGGTGGGGTGATTCTAACATCTTTGGGTGGTAAGACTGGTGGTGGTTCTTCCTTTTTTTGGGCAACCGATGACGGTATAGTTCTAATAACACCCGGTGGTGGTATCTTAGCCGGTTTGGTCTCCAATGACATTTCTAAAGATTTCTCGATTTTGTCGATTTTTTTCTCTTTCATCATCGGCGGTGGCACGTAGCCAATTTCCGGCGGTGGGCCAGGTTCTAAAATAACCGAATCATACGAATAAGAAGATTCTGTCTTCTTCGATGATTCTTGACTAGGTACGAATATTTTTTTCGGCGGTTCGACACTTTTGACCAATCCGGGTGCTTTTAAATCCGTACCAACCGACCATGGACTCTTCAAAGAAAATTCTTCAACGATCTTTTCCGAACTCGATTGTTTCTTTACGTCGCATTCCGAGAGATACTTTTCGTGCATTGATTGTTCTTGAATCGTATTGATAGCATGATCGACTTTAATCGTTTCAGCTTTGTAAATGATCGGTGGTACCTTAGGCGGGGACGGTGCTCTTTCCACAATTTTTTCCATGGATTCCTGTTTAGAACTCCAAGAATGTTTTTCCAAAGTACTAGATGATTCTACACTAGTCTTTTTGATACCACCATCTGCCGTACGTTCGGTTTCCTGTTTAAATTCTTTCGTCGAAGTTTTGTAATCGTCAGTAGGAAATTGTTTGATCACCGTCGGAGTGGAATCACTCGGTGGTGGTGGTGTTGGTGGCCAAGATTTTCGCGTTGCTTCCGTATTCTTCTTTGCCCATGATTTTTCCATAGCTAAACCATCGACCGAGGGTCTTGGCGATATAGATCGTAATATTTCTTGATGACTGGACGCAGCTGAGTGACACCTGTATTCGGAAATATCCGTGGATACGTGAGATCTAGTTTCCACGTCTGATGACGATGACCAAGGTCTGCTAGGTGAAACTGATCTGATGATACTCGCTGCTGGAACGAACTTTGGTGACTCTATTTTATCTTCCTTCAACATTTTATCATCCTTTTTCTCATGTACATCCTTCTTAATGCACACTTCTTCAGCAACTTCCTTTTTATCTAACTCAAATGGCGGTGGTGGCATCATTGATGGTTTCTTTACAACCTTAGGACTCTCTAAAACCTTTTGCGGAATCGTTGGAAATATTTTAACACCGCCAATCGGTGCATCTATCGGTGATAAAGTTTTCTCGAACGATTCTTGAAGTTGTTTGGCCTTGATCGGTACCTCAGGACTCTTTTTTTTAATCTCCTCGGGTTTAGGCATGTATCCTATTTCAGGTGGTGGTTCCGGTACTAGAGTGAATCCTTTCATCATCATAGTTTCACTACTTTCCGATTTCGTTTCTAATCTCGAAAACGTTGATCCACTCTCAATCGGTGAACTGGATACGGTGATATCTTCCATAATCGTTTTTTTAGTATCCAACAATGGTGATTTGTAATCCGAATACGGGAAATCGAATAATTTATTATCAACCCCACGGGATGAGGATCCGTGTTCCAACTTGGTGAAAATGTCTTGGACGGATTTCTTAGTCGTTTGAAAATCCATCGGTTTGGGTTCGGGCTTTTTGATCTCCTGATACGCGGTTGATCGTTCGTAACTTTGAGTTAATTTTCCAACTTTAATCTCGTGACCCTTTCCATCGGTATCCTCGGTCAATTTGATCATTTCCTTCGGTCCCTTGGGTACACTTTCACTCTCCTTCGTAATTGATTCGAAAAAACTTAACGCATCCTTTTTCGCGATAGTCGATGTCTCTATATTTTCGTTTTCGATTTTCGTTTGTTCTTCCACGGTGGCAGCAGAAGGCGTTATTGGTTCGACATACTTTGAAATGAAATCTTCTTTAGCAACCTTTTTTACCGTGGTCGTTGGCTCGGGACGAGCTTTCGGTTCGATTATCGACGGAGTCTTGTGTTCCAATTTCATGTGAAACTTTTGCTCCGATTTAGTTTCCGTTTGATGGGATTCAAACGTTGACGAAATGGTTTCCGATCGACACGTTTTCATTTCTGGAATTTCTTCGATAACTTCAGTTTTACGGATTGTGGATAAGGAAGATGGTGGTGGTAATGTTGTTGTTGTTGTTGTTAGTGGACTAGGAGTTGGAATAGTTTTTAATATTGAACTTGGTTGGATCGTTGTCATCCCTGTTATCTGGTCACTCTTCAATGTTGTCGTTGCTGACGGTACATCAACCTTTTGCACGTCAGGCTACGTACAAGTATACACATTCTTTTTTATACGATCAATAATTATATCGAATTTTTGTTCATAGAAAATATGTAACATGTTCTAATGTATCAAATACAATCCCAGATAATATAACTTACCTGGATAATCTTTTTATCTTGAACATTCTCATAGATAACCGTTTTGTGTACTTCCGTCATGGTGTCAGGTGTAGGCTCAAAAACAGCAAAATCTGCTATACTTTGTGCTTCCCCGCCAGCATTGATCGCACGTACCATATATTTTCCAGCGTGTATTTTCTCAGCTGGAAATATTAATAATGTATTATAACACTTAGAAGAAATGAATATGATTTGATAAGAATTGAAAGAACCAAATTTATATTTATACCTTTATCGATCTGCAGTATATAACAATTGCCTTGTTGTCTTATTCTCAATGTTGGTGGTTGTTCCTTGATAGGAATATCATCTTTGTACCAAGTCACTGTAGGTTCTGGTGTTCCAGTAATTTCAACTTCCATAAGAACACGATCACCACGTTTGACTACTTGTGCTTGCAAACGTCTACCAAATACAGGTGGGAAGATTGTTTCTGAATGAACAACACGAATAATTTGTTACTTTCGTAATCGTAATTTATACGATTTGTATTTTTCATTGTTATTGGGTTACCCACTTTTGACGACAAGATCAGCAGTACTGCTCGCCGAACCAACCTCATTGTTGGCAGTGCAAGTGTAACGTCCGGCATTTTTCACGTTGACATTTTTCAATTCCAACCTTACGTGATTGTGAGCATAACTCGTCTTGGCACCGTCCTTAGCTTGCAATTCCTGTCCGTTCTTTGACCAAGAAATATTCGGTTGCGGGTAGCCTATATATAATTCAATGGGCAGCGACACGTATAGTTATTAATAAATCTTATGAGATAATTTGAAACAAATTACGATATTAAATTAAAATAGAAAAATCTTCGATTAATTATATTTGAAAGTATTTTCATAATAATTGATTACAACGCGTCTACTATGAAACCACGCTAAAGTGCAATGACCAAAACTTTTTGCCAACATTGTGGAACATTGACAATTGCAATTCGTAGCAAAAGATTTGAATGATTCAAATGTATGTAATATTTTGTTTTTCTCACCGTCGACGATTCCTTCGAGAATGATATCAGCACCTTGATCAACTATCATTCCCGTTAACGGCGATACAAATCTAGGCGCCGTTGATTTTCTACTTGGTTTCTGTACTTGCGCAATTTTCGGGTCACGTTTTATACCTTCCTCACCTTGCGACACCACAACGGTTTTTTCTTGACGAATTTCACCAGGTTGATCTTGGATAATCTTTTCGAATTCCTCGATTTTCTGTGACTGATAATTCAATTCTTATTCTATTTTAATTGATAACAAAATAATATTGGATATCGTTCTTATTTTAAAACCAACAATGAAAATCAATTTAATGAAATACTTTCTGTAAGAAAGTGTAATAATAATAAAAAAATAATAAATAAAGTAAATAAAATTAAAATGTCAAAATCGTTGACACTTTGAATTACGTATGACAATTAGTTTTTAACACACCTATTATAGTTACGATACATTTAAATTTGCAGTCAGATTTTCTAAAACCCTGCCTAATACTAAGAGATTGTTTTATTGTTTAACGTAAAAATATTTTTACAACAAAAACATCTTATTTAATTATGCTTTAATGTGTACATTACCTAATCAAAATGCATAAAAATTTTGATACCACGCACAGGTTGACGAAACAATTAATCAGTTAATTCGCCGAGTAACTGATTTTATAAAAAAAAATTTTCTGATCAGAATGATATTATAAAGAAAATATATTACCTGAACAACGGGAGGTGCATTATTTTCAGAAGTTGATTGTTCTGTACTATGAACAGTACTTTTCACAGTAACACTGGTAGGTTCCTGTCCAGGTGTTCCCGTTGACGATGACATCATCGATGATATGAATTCCTTTTTCGTTGATGTATGAGTTGTTTTTGATTCCGTAATGGTTTGTGACATTTTAGTTAAAATTTGACTACCCGATCCAGCCTCGTCCGACATTTTTTCAGCCGAAAAATGTTTTTCGCTGCTACTTGCCGCGTGCATGTCTTCGACAGGTTTTATTTCAACCAACTCTAGTATCCTTTCTATACCTTCCTCCCTCTTCGGTTCTGTACCTAATAATGATGAGGATGATTAATTCAGTTATCATTAGATCAAATCTATCATTGTGTCGTTTATTAATACTTGACCTTGGAATAAAACAAATTACAAAAATTACTCATCGTATCGCGTGATCATTTTTTCGATTTATAACAATCCAACAATATAAATTTCTAAAGAAATTTAACGAAATTTTGTGAATAATCTTGTGTTTAGATTAATTCATTGAAATTTTGAAAAATTGTTACAAGTTCGATTTTAAAAAGATAATGAGTTATACAAAAAAAAATACAAAAACAATTGTGATAAATGTTTCGTTTGTGTATTTTTTTTTTCTTTTTTAAATAATTGTTATCGTATATAATAAAATTCAATGTGTCACCCGAGTTGCGTTACAACAATTGTGAATAATTTTCGGATCATGAGTATATCAAAATAAAAACGTTGAATAATATCTTAAAATAAAGATAAATGAATCATATCGTACTATTTTGAAAAAGAATATTATACGACGAGAGGGGTTAGTATATCGATAGTTATTTGTTGTTTGACAGTGGAATCTATAAATGCATCGATTTCTTTCAAATCACGAATGTATTAATAGTTGGCACGATTTAATCATACGCAATAGAACGTCTGCTTAAATTCAAATGTTAGAATTTGTCGTTATTGCGTAACTCAAATCATAGATACACATACATATATAAATTGTAAAAATATTTCACAGAAATGAAGTTAAATAAATTTACAATTAAATACAAAAATTGAAGAAATAGAAGAGAAAAAAGAAAAAAAAACAAACAAATTGAATAAGAAACATAATATCCCTATCTATTTGTCAAACGTTTCTAATTTCTAATTTATCCTCTATTCGAGTGAAACCAAACGCATTGGCCAGTTACCAAAATGCATAAGATTTAAACTAACTAAAAGATCGGGGAATGCATTTCGATGTTATCTAGATCGCAATATGCAAATCTGACCTGTCCTGGATAAGTTAAATTAATCGTAGGAAAACGTTGTAGGCGTTGATTCATATTAAACGTATTTTCATATCGGAATTCTTGTAAACTAGATTCTCTTTAATAAGATTTATAGGAAAGAAAGGAAAAAACAAATAAAAATCCAGAAATTTTGCGTTGTTTTTTTCTTAAAGAAACCGAAGACACGAGCAAAGAAAAAAACTGTCTATCAATTCTTCGCACGTTTGTAATCATTTATCAAGATTCAATGCAGGTAATACTTTAATAGGATTTTAACACTCAGAAGAAGGGTCACTTAAATTCCCTGGGTTAGCGACTCTATACTAAGCTACGTATTGGGTATTCGTGCCGACAAAAATAACACGGTTTCTACATGTATTCTGTTAGTGTACGCGCACGTAGTAGTAATAGTAGTGCATTTGAAAGAAATAAAAAAAAAGAAAAAAATACGTAGGATTGTGGTATTAAACTTGCAAACGTATTTAACATAGGAAAAAAAAAAAATCACGAAAGTGTCCTACGTTACATTATCATGATCTATTTTACTTTTTTTCTTTTTTTCTTTCCTCAATTCATATATCATTAGATTATCAATAATAATTATTTTGATGATGTAAAAATTCGAAAGGAGTGATTGTAAACAAAAAAAAAGAATAATAAAATGGCAATTTTGTAATCGTGTAAGAAAAAAAAGAAAAAATAATCTACTTATAGTGATGACTCAAAAAATAAATGTCTCGTACAGCCTATCGAAAAATATAATACGGAAAAGAAGAAATTCTCGTGTTCAACTGCACCCTAAGGTTAAAAATAAATTGGTGATCGTATTTAAGAGTTGCGCTTGCGCTTTGTGTTAACTCACCCACAATATTGGAATCATTGGTGTCTTTCGTTGTCGAGTTTCAATCAAAATTGACCGTGTAATTAACTTGTTTTATTAAACCGATACGAGTATTACAACAATCTTGAAAAAATTAGACACGATTTTATTCGGATACAAGATTTCTGATAAAAAGAAAAAAAGAAAAGACAAACCAACCGATTCCTTCTTTCAAAAATAGTGCTGGACCCTATATCAAATTTCAAAAAACGGTGTCACGGCAATTGTGTGTCACAATGTCGCGTTCGTCGTTACAATTATAAAATATTGAAAAACTTGAATTGACTTGACTTTTGCGTTACTTTCATTCTCGTGAATGAAATTTTCATCGATAAGTATATTATTATAATACTTGACACGAAAATAAAATGTATTAATAACTCGCGTGACACCTTAGCACCGTTTCGTTTTATTCGATTATTATATTTTGGCATTTCTTATTCGATTTAAAGGGGTGCAACAGACTCGATGATAAGATTTTACAACGCGGAGAAAAATAAGTAGGCAAATAAAATTAAATTAAATTAAAATAAATAAATAAATATAAATAAACTCACCGATTTCTAATTTGGCGTTGCAAGTGGCCTTACCGGCGGTGTTTTCCGCCACGCAGGATATTGTTCCAGCATGCGAACTTCCGGTTTCTGGTATGGTCAATACCTGCCGATCGCCACTAACGGAAACCAAGAAATCTTTTCCATGGACAGGTCGATCGTTGAACAACCACTGAATCTAAATATCGAATTAAAAAATATACTTCTTTTTTTGTTTAAATACGTTTTTCTATTTTTCTCGTTAGATTTATTTCGTATTGTGTTTGATTATATATTCGATATATATTTATTTAATCAACGAATCATTTTTCCCGATGGATGAATGGATGAATGATTCGAACGACGACAAGTCGAACGAACTTCTGCCGAAAAGTTTCTTCTTTCCGTTCCGTAAACTCCTCGCTCACTCGCAGATTTTCAAACGTGATACATCGGTACAAGGTTTAAATATAACCCGGTAGCACGAAATTACTCTTGGTCGGTTACCTCCTAACAGTCTAGCCAACTTTCTATAACTACTACTCGATTCGAGATATATCGAAGAAAAGATTCTTTTCATTCGTAACATCAGATTTGACCTTCTAACATCGATTAGTATTGTTTATAACGTTGATCGTAAGTGATCCACAATTATCGATAATTTTTCGTCGTTAATTGAACGTATAAATGGATACGAAATATTTCGTCATTTTTTTTACTCAGTTAATATATAATATATATGTAGGATTCGTGAAAAAATTGGGCCGTTTGACTGACTGGACCACCGGGACTCGAACCCGGATCTTCCGCTTTCCGGACGACTGCTCTTTAACCATTGAGCTATCCAAGGTCCACCGTCCAATCTCCTCACGAATGCCTATTTAAGTTTAACTTGGAAGCGCTCGCATCCCACATCTATATGTATTTTATTATTTAATTAATTAATAAAAATATGATTATATAAGATTTACCTTAGGTACGGGTTTCCCAATAACGATGCATTCAAATTTGGTTGACACACCTTCCGGTACGTGTCTGTTAATAAATCTTTCTTTGAAACTAGGTGCTATCAATTTCTCTTCCATTTTGACGAATTCTTCTTTTTTCCTGAAGTCGGTCAACGATCGAACGACCAATCTGGCAAAAGCTTTAGCCTCACCGCTAATATTCGTGGCCTTGACTACGTAATTACCTTTGTCTTCTGGTATCGATGATAAAATCTTCAACGTAATCGTACCATCTTCTTTTTCTTTTATCTATTGTATCAACAATAATAATATATTATAAATCAATTAATTGATCGAGAAATCTCGAATGATATATAAAAATATATAATAATCAACACGACTCACCAATATTCTATTATCCGTTATGATTTCATTATTATCAAAGTACCATTTAACTTCTGGTTTTGGTTCCCCTGTCACTGCACATTCAAAACTTGCATCCTCTCCCTCGGCTACCAAAGAATCGGTTGGCAATTTAACGAATTTCGGTGGCGAACTTGGTACCGTTGAAGAAACGGGTACTTCTTTCTTATCCTTCGAATCCACCTCTTCCGAATTACGAGAAATTCCTAATTATAATATATAATACTTGGATGAAATCAATTTTAGATCTAACAAATCGTATAAATCAGTTTTCTAATTTGACTTACGTAATACTTTTAATGTACATTGACTAGACGTTTCACCACCAGAATTAATTGCAACTACTTTGTAGACACCGGCATCGTCCACGTAAGCTTCGTGAATAATCAAAGAACATTTGTCACCTTGGAATAGTAATTGAAAATCTGCCGACTCTTTTACGGGTTTATCGTTGTGATACCAGATCACCTAAAAAATATATTTCGTTGATATTAAAAATGGATTTTACAATAATGTCGAAAAACTAATAACATTTATTTTGTAACATAAATTATTTCATTCGAATTAAATCATAATATCAATGTTTTTCACTTTTAAAACCTTTTGAGTTTTCACTTTCATCATTATGAATAATAATAATGATATTAATTGACACAAATAGAAGAGAAATTGGATTAAATGAATAAACAATTACCTCAGGTTCAGGTTGTCCAACTATAACGCAATCCAATCTTACAGCGTGTCCTTCGAAAACTTCGTGATCCTTTAAACGTAGTTGAATCTTGGGTTCTGTTGGTTCCATGTCGCTGCAGGCAAATTCGGAATCGCTTGTTTCACGACGAAGTAATCCTTTAACCGATACGTTGCAGGAAACACTGGCATCACCAACATCATTTTTAGCTGTCACCGTATAACAACCGGCATCTTTTGGAAATGCTTCAGAAATGATCAAACTTGTTCGACCACTCTCCGTTTGAATCTGAAACAATTAACGAATGAAAAATATAATTCGAATGAACAAGTAACAGAAAAGAAAAAAAGAAAAACATATCAGAATCAACATTTTTCTCATAAGAAAATAATTACTTTGGTGTGAGTGGTCTCATCGATCGGTTTTCCATCGTGGGTCCAAAATAATTCTGGCATTGGATTACCGGTAGCTTCGCATTCCAATTTGACTCTTTGTCCTGCTCTTGCCATAGCGTTGGACAATGGTGTCAAGAAGTATGGTTTTTCCGTAGACGTTTCTATGGCTATAACATTAAATATTACGTTTGATCTTACAATTAGAATACGAAATTCTATGATCCAATAAATATAAAAATAATAAAATAATCAAATTGTATATCACATTAAAAATAATATGATCGAATAAATAACAATAATAATTGTATATGATCAAAAAACAAGGAAAAAAATTATATAATCATATTAAAAATAATATGATCCAATAAATAAAAGCTTACATTCTACATTAAGCACAGCAGAAGTAGACACTTGTCCAAGCTTATTGGTAGCTTTGCAAGTATAAATTCCTTTATCGTCTAAGAATACTTCTTCAAAACTCAAACAAGCTTCCCCATTGTTATATGTTATAATGTAATCGGGAGAATTATCGATATTGGTTTCGTTTTTGTACCACTGAACTGTCGGTAATGGATTTCCTTCAACTGTACATTCCAATCTATGCGAAGTACCTTCAATTGCAGTAGATTGTTTTAATTCTTTGACGAAAACAGGAGGATTCGGTTGTTCCTCGGGTGCAGTTTCTAGAAACAAAAGAAAAAAAAAGAAAACAAATTATTTGAATAGAAATTTGAATAGAATTCACACACACACACACACACACACACATATTTGTTAAATTTAATTAAATATTAATACTTTTATTATTACCTTTTACCGTTAGCGTTGCAGATGTTTCAGCAGATCCAAGATTATTGAATGCCTTGCAAGTAAATCTTGCAGAATCCTCGGCAAAAGTTTCTTCTATCGTAAGAGTACAAATTCCTTGATGGAAAGTTGTAAGATAATCGGGATTATTCAAAATTGATATTCCATCCTTATACCAAACAACTTCTGGTATTGGATATCCGATTAAACGACACTCGAAAGTAAATCTTTCACCTTCCTGAACGGTTGCATCGTTCAAAGGAATAGTAAACTCTGGGGATACCTTTTGTTCAACTTCGTGCACCATTGTTTTATGGGATTCTTCGATTATCGTTTGCTTAGGTGGACTTGGCTCTTTTTGCACGATCGGTACGATCTTTTCTATTTCCATCTAAAATACAATTGAACGATTCAATTTCATTCAATTTATAATTGTGGTGTTCATTATTGCGATATGTGTTGTCTAATGTATATGAAAAAAATATATATTTAATAACAAGTACAACTAGATCAAAATAACGTTCAAAAAGAATTTCTAACCCGTCCAAATTTCCTAAGATAGCTATTTTAATATATTTAATAATTTATTTCATAATATGAAATATAAAATATAAAATAATAAATTATAAAATCAATTTTTTTTCTATATATATTATACACACACATACACAGACACATTTATTTGATATATTTTATATATTATATATATATTTATATTCGTATATTTTCGTACCTTTTGCAAAATATGAATTTCCTTTTTCGTAACAGCCGATGTATGAGTTTCGTGAATATATTTTTCATCCGTATCATCAAATTTATCCGTTTGAGCTGATACAGAAAATAACGTTGGCGGTGATGGTGGTATCGGTGGTGTTGATGAAACTTTTTGAGCTTCGATCTTAGCAAGTTGTTCTTCTTTCAATCTGTTGGCTTCTATCTCGGCACGTTCCAACGTTTCGGCGGCAAGTTTTTCCGCAATTTTTCTCGCATTTTCAGCTTCCTCCCTGGCCGCCTCGGCAGCTGCCATTTCTATTTTAACAGCGTTTAACTTTTCGTCGGCCTCTAATTTTTCCATTCTCAATTTTTCCCTCAAATCTTCGGCATTTTGTAAATTTTGAATCAACGTGCGCAATTCCGACGAAATAACGGCGAACGAATCTAACATTTGACGATTTTCAACGATGACTTCGTTGAATTGCGGTAATCTGTCGATGCCAAACGTAATCGTCGACAATTCTTTCAATCTTTCGATTCTATTCTCTTGATTTTGTTCACCAGGTTTCAAATAATTGTCGATCTCTTCGAGCAAATCCATAGCATCTTTCGGAACTTTCACGCTAGTTGCTTTCCTGGCAATTACTATCAAAAGTTTACCACCCTCTCTGTACCATTCTTTGGCTTCTTCCAATAATTCGAAATATTGTATACACAAGGCCATACGTTTTTTAATATTATCCATGCGCAATTTCAAATCCCTCAATCTTTCCTTCAACGATGTCAAATCGTTTCTAACGTGTGGGGTAGAAATTACTATGGTTTCTTCCGTTGTTCTAACAAATACGTCTATTCTTTGTTCCAACATCTATAAAATTGTATAGAACAACAACAATAATAATAAATATTTACTAAAAAAATTCGTGCACTTATTTAATTACAAATTGTGTTACAAACCGCAATAATGGTTTGTAGTATAAATTTTATTTGAAAATATTAATTAAAAAAAAAAATATAAAAATGCACGAAGAACTTTTGATTCGTCCTAATAGATATTTGATTAGATCATTTCTCTTACCGTAATTTAATATTCCACGAATTAATAATAGCAACGATAACAAAAATAATCTATTAAATTATTTGTATTTATTTTTTTTTTGATTGAAATTACAACTTACCGTCATAGTTGCCTCGAATTGACTGAAAGCACCGGCCGCCGTTTTGGCAGCTTGCAAATTTTCGTTAAATCTCGCATCTACGGTTTGCAATTGATCGTTCAAATCGCGCAAATCCGAATCGATGCGCGAAAGATCCTCGCCGAATATGCAAATTCTACGATGTTCCTCGATGCGCGTTAACGTTTGAACGGTAAATGATTGAAAAGGTGAAACAACGTTGTCCAATGCTAATCTCAGTTTGTCGATATCCTGTAAAGCAGCTTCCGGTGGTTCCAATAATTTGATCTTACCGATGACTACTTCAATTTCCGATTGAATACGTTTCAAAGAATCCGTAATTGTTCGTTTGATGATTTCAAAATCATTCAAAACCGAATCCACGTCGTACGATTTCGAATAAGACGTAACATGATCGACTTTATTTTTAGCCTCTTCTATTTTGTGTTCCAGCTCGTGAATATTTTCGAATATTGAAATTAATGACGTCAACAAATCTTTGTAATTATCAGCCGTGGAATGCAATTTTTCGTACATCTGTGATAACCTTTCTGCAATTTGTCGATCTACGTGCATCTCACCTGGTAAATTAACGAATGCGATATTAAAACAAAATTATAAATGATAAATCTTCAAAGATGAAAAAACTAAAAGAATTAAAATATAAGAGTGTTTTCCACCTTTTTCTACAAGATTATCAATACTTTTAATTCTTGAATCTAATTCGTCAACGGCTTTGTTTAATTCGGGTAATATACGTCTTTTGGATCCTTCCAAATCACGGAGTATTGAATCAACTCGTATCGATTGACACGTTATAACTGGATACAATTGTTCGCCAAATTTCGAAACCCATTCTAACGTCTGAAATGTTCAATTACAAAAATATAATACAATTATTTGAATATTTGAATTTGATACTTTATACGTATCGTTTATTATCAAATTTTTGAAGTAATTTTTTTTTTGGATCAGAAGAATTGATTTTTATTATTATAAAACGAGTAGTAATTATTTTCCAATATCGAATTATATAAATCAAATAAAATGAAACAAAAACAAACGAATCAACCAACCCTAGTACTTTCTTCGATTTTTCGTTCATGTTCGATTCGTCGTTCCCTCAACGTCTTGATAGTCGTTTGCCATTTTTCCCAAGATTCCGTGATAGTCAATTGCTTATTTGCAAAGATTTCCAACAATGTTTGCACGCACAAACATGCTCTCGTTACATCCAAATACGGATCATTTATCTGAAAAATAAATATCAAAAATTAATATAATAATAATAATAATATTCATATCAAATCAA
Organism: Polistes fuscatus; assembly: GCF_010416935.1. Lineage (NCBI taxonomy): Eukaryota > Metazoa > Arthropoda > Insecta > Hymenoptera > Vespidae > Polistes > Polistes fuscatus. Next base: position 9,668,348 of record NW_025113151.1, on the reverse strand, counting down.
ATTCGGAGGGAAAATAATTGTGCAACACGATTGAAATATTTAATCTAAATGAATTTGTTGTCAAGTTACCTTGGCAGCTTCGTCTAGAAAAACTTTGCCACTGTTCGACAATCTTAAATAAACCGGTTGAAGTGTTTTCCATTTGTTAATCAAATCCTCGATTTTGGATTCGTTCAAAACGTCATTACAATTTTCCAAATTATTCTCAAACGATTCTATTTTATTCCTCAATTCTTCAACGATCTCGTGAAACTGTACGTAAAGATAACCAAAATCTATCCTACGTGCAACGATATTCTTCGTTTTACCCCAAGAATTTTGCAACTCGACGATCTTCGTTTGAAATTCACGTCTTTGCGACTCGTCCAATCTTTCCCTTATCGGTAATATCTCAAATTCCAAATGTTCCACTTCGTTGTTACGTTTTTCTAAATCATCCAAAAGTTGACTATGAAGTTTATAAAAATCATTAGCCATTGGCAGATCGCTGCCCATATCCTGATGACCTTGAAGAAAAGCATCGGCAATGTTGCTCAACCAAACGTGCAATTCCTCGTGTTTTTCCAAGAAAATATTAATCATTCTCGATATCTCAAGATTTTCTTCCTCGTTAGCGGTGCATCGTTGCAACAAACGTATCTTACGATTCTCGAGTTCTTCAACAGTACGTCTCACACCCTGTTAAATTGAACAAAAGACGACAAAAGGTATACACCAATTAGACAGACCTATTAAACGTTAAGATGCAATAATAATTAGACATTTAGAAATAATGACGTGACTTAACCTCAGCTCCGGGCGCACCTCTTCCCGTTATATCTAGCAATGCGTATCCTTCCATCAAAGGTTTAGAAGTAACATCCTCGATCGTGCTAACCATCTGACTATGGAAACGTGCTAAGCGTGTTGAAAACGGTGGATGTTCTGTCGTCACCAGTTGAATCTCCAATTGATCCAATTTCGTAATAGCCTAACGTAGATAAAGATCCAAATAAATCAAATATTATTTTATTAAATAATATCATTAAATATTTTAAATAATAAATTTATTATTTTTTAGATAGATAATTATCTAAAGTTCTAATATTTGATATAATATTTAGAAAAATAATATTTAATGTAATATTTAAAAAAATAATCATTCGTGTTTTAAATGAATATTAATAAGGAATACAAAATCTTAAATATATAAATATATATGGTGGTCCACCAACTATTAGCACCTAAATACAATATATTGAAATATTAAAAAATACATAATTTCAAATATATAAATATACAGGGTGGTCCACCAACTCTATTATAACACCTAAATACAATATTATATTGAGATATTAAAGTATACAAAATCTCAAATATATAAATATACAAGGTGGTCCACCAACTATTATACCACCTAAATACAACATTATATTGAAATATTAAAAAATACAAAATCCCAAACATATATATATTTTTCTACATATCAAAAAGATAAATAATGTATCAAGTTTAAATGTTATTATATACTTCAAAGTACTACAACGACTTAACTCGTCATCCTGAATTAAAAGGTTAAAAGGTAGAAGAGGAGGGGTAGGGTGTCATAGATTTGGTAAACTAAATCAACAACAAGATGACGTCATTTGAATGAACGATTTAGGTACTGACCGATCGTGCGGCCTCGAAAAATGCCACTGCTCTGTTCAACAATGTCTCATACTGATCCAAATCGTTGACATAATCGGCCGCAGCACCGAGTATAGCGTATGCTTGTTCGGTAGCTTGCTCGCCGGCAAAGTGTCCCGATGACACCAATCGTTCTGTTGATTTCGTAATCTTGATTGATCGATCTTGAAACTCCTGAAGGAAACAAAATTAAATGAATAGGACGTTTAACTTTTCTCCCCCGTTTATGTGAGAACAATTATTTTTCTTTTTTTCCATTTGAAAAAAGTTTCTTTTTATTTATATCGATTAAACGAGTTTAGAAAAAAAAACAAAAAGTACCTTAGCTTCGGTCTGCAATTTCTTCAATTCGAAGAGAAGTAATTCCGCGCTTGAAGACGTGTCACCTAACTGATCGCAACTGCTGGACAATGCTGAAATCCTATCGTTAAGAATCTCTTCCAAATCTCGTAGATCGGTAGCCAATAACGCAAGCGCAAGACATTGTTCCAATTGCGTTTTTCTACTACGAAAGGAAGCTTCGATCAAACGTCTTTTGTCGTGAAGATCCTCCAACCATCTTTCTACCTTCAACACGGCTGAAATTTAAACGAATGAAATCATATTTCTTTGCATTTATTTATCGTACATTTAGAAAAATCTTATCTATTGTAAAAATAATTGCATTCGTTATATTATTATTATTATTATTATTATTATTATTGTCATCATGTAATTTAATTATCAAATTATCGTATTAATATTATTTTCGTAATATCATCGTTATACAGTTATTATTGTCGTATTATCATTATTATGCTTTTATTATTATCATTCTTTTTTTTTTCTTCTTTCCCCCTAACAATCAGACAATTGTTTGGTTTACGATAAAATATCACGCGGACCACGGTCAAGCATGTTTCATTTATAACTTGTAATTCTATATGATTTCTTACATATTATTGCCAATTCTATATGATTTCTTGCATATTATTGTCATTATTACGATTGTTATGTACATTGTAGTAAGATTATTCAATCTAAAGATCCCCTCCCTAAGGCCCCACTTTATCTCCGCCTACAATTTCTCCCTACCAATAGGCTCATTACTAACCCCCACCACCATTTCTTTAGTTTTATTTCTTTCCTAAAAACAACTCGATAGGTTATGTATTTCAATTTACGATTATTATCGTACTACTTGAAAAAATCATTCTCAAATTCTACAAATTTCTTCATCTTATGTTAGAATCTTCAATTATATATCAAATATTAAAGTATCAATATATTATATAAAATTATCGAATTATTTATTATAATATTAATACGAGTTCTCATATTGAATTTAAAAAATAAAATAAATAAATAAAAATATAAAATAATATAAATATAAATAATATAAAAATAATTTTAAATATAAATGATCAAAAATATATCATAACAATGTTATCGAACAATTTACTTACCGTGATCAGCGTCAATTTTGATTTTATCCGGCCTGGAATCCAAAGTACCTTCGTTAGCAATTTCCTTTAATTTATCCAACAAAGTTTTTCCTTCTTGCAATGCACCCATCAATGCTTCGAGCATGGTCTTTCTGAGATCGTGTATCTTCGAAAGAAAATTCTTCACCGCTTCTATTTCGATTGGTAACAAATGATCATTGCATGCCATCTCGAGAGCTTTCATACTCTCTCCGCATTCTTCTGCTCGACTATTCAAACAAAATACAACGATTATTATCCTTCGTGATTATCCTAACTCTCTCTCTCTTTTTCTCTCTCGCAAAAAATTTTTAGATCCTGCTGATAATAATCGATATTGTAATACGTACCATTGAAACAATACGTTCGCATCGAGAATTTGTTTTCTTCTTTCCAACAAATCATTAACATCACGCCACGCTTGACCCAAAGTTTCCGCCATAGCTGCATAAATTTCAGCCCTTGGTCTTTGAGTTGATATCAATTGATCCGCTTGACGTAATAATTCTTCAACCGGACTTTGTTTACTCTAAATCGTCAAATATAAATCTATTAATATTTATTATTAATTTTTTGTTGTTTGCATTATCAATTTATTCATTAATTTTCTTTTTCTTTCTTTATTCTAAATTGACAAATATTACCAAAAAAAAAAATAAAGAACACGCAAGTATTCATACGTAATCGACATTTTTTATATTCATTATTATTGTTATTATTATTTACTATTTTTTAATTTCGTCAATTTTTCATTTACATCGCTTTTCATTCTAATTTTATTTTTGGGAGGGGTCAATTTTTAATACTCCCTTTTTTTTCTTATTAATTTCTTTTTTGTTCTCATTTACGATTTCTTAATTTCTTACCTGCAATCGCAAAAGAACTTCATTGTGAGAGTTGGACAATTCTGTGGCTTCTTTCACCGTAGAACCGAGTTTCGTTAATTCCGGTTGCACCTCCAATACTTTCAATCGTAACCATTCTCCACTCTAAATAAATAAAAAAAAAAGAGAAAAAATAAAAGAAAGATTATTTATATAACTGTCCGATATATATGATTTATCCTTTTATTCTTTTTAACGTATCATTTTTCGTGACCACATATTTTACGTACGAGACACGATTTCTAAAAAAAGAAACAAATATACGTGAATATTTAATACTCACCGATCATCGAAAATACATTTAAAAAAAAGTTACCTTTCGTAAAGTATAATCGTGGTAACCTCGAGAAATAGTAGAACGGATAAATAAGTTTTTATATTAGTCAAGTAAGTTAAATCAAATAATTGCATTTCATGCATACATATCTAATATAACGTGAATTCTGTCACATAAAGTTTCTTACTTCTTTTTTTTTTTTACTTTACGTATTTTTACCAATTGTAAGATACATACGATCATTATACTCTGTTACATTTTTTTTAAATGATATATAAAATAAAAAAATTTATTTCACAACGACACAATAAAAAAATTATTATTACGAACAATATTTTTTCCATTCTTTAAAAATCTTTATCTCGTTGAAAGATTTTCATTGAAATAACAATGAAATTAGCGTTTGAAAACCATTCTCGCATTAAAATGATCATTGGATCGAATAAACGAATAGTTTTCAACGTGAGATCTATTTCGATGGCACCTATAACAGACAAGCTGTTTTGTTTGATTATTCAACAACCGAAATACCACTCGTCCTAGTTTCTTTTTTCTCTCTATCTCTCTGTTTTTTTTCTTCCTCACCCTTTCCTTAGTTCCCCCCGTCACCCCCACCCCTTATTCTATTTGACGGTGTTCAATAACGAGCTCAGAAGCTCGTATAAATCTATCTAGCTTTCTATTCTTCCGTGATGGATGTTAAAATACTCAAATGCCCTCTCCCCTACCCCCCTGTACCCCTACGTTCGTTTTCTCAAATATAAGGCTTTCATTTAATGCAAGAAGATTTACGATTTACGATTTACTCACGCGTGTAACCTGGTGGTATTATAATCACTAACAATTATAATACGCGTTAGTTTAAAACGCGTATGCCAAGAACGAAAGTGGCACTATTTAAATTGAAGGGTACGTGTGTTGAGAACGACGCACAACTGCCATTTATGTAAATTTTCTTAACGATTATGAAAATATAATATGTTACTCTCCACGAGACGTTGAGTTGACGAATAATATTACCTTTTGACAGTCCTACACTCTGTATGTTTTATTTATAAGTATTTTAAACCAATTTTTAAAATATTTTCTAGAATAGTGATTTTTTTTATAAAAATAAATCCTAATATTCGATCTTTCATCAAAGTGTTCTGCATGTGTCGACATTTCACTCTGTAAATCTTGACATTCTTCAATTTCGATCTTTCACCTTAACATGTATATATTTTTTTAGCATAATTATTGGATATTCATTTTTCACAATTGTTTTCGTAATTTTATTAAGATCATTTTTGTTAAAAAAAAAATAAATAAATAAATAAATAAATTATTTAAGTATAGAAATCATATATATAATCGGATTGTCTGATTCATAGTGTATAATAACGCCTTCTATCACTATGCGAAATTTTATTACACGCATACGACGACATTGGTACTCCTTTGGTGATGACATCACGTTTCTCTCTCTCTCTCCTTATATTCTTAAAGTTTTATTTGTAGCTAGTAGTGTCGCGTCTCGTAGCCATTTTAAATACTTATTTTATATTCGTGCATGAAAACAAACCACTACCACCTTCTTTCTTCCTTTCTTTCTTTCTTTCTATTTTTTTTTTATTTTTTTATTCTCCATCAATCACTTTTCCTTGAAATTTATTCATCATTTTTCTTTCATCTGACTCGATCAAATGTAATATCTAATGTCAATTTATTTCAACAATATATTTGCGAATATCGAATTATTATAAAATCTTTTCTTTTCTATTTCTTTTTTTGTTTTTGGTTTATTCAAATATAAAAATTAAATTGAAGTATATTCGAGAGAATTCGTCAAAGATATTTCGTATCATAATTTATAAATATGAATATGTATAATATGAATCACAAAAGTTATTCGTACTCCCCCACCCCCACCCCTTGCTTCTTCCTGTAAATTTAAATTAATTCATATATATTTTAATTTCGTGTATTTTTTTTTCTTATTACGTTTTATTGTCACCTTTCCAGATAATTCATTACGTATTATTAATTCATATTTTATAAATGTATAATAATAATTTAAAATGTATAACAATAATATAATATAATTTTTAAAATGTATAACAATAAAATGTATTCATATTTAAATTAAATATTATTATTATTAGAAGAGATAGCAATATGATATCTATGTAGAACAATGTATAAAAATAAAAGAAAAAAAAAACCAACGCAAATTTATCTGGTCTCATGTGTATCATTAATTTCATTTCAGACGGTAGTACTCACTAATCAACTAACAATTAATTAAGATATCTAATGTCCGACGATACATTCTATAAATACACGGAAATAACACCACGTGTATATATTTCTTACTCTTCTTACATACACATATATTTACTACTTTGTATATACCTGCCTGCGTGTTCACGCGAGATAAAAAATTTGAAAAGAAGATCGAGAATGAGTAAAAGATAATAATTCCCTTAGAAAATAGGCGGATCCGTTTCGAAAAAAAAAAAAAAAACACAAGTGGAAATAACGAAGCTGGTTGTTGTTAATTTATCCTCGTCACATATCCTTTCCTATTTATTTCCATATCTTTTTTTTCTTCTTCTTGCTTTTTTTCTTTCTCAAGCCTCGTTGATTTTCTACAAGATAGATACTAATCGTTTATATATGTACATCGTGTCTGTATAATTAACAAATGATTTTTAAAACGAGAATAGGTGATTATTAATCTGCACGATTTATTCTCTCTACCGGGTGTTCCGTGAATTTTAATTTTAATCCTACACTTAAATATTTTTAAATGTATGGAACACAATTAATTAAAAAAAGTTGAACACTGATAAATGTAATTTCGAAAATATTGATTTTTAATTACTATCGGAATTTTTTTTTTCTTCTAGTTGTAATATTAAAATGAAGATAATAAATATAACTGATTATGTCATATTTTTCTATAAATTGGATGTATTTAATTCGTATCAATATTTTATTGCAACTTTTTTCATTATTATTATAATAATATTTACGAAAAGAACGTATCTATGTGAAATTTAGCAGAAACATTCTTGAAACACGTATCAGTATATTTATACATCTTACAAATCTGTATGCAATTAAAATAAATAATTATCCGTTAATATACGTGTTACACTTATCGTTCAAAATTTTCTTCATTATCTACGTACATAAATTGTAACGAAATAAAATAGAATGAAATAAAATCAAATCTCATACGATCTTTAATCTTAATAAAAATATTCAAACTTCCTCGTTTAAATAATAATAAATTTTACGAGATATTCATTTACGTTTTAACGAATAAACGATTGTATTATCTTCGTGTTGCTAACGGAAACAACGACCCTCACTGTTATGCAATAACTCGAATCCCATTAATTAGAAGTTTGTCTCTTATCGTTAGAGTCACCGACCGGTTTGTTAGTCCAACGAAGATAACTTTTTACTTCTTTTTCTTCTTTTATTCTTATTGGTTAACTTGACCAACATTTAGAATCGTTGAAGTTTCATTTCTCAAGTAACTAATTATTATACGTACGTACAATTTAATTTAAAAAAAAAAACTAATAAGAATACTTCGGAGTATCGTTTATAATTATTGAGATTGGGTATGGGGGATGAATGGGGAGTGGGGGGAGGGTATTCTTAATATAAATTATAATTTCATAAATCGAACAATATTTCTAATATAAATAATAATTTCATAAATATCTCGAAAAATATATGTTGACGAAATGAAAATTTAATTATTTTTGTAAACAAAAAAACATATTATATGTATATTACGTTTACATATACAGATCGTTTATAATTATTGAGATTGAGTATGGGGTGAATGGGGAGTGGGGGGAGGGTATTTTTAATATAAATTATAATTTCATAAAACGAAAAATATTTCTAATATAAATAATAATTTCATAAATATCTCGAAAAATATATGTTAACGAAATGAAAATTTAATTATTTTAGCAAACAAAAAAACATATTATATGTGAATTACATTTACGTATATAAATCGTTTATATAATCTCATCGTCAAAGATTATTATAATAAAAATAATAATAATAATAATAATAATAAATGTTAAATTAATTGTCTAAAATTTTTGATATATAAAATAACCGAATGTTAAACGAAGAAAATTTGTACGTCAATCGAATTGGCGAAATCTTCTTAGGCACCCAGCGACGAATCTAAATGCGACTTAGGCCAGTCAAATTGGGAAGAGTTAAAGGAGAGAGAGGGCCGAACCCATGGGCAACCCTCCATACATTGAAAAGGCAGAAAGAGAAAGACGTACGAAGTACGAAACGAGGGAGATCGGCTTGCAGAGAGAGGAAAGTTCGTCGACCTCATCCGGAGGTTCTAACGTAGAAAAGCCGAGATATGCTTTCCATTTTCATCTTTGGCAATAAGCCAAAGTTTCGTTCTTGGTACCACCAATCTCATCCTCTCCTCGTCCTGTCATTCGTCAACTAATAGAACCAACCCTTTCTTTTTCTTTTTTTTTTTTTCTTTTACCGAATTATATCATAAAGAAGAAAAAAAAACACATCAATCTGTCTTCAATGTGAAAAGGAAAAAAAACAACATTTCATATTTTTTTTCTCCTTTTTTTTTAATAGAGAGAGAAAGAATAAAAACCGAACTATTTTTAATCATAAATTGTATGTTGAATAATAATATTAATAAATTGTTTTTTTTTTCTTTAGTGATAGTGATTTTTTTTTTGGACACCCCGTATTATATTTCGAAATAAGTTTGATCGAAGGAATTCGAGAGTGAAATATGTACTCCCATAGACCATTCCGTTTCTATATCATTTAATATTTGACGAGAACTAAAATTCTAATCATTTATTATGTCAATGGTCAAACCCATTGCAGCTGCGAAAACCGCTTGAGACACGTTTCAATTAACGCCCTTTTTTCTTCATTTCTTTTCTTCTTTATTTGACTTAAGTATCTATCAAAATAATTATACACTAGTTTCTTTTTTAAAAAGCATCGACACAATTTTTCTTATTCTTAGAAAATTTCATTTAAACACAAACGTGTCTCTAGACACGTTTTTTTGACAGTTTATAAAACAATAGACAAAAAGTTCATTATTCACGAGATTAATTACACACGAGATTAACATTACAATATAAATAAATATTTATAGCATAATTAATATAATTTCTATATTAATTTTCTGCTAAATCAATGATATATTTTATTGTATCAACAAAGTATTGTTTCTTTTTTAATAACAATTAATTATATCACAATATACTCCATAAAATTAATAACGAATTTATTCTACGAATGATATTATCGTTATCACGATTATCATAAAAAATCATATTAATCATAAAAAGAAAAAAAGAAACATAACAAACAATTCAATTCAATTCAATTCGATACGATCGATCAATCTAAAATGATCGAATAGTTTCAAAGGTAACCCAAATGCAATAATCCAGGAACAATTTGATCTAACAATGACAATGAAAAGGGATTCGATACGAGTTGAGTGAAAGTGACTGTTGCAGTCGAGAGTTAAATTACATGCGCCTGCCTAAAGTCACGTTTACGTGTACCTACATACACACATACATACATACGCAGATAAATACACGCACGTCACGTCACGTATACGTGAATGTTGAGAGAAAGAAAGAGACACGGGCGTGTTACAAATGTAGGAATGTACGCGAGATTCTTAAAGAACGACAACCTCCTGCGAACGATGGAAAAACGATGGTGTAAGGGAGCTGGGGGGGAGAGGGGGAATAAGGGGGGAACGTGTATACGAAGTCATGACCATATTCGGGACGTAGAAATTAGGCCAACGTGCGTTGTGATCGTGAGAGAGGAGTCTCTCTTTTCTCTTTTTATCTCTTGGTATAACGAACTATAATGATTTTTTTTCTGAAAAGAAGAAACGTACGAACGAGCGTTAAAATCTCCCGAACTTGTGTCGTTCGCCGCAGAGACTACGACGCGTCTCGTCCTCGTATCGTGTATTAAAAATAAATCAAGAAAAATTCACAACCGGAATGAGAGAATCTGTGTAATACTTACGCATACCTTTAAATGACGGATATATCAAATAACAATTTTTTATTTTTAACTACTACTGCGTTTCTCTCGTTAAGACTCTCATATATGTGCACGTAATTATGAAAGTGGTCTAAGTCAAAATTAACCCTTTGCACTCGATGCCTTTTTCGCTTGCAGCAACTCGAGACGATTTCGACCAAATTAAAGTAGACATTTTACAGGTACTTTAAAAACATTTATAAACAAACGAGCGTATAGAAATAATCAAATATCATCAGTTTATTCATTTATATGTCGTAAAATAACAAACTTTGATAAATACTACCACTCTGTAATTAGTTTTGGTTGAGTTGATAATTGAAATCGGCCGGGCGCCATATCGGCGCCGCTCGAGTGCAAAGATTAAAACAAAACAAAAATAAGTTTATCAGTTATTTCACACGACATTATTTTAAACTCAATTAATTCAACGTAATTTTCACAAATATTGTCAAAAATGAATTATTAGATAGTGGTTGTTATTTCAACATTATTATGGGGAATTCATTCAGTGTTCAAATGTAATCTTTCAAATATCTCGAAACGAGAGATAATTGACTTACAATTAAACCACTTTCGTAATTATTGGCACATATGTTTTATCTATTTATTACATTTAAAAACAACGGACAATCGGGGGGGGGTAACATAGTTGAGTGTGTGTAATAAAACTAATTATTTTCTAATTATTTTAAATTATTTTATACGCTTTCCTCCCCCCACCCCCTAAAAAAACAAACCATATATATATAATATTTCCCATTTCTTATTTTTTTTTACGATTTAATTGAACAATATCTATTTAACGTTAACGCGTATACATTTGACTACTACCTGACAATCATATATATATATAACCACTTAAATTCGTCCATTATTAAAATTAAATATCGCAATCGCGCAATAAGACAATACTTGTCTTCGTTTATTCTATATAAAAAAAAAAAAAAACAACATTTCCTTATCTTATCTTCATTACCGATCGAATCAATTGCTCGTCGTACATTTAACGAGATACCAAAATCTTATCACGCCGGTTTTTGAATGATTTTAATTTCCTTTTCTTTTTGTTTCTTGCCCAAAAAAAAATAAAACAACAAAATAATACTATTAAATAAGAAAAATCAAATAATAATAATAAAAACGGATTAATAGAAAAATGATACTTCGAAAGTGACCAGGTAGGTATCACCTACGCACAACAGTACGTACCCCCCCTTTTCGTGTCTTTTAACGAATCCTGCGTTTCCTTTTCTTTTTTTTCTTTTTTTCTTTTGCATTTTTTATATACGCATATTTTTCGTTTAATGTTTTTTTTGTTTATTTTTTTCTTATTTCCTATACTATTTCATTCCTTCTTCTTCTTCTTCTTCTTCTTCTTCTTCTTGGGTAGGCGGGAGTCAGTGTCGTAAGGTCGTAGATACGATAAGGGGAAAAAGGGGAGGGGAAAGGGTGAAGGGGAAGGGGGGAGGGGGAAAGGGGGAGACATTGGCGTTGTGTGGAAGGATCACGCCCGGCACAGCTCGTATAATACCGGTTTGTTAGATTACATGAGAACGTGCAGGAGATCTCCCTGACAGAATAAGAAAGAAAGAAAAAGAGGAAGGGTTGAAGGGCGGGAGGGAGGGAGGGAGGGGATCATCCTCCTCCTCCTCTTCCTCCTCCTCCTCTTTCGACCTGTTACACGTGAACCGTTCTGTCGTTTTCTCTCTGCACACAACTCTGTCGTCTTTCACGGAACGTGGTTTCGTGCACACACACACACACACACATACACACATATACACATATTTGTACTCTTAAACTCCCTCACTCATTTATCTATACGTATAATATTAAAAGAGAGAAAGGGAGATGTAAAAAAGGGTGTATATGATAGGAAAGTGTAATCGAGAATACGAGATACAAAAGTGTATCGTTTTACGGGAAATTTATACCAAGGTTGAGATTCTGTAAGAGAGGAAAGAAGGAAGAGCGAGTAATAAGAGAGAGAGAGGGAGAGAGAGAGATGAACTGAGTAGACGTAATACTTGTTAATTTAACAAGAAAAAAATAAATAATATTGTATTATATTGTTTTCTTATTTTTGCTTGCTAAAATTATTTCAGATTGTCAAGATTTTCTTTTTAAATACGTTAAACACGTATCTTATTACGTGTGTGTGTGTGTATATTACTACATTGATTATATATATATATTAGATTCTCGATAATATTAAAGTCTTAGGCGAATGAGTCTGCGGTAAGTGTCGGATTATTTTATTTTTTATGGGTAACCCAATGGTGGCTCATTAATCGTTCTCACCGGTCGACCGACCGCAACAAACTAATCCTTTGAAAGAGAAAAAAAAATGTAGTTAAGATAAATAAAAAAAAATAAAGACCACGCACCACCACCAGCCAGCCAGCCAGCCAGCCAGCGCATCCTCCTCTACTTCTACTTCTACTTATTTTATTTTTATTCTTATTCTTATTCTTATTCTTATTCTTATTCTTGTTCCTCTTCTTGTACGTGGCACCGTAGAATGAGAAAACTTTGGAAGGAGAGGTAACCCGTGCCCGCATACGAGACGCGCGGTTTAAATTTATCCTTCGTTGAACGTTTCGGCGAATTCGTTTTGCTCGATGGGATGGATACCTAAAACGTTTGTACGGTTTCGAGAGGACTCGGAAATAGCTATAGACTTATTCTCTCTTCGTTCTCGGCAAACTCAACTCAACTCAACTCAACTCAACTCTCCCGAAATATCTAACTACTATGGACTTCGGTATATAACCGAAAGCTCTTACTTACGTAGAGGTACATAATATATGCGTCTACTACATGATGCGAGTTCCCTCCCCCTCCACCCCCTCCACCTCCACCACCTTCTCCCCATTTTCCCCCTTTTCCCCCTGGTACCGTCGTGTCTACACGTCAAACGCCTTTCATCTTTCTCAACACGCTCGTAAAATATATTTTCGACTCGCGATCATCTTCTCTTTGTTACCTTTTCTTTTTATATTTTTTTTTATTTACGTTACGGTCAATCGTTAGCTTTGTACTCGCAAATATTATAATATTCTGATTGTTATCGATTTAATTCTATTCTAAAGTTTGTTTCAATCGATTGTTGAATCGATCGAATCAATATATTTTATATATATCACGATTAAATATTTTTATTTTATATATATATAAATTTTGTTTTGTTTAAACGTAAACAAATGTAAAATTTCAATACTTAAATTTAACACGCGAACCATTATAACTCATATCTTTTAATAATACAAGTATTTTCATTTGTACGAACATCGTGCATTTCCGAATTGTTTCTTTCGGAATAAAAATTAAAAAAAAATAAATGCATCGTGTTAGTACAGAAAAAAAAAAAGAAAAAAAAATAGAAGCAAGAAACTTTTGGAGAGTGATTATTATAGATTATTATGTTAAATCTACTAAATAATTGATATCAACGAGAATGACAATTCGTAGAATGAATGATAATCCTCTTACCTGTAGCAACGCGATAACCAAACGCGTTTCTCCACTTTGCACAGCTATAGTACTTATGGTAGTAGTAGGTGTACTCCCGGTAGTAGTAGAATTCTGTTCCTGCGAATGTTCTTTATCCTCAGCAATCGTTAGCGAATCTTCAACAGATCCTTCCGGACTTTTGTCCATCGTTTCCCTCGAATCGTGTCCGTCCACCATTTTCCCTATTATCGCCTTTTTGTTTTTTTTTTTTCAATCGACACACGATGTGGGTGAAAACAAAAAATAAAAAAAAAAACATATATATATATAACATAAAAAAAATAATCGTGGCATCGATTTAGGTTAATCCTTTTAATTGGAAAAGACATTGAATAACTTTACCGGTTAAGGTTAAGGACGAACGATAACTATCAGGCTATATGCCAGCAAAACCACACTCAGAGTCCTCAAACTCTCTCTCTCTCTTTTTCTCTCCGTGTGTGAATATAGTATGCACATTTAAGTATATCTCTTTCACGGTTCGTATACTTAGTTCGCACACGTGATCTTTACTATATACTTTACTATACTTTACTATTATTCTACCTACGTAAATTGTATATTACATTTTCTGCATACTATTTTAATTAAAATTATTCTATAAGGAAAAAATAATATCATTCCGAAAAGAAAGTATGTAAAAACGTACAGAAAGTGTATCCTACGATCTAACGGTTTGATATCTCGCGGAGACTTTAACGCCCGCACTATTTAAATGTCAGGATCGAGAATAGTAAAAGCTTTAAGTTCGAATTCGATTATACATATATACATATACATATATATATATAATATATATATTTTCTTTGACGAAATTCAAAATGACGTTCTCCTAGACTTGGTTCCAGCGATTAACATTAATTTTGGCGTTAGGCCAAGTCGCGTTCGCGCGAATTCCGGGCTACGGGGGGTGGGGTGAGCAGGAGGGGAGGCAGTTGATACACGAGCACGTTTTATGTATATGCATACGTGCATGTACGAAACGTGTGTTCTCTTCTCATCGCCTACGAAAGAATGTTCTTTTTCGTGTAGAATATAGAATGCTGTATCCCTTAATCATAGCGTTTAAAATAGACATAACCGAATCTTATGCCGACTTTCAGCCAATCTCTCACGAGTTTTACACGCTAATTCCTATTTTTCGATTAGAATTCTTTTTTTTTATTCTTCTTCCTATTCTTTTTTTTGGAGGGGAAGGAGGGTTCTTTCTCGTGAGGTAATTCTAATGTGTGTTTTTATATGTGTGTGTGTCATGGGATGAAATTAATGAATAAAATCGATAAAAGCTCGACATTCGACAGACCACGACGACTCGTTATGTTTATACATTATGGGTATCTTTCTAGAGTGACGTCACCGACACGGACGAACGAATGGGAGGATAAAACCGGACTGACTGGTGGCGTTCTCCGAACGAGAAGTACACCACATCGAAAGCTCTGATCGGACGACGACTATCGGGGAACTTGAACAAAAAAAAGAAAATTATTCTTCCTATTCGCGATAGTTGTACGCATTGATATTTTGTTACCTTAAAAAAAAAGAACTAAAATAATAATAATAATAATAATAATAATAAAATGTTGAAAATAATAATGAATTGTAAGTATTTGAAAAGGGAACGATCTGTACGAGATCGTATGCGGACTTATCGTAAGATATGCTTTAACGAACGCTCTTCTGTTTAACGACCGGAACGTTACGTCGGATGCATACAAGTAATTGCACGTAATCTAATAATTAATATTCATGGGGCGTCACTGATTAATTAAGACCGCTGTCTCATTATGTATATATATATATACATGTATATGTATATGTATATAAGAAGTTGTTCAACAGATCGCAAATCGTAATAGTGTCGGTTTTAACGATCATATTTTCTCCCCTGATCTTTTATTTCTCTCTCCTTACGGTCTCTTATCGTTTATATTTATATTATTGAACTGTCACGTATATCAAAATTTATCGAATAAATGGTAGGTGGGAGGGGGAGGGGAAGGGGGATCGAAGAAACGAACAAAAATCACGAATAAAGGATGAGATTGAATAATCCGTTCGAAATAATATAAATTTTGGCGTCGGGGTTTTTGTTGCGTAATTTGTTGAATAATAACGTTACAATATGCGTTTAGTCGAAAATAAAAAGAATTATTATTTGTTTTTTTGCCAAAGGTAATACGCGACGACGGAGTCAGAGTTAAGTCCTTGGATAAAAATGATGCGAGACACAGACACACGTGACTTGTTTTAGCGTGACACCGTTGTGAGTTAGGCCCGTATGGAAATTCAATGATAATTTTCTTACGTTATTGTAATTTATTTTTTTTCTTACAAAACGGTAAAATAAATCTCGATGTAAAAATGAATAACAATCCTCGTTTATGTCTCATTTATAATTTCTTATGTAAAGAAAAACGGTACAATCTTTGATTAAAAGATAATATATTTTAAAAGCAAAAAAAAAGAAATACGGAATCAAAACTTGATTATGACAGCAACGATATATTTATAAATGATCGAATAATTTCTACTAATAGAATAATTATTAGACTATGAACAAAATCTAACTTATAAAAATATAACAAGACAAAAAAAACAATAGGAATATCTAAAACAAAATAGGAAAGTATTTAAAAAAAAAAAGAACGATGCGAACGAGAACCGCATTCAAAATTATCATTAAAATGTTTTATAATTATTAATATATTTAATAAACGTTCGTTCGATATATAAATGATCTAAAAAAGAAAATCAATTTTTTTCCAATTGAATTAATATTAAATGTTAGTAATTATTTTAATTGAATGAATTCAATGGCACGCAAATAACAAAAAAGTATAGCGACAAATCACCTAAATCGATCCACGTTCAAGCAACAATGTCGACAATGTTAACACACTCGTGTGACACATGTCACGAACATGTCACGTCACCGACAGATCTAGCACGGAGGCCAAGCTGAACCGAGACTAAAAGATCCGAACTTTTCGAACGGCTTCAAAGCTTACAGTCGCGAACCGAGCTCTACCGATCGTTGCCGATTATCATCGAAGATTACCCGAACAAATACGACGACTTACGACGGCGGCGAATTTGAAAGGGTTAAACGAAAAAATGTGTATCCTTTTCTTTTCAATTTAATACCGTAATAATCATGATTAAAATTGATTACTTACCTTTGATATATATATATGCATGCAATAATAAATCGCAAATATCCGTGCAGAAACAAATACAAATCTCGTTGGGTATATTATATTTAATACGATACTTTATTTACAAAAAAAAAGGTAATCATTAATTCATGCAATACACACCTATTTTGCGAATAAACTTTTGAATTGTGTCTTTTTCAACCAAAGTCCCAACTATGAACCTTTTTCCATTAGAGTCGTTTTTGAAATTTGTATGATAATATTTATATTACGTAGGATCGTATACGATTCATGCCACTTCGTTTAGAAAAATCATAATCAAATTGATACGAGCACGTAAATGGCATTAATAATCACTTAAATAATCAAAATCTCGTCGATATATATATATATTTATATAACGATATCTATTTTGTCTTGTTCAATTTTCCGATATCTTGTTATCATCCGTAAATGGTTAAAATTTAGATTAAGAATAAATGTAAAAAACTTGTCATCACACACACACACAAATCGGATTAATCAGCTTGGATTAGCTAAAGGCAGACGACGACGATTCTCATTTGCCAAAGCAACGGATGTTATTTCGGCGAATTTGAAGATACCGGAAGTCGTAACGTCGTAAACAGCGAAGCATTCAGCTTCGTGTGCGCAACTGCAACTGCAGCAACCGATCGAAGAATTTTTATCAACGTTTTGCACGACGATATCCTCGATCGAACGACTCACCTTCCTTGCATTTTCCAAAAACTCCTCACCCTCGAGATCATCTTTATCTCGTTTCGTTGGCGACATCTCGATGCCACTATCCTCGTGATGTCTCGTATATGTTTTAGTAATCGAACAAACATTTTTCGTTTCCTTGCTAATAGTTTGCGATTTTTCTTCGTCGATTGTTATTTCCTTCTTCGTTGTTGAATTCATCGGAATTTTCTTCGATTCCTCTTTAGGTGGTGGCTCGGATAAACCTAAAAATCATATTACATATACGATTCAAAATCAATTATTAAATTATTTATTTGAATTATTCTTATCTTAAGATGTTTAAACGTTATACATTTGAAATTTGGTTTAAAAAAATATTGATAAAGTTACTCAAGAAATATAATTTCTAATTATACTTTAAATTATATAATATAGTTAAGTAATAATATACTTTTCTTTAAACAATTACATGAACGAAAAAACAACGATAAAATCAAAATAAAAAAATTATAATCTTAAATTGCATTTAAGTCATCACTGGTCAGAAACGTTAAAACAATTTAAAATATTAAATATAGTACAGTACCATGCTTAATTTATCTTAATTGATCGATAATTAATCAAAAGAAATGTATATTGTTTTTTAAAAGCACGTAATATACGTTCGGAGCACCACCCTCTTCGAAATCCACCGTTAGACTGGTTCATTGTCCCCTATGAAAATTCTTTTATTCAATGTTGTTTATATGACTTTCCAAATAAGGAAATTCTATTTATTACGAATATTATTCCCATTACACACATGCGCATCTTTCAAAAAGTCATATAAACAACATTTAATAAAAGAATTTTTATAGAGGACAATAAACCAATCTAACGGGTGATTTCGAAGAAGACGGTGCGTGAAACATATACACAGTGCTTTTAAACAATAATAAACATTTCCTTCGATTAATTATTAATTATTTAATACTCTAATGCACTCTACTTATATTACAGGAAAATTTTACCCTCGAAGTCATCACTGCTCAGGAGCGTTAAAATAATTACATAAAAATGAACAAAAAATACTAAAATCAATGCATTGCACTTATATTCCATACTTTTAAACAACAATATACATTTTCTTTCGTTTAATTATCGATCAATTAATACCACTTTCATCGAATAATCATTTGTGCTTTATATTTTATGATAAAACCTTTTTTTTTTTAATAAATTCATCAAAATATGTATTGCATTGGCTTTGTTTTTTTTTTCTTATTATAGAAATATATTGACTCGTATTACTTTTCGAAAATAAAACCGCTAATATAATGAAAACTTTAAAAAAAAAAATATCCAACGTACCTTTGGCAGAAGTGACATCGATATCATCTCGATCGATACCATTTAATTTTGTATTCTCATCTTCGATTAAAGTATGATTCGAATCTTGCATCTTCTTAATATCGACATTTTGTCTATGATCTTCCAACGTGTTTGAGGTAACTTTATAAGATGCCACCCCTAAATGAGTGTCGTGCGAGACACGTAAAGTAGTCGTCTCCGTGACCTCTTTTACGATCTTTCCAGATTTCTCCTGCGATAAAACTCGAGATATTATTCTTGCTACTTTTAAAGTATTTAAAAATAGAAACTTCTGCGATTGACTCTTACCTCCGTACTCTTTTCGATGGTAACGATTTTTCCTATAGGTACCAACCCTGTTTTTTCTTCTTCCATTTTAGAACTTTGCAACGGTACATCAGATTTTTCTATTTCCACTGGTATTATTATTTCCTGTTCTTTCATAAATTCTTCCGGTTTCCACCTAAATTTATTAAAACAATAAAAATAATATGAAAAGAAAAAGAAAATTATTATATTTTTAAAATTATACATAAATTAAATTTAATTATCAAACATTTATAAAATATGTATTTAATAAATATATTATTATTTATGTAATGTATTTATGTATTTAATAAATATCTAAATTCTTAGATATTTGTTTCATTTTTTCTCCAACGCAAAATACCACCAAAAAGTGATGAATACATTTTTCTTTTTTACATGAATAGAATAGATATGAAAAATCAATTTTGATTTTTACCAAGCTGAGGTAGAAGTTGTTGTTGTAGGTATTATTGATGAAACTATAGCATCTTCGCATTCCGGAGTTGTCACGAAAGATTCACTTCTAGATCTTGCCGTAGGCGTGATCGAACATTCCGTAGCTGTCACGTAACCGTCAACATTGACATCCTCGTTCGTGCTCTCTTCGTTAAACTTTTCAACGTCATCCTAAAAAACGAGATTACATTTTGCATTATTTTCACAATTAATTATTACCAAATGAGACATGTAGTATAATGCTACCATTTCGATATAATAGCATTTACAAATTTCCATTAAAAGAAATTCAATGACCTAGATGAAGATCCTTCAAAATTCGCAGGGATGAAAAAACAGGTGTGACACGCGTGCTGTTTTTAACCAAAAACAAAAATGATCTAATGATTTTTTAAAAGTATAAATAACTACATCCTACTGTAACTTTTTTCGGGAAAAAAAAATAACTATTTTAATGATAATAAACTTTATCGTTGATATTTAATTGTACGTAAAAATAATCTACAACCGTGAATAAAATTATAGATACGATTTTGAAATGTCGAGACGAAAAAGTAACTGTTAAATTTGATTTATCTAAAAAACAAATGATCGACAAATAAAATGATAGCTTAACAATACTTGTCCCACCTTCGTGCATTTAATTTAATTATCCACTTACGATATCTTGTTTTTTTTCAGTACTATCATCGGTGATCATGGACGAGGTGTTTGAAGTCATAGTCGATGGGAAACTGCCAGAAGGAATGGACGAAACTGCCGATGAAGTTTTAGTATCTTCAACATGCGAGACTATAGCTCCAGACGACGAAGATGATAATAATCCAAAATTAGAAACAGTTAAATCGGACACATCGGCGGCAGGATTTGCACCGATCAAAGTTGAAGCAAAATCATTCGTAGAAACAAATGTAGAAGTTATTTCATCGATAGGTGCAGTGATAATCGATGAAGTAGTCGTCGTAGTCGTCGTAGTCGTATTGGATTTGGTTAAAACGATTGGAGACGTGGTACGTGCTAATGTCGTAGTTGTTGATGTTAAAGTTGAAGAAATCGGTAATGCCGAGGTTGATATCGGTACAGGTTGAGTCCTTGCTCCAGCTTCGCACAATTTTGCATCCAGTTTTTCAGCTAACCGGGTTACTTCTGCCAACTTAGCCGAAATTGCTTCGACTGCTGTTAAGTTAGCGGCTTTGCCCGAAGCATCCTCGGCTTCGGACATTCTACAAAGTGATAAATGTCATGTTTATAATACTTTGGCTTGGTATAAAAAGATTTGACTGCGTCGTTCGTATTTTGTTTTCAGTTACGTCTAGAAGAAAGATAGAGAAGATAGAAAGATAGAATAAAAAAGAAGAGAAAAGAAATGAAAAATAGTTTCGAGTCATCTTTCAACGACGAGTCGATAAATAGATATATAAATAGGACACCACAAATAAAATACTAACGTAAGTTATCTAACATCAAATTATTCATATATTATAATGATATGAAAAAAAACGAATCAATGAGCTTTCCTTTTAAAGATGAATTTCAATCAAATAGAAGATCTATTCATCTATATTTTTGTTCTTTTTAACATCTAACCATTCGATAAGTGTATACAAATAAGAAAACTATTGATGTATAATTATCTCTGTATGTAATGTAAATTGTTTAGATAAATGATAGAAAACTAATTGAACTTCGAAGAAAATTAATGCGAAAACAATTCCGATCACCCCCTTCCCTATCTTCAAACCTATCGAATCTGTTTTCATTGATATATTTAGATACGCCAATACCGACTGGGATAAAACGTCAAATTTTAGCGATTACGTAAGAAAGACGACGACGACGACGACGACGACAACAGTGACAGCCCGCCATGATGGCGCATCCTCGGCCAGATGGTTATTCCAATGTGGGACGAAGTTCTAATTTCGGGGGAGCAGATACGACGTCTGCAATACCACCCAACTGTACGCATATCTAAATCGTGTGCCATTTTTAATCTACACGCCATAAATTTATCCTTTACCAACGTTAGAAAATATTATAAAATGATATTTAAGATTTAAACGTCAACGTGGTTTCGATCGTTTCCCCATCGTTCATTCGATTCGTGGAAAAATGCCAATCAAATTTTCAAAACTTTCAACGCGAACGAAGGAACGATCATACAATCGTATAATAATCTATTCGCAATAGAAATATATTATCTGCAAAATCTGAAATTAATGTATAATATTTTTTTGTTTATCTATATTATAATCTGAATCATTCGAATCGTTAATACAGGGAGAAACTCGATTGAAAAAGTTTCCGACAATTTTATTAGAAAAACAAATATTTCATGTAAACGCAAAAAAATGTATTTTGTTATCTACACGAATTGCATCGACAAAAGTTCGTGCCGATTTTCATAAGAAATTTTAACGAATATATACTTTGATTTCAATATTTTCAATTATATTTATAAATCGGCACGATCTTTACCAACGTAATTCTAAATATTTGACTACAATAATTCTTAAAACAATATATATATATATTCATATAAACCATACGATTGAAGAAGCGTTCAAACAAAATACGACAAAATAAATTCTGACAGTCTCTCTGGTTGAGTTATTTTTTGACCATGACCGTCCTATGAAATAGGACGTGTATATATTTCTATGAATACTGTTCTTGAAATGTGTTAACGACGCGCAACTGTCCCATATTCGTCGAGCCAAGAACATATATGAGAAGCATCAAAAGCTAGTTGAATTAGTTTGATACACGTGTTTGATCTAATTCACACGAATCTCTTTCACGTTTCTAACAATTCAAACATATCCAAATTTAATAAGCTAATAAATAACGTTACTTAAATGTATCGATAACAGATTTTTGTAATAATTTCACATTAATGAAACATTCGATAACGAATAAAAGAAACGGGTAAGCGGACTGAGTTGGGGGAAGGGGGGAAGGTAAAAATCAAAAAACATCTTTCGTTAGGTTTGATGTAACTCACATGAACCGCTCATAAGATGTAGCCTATCCGTTCGACGAGCAGCCATAAACTGACACACCCGTCTCTCTTAAAAACGGAGCTAACCGCCAACTTGGACGAACCACCTCGTCCCCGCACCATCTTGCCTCTTTCAATTTATATTCAATTTTATCTTCCTCGGCCACTCAAGTTTACGAAAAGTCGCGTAAGAATAGTACGAAGTATACTACTATTACTACACCCCCAACAGGTTTATTGAATTAACCCAATTGCACGATCCTTACGATTTCTGTTGTTTTATTTGTTTTTTGTTTTTTGGACTAGTGACATCAAAATATCAATTGATAACGTTGCGAAATATTGGGGTCTTGTTTTGTTTTTTAAGGAATAAGTTAAAACACTTTGACTGTTACGTCGATCATTGGTGATCAAAACGCTTGAACTTTTGACAATTGTAATAGTTGAATGAAAATTTACACAATTAGCGTACATTTTGAACAATTATAAATTTTAATTGGAACAATGTAAATAGAAAATGAAAGATTCATTTCTATGAAATATCTTGAATAATAAAAATACTGTTCTAGGCACATCCTGAACGAAACGTGTGATTTCGACGTGACAGTCAAAGTGTTAATAATAATAATAATAATTTTACGAATCGTCGATTCGTTGTCGTACTTGCCGTTGATGGCACACAGGTTCCTTCAATCTGGTCCTCAGAAGACGTCCCAGTCTGACCATACGACCAACATCCAACAGAAGTTTTTCCCGATCACCCAAGATATCTCTTATCTCAGCTCTGGCACGACACTCGCTAACAAAATCTTCATTTTTTCTCGCACGTTTTAAAGATCCAACTATGTCGATCAAATCTCGCAATTTCGAACAGTGCTAAAAATTTCATTGAATTTCATATAAAATATTAATATTTATCAATAACCTAAATTTTATGTTTTTTTTTAAATCATTCGATCTGTATCATTTGTTTACATACATCCTCGACGCTTCTATGAAAAACTGCGCACACTCGTAGCCTAATTAATTGTTCTTGACCAGCTAAACGTAATTGTTTCCAGGTTTGACGTAATCTCGATAACAAGTTAACGTTGTTGTCCAATGGCAATCTGCAAGACAATCTCAACACTCGGGCACCGTTTACCAATTGACAACCGTATTCAAAAGTACCCTGTAAACAATACGAACGAAAAATTATGTTTAAAAAAACGAACATTTATTAATTATATTTATTTATAACTTGCCTGAGCAGTTGCCTGAAAGGATTGATGTTGTTCCTTTTGTGATTGTATTTCACTGGTGTTACAGCCAACTTCCATTAAATTTTGAAATAGAACGTTGAATAAATCGTTTAACCATTTAACAGCCTACGAAATATTATTCCCCCATATAAATGAAATTATAAAATAAGAATTTTATTGAAATTATTTATTAATTATGATTTACCTGTTCAGCATCGTTCTCGTATGTATGTATTAAAGAAATTTGTTTCAAAGTTAATTTCTGCAACTCTACGCTGTCATTGAAAATATTTTTCCTAGCAATCGTTGCATCCAAAATATCGCGTACATTGACGATATCCTCGCCATAATCAACGTGAACGTCCCTTCCTAAAGCATCTTTGACAGGCATCGATAAAATGTCAGAAAGTTTCTCACCCTCTTTCACAAGTTCATGTTCTAACTCTTCTACAAAATATATCAAGTAATACGATTACAATTTTGTACATTTGTTGTAAACAAAATCAAAACGTTGGCTTATAATATTATTCTATTCTATAAACTAAAGTTATTATACATTACTATAAATATATAATTGTTGCTACAATATTCTTACAAATTTAAACCCCCCCTCCACCTATTATGATTTTATAATTAATTGAATTTTTTTATTAACGAACTCTTAATAAAATTAATCAATTTGTTTTAATAAAAAATTACTATTAATACCTATGACTTAATACTGACTGCAGTTATACATTTCATCATAACTATTACTTCATACGATTACATATTTACCCAATGCCAATTGATTCTTTTCCAGCATGAGTAATTTCAAACTAGCTTGAGAGAAATCATGAGTCGTGTTTGTCATCACCAGCTTGTCAAAAACTTCGCTCGTCTTGTCGAAGTACTAATTTAAAAAAAAAGAAAAGAAAAGAACGAAATAAAATATTTTCTCTTCCTTATTGTTGAAATGTTTATTCTAAAAAAAAAAAAGAAAAATATATCTTACCTCGGATACAAGCCTGAAAAATCTCTGACAAGTAATTAAAACGTTTCTACGTCTTTCCAATCTAGATGCAAAGCTTCGACAAACGAAATCCATGAAATCCTTTTGAGATTTCAAATCTTCCGGTAAATGACCTGTCGGTAAACGATCAATCTTATGAAGCAACTCAGCGTAACGACCGTAAGTTTCCTGTGAGAAAAAAGAAAAGAAAAAAACAAGTATCGAATTAAAAAATAATTATTCGAAATATTTCTATTCGCCCAATGAGAAGAGATATGATTTCTTTTTTTTTATTTTTTTCTCTCTAAATTTTATCCTTTACCCTGCATTTTAATTCCAATTGTTCGTGTTGTCTTCTAAGATCATCCGAAGATACAACATCAAAACCAACTTGATAAGAAGAATTCAACATGGCGTCGGCTGGTCCCAAAATCCACTCCGTTACTTGTGAAACACCTTTTTCAAGGTCGTCTATTACTTTCACAGTATCTAAACTTCTTTCCATTTGAGTCCAACAATTTTCAATGTCCACCTTTACAAACAACGAATATAATTACTTAATCCTGAATGATGAAATTTGTGTCTTTGTTTTTTATTAAAAAGCACCGAATTAATGTCTACGCATAATACAAATTTATACGATAGATTATACAGTTACCTGTTTTAATTCAATGGAATCGATAAGTCCGTGTATTCTTTTAACAGTGTCCAAAGAATCTCTCGATGAATCCCTGCTCATAGTGTTCACCAAACTTCTACCTGTGTATAATCATTTTTTCTCACATTTTGTTTGTTTTTTCTTCTTCTTTTTTTTGTATAATACGTAACACACGTTTTATTAAAAAAAAAAAAAAAAAAAAAAAGAAATGTATAGAAAAATTAACCTGAATTAAGAATACGAGAAGCAACAGACGTAAGTTCCATTCCTATTTCCCAATAAGATTCTAAATCATCGTCCGATTGCCTCATGCGAATCCCATCAAGGCTACTCAATCGTTCATGTAAATTCGACATTTTTGATAATAACTCTAAACCATCTTTCATGCATTCTTCAACTTTCTATAAAGTAATCGATAAATGAATGAAGTAATCATTTTCAAAAAAAAAGTATAATTATAATTGATCATCGTACCAAACGTTTTTGAATCCATTCCGTGTGATCGTAAAATTTATTACCGCACAAGTCATACGGTAATTGTGAAAATTCAATAAACGCGTGAAGTCTCTCAACGGTTACATACATCGGCTAAAAGAAAATATTGAAAAGAAAGTAATTTACAAAATAAAATTAAATCTCGAAATAATCCTTTTGCAAACGAACGTGAAATATCAGTGTAACCGATTCCGTTCGATCTATGAATTTATTTAAAAGTTTAATCAATGACTGATATATAATAATAATAATAATAATAATTAATAAATAATTATTCTATATATGAATAACAAATGTCTATATTATTTAGCAGAAATTGAAAAAATTACAATGTTAGTAACGTCTGTATTTATTGAATAAATATCAATTGAATTATTAATTAATATAATATCCTATTATTATTTATTATTATTACTGTTTAAAAATCATGTACCACCTAATACATTTTTTTTTTTTAAATTCAGTTCATATTGTAAATCATTGATGATCCAACGTTCTAATTAAAATAAACTATCGCGAAACAAGGAAATAAATACTTGAATAAATTTATAGGATTCAACTTTTTTTGAGGTAAGAGTTGATTAAAGAAAAAATTCTTGTTCATTCATAGAAAATACTAACCTCGCTGTCCTTATAAGACTTAGTACAACTATCAACACGCTTGTCCCAGAAGCCATCTGGACGTATAACGAACACGGAAGTTGCACGACTTCCTAGAAGCATCACCGATAACCTGATGCAGGATCTTGCAACTCGCCATGCTCGATAACGTGCATCTATGATCAATACTAGACCACCTTTCTTTGTCCCTTCGCTATAAATGATTTACAAAAAAGAAATCAAGTATTTTACTTATTAAATGTGTACTAAAAATATAATCAAATTCATTACTATTGCAAAAGTTTCATCGTAAATATAAAATGACCATTTTTTATGATACAAAATTCTAATTCAAATTTGCACCAAATCAAGAAAACTGAACAATTTTTCGAAGGATCTCATTAAAAGCTGTGATAAGAAGAATACCATCAATTTTTTACATGGTTTGATAATACAATCAATCCCAACAAAAATTATTATTACATTGGGAATAATAATTGAACCTCGTTTAAGATTACACTTTACAAGACTTCTCTTTATTTTATTAAAAAACAATTCTTTCGAAATTTGATGTTCAAGTTTCGTTATAAGACGTGTCAAAGATCCTTTATGCTTGTATACCAAATATTTATTATTGATCTAAGCATTGTATGAAATAAAATGACCTTACTACCCCCCCCCACCAGTCCCTTTCCCCAAGGGGGAATAATCTTATAACGAGATCCAATTGTATTTCCCGTTATGTTTTGGTCAAACAAATAATCGATATTATCAATCGATTACCTGAATATCGACAAGAAGTATAAGATGACCGATTCCAAGCGTGGTTTCGTTGTCGGTTGAAGTTCAGTTGGGACGTTAACTATTATCAAAGGGCGTCCCTCACGATCACGTCCACCGGGAAGATAAGCGAGCTTTGACTCAAGGGCACCAAGGACATCTGTTTCCAGACCCTTCGTTGGCATTTCTTCTAACGTTAGAAAAATTGTCGATTAAAAAAAAAAAGAAAAGAAGAAGAAGTGTCTTTTCTTACTATAACCATTATTTCAACGTTTGTTCATTCGTGCAAAAAGGTAAAAATAAAAATTTTATTTCCAAAAAAAAGAAAATGAATCTATTTCGTATATGGTAAGATGATATCCACTGTTACGGCAGTGATAGTTTCTCTTTGTACACCAGCACGGTGACATACTTCAAATACGCTCACTCGCGACCAAGAAGAAAGTATCGAAAAGTATGTTAGGAGGTATTATATAGCTATCATCGGTTAACCGTTTGCAAATTGATCGTCTTGAAAACTTGTTGTAGAAAACTTGTAACGCTAATCACGGTCTGTGTAAACGATAATATCATGTCACGCTCGATAAACTTGATATTAAATCAATTAACGAGTTCAACGAAATTGAAATCAACGCTAATAGATTAACTATCGTAATAATTAAATCTTCAAAATTGTGATGTATTTTTTTTGTGTTTGTTTAAATGAAGTTTAAAATGAAAATCAATACACGTTTTCTTGCATTATACATTTCATTCAAAATATAAAAAAGAAAAAAGGAAGAATATAAAATTTAATATACCTGATAACTCGTCGACGTAAATAACGTTCGATCCGAAGTAACAACACCAGAATGACACATTTCACTATTCCTTAACAGATATTATAATGAAAATTCGTTGGTTAAAAAAAGATAGTACGCGAAAGGATAAAACCGGCAGCTGTTAACGCCTACATATGTAAGTGCACCTGCGGATGCACGTGGTTCTTGAATGACTCGAATGCTCCCGCGCTGAAAACACACGCGAACACACGCATACAACTTTTAAACACTCTTCTTTCCAGGTACACTTTTGAAATAGGATAACGAAGTTAGTTACACAGAGAGAAAGGAAGAAAAAGAAGAAAAAAAGAATCAAAAGAAGAGGTGTTCGAGGAAACAATTTTTCCTTTCTTCGAGGAAAGAAAAAGAAATTAGTTGTCGGGGAATTGTGTTTCGCAGCAGTAATAGTAGTAGTTGTGCTAGTGGCGAGTCACGAGCGTTAAATAAAACGTTGCATGAGGTGATGATAACAGAGAAAAGTCGAAGGAAGGGGACTAAAAGGAAAGCCGCAGCTGGGAACACACAAGTTTAAAGAAGGTTGTTGCAGCAACAACCGAGAACGACGACGACGGATGCTGTGCTAGGGAAACCAAAAGCTATCTCTCTCTCTTTCAAGTTCCATTCAGATCCAACGGTACTCTGGCACCGATTGACCGTCTCTACACCTTCCCCACCTTCTTTTCCTTGTTCTCCACCTCTTCCCTTTCCTCCTCCTCCTCCTCCTCCTTCTTTTTCTCCACCTCTTTCTCCTTCTTTTAAACGGGGTGCGCTGAAATTGTATGCAAATAAAAGGAGGATGGTACACAACGGTATACCAATACTCTCAAATATAATACAAGATTTTAACCATGTTCTTTTCGCTTATTTCCACATTCTTTCGTACTAACAAATTCATTTCGAATTCTATCTCATAATTATAACCGTGCAGGTAATTATAACTGTAGCGGTGGTGGACTAAAATAAAGGGGGACAAAACACAAGATTTTATCTTATCATTTATTTTTACATTACGATTGTTCATAATGTAAAATAATATTCGTAAAGTTCAAAAGTGTTTTTTTTCTCTATTTATTAACGCGACTCGTTATCATTAATTATTACCGGCACGGTTATCTATTTTTTTTCTTTTTTTATGACGTGTCGAATACTCGATTGTGATTTTTATGTGCAAATTTTTTTTTTCTTCTATTCATTTTCTTTTACTTCTTATTTCTTTTCATATATGCAAAATAATATATTCATAGTATTGAATTAATGATTTACTTAAGTAAACATAAAAGATAGAATTTTACGCAATTAGGCGAGACTTTTTTTTTCTTAATGCATTCAGTACTTTTTATTATATCTGTTTAATTCTTTTTTCGTTTAAATAATTATAGAAATAAGAAGCAAAATTTGAATTTTTCGAGGACTACCGTTTGGAAGAATATGTTATAACTATTACGAATGACCTTTCATTCAGAAATAACTCTGGAGAGTTACAATGAACTTTGATGCCGGATAGCGATTTGTACGTGAAAGTTTCTCCGAGCATATGTCCTCTTGGATCAGATCAACGTGATATCAATAACGGAGAACGCGCTATTACACCGTTAACATTTTGCGTATTCTATTCTATCTCCGTGGATTCTTTTTTTTTTTATTTCTTATTTCGCATAAAATCACGTAAGAACTTGACAGATAAGAGATATTTCTTTTTCGTTTTTCTTATTTTTTTTTTTTATAGATAATTACCAATACGTAACTTTAACACATTGTTGACCAGCTAATTATATTTGCCGATTATTATAACAGTGGACTAATTATTAGTAAAAAAAATTTTTTTTTTAATTGATATTATGATTTGTTTTATAATATGAATAATTTTTAAACAAATTAAATCTTAAATTTAATTTTTGTAATTACTTGATTCACAATTAGTGCATTGTCATAATTATCCGCAAATATGCGAAAACCTAATGTATTTCATAATGGAATTATTAATAACTCATCTAAGAATTTTCAAAAATTCTGTAAATCAAATTTTGTGTATTCTATATTCTGTAATAATGTAAATTTTATATTTTTAATTGTATCGAATTTATATTTATATATTATAATGCGAATGTCAGGGTATGTTTTTGTAAAATTATTCTATATATCAAATAATGACATTTTATTGTAACTTGTGATAATTAATAATTTTGTTATTTCCTATAGCTTTTTTTTGTAATTAATTTAAAGCTCTTGTAAAAAGTTTGGAGACTGTACATAATAAAATATAAATAATGTCTTGTGGATATATACACATTTTAAATAGAAAACCGCTTCATATCTAATTACATATTTAAATTAATTTCATACATTTGTTCTTCCTATTTAACGTTATCGCAATATACAAAATTATATATTCAACTTGTTCAAAGTGTTTAACTAAAACTACTAGTTATAACAAAGGTTTAAAAACATCATGAATCTAACAAAGTAATCTATTGTTTTATTATAGATATTCTTAATGAAATAATCGCATATATACAGAGACTATAAAACTAAAATTTTTAAGATATGTATACAAAAATTATATTACATAAATGTATACACATTTGAACCATATAAAATGGCACTTCTCATGTTTACCGTTCACGACATTAGGAATATATATACATATATAAATATATACTTATATTATTTTAATCCAAATATATACTTATATTATTTTATAAAGATATATATATATATATATATTCCTATTTGTTATATAATTCTCTCGTCAATTCTTTCGGCGAAATATTCTTCGTTTAAAACTTGTACATACCGTGTAATTTTTAATACATCATGTGTACAGATACTATTCAATTGAATTTTTTTCTTTTTCTTTACTTTTTTAAAAAGTAAAAGAAGCATTTTTGTTTTAAATAATATCATTCAATGCTATGGTACTCATTTAATACGACATTATACGAGAAAATATTTCATAATAATCAACTTTTATAGGAGAAAATCATTTAACCATTGTGTGCTGTTCCATTGTATAGAAAAAAAAAAGAGACATTCAGGACAACTTAATCGCATTTAACATCAATTTTTCCATAAATAAAATATTAACTTTATCTAGAATCAGTGGACTATACAAATTGATTGGTGCTTGAAATACTAAGGTCAAGTAAACGCCAAGCAGCTTTCGGATTGAGTTCCATTGGATCACGACATAATACCCAAACATAATCAAAGCGCATTACTCTTTCAGGGTCTCCTTCCACCACACTATTATCTTTATTTCTAATACAGAAAATCTGCTGACTTTGAAACGTTATCAATAAAACTGGACCTTGTTCCATCATTTTACCCATTCGTAAATCTACGTTTTCAATGTCTGAAAATAATTAATATTTTTATTGTAAACTATTCACAAATTGTATTGAAAATATATTTTATTAAAAGTTTATAATCATACCTAAAATTTTATTATCAAAATGATATCCTAATTTTTGTACTTGTATAATAGGTTGTGATAATAAATTATACGGTGCTTGATGACACCAATCCTTTAAAATTTCTAGATCCCCTCTGACCATCGCCTCGAGTATATTTGGTATAATATCTACCTCGCAATCTCTTAGAAATTGATTTTTGTCAAAGCTTGGATCTAGCTTACAAATTTCTGTTAATGTTTCAGACAAATCTGTGCTTCGGAACATACCACCAACCACGTCACTAACTTTCTCCGTAAAAAATCTAGAAGCTCGAATTACAGGATTTTCTGATTCATCATACTTGATTTTCCAATCCAATACTTTATTCATATATGGATTGTTATCCTAGTAAAAAGAAGTTAATTAAACGTAGTTAATATAATTACTTAAAACACAAATACAAAATTATTAAGCGAGATATATACTTTAAACTTTTGCCAAGATTGAAAAAATTTAGAATCTTTATGTAATTCAACTCCTAGTGCCTCCATATTAGGTTTAACCTGCTTTTCATCTAAAGATATTTCTGCTACTTCTTTTCTTTTTCTTAATTTAGTAAGTGGTACGTAAACTCTCCCTGGATTGAATAATAAAACGATAAAGAAATATGGTCTTTACTAAACATATGCGTTAATATATAATCAATTTAAAACCTTGCATTCCATGGTGATCTAACTCATTGCGTACAACTTCTGCTGTTTGTGAGATTGTTTGAAAAGCTCCTGTTTTCCCAAGTGCTTGACTTTTTTCAGAAATTGTTTCCGCTGCTTCTTTCGCCGATTTACTTATTTCCTCACCTATTTGTCCTGCCTTTTTACCTAATTCAGATTTACTTGCTTCCTCAATAACTTCTTGTACCTATCGAAAGAAAATATCAATATTGATAGAATAAAATTAGAAAGTAATATATGAATTAACATATATAGATACTGCAATTAGATAATCATTAATTAAATGTAAATATACTTTTTCTTTTAAAGTGTCTAATTTTTCTTTTATAACTTCGGAACTTTTGGAGGCTTCAGATTCTACCGCTTGAAACTTCTGTCTCGCTGAGCGCAATGCTTCAGATTGTTCTAATTTCTCAGCCTCTTCACGAAATTTCTTTAATGACTCCTTCATTTCTTTATTTTTCTGCATTTCTTGTTTAATATTTTCAACAAATTGAGTAAAGAAACTTGGTCTTCGTGCGGGATTTGAATACCAACGAATCTAAATAAATATATAATATTATTACTTATATGTAAAATCCAACAACTTTGTTGATCAAGAAGAAATAAACTCACCGGTGAACTTTGTATATCTGGTAAATGAAAACAGGTTGTATGTAGCAATGGATTACATGATAAAGAATTTTCTCTTGAGCCATTTCTAAATCTTCTCTGCGACTGTGTGGAGCGAGCAATACCCACTAAACTAATCCTGTATGTCACGAAATTCTGAAACTATTAGTAATAGAAAATTTATATTAAAAATGTTTGTGTGTTCGTATTAAATATAATTATTAGTAGATAATTCATCTGCATCATCATATACACGTGTGTATATATA
This sequence comes from Polistes fuscatus, assembly GCF_010416935.1. Lineage (NCBI taxonomy): Eukaryota > Metazoa > Arthropoda > Insecta > Hymenoptera > Vespidae > Polistes > Polistes fuscatus. The sequence goes on along the minus strand of NW_025113151.1, from coordinate 9,634,876 downwards.
TGTATTTTTTAATTTGGACTAACAAGCATAACATAAGGATACATACATACGCAAGTATTTTCACAAATAATTAATAACATTTAAAAATTATGAAAAATTATATTTTCTTCTTTTTTTAACATAACATAAAATGACGCAATAAAATAAGTGAGTGCCACAAAAGGCATTCGACAAATTTAACCTCACTTGCATTATAAAAAGCCGATCTTTTTCTTCTATAAACACATGAATATTATTGATTCGTTGAAAAATACATTAAACACACAAGTATAATCATGCTCTTATATTATGAAGTTAACGTTTAGTTAGAAATTAAAATTATTTACCATTTTACAAACGATTTAATTATTACAGCCTAAGCGAAAGTCTTAATCATAACCACGAAGTGAGACTGCAACAAGTTTCACTAATCTGTCGTTAGATGTAGCAGTGCAACATTTAAATCATTTCTCCTTCTTGGGTAATTTAGGTTATACTTTGATTCTTTTAAAGTTTACGAAAAAGTAAATAAATTGTGATTGACATTTAATGGACGTGTTGTTAAAAATAATAATATCTATTTAAATGTTAATTACGTCTAAAATTTAGTATATAAATATAAAGAATTTTATTATGATAATAAAAGTATTATACTATATTTCTATTAATAAACAACCAATATGAATATAACTTTTTAATTTGGTAGTAAATACTAGTTAACAGTGTTTATTTCTTGTTAAAATAAAATTTTATTATAAATTTTAACATAATGAATGCAGTTGCACCCATTAAACCTCCCCGTGGAATTAAACCCACCAAAGAAACGGTAAATGTGATAATTATGGCAAAATAATAATATGAAGAATAATTTTGAATTGTTTATATATGTATTATATATTTTATAGAGTGGTTTATTAATCTCAGTAATTCGAGCACTATCTGCTTCTGAAACTAATGAACAAAGAGAAATTGAAAAAGCTAAATTAGAAAAAGAATATAAGCGAAGCGATCAGAGATTAGATGAATTAGTTTCATTGCACGAACAAGATCTCTCAGAAGTTATGCAAGTAAGTTTATCAAAAATATACAATAACAATTTTTGTATATTAAAGATTAATTATTGAAGATTATTTTTCACTTATTTATTTAGATATTTAGTACTCTATCCGAAAGAGTTACTGCTGCAAGAGAAAAAATTCATGCCGTAAAAGAAAATTTACATGCTTGTAAACAGTTATTAAGTTGTAAGCAAGAAGAATTACTTAATCTATGGTTAGAAGGTATAGAACATAAGCATGTATTACAACTTTTAGAAGAAGCGTAAGTAACCAAATAGTAATTTTTTTATTTACAAGCAACATATATAACAATATTTTTTGAGAATATTCTAATTCTAGTTAATGTACAGTTAATAATCTCTTAATAGGTCTACTTCGCCAGAGAAATATAATTTAGAATAGAAAGCGGTTCAAAAAATACTATTTTTAAATATCAAAGAACTGAATAAGGAAACTAATTTGTATAATTATAGTTATATTAGTGGTGACAATTATATATTATCAATATATAGTTTATGTATGTATAAAACATTATTGCAAAAAGTAGTGCTTTTTAACTGTGTTTTATACTATGTTTTATATCGAAAACTATATGATCTATAAAGGGTCTTATACTTACTCAATATTTTGTTACAACATTGTATATTTTATTTATATCTTTATCTTTCTTTTTTTCATTTACTTATATTAACATATCCTATATATATTATTAAATTTAAAAAATTGACAAGTAGTACAAATTTTAAAATAGATTTAGAAAAGGAAACTTGTCAATAACAAAAATTTATTTGTTTTATTTATTTTTATTGTAACTTCATATAAAACATTTTCAAACTTTAACTCGAAATTTTAATTACAAAAATAGAAAAGAAAATATAATTTAATTTTGTTTCTTTGGACTACCTATAAAATATAACTTCAAATTCTTATTAAATAAAATGTGTTTTCTTAAAAATAATATTAGAAATAAGTGTCTTGTATCTAATGGGAAGATATAAAGTATATAATAGTATGTAAAAAAGCGCGTAAATAGCATGAGTGTGAGAATGTATAAGTATAGGAGTCAGAATAAAGAAAATATAAAAAAATAGAGATAGATAGATGGAAAACTCCCAATAAAAAGAATTAAACATTTCATACAAAGTCTTAGCTTTTTTGTATACGTGATACCAGACATAATACTAAACCTAATCCAGCAAATAACGTAGATAAAGAAATGTAACGTTTTTTCGCCTTTTTAGCAGTATTCTACAATAAACAATAATTTTCAATGATTATTATTATACTTATATATCGTTATAGCAAAAATATATACTTGAATGAGTTGCACAGTTTTGAGCCTAACACAGACCAAAATTTCTTTTTTGTCAAATTCATTTATATTTTCAAAAAAAAATAAAAATTTTTTGTCAAAACTCAAAACTTTTTACCCACTCTTGCATACATACGGTGTCCTAGATTTTTTTTTGCACAATTTTACAATCTATTCTTACCTGGGATTGAACAAGAAAGCAGTCCGTTGTCATTTTATATATTTGTTAGAAATATTTAAAAAAGCTTTTAAAAATCAATGGTAGTCAAAAAAAAATTAGGACACCCTATCTTTTACTTCAATATATATATATATATATATACCTTTGAAACTAAAACGTACGATTCTTCTATAGCCTTTTCTATATCATTAACTGCCTTAAGATTCTCCATTATGCTTATGCATAAAATTGAATTCATACTTACTAAATCACGTGAGTTTATAAAAGTATTATTTATTCCTTTTTCTTGAAGATTTAATCGGACATAAGCAACACATACAGATATTAAATTCAATTGTTTCTCAGTATTATTAAGCGTTTCAATAATATTTGGATATCTGTAAAATATCATTAATATTATGTATTAAAAAAAATCACTTAAAAAAGATGCTATTATCTATAAAAAGAAAAAAAAATAAATAAATAAACATAAAATACTTTTGCATCATAGGCCATTCTTTGGTAGCATTTTTTTTCTTAATTGTAAGATCATGAAACAATTTTTTTGCCAGATTTTCATCAGCACCTATAATTTAAACATACACATGTTTACACTTTCAAATATTTATCTACATATACATAGATGGGTGGAAAAGTTTTAAACCAAACATAGAAATAATTTGTTTTCTGTAAAATTCATTTTTATATTTCAAACAAATAAAAGCTTTCTTTTTTATTGAATTTCAAAATCGTTTAATCTACCCTGGTTAATATAGATATATATGTATTTGATATGAATATAAAAAATAAACATGTATAAAATATACCTAATTGTATAAAGTCATCAATAGTTAGATTATGCAATTCTTTAGTTGATATGTTTCTTTCTTTACAAGACTTTATTAAATGATCAGCATCTAAACTATGTAATATCAATGCAGTCTGTTGATTACATTTGGAATGAACAGTATATGTTTCATCGCTAAATTCTTCACACATTTTCGTAAGATATTTTAATTGTTTACTTTAAGTTTTGTGTTTGCTTTTTTTTTATTATAACTTTTGATTATTTATATATATTGCTTATTATATTGCTGATACACAATGGTTTTATCACTAAAAATGCAAGCCAGAACTAAAAATCTTGCGATATCTATTTGTAGAAGCTCAAAACTCCCCTTTTATATTTAACCAGATTCATCTTAGTTGCTACCGCGACCACTAGTAGGCGATAGTAGGTACTTAAAGAGATGATAGTACAATACTATCAAAGAACACAGTATTTTCTGATAGTATATGATAATATATATAGTATAGTTATATTGTAAAAGAAATTGAAACAATTATATTTAATTTTTAATGGATAAACATATGTGTGTGCCTTCAGAAATGCATTTAAACGTATATTTTAAAAGGTCACCATTCAAGGCGATCAAATAGAAGAAAATCAAAAAGGTCTAATGTTAAATCCAACGATGATCACCTGTAACAAAAAGAAAACTATATTAATCATATAATCAAGTGATACAATAGCCTGACATCGTCCAATTCGCAGATGCACTTTTCAATTGAATTCTTTATTTATTTTGATCAAATCTCTATTTACCGTTGCAATGAAATTAAATTTAAACGCGTGATTTTACATTTACATAAAGTGTATACAAAAAAAAAGGGAAAAGTACAAATATCAAGTTACTAAAAAAAATAATATCTAATAATTATTACAAAAAACTTATAGAAAAGAAAAATTGCAAATTTAATAAAATACGATCACAATAAAAAATTTTAAAGACGAAACAAGAAAAGAGAAATTACTGTAATATTTACCGAACGTTATTTAAGCTTGAAAATGTAATAATACGAAAATTTTAATATTTTTGACTTTAACTAAACACATATGCATCTTTTTGACGATTTTGAGGGACACAAGTTTGGTGTCCCAAGGAGATGGAATGGTCCATCATCTCCAATTACAACTACAAATTAATGACGAGCAAAACAGTAATATAATAAAATATAAAATATGAGACTAGAGAGAGCTATCTTCGAAGAATTCGAACTTACTGTTGAACCTTTAAAAATAACTCAACAGTCTCAATATGTACTGTGTTCTTTGATAGTATTGTACTATCATCTCTTTAAGTACCTACTATCGCCTACAAGTGGTCCCGATAGTAACAAAAATGAAAATCGGTAGATAAAAAAGGGGGACTTTTAAGCTTCTATATTATTCTTAATTATTTTTTAAGACATTATAATATAAGACATATTAATTTATTAATAAATTTATTGATAGTTTTATTAATTTTTATTTTTATTTTATTAATTAGGAGCTTCTATGTAGTTCTATGTAGTTATTTATAAACAAATTATAGATTGGAGTAAATGTTGTGAAAATATAACATGTATTTACTAATATCTATATTACATTATGTATAAATAACTTATTAATAATTTACATTATTTTATATTCTCATTGATATTATTGCAATATTAGCTTATGTAAAATGCTGATAAAAATTCCATTTATATTTAGTTATAATATAATAATAATAATTAGACGAGTGTTTATAACACTTTATCTTACTTCTCATTTGCCATACAACACACATACCAATTTTAATAGTCTTTTGTTTTTTTTTGTGTTATAAAAAAAATTAATATCACATTTTACAGCATATTACAAAATAATGATCATTGTGATACAGTTCTGATATATCTTCTCCTGTAATATATAATATTATAAAACGAAAATTATTCTCATTAATATTATTTTCAATTATGCTAATTATTGTTTATAGAGTAGTTATTGTAGCAATAATCCATACAAACTACACACACTACAATTCCTTTAAATGAATACATCAACTCATCTGAAAAATTATAAGTAAAGTACATATACGTTAAACAAATCCTTTTCTATAGGTGTATGTTATGTGTATCCTTTTGTTAATTTAAAAAATGTTAATAACGTAATTATTTTTCCCATATAAAGATATACATAATTATGAGGTACTTTTGTTATTATATACTCTCTGAATATCAATGGTAAATTTTTATATTCAATAGTTGTCATTTTATCGAGAAAACCTATGAATTAAATAGTTAAATTCATAAAAAAATATTGCATATAAAAAAAATCCGAATGAAAAAAATGGTTACATAATACAGGTACGATGTGACAAATCTATAGAGACCATCATATGTATCTTTTGCTTTAATAATTAAATCAAGATCAACGTATTATTAAATAAATGTATGCAAGACAAAAAAATTCTAATCGAATTCTTTTTTAAATATTCAGTTTTTCAATCGATAGAGAGATATATGATCGTTATACTTAAATATGTTTGCGCATCTATTTCCTAGTCTTTATTATGGTAATATTTAATATACCAATTCTGAGAAATAAAATTGCTTTCTTATATTAAATACTGAATGAAAGCTATAATATCTAAATTTCCTTCTATAAAATGAACGTACAACTTGTATTCGGCTATTGCAAATTGATTATTTTTGCGGGTTATTTCATCATTTCTCTCATTTCTCTACCCTCTCTTTACACTCCGACTTGTACATTCTTTTTTTGTTCATTTTCTTTTTTCCCCAGCTTCGCTCCTTGTCTGTCGCAACTTGCTCTTCCCCGCCCCCACCCCTCCCCTTCTCTCTTCCCCGCCTCGTATTTCCAGTCGTTTCTTTCTCTGTTATCTCGCTCCCCCCCTCCTCCCTCCTCCCTTTTATTTTCTTTCTTTCTTCCCTCCCCCCCTACGTTCCTCACCCCCCCTCTCTCCCCGCCTTTCGACCCCCCTTTTTGCCTTTTAGTTTTTCCTCCCCTCTCCGCTCTATGCCCCTTCTCCCTGGTTATCGTTTCATAGCTGCTCCCCGTCCTTGTTCCGCTGCTCCGTTTCTTCGTCCGCGTTCCTCTCATTTTCCCGGCCTCCCGTTTCTGGCCGCCACCCGCCGCTTCCCGCGCTCTTTTTTTCCTCCCCTGGGCGTTGCTCGCCGCTTGCATGGACTTCATGGCCGGTGTCGCGCACTGCGCTTGCTTCCCCTTGCTTCCTGTCTCCTCCGGTCGGCGCCCGGCCCCCGGCCGGCTTTTCGGTCTTTTTTCTTGTTCCTGCTTTGTTCCTCCCTACTCCTTTCCCTCCCCGCGCTGTTCTGTCCTTGTATAATTGATATAAATGGTCTATATCCCCAACTATAAAAATAATAAAGACATTTCTTTTCTATCTTATTTTTATTCTTATGAGCGGAAACACTGTTGAGTGTTACCCACATGCAATCAATGTACGCATTATATAATTTACTGGACTCAACTAAGCCAATTATAAATGTAATATTGATTAAAAAAAAATATATATGGTATATAACTTTTCTTATAACTGAGTCGTTCACAGGTCAAAGTGGTTAACTCCATTTTTAGAATTTTTTTAAATAGTGCTTGATTAATGCTTAACTTTTTATATTTGAAATAAATTTCTTTAGTAATTAATCTTAATGCCATTAAATAAGAAATATTTTCATGACCGATCAATAATAAATGATACGACAATGTATGTTCACTTTTTGTTTTGTGGAGTTAATAAATTCGACGAATGAATGAATCAAATAATGTAATAATTGATTTAATATACTGACATACCATTCTGACTGAGACCACCTTGTAAGAGTTAAAAGTCCATCTCTTAAATTCGTTATAGATTCAAGGGTTTGCATTGGTGCATGTGCTGCTCGCACAGTTCTTGCCATAGCTGGTGCATCTCTTAAAACCACAGCCAATATCGCTGCCCATCCTAAACAACCACCTTCAAGGAACAATTGCAACAGATATCTAAGTTGTACTTCTGCTCTGCTAACCGGAGCACAATGTGAAGCTACATGAATTTCTGTTGGCTCTATTGGTTCCGAAGAAACCCAACACACTGTACCCACACCAGTTCCCACAATTGACTCAGCGTCATCACGCCAGATTGTACTAGCGTCACTAATTACGCTACTCGTATCTAAAATGATAAATCATTTACATAAATATTGTTAATTATATTGTTAATAATTATTAAAATTAATCGATTTGGCATATAAATGGCTCATGCATATGTTTTTCTTTATATGAGCAAATATAATATTACCATGCAACATATTTGGTGTTAGTTTCGCTTCAGTGGCAGGAAATTGTGTTTCTAAGCTAGCAACAGGAGACACCAAACTAGTATAAGGAGGTCTGCCACTAGGTAAACTTGTATATCCACTATCTGGTAAATCAATAGCAAAATTAGGAGTCACTGTTTCATCTTCAGGACTTTCGAGATTCACAGATCTTATTGATCGCAATGATGTCAGACTAGATCTTCGAAATCTTTGTAAATTAGGAAGCGACAAAACTGGATAAGGATATGAAAAATCTTCGTGTACAGCTTTCAATGCAGCTATAAAATCATCAATCTTAGCTGCTCTATCGCGTTCTCTACCAAGCCACGTTACCAAATGAAAATCTAAATGGGCAGCAAATCTTCCCAAATCTAATAATCTCCGAGCTGAAAGTAATCGACGTGCGTGACGCTGTAAGATAACGTCAATGAAAAATTCTTCGGCTGAGCTTTCTCTGGAAATGAAATTATAAAAATCGTTATTGCGTTAAAAAAAGAAACAGTATATATTTTGATTAACTCATTCTGCACTTACTTGGTATCAGACTTTTCTATTTTAACAGTCGGTACAGATTTTTTTCGTCTCATAACAACATTTCTAGTTTTTTCTAACATAGAGGATGGTGCAATATCTTTAGCCATTGATTCAGATTGTACTTTTGGTGTTGCTGTAGTACTATAACTACGACTCCTAGACACTTGCATGGTTCCTAATACGAGAGATAAGTCATCTTCATGAGGTGATAAAGGAGGGGTTTGTGTGTGTCCTCCTAACTTGCTTGTACCACCCCAAGATGTACGAGGTGACTCCACATCATTTGGATCTTTAAGAAAAATAAATATTTATATTATCTGGAATTTAATTTTTTAAATAAAATTTGTTCTTCTTTCGCTTATTACCAATAGCTCTTAAAAAGCGAACAAGATCCTTCGAAAGTTCCCATCTTCCTTGTTCCAAAGCAGCATCTAATAGCAGAGTAGCATGTTGTCTGCTAACAGTTGATGGTTCAAGATTTTGTAATATAATTAAATAACTAGCAGCAGTGTCAAGTTGTTGCCTTTGTAAACAATCTTGTAAAAGTTTCTTAGGTGGTCCAGCAACGGAAAATAAATATGGCCAAAGTGCTATTTCAGTTTTTCTTGCGCACTGCACAACCGCTCTTGCCCATACTCCTGGAAATTCTCGGATGAATTCTACCACAGACGGTAGTTGAGCATCTGGAATTGGTTCTTTACTAGTTGCTTCCTCTTCTAGTACTTCATGAAGTAATAATTCTAAGGAATGTGGGAAGTAAGGCAGTGCGGAACAAGATCGTGCTATTTCCCATGCGTGATATCCTAAATTTCGATGAATTAGTTGTCGTAATATTTGATGAAGATAAACTTGACTCTAAAATATTAAAATTTCAAGTATATTTAAAATCGTTTAAATTAAATTTAATTCAACTATATAAAAATATAAATAAATATATGCATATACGTATATACCGTTAATTCTAATAAACTAAAAGGCAGTGAGAATGGAGAATTAGTATCAGATGTAAACAATACAGTGTCATTTTCAGCTCCTAATAAGATTGCATCCTCGAATAATATAGCCAGAGGATAAATGCACAAGTGAAAAGGCAGCATTATTCTTTTACTCATGAATGTATGTGTTTTTTCTTGGTGATTTCTTGGAAATAATGGAAGCCAGACACGCATGCCATGAGCACCACAGAACAACCATAATGCTTCAGTTAAATGAGGCTTGTCTCTTCTTGATCGCCATGGCACCCATACATTTTCAACACACGAAGCTAACACCGTAGGAGGACTACACGTAAAAAACTATAAAAAAAAATCAAGCGAATTATCAATTTTACAATAATTCCAAACTATTATACTCAATAAATAACTTACGATATCAGGATTATCAGTACAATGCTCGCGCTGAACCATTAAAAGTCGTCCAGAAACATTGAGTAAAAGACTTTCAGGATGTGGATGACTCCCTGCTGTTTCTGCACGAATTGTTGTTAATGTTGCACTTACAACGCAAGCAGGATGCACGCAAAGTCCACTAATATCCACAGTTTGTATTCTAGTTAATTCAATATCTTCCATTTCTTTAAAAGTAATTACATTTTAAAAGTCAGTTTTAACATAATTTTTATTATCATAATTGTTTCACAACTTACCTCCATTTCCATCCAGTATTATATCATAGATACTAATTTGTGCATTAGCACAGAACGTTAGAAGTCTTTCTTTAAGTGTATTAAGTAATAATACTTGAGATGGCATTCTAATACTCTTTACATAATTGTTATCGAGTCGAGTATCTCGTGGGTACATTCTAATTTCATCTCTATCGTCCAAAAGAGAATAACTACTTGCTATCAAAAAACCACGATGCCATAATAATCCACCAGTTACTATGAAATCTCTTTCTTGACTTTCATTTCCAAAAAGTTTCCATTTACGAGATGGTAAGGAATAATGAGCTAAGCCTGTTCTACCAGCTACAGCAATGCTTAACCCTTCGTTGTCAATTGCAGTATACTATAAAATGCAATATAGTATACTAACAGTTAATCATAATAATTTACTAATTATGAACTTACTCTTATCGGCCAATTGGAACCAGTATAAGCACTTGGAATTGGAACAACTAACCACTGTTTGCATCCGGCAAGAGTCTGAGTTATAATATCACTGGGACATTCATTTGAAATATGAAAATTTGATGTGGTGGTAGACATACCGCCACCAAGATTTAAATAAAGTCTATCTTCACCTTGTAAGTATAAATGTCCATGATGACCCTTTAAAACAAATAAAAAATATAAATATATTATAAAAGAATAACTTTTTTATAATTATGGTTAAAAATTCGATATTACCATACATGGATTAACCGTAAGAGGGCTTTTTACAAAATCTAATTGTATAAGTGAACGCCTTGCATGTGTCAGCTCATTTCCATTTTCTTCCATTAATAATGGTCCTGGTAATTCTCTCAACATCCATAATTGGTAACCTTCCGCTGACCATTCCTAGAAAAGTAAAAGAAAAAATAAACAATATTATGAAATATTTCTATTTCAAAATTAATATCAGACTTCATTTACCATTGTATGAATATGTAAGGGATTATCACGTGTTAAGTCTACACGCAAACCATAATCCCACTTTAAGCTGCATAATAAAAGTGCACCAAAAGTACTCCAGATTGCTAAACCACCACCTTCCCAAGCTAGAGCTATAGCACAACTATCAGGAGTCCATCTTAGACATCTAACGCAACCTGGTTTTCCAGGATAATCTTTTGAAGACAGACTTAATGTATGCGATACTTCCAATGCTCCAGTAGTTTCATCAATGTAATAAACAATACCCTCCGAGCTGTTAAAAATATAATTAAAAAGTTAGATTTGTGTGTACATACAGTATATCATATTAAAGTATACAATACTTACTTTCCTCTTCCAAATGCAATTAAACGATATTTGTGATTTACAGCTGCACAAGTAGCATCATCTACATCCTTGGCCCAAATTCCTTGAACTTGCTGAAATATATTTATATGAAATATTATCAACTTAGTATTGAATATAAATTCAATAATATATATATTAATTATCAAATATATTTATTAACTGACATTTGGGTCAAATTTTAATGAATGAGCTGTTAAGAATGCTGCTTTCCCAGTGCTAAGAACAATAGCAAATCCACCAACTAAAGGAGAATATTCAATATCCATAACATAGGCATTGTTTTCAGTAAGTGGTACAGCTGTAGTGGATATTTGTTGGTCTACGCTAAATGGTATTCTACGTAAATCAAGTGTATAGTCTCGATTTACTGTACCATCCCATTTATGCCGTATTACATGACTTGTTTTTGTTGCAACCATAAGTTCATCACGTATACATACTAAAGAACTAATTCCACCATCTATCCAGGCAGACTTTTCCTGATAATAAAAGTATATATATCCATTTATCCATTTTTTAATCATTGTCAATGCAATATTTAATCAATATGCTTACGAAAGACAAAACTAAAGATGGAATAACTTCTTTAATGAAAAGTTCAGCACTATCACGTTTTAGGCTTGTAACAGGAGAATCTCTTTGTTCGTAAAGACTTTTTCCTTCTGGACCTTTGTCTGCTAATCGATAAAACAGTAGATAGCTGTCGGATGTCTATAGAAATAATGCAAAATAATTAGTATTAACATTTTGAACAATTAATATGTTGACTACCACATTGATCAACCATTGGATGACAGTCAACATATTAGTATAAAAACTTTTAAGCATACATCACTTACTGCGATAACTAACATACTGGAATCTGGTCTCCATTGTACCAAGATATTTTCTCCGTGCTTTTTCAAAGAATCAGCAGTTCTTCTTATAAACACGATAGGTATACAAGGCTACAAAATAGTTTAATTATTATATTAAAGAAAAAGTAAAAAATATAGTCAAATATGAAATAACACAATATGATTCTAATGTCAATATAATTTTCATAATATAATTACAAGTATACCATATACATTATTTTATTTAAAAAATTGTACCTTGCAATACCAGATGGTAAGAAAATCTGTCGTTAATATAGCAAATAATATTTTATCTCTATTACAAACAATGGCCTTTATTTTATCCGGTTCCGTGCAATTTAGGACTCGCGGCCATCCAATAGGAAAAAACATCTTTTCTAAAAGAGAATTTGATTCTGTTACGTTCACATTTCTTTTTCTTGTTCTTCCTTTTTATGACTTCGTTCAGTAATCCTCACTAATTTAACAAGTAAACATATCCTAACCTTAATATTACGAGCATAGATGCGACAGAAACAGGTCATACTAGGTTCGTATACATGCACGAATGCGCAAGAATTTCACCACACACAAGTTATTTATTATTCGTACGTGTAATACTTTTATATCATATTAGTATAAATTTAATTCTTATTCTTTTGCAATAAGATATTCTTATTATTTGTATTTATCATATTTATATTCATAGTATATAAAATATTACCTACATAATATATAAAATATATAGAATAATATACTATTATATATTAGATTGCTTGGAAAGTTCGTGTCCATTTAAAAAAAGTCATTAAAAGGTAACGTTTTTTTTATTTATATAATATATTCGATGTAAATATATATATTTTAATTTAAAAATACATTCAATAAAATATTATTTATTAATAAATATAAATAGAAATAAAAATCACACGTAAAAAATTTCAATATAAATGCATAATGTATTGTTTTTGCTTATAACATTAAACAAAATATTTTACTTCATTGTCTTTTATATACTATAAATAAAAAAAGATAAAGAAATATATAAAGGAAAGCTTTATTTTTTATTTAACTTTCGTACAAATTGAATCGATCAGGAAATAATAAAAAATATGTACAAAATAGATTAATAAAAATACAAAATTAATATTTACTACAATGTAGAATGACTTGATTTGATTATAATTTGATGTTAACTTTAATATAAAAGAATTGTAAAATAAATTTAATACAGATAAACATTAACGTAAGATTGATCAATTATATAATTAAGCTCTACAAAGTTTATAATAAAAATACCAATAATTCAATAATCCAATAATATAAATGGCACAGTGAATATATTTAACAAGTGCATCGTTAGATGTCATATTTAATAAATTAATTCTGTATAGTATATCGGATTTGAAATTCATGTTTTTCATAGTCAAACTTTTGTACTTATTTCATTAAGTTTTTCATATCATACATTCAATATACATATACATACATAAAGCATACATGAAGTTTTATCATTAGAAATATCTATGAATTTCATTTCAAGTACATAAGTAAGAGGGGGAAAGAAAATTTACAATATTGAAATATTTTCCAATTTTTCTATATCATATCACAAGGGGGAAGATATAACAATGTTAAGATGTATTATTTTAAAAGTATTTTATAATTTGTCTTTTCTATTATAATAATAATAATAATAATCCTGTTTAAGAAGGATTGGAGATCATTATTTAACATGGAAAAAGTCATGGCGCATACAGGATAAATTTTTAACATGCTGGTTCCATAGTAGGTGTGATAGGATTCATTCTAGGTGGTCGGCCAAAGCCACGCGTTCCGTCAGGACCGGAAGGCATCCTTGTTACATTTTCAGGTAAGTGTGTCATTATTAATCCATTGTTATTTCTTGATCGGCAAAAATTATTTTGCTCTGGAATCGAAGAACATAAAGATAGTCTTCTGACTCCAGGATCGTAACCCGAATCTCGACTACAAGAGGATAACCTACGGAAAAATGGGCCACAGTCTACTGAACCTCGGCGACTAGGATTATAACAAGTACCGTTACACTCGGTGCTAGAAGTTGAACCACCGGAGCAACAGGAAAAACGTCGATTTTGTTGATAATAATAACCGGGAGGGTAAACTATAGGACAACAGCCAGTTTCAGAACCGGAGGAACAGGAAGAATATCGTCTGCCGTAGTTGCTAGCATCTGAATTAGAGCCAGAACTTGAAGATAAACGGCGAAGAACGAAACCGTTTTCGGATCCTGATATTGAACAGGATGATAATCTGCGCGATAGCCAAGCATCTGGTGACGGTGGACCTGTGTGAATGATAAATATTTATATTATAATTTATGAAGGTATTGTTTGATCGTTGATAATGTTTAATTAATCAATAATAATTTACCTTGAAAAGGATGACCAGGGTGGCCAGGATAAACGTGATATATAGGATATCCATGAACAGCCCTTCTGTATTTTGCTTTTCCATCTTCAGCCTCGGATCCACTGGCGCAACTCGATGAATTATAACTATCTTCTTTAGTCAATTTCGTGACGATTGTCTTTTTCGTCGGTTGCTGTTTTCTTTTCTTATCGGATAACTGTTGTAATTCGAATATTTTCGCACCGCCTAAATTCATTTCTAAAGCTAACCTGGCTGAAGCCGAATCGGTAAATTCAATCATGGCACATTCCTCAGTTGGCTTCAGTTCTTGTCGTTTAGAGATTGCCTGTCGGACCTAAATTAAAATTGGATTTTTTCTTTTTATAACGTATTTCAATTAAATTTACTTTTATTTCGATTGAAAATAACTATGATACCTCGGCAGGTGCAGGATGTCCAGGCTTGAGTACTCTGATGAGTGCGATTTCACCACATGGTTTAAAGATTTCGGCTACCGATTCGACCGATAGTCTTTCCACGGGAAGCCTAGCAGCTAAAATCGTTCTAGATGGTGTTGTTTGATCGAAAGCTGGCAAAGGATTAATCCTACGTAATTTAGTACCCTGAGGATTAACTTGCAATTTGGAGGACTTAGCTAAAGCAGCACCGACGACCCTCCAATCCTTGGTTAGATGTTTGACTCTTTTAAAACTTGAGACGAGTTTCAACGATACGTAACCCTCTTTATTTCTCTTCACGTGTTTCAAAAGAAAAGCATCCTTTACTATACTTTCATCGGCAAAATAAGATTCTACCTGAGCGCAGATTTTCTCGCTTAACTCGTTGTTAGGTAAGATAAAATTATCTGACTGATCTTGTACAGTAGATTCTTTATTATTATTCGATGTTACCACTTTCTGTTTGTCCAATTCTTTCTGCGTAACATCGTCCAAAGAATCTACACCCGAATCTTGTTCGACGTTTTGTTGTTTCATAATAACATCAGTCGATGATTTTCCTTCGCTATCCGAAGTCATACTATCAGATTGATCAGCTTCTTCATCCTTAGAACCTCTTCTATCGAAAGACAAACTAATATCGCTGTCGACGGAAGAAATACTGTCCCTTGTATCAGACTTTTTCATCGGCGGTGGGGAAAACGTTAAGTTACCGACCTTATCTCTAGATTCTTGTTGAACTTCTAGCTCATCCATCTTTCCAAGTTAATAAAACCCAGTTGAAATATTTGTTCGTATTCTTAAGACTTCACCGAGCCCCGAATGATTTATTTCCATCGAGTTATCCGAGGAGAAAGAAACCCGTTCAAGAAGACGGATCAAATTCTACGACTGTTGGTTTGTTTTTTCTTTTTTCTTTCTTTTAACTAACATTCAATCTCCATTTAATTTCAACGTTTGACAACATTATTCCTTGGATATCGTTGCAGAGAGATCGTGATTGATTAAATTTTTTTAATAACGATCATTGACAAATGTCACTTGGTGTATAATACGACCCGACAAAAAAAATAAAGATACAAGTAAAAGAAGGAACGTCGATGGTTTCTTAAAGGAATCTGTGATCTTACGCGAGCAGTAGCGCGATTTTAAAGGGAGGACACCACGGGGAGGACAACAAGGACAAAATATGAAGGGGCATGGATGGATGGATGGATGGATGGATGGATGGATGGAAATTAAGGGAAAAAGAACGAGGAACGATTTTTCCCCCTCCTCGTTCACAGGTGAATGCGTGCGTGCGTGTGTTCGGTTTTAAAATATAGGGAGGGAGGAAAAGTAAGGGGAACGTTGCGCGATCCGTGACAGTTCGAGCGACAGTGGCCTTCCATAAGATATTTCCACTTGTTTAAATACTTTCGCCCGTTCCCGCGCATGCTCGCATGCGGTCAAATGTGGCAATCCTCCTCCTGGTCGTCGTCGTACGTCGACAAGATGGTCAAGTTACCCTGAGGTCATGACCTTCTTAAATGACAACGAAGAACGGAAGCTTGGTTACTGTCGAGGGCATCTAATCGGACCTCGATTAGACTAACACATGGATACATTCTTCATATCCGATGTGTTTACGGATTTATTTAGTCATTTAATCGAATACTTTTATCGTGTTCTAAAAAGAAAATCTCAAGGAATGATTTTTCTTGAGATAAGATAAGAATAAAAACGTAGCATGATTCGTGTAAATACAAATTTGTAATATTAATTGCATAATATTTTGCATTAATCAATCAAGGGTGCACACAGGAGCGGAATAAGGAATTTTTATTTGAAATTACAAAATAGTTTTGAGTATTTTAAAAGTATGTTTTATTAATCTATTAAATAAATATTTAATATATCAGAGTATGTAATATAAGTGATCATGTATAAAAATATATATTTATACTCAAAAGAGAAAAGAAAAAAAAGAAAATGAAGATTTGCTGTGGTTGAGTAGCTAGTTATAATATTAAAAATAAAATATGTGTACAATATATAAATGTGTATAAAAATGATTAAATGGCATAACGGTGGGAATAAATATTTCTAATCATCGAGAGTCTAGACTCGATTTTCGTATCTTGCGGAAGTAGGAGGAAGGAGAACACGACAGTAGGAAGGAAAGATGTTTTTATGGTGGTGGTGAACCTTGATAACCTCGAAGAGGCCCCCCGGGCTTATTCACAAACACTTCGCGCATTGCATTCGGACACTACCAGCATAATAATAAATAGGTCAAGTGCGGCCGGTACGGTGTGTATGCCCATACGAGTTGTGAGAAAGGACAGAAAGATACATAAGATTCATCGTACTTTTATCGAAAGGGTTCTTTCTATGGGTTCTTTCCTTCTCCTCTTTCTTTTATTTTACACTCTTCCATCCTCATTCGTATAACTTTCCATACTTATATTTTATAATATAATACATATAACTTTTGTATTTAATATTTATATATTTCAGTTTTGTATTATTTATATATTATTTTGAGTTTATATATAAAAAGAAAATCTATAGAGTTACGTAAATAAGTTTAAGAATTAAAACGAAAGTAGTACGAGAGTTTTATTGTTACCGGAATTGTAATTAAATATGTCTACCTGTAATATACTTATAATTCCAATTAATATAATAACGTATGGAATTTTTTGTTTTAATTTAATTTCCATTCTGATTGTAATTGATATAATAATATAGAATATTTGTTTTAAATACTAATTAAAAGTTTGTATCAAAATACTGATCCAATTAGAGGTAATCTATATATGAAACATTACAATAATTAATAATTAAATGAAAACAAGTTTTTTCTTTATCAGACACCATATATTAACTTATTCGTAATTACATGTTCTTGTAACGCACGACTTATTAAATAACTCTGTATTTAATATCATAATCTCTGTAACGAGAAGCCTATATAACGAAGCCCATAAAATGTCTTTACTTTTTTTCTAACTTGTTCCTATTTATGTTTCATGTTTGTAATCGATAAGTCATGTTCTTACTCCATAAATCATATCTTTGGAAACTAATAAAATTAAACAGAGTCACGTCGTTTGTAATACCCGTTCTCTTCGTTAGAATCATTTTAATAAATTAAAAGAATGTTTCATATATATATATACTGGTAAAAGAAGAACAATGTGTAAGAAAAATTGGCTTTAACGTTTACGTAAAAGCATTTGACTCATCGATATTGTATTCTTTTCTCCCTCTTATATATGGCTTCTCGTGTATTACGCAACAGTTATTTCGAAGTTTATCGAAGCTCTCTAAAATGTGAATATCTCTTTGTCCGTTTACAACTTATTCATTATTTTGATTAAATTATTGCGAAAATTTGCATCGTTTTGTCATCGTATAAAAAACTCCTAACAAAATAATCAAAACATTTATAGTGAATCGCGAAAGTATTCGTACATGCTGCTACTCTCACTGTAAATTTTCAATAATTGGTAATTGCTTGTAACGCAAAGCTTCAAAATTCTTCTACAACGAAAAACATATTTTAGAATCATTTTAAAATTTCAATTTTATTATTAATTTTTTCAATTATATTAGTCTACTTTCTCAAAATTACCCGACACATATATACGAGGGTGGGTTGAAAAACCTTAACGAACTAAAACTTATATTATTTCTTTAAGATAAAAATAAGCTTGACACCGAAAAAATGGTTTCTATGTTAAGCTCAAGACTTTTCAACTCGCCCATATATAATATTATAATTAAATAAACGTCAGAGAAATAAAATCGCATTTTGTTGATGCTATATTTTTTATTTAATTGATATTCTATTATATAACAAATGAAAATTAATCAAAATGAAATATACAAAACCAAAAAAAAAAAAAATAGTATTTCAAATTGATTAGAAATTCTCGGAAGTAAGATTTAAGTATTTACGAATAGTTTATTTTGTTCTTTCTCGTAGGAATGTCCTTGCGCGGATCTTTTCTTATTCCTTTTTATTCAACAAGGTCTGCATTTATAGTAGACAAGTGCACGAGTTGAATCGTTGAAGGAGAGTCCATGGAGATGACCTCGCACTTCACCAGCTCGCATCATTGACTACGCAACCTCCTCTGTCTCGTCGTAATATAATACAATATCCGCCAAGTATATCTATAGAAATAGACGCAGTCTCGTTGTTAAGTGATCAAAGTCGTTGACCATCTCTACTGTGACTAGTTCGATCAAAAATCATCGATCTCGAGGTTGCGCATCTATTCATCTTAATCACAAAATCAAACTTTCTGTATTCCTAATGAAATATTCATTCCATCAATTAATTCATTTGATGCAACGTATGATATCATACCTTGTCATTCAAATTTTTCAATTTTCTTTCGAATGACTGTGTTTATTTATACAATCTACTAAATCATAATTATAATAGTATTTTCGTATCCAACCCCAATTACGTTATTATTCAAATATTAATTATCGCATTTAACAGTATTTATTTAAATTTTCCTATTATCAATATTTCAACAATTTTTAATATTTCAATCATTAATATAGCCATCATTAAACATATTTCATTTTTGCATACATTAATCGGGTCAGCAATGCGTTCAATTTTAAAAATTTACGCAAATTTTATAAATATAGTATAATATAATGATTAGTGGTGCGTTAATATTATTTATCCTACTTTTGTTTTTGCGTTTTAATTGACTATTAAAAGATATGTGTAAACTTTGTAGATATAGTATAGATGTGTTGATAAACGCTAGTAAAGACTACGTAATGTGTTACGGATTCTTTCTCTCTCTCTCTTTCTTTCTTTCTTTCTTTCTCTTTTATTGTTAATACATACGAGGTTCTCGGAGGGCGGCAATTCCCTGCGGCGATTTTCACTACTTCAGGACACAGTCTCTTATTCTCTTTGACGGAGATAGGAGTTACGATCGAAACTAGGTCAGGGCAGCCTACTAAATGACCGAATCAATTTTATTATTAAACTTATCAAATATGGTTCATATCTCTGTACTAATTTATTTCGGAGACTGTTAAAACGTTTATTTTTTAATGCGTTCACGTTTATTCATATTTATTCATATATTTATTCGGATTATTAATTAACAGTAATATTTACTACTAATCTTCTTTCTTATTTTTTGTTCGTTTAACTTGGTTAAAACAATTAATTCGTAACTTTATTTGGGTATCATTCAAAACATATTTTATACGCATATTGCGTACATTAAATATTTGTAATTTTTTTGTTTTTCCAATTAGAAATGTTTAAATTTATTTTAGAATATAAATAACGTATTGTTTTATTTAAAAAAAAAAAATATTACTTTAAAACGTGCGCATATGCCCATTAATAGAGAACCACTGAAGCTTCGTGAGTCAAGCTAAGTCAGGTACAGAATAAGGCCCTGGGGTGATTCGCCTGGATGACCATGACCATATTACCGGGCAGAGGCCTCCAATACCATCGAACGTCTTTAATTCTACCAATTATCTTTGAAATGATTAGTGCTATTTACTCGTAAGGTTTATTGCAACTGACTGAGTTTACTTTTTCAAAAAGTCTTAAAAATAAGATATTACGAACTGTAAAATAACAATAATTATAAATGCATTATTAATGTATACGCATATTATATGGGTAAACGAGATATTTTTTTATAGACAAGTTGCAATAAATAATTACATTAGAATGTTCATGTGAGAGTATATGCTAGAAATTGATATAAAATTACTAACATCTTATTAATAAATCTGATTAATTCGAAATGTAAATATCTAATTATACGTTAGATGAATTTGAATAATGCGCATACGTTTTGTATATTTAAAATGACCGTAAGCACCATATCGGTAATAGCAGTGATCTACCTTTATCTTATCTACCGTCGGTAACGGTAATTTTCTACCTTTAAAATAACGACCGTCGGTAATAGAAAAATTAGAAATATTAGCAGGTTTCTGAGTTACTGACTGTTGTATATGCCGATAAGTTACCGACCGATGTAATGTCGATAAGTTTCCAACTATTTGTACATGTCGATAAGTTACCGATAAGGATTAATACTTTAATACTCCGAATGATAGCGTGCAAAACTCTAATTTTGATTTTTGCGCCATTATTCTTCTTTCTCCTTCGGATCACTTTTTTTTATCAGTAGTTAATAATCTATTAAAGTTCATTTAATCACATAACTGCTATATAAATGTAAGCAACACAATCAAGTAAATATATAAATCATTTTTATTAATTTTTCAAGGTAAGACAATAAATTAACATAGACTGTGCATTTTTTTTAAATACAAATCATTCCAATAGGAATTACGACATTATACACGACATACAAGAATTAATTATCACATGACATGCAGGTCCGTACTCTTAAATTCAGATCACAATGCAAATAAGTACGAACAGAGATATTAAATGTATCTAACAATAAAACAAATTGTTTTAGACTTTACCTTTGAATAAAACGAAAAAAGTCAAACAAATGGAAGAATTTTAATAATAAATCTAAATAGTAACAAAAATTATAAATACAGTAAATAATGGACAAATAGTGCGCCTATTTTATTCATCCAAGAAAAAAAGAAAGACAATAAGTATGCCTTATATAAAAAAAACAAAAACTAATAACGAGAATTTATTCACACAAATATCTTACAGATAAAGAAAGTTTTATAATTGAAAAATAAAGTGGAGATCGTGAAAAGAAATTCGGTGAAAATAAGGTAAAAAAAAAAAAAAACAAAAGAGACAGAAGAAGACAGATGGAGAGAGTGTTCACTCGTGTGTATCATATATAATTAGTGTTACATGATGCATTTACCTAGCGTGCACGCACAAGGTAGTATAGTGTCAAGGGTCAGTCAAAGAGAGATACGAGTAAGAAATAGTATCAAGGGAGGACGAATGAGTGACAGTGCTGTTAAAGATAGAAAGAGATAAAGAGAGATAGTGGAAAAAGAGATAAAAAGAGATAAAAAGAGAGAGAGAAAGAAAGAGAAAGGAAGAGAAGTAGAGATAGAGATAGAGATAGAAAAAGAAGGGAGAGGATAGTGGGGCGGAAATTG
The DNA here is from genome assembly GCF_010416935.1 of Polistes fuscatus. NCBI lineage: Eukaryota > Metazoa > Arthropoda > Insecta > Hymenoptera > Vespidae > Polistes > Polistes fuscatus. Next base: position 9,612,952 of record NW_025113151.1, on the reverse strand, counting down.
AAGTGGGTTTTATAAGTGCGGTGATTTCATACGCCTACCTTTCCAAGTAACCCATTTTATCTCTGTCTCGTTCTACCATCTCGGCTTTCAGTGTCTTTCGTTTAGTGGTATCCGCTTAGCGGATAGATGTCATATCCATGAGCCAGGTTGCCTTCTTGAAAGGTGCATGTCTACATTCCATGTGTCGACACGCTGCATTTCCGCGGCTAAAATCGCAAGCGCATACGGCGATAGATCGTACTATACGTTAAGGGAAACTCGTTTACAGCGCAGGTACTACACGGATACGACGATTTTAGAATCGGTCTCTAAAACTAGAGGAAGAAGAAGAAGAAGAAGAAGAGAACGCGATTATGTGTGTCATGAAATTGGAACGCAGTAGCTTCTAAAAGCTTTATTCTCGATTAAATGGACGTAGATGTAGAATGTTCAATATGACGTAGCTTATTTAAAACATATTAAAAAGCCTCGGTGCGCAATGCGACATTTACGTAAAATATATTGGCTATTTTGGGTGGGTCTACCAACACTCACAGCATATCCTCTATCAACGCCGTATTTAACAGGTGAAATTAATTACATTTGAAAGTTTCAACGAATTTCATTCGAATGTTTAATGATTATTCTTTCTCATTACTTTGACAGATTCACATAACGATCAAGAATCATTACAATGGGAACGTTATTGGATAAGATATACGGTTACTCTTTTGAGCTTAACCATTGCTGCTTTCGCTATAGTTGGATGTTTATGCTGCAGGAGACCTCGGCGTACTATTGGATTTCAGGTAATGTTTCTTCTTATTCGTCTTACTATTCGATATCTGTTGAAAATGTTAAGAAAATTTCTCTTCGATATAGTCTTAACATCACTTTTTGAATCTGTTTTTCTTATAGGACAAAGCAGGAAAATGTAAACAGGTAATTTTACAAAATGCAGGTTTCTCATATAATAGTTTGTGTATGTCTGTTAGAAGCTATTCTTATAGGTCTTCTTATGAACTGCTTTGGACTGTATTACTAAGAAATCAAATTACCATTTAGAAGAGAATAATATTCCATAAGCAATATGTTATGTTTGCAATGCGCTTGTGTTTATTAATAAACACAATGTAAATCTAAATTCATTTAATTATTGTTATTATGATTTACATGTATTTAGTAAATGCCTAGAATGGCTAACTGTACTTTTGGTAGTATTTAGGAATTATCAAGCTGTATTTATACCTAAAATAATGTTATTTTATTGATACTATGCTGAATTATTTTTATAGAGTGCATACGTAGGAGAGATAATTTGCTTATCAATGCATTTAAATTCTTTTCCTTATTCGATCATTGTATATGTTTCAAATCATATTAAACATAATACAAGTTAGAATTCATTAGAAAATATTAAATCGATCATTGAATCAGTCATACGCATAATAATTTACATTTCATATGCCTATATAGCACAATATCTTCTTATTATGATATTTAATTTAATAAATAAAGTTAATAAAGTTTTATAAATAAAAAATAATAGCAAAAGTGTAACATTTTTATTTCAGGAATTCAAGAATGGAAGCAGCACAGGCCCAGAGTTACCATTTGAACAATCAGTAGAAGGTTTAGCCATAGATGTTCCACGCATGATAGCATTGACTGACAGAGTACAATTTGAACCTCTACCAGTGGACCGAATTATATCAGGACCAAAGGTTCCCTCCCCAACAAAACCATCTTCCATTTCACATTTATCTTTTACGGGAGAATATAATGAAGATAATGCTATGTTACAAAAGCCTTGTAAGGAATGGTTCGAAGCCGAAGATCTTTATGTACCTAGAGAAAAATTAAAATACTTAAGAGAACTAGGACGTGGCTGGTTTGGCAAAGTTGTAGAAGGTCGAGCAGATTTAGATCAATCAAAAGGAGCACTGAAAAATGGTGGGGTTGTTGTAAGAATTTTGGCAGAAGAAGCTACGATGAAAGAGAAAGCTTGGTTCCTAGGAGAGGCTACACCTTATCTTAAATTACACCATCAAAATGTTTTAGCATTACTTGGTTTTTGCTTAGAAACCGATCCATATTTATTACTCTTTGAGTCTTGTCCTGCCGGTGATCTTAAAGGGTTTTTATTATCAAATCATGATAAAAAATCTCAAGAAGCACTATTAAAAGAAAATGTTCCCACTAGAATGGCACTGGAAATAGCTGCTGGTTTACAACATATGCATAATCATGGTTTTGCGCATACCGACTTATCGGCAAGAAATTGTTTGGTTGCTCCAGATCTATCTGCAAAATTAGGAGATTATGGAACTGGTGTTGAAAAATATCCTGAAGATTATTACATAGTTGGAGATCGTGCTTTGCCTATTAGGTGGTCCGCACCTGAGAGTTTAGACTGTACTGATACTACTATTGAAACTCGTCAAATTACGTTACAAGCAAATATATGGAATTATGCTGTACTCTTGTGGGAAATTATTAACTGGGGTAATAGACCTTATGATAATATGTGCGACGAGGAAGTTATACAAATGCTTTTATCTCTTAAAACTGATTTTTCACTAAACAATGTGCAGCCATTGCATAACTGTCCTGAAAATAGTCCCTCCAATATATTACACGTAATACGCACATGTCTAAATACAGATGCAAAAAAGAGGCCTTCTTTAAATGACATAAGACAAAACTTACTTACCGAGCATATAGAACAAGAAGATTTTGAGCAATGGGAAAATTTACAAACAAGTACATCAATCAATCATACACGAAGTGCTAGTTTACAAAATCTTCGTGGCAGTATTGATTCTGATCATTGGACAAGTGTGATCAATGAGAAACCATTAGAAACATTACAATCTTCTTTCCGACTTGGACCAGATGAACCGGTTAAAAATGTTATGAAAATGGAAAATTTATTTAATATGACACAGGAATCAGGATCTGAAACTGAAGAAGAAAGTTGGAGGGGAAGAATCGAACGAGGAGTTTATACAGAAAAAGTTAAGCAAAAATCTAAATCTGTAACTGATCTTATGGTACTCGTACATATTGATCCTGAATCAGATGGAGAATTATCTATGGGCACGCAAATGACAGAGAAAACTCTTAAGAAAAGATTATCCACCACTGGCAGTGATAGTGATCTAACACGTAACATGATTGTGGATGAATTTGATGAAGCATTAAGAAAATTAAGAAATCCTATACAAAGTGATGTTTCTAATAAAACTAAATCAATAAACAATTCAGAAAAGCCAAAACTTTTGACGTTAACTATGGATCAGGAACAAACACCGATCCTAAGGTTATCTTTGGATTCTAAAGAAGATTCTATTGTTAGTAATAATCCTTCTGTTTTAAATACAAGTGCAGACAGTGTACGTAGCGAAGAACATATATTAAGATTATTATCTAAAGGTGATCCAAATCTTCCTCTTCTTCGTTATGTTCCTGATAGCAAGTCTTCTTGTGAAGTTTTGGAGGATAACAGTAAAACTCAATCTGATAACACTACCATTAATAATGAAAATAACGAATCTTGCTTTTCTAACAATTTCTCATTTCAAAATCTTGATACTAATCAGAATAATTTGGTAGACGTTCTCCTTTGGAATCATGCGCTTGATTCAGCATTGGAACATAAAATACCAGGATTTTCAGATGAAGGTGAATTTAAAGAATTCATAGAACCCGCCATAAATCAAGAGAATAATGCTACTTTGGAACTTTCTATGTCTACTAATGTTGCAGAAGATAGTGAACAATTTGATAAGGAAAATTCTGTCTACAACCTTAATGATTTATCAAATACTGAAGATATAGGAATCGTTCGTAAAGTTCTGATTAATGAATACGAAGAAAGAAAACATTTATCTACTCCTGATGATGAGCAAAGTTCAGATTCTGGTTTTAGAGACAAAGAATCCTGTGAAGAGGAAGAAAGTATGTGTCCACCTTGTGATCAAACAAGTTCTCATGACACATCTGTTACACATGTGCCTACAACCGAAGATGAACAGCTACAGGTTTTATTAGAACTCGATACTATTTTAGATGCAGAATATTACTCAGTACTTCCTGAATCTGATAATTCTGTAGTAACGAATTACACAAACAGTAAAGCAGAATATGACAATTCAAATATAACAGATATAGAAGGTCAAAATACCAATAGTATTTTATCAAACGAAATTACTACAAATGCATATGTAGAACAAGACGAAAAAATTGGCATTCAATATTTAAATAAGGATGATCTTATGGAAGACGAAGATATAAAACTCACAAGTAATATACAAAATGGTGATTTTATAGCATCTAGTGATTACTATGACGATACAAATAGTTATGTAACAAAAAATTCCAAAGAGAGCAACATTTCTTCCCTTGATACAAATATAAGAAATATGCATGAAGGTACAGAAAATTATATACAAGATGAGAATGGACATGAAAATGGACATGAAAATGGACATGAAAATGAGGAGGAGGATAGCTCTACGATGAGCTTGTGTAGCGACAACTCCTATGTATCTTTTGGTATGGAAGAAGAATTTGTCACAGCAATTAGAAACGAGCTTAGAGAAAAACTTCCACGTGCACAGATGCCTATAGTGGAACCGTCCGAACCTCGTGATGAAGAAATTTCTTCTATATCCAGTGATATTGAAAACAAACGTTGGGACGATGATGAGAATGAAGAATCTCCAGATCGAAGCACTAGCAGTGTAGATATTTCTATCAGGTAAATAGAATATTTATACTAATTATTAAAAATATAATAAAATTTACATTTGCAATATATATTTTCTGTTTAGATATAATCTTTATGGAACACCATTAAGTCCTATTTTAGAAGAACGAGAAAGTACTGCTACTTCCGAGTCTTTATTATCAAATTCAAGAGACGCATCCATTGTATCTAAAGAATCAGTACCATCTGAAGATGTATTGTTAGTTGATACTAGAACAAATAAAATGATATTGTTAGAGGGATCAAGAGAAAAGCAATTACAAGATGATGATCATGATACAACTAATGGAGACATTTCTGAAGAAGAAAATGTTGAATATAGTTCATCATCGATACACACATTCGATGATAAACCTCATGCTATGATCGCTATTGGAGGAGCACCATTACCAAGTCCTGAAGAAGAAACCAAATGGCAACAATTACCTTCTTCTTTTCCGTTACCTTTACCTTTACCTTTACAAGATGATTTAATGTCTACAAGTTTTGCTACAGAACGTGATTGGGATAGTCAAGACGATGATGAAGTAGGAGATGAAGAAGGGGAAGATGAGGACAACAGCTCTAGTTCGGGTGAATTTGTTTGGAAGGTATGTACTTTTTTTTTATTATGTATCTTAATGTAAAAATTGTATAACTTATGTTAATACGATTTGCATTATTACAGAGATACAGTGAGCCACATGCGGAACAATTACAAATCAGAAGTACTATGAGCAATGAAAAAATAGGAGTAGAACAGAATGACTCAAAAGAAGAGGTTGATGCGGAAGACGAAGAAGAAGAAGAATTCACACCATCTGCTTGGAATGCAACATTAGCACCGCATAGGTCTGCGTTAAGGTCTCCAGATAAAACATTAAAAAGCGGAGTAAGTAATACACATTATCGAAACTACTAACATAGATAAACGAAAGCCATAGATAACATTTTACACGAAATATTATTCTTCTTTCTTACATCTGCTGCTAGGACGAATTGGTAGGTGTGTCAATCATTTAAACACAGAACAAAGCATGTCTTTTAATCTCCTTCTCGTGACCCTTTCTCTTGCAGATTTAATTTGAGGTATTTAGCGCATAATACTTATTTGCTACACATGCTAGTCTTGTACTAAATATAGACGTAATTTAATAACATTTTTCTACAACTTTACCAATAATATAAATTATTTAGGATCAAAAGAAGAGTGTATGGTTCAAGAAACAACGCTATCATTGTGTATATGAGTATCCGAAAGAAACATTAGCTAATGACATCCAAGGTACAGCTACCACTACATGGGAACCAACTTCGTATACAGGTTAATTTTTATTATATATTAAAAAATAAAATCAATGTGTACATAAACAAAAATATCAGTATAAAGATATTCAAATATCTTTTGATCTATTGGAACAATGTAATTTTACAGATTGGGAGGAACTAATGAATGAACCGAGATTAGATATGTATTCTTTGGATTACGAAGATATAAATCGAGCTGGTATGTATAAAATGAATCACCCAAACGATTTTACTTTTACTCAAGAAAGAACTTTTCTTTACAGGTAATGAAGAATTTTATGTGAGTAGTTCAAATCGTCCGTTTCAATTTCCAACCAGCGATAGTAAATATGTTAGTCAATTCTTTCCTGGAGCTTGTTCTACATCGTTAAATGTAGAAGAACAAGACGAAGTAGACTGTAATCAGGAAGAAGAAAATACTAATAGCCAAACAACAAACGAGCATGAACATTTTAAACAATATCAATTAGGAGAATTAAGGCATACAAGAGATCGCCTAAAATTAAATTTATTAGCAGGAAATAATGTAGTAGATACTACTTTCGTTCCTCTAAAACAAGTATATGAAGATAAGGAAGATCTATCAAGAACTGAAAAAACGCATACATTAAATTTGTTGGAAAATATGAAAGTAACAACGGAAGACCAATGTAATTTGTCAAATTTGGTAGATGACAATACTTTACCAAAGGTGCCTCAAGAGGATTTTCAATGTGAAGTGGATAATGATCCAGTTACGTCAAAAATGTATCAAAAAAATGACAATGAAAGGAAAATTGAGTCTGCTAAAAATGTAGCGTTCTAACGCTTGACTGAAGCAATTTATAGTGCACAATGATATTTTGAGGAAATCAGTTTAATTGAAGTCCGTCCGAAACAATTCATTGTGGAAGTGCAGTGGTAATTGGTGCCGAGGAGATTGATATTATTGCAATATCGATATTTTATGACTGTATATATATAAAAATTAGTATTAAAATGTAAATGTAACAAAAGTAATGTACAGTATATACCAATGGGTTTTTGGATTGATTCGGATATAGGATGCTACAAAGACAAAAACAACAGAATTATATGGTTACAAGTAATCATTTAATGTGGCTATAGACTTTGCCAAATGATATAGAAAAACTGAAAGTACTGTAATATTTGAGCGGTGGACAGCTCTTTAGCCTTTCATTCATCGAGCAATTTTGTGCCTATTTTATAAGTACTATTTCTATTCATTTCAGTCTTAACACCACAGGCTTTAAATTTTAATAACAAAAATTATAACATTTCAAAATAATGATAATAGTCAAGAAAGGGCTATTCAGTGTGCTTATGTACAGTATACATAAATCATTTACATACTTAAAAGCGAGTGTTATATAATGAAATTAAAATTTAAATTCAAGATTTTGTGCAATAATGATCATGTGTAGTTAACAGATGGCTAAACATAGTTTGTTATTAGAAAGGAATATAACATTTTGTTAGAATTTATCAATATATGTAGTTGCATGATTGCATACACATGATGTACAAAGAAAAAAATGTGTTATAATATGTTTATAAGGTGCTCTAGCATAATATCAAATATGTTGCACAATCTAAGATTACTGGCTTTATCAACAGTATACTTCGTATTTAGCAACATATTTGTTTATGCTATGACAAAACTATTATAAGTAACTTTGTAATACATGTAAATATTTATATATTTAGATGATAAGTCTGATAGTTGATTAATTGATATAACATAAATCTTGTGTTGCCATTATTTTGATAATACATGATTTATTATTAATCATATTTAATAATACAAATAATAAAAATGTTAAATATATAATTAATCAACTAATAGACGAGATAATCTTTACCAACAGTAGCAGCAGCCTAATTAAAATTTCGCTACACACTTTACCCAGTCAATCACGATCAATGCTCATTTATCTATTTACTGTATCACTTTTATGTTTTTCTTGATATTATTAATTATAGGTAAAAGCATTTCTTTTAAGCATCACAGCAAAAAGAATTCTACCATGACTTAACGCTTATTTTAGCAACGGCAAAATGTTATTTGACAAATCAGTTTATACGAAGCAACGTGATAGTGTTAATCTATATATTGTTAATAGATCTGTGATGAGAACGAGATATATAGTTGTATTTCGATCAATTTTGTAACGAATCTCTGAAAAGTATTGCATAAAGTGTAAATTAATAGTAAACTATTTTAGGTGAAAAACATTTTTGAGGGATCTTGTCGTCCTTTGCTTATTTTCTTTTGTATATATAATTACAATGTTTAAAAATAAATTATCTACTACTCTAAGTTTTTCACTGTTTTTCGGTTTAGTTGTACATTTAATCGATGTACATAAATATTTTTGCGATATATCTATATACATATAACTATTAATACTTATTTAGCAAGCAATAAATTGCTCATTCTCTCCTATCAGTTTTATATATTATAATATATTAATAATTAAATACAAAAACCAAAATATTAATTAAATAATGACTACAAATGACGTTGATGATTGCGCCATAAAATAATAAGTCCTTGATGATCCGCAGAGGCGAGAAAAGATTCATCATAATTAAATGAAAGAGCAAGTACAGGTCTTGCGTGACCATGAAGTAGATTTACTCTTGCAGCTTTACCATCCTTCGAAGAATCAAAAAGATGAATTGCACCATCTTCTGAACCAGTTGCTATTAAACAAGCTCCCATTTGAGGACAAAACGTAGACTTTATACAATGAAGTCTGTAAATTATTATGATATAATAATTAATATGATAATTTTGACTAAAGAAAAAAGCACTTAAGAATAATACCTGTGTTTAATAGGATATTTTTTCAACAATGTCAAAGAACCCTGATTATCTGCAACGCAATACAATAATACTGCATTGCAAGCAGTACTTGCCAAAAATACTGGCCATGGTATTTCTTTTGAATGCCAAGAACGCCAAGAGAGTCCTGTTACCATACCACTTAATTTCTGTACTCTTTGCAATTTATAAAGTCTTCCTCTCCTAGGCTCGAATTGTAATGAAGTAATGGTACCTCTGTCGCTTCCAGCCCATATCAATGAACCACCACTTTCTTCACAAGTTAATGATAAAACCTTAAATAAAAATAATTAAAAAATATATAAACATATTTTTTTAAATAAGTCAAGAAAAAGGTTACAATAATATACCTTTTCCCCGAGTTTGCATGAACCACCACGCGTATAGATTCCTGTTGATACATTTAAAATTTGAATGAGCCCGTGTGAATTACCCGTTACTACTAAATTATTATTAGCTGGTATAAACGCACAACAAAAAATTTCTGCATTTTGTGGATCTTTAACCACTCGTAAACATTTGGGTTCTACTTGTACTTTCCAAAGACGAATAGTAGCATCTAATGAAGATGATACTATCAAATCATTACTGATACTCCAATCGAAGGCTGTAACTCCTTTCTGATGACCTTCAAGTACAACTAGTACTTGCGGTGGTGTATTAATAACTTCACATATAGATAGAGTTCCATCTAAAGATGCACAACCTAATCTGGACCTATCGTTATTGGCAAATTTAAGCATTATCACAGCTGCAGTATGTTGATCAAAAACATGATGAACACCGGTAAAAGCAAAATTCTCTGCGGTTGATTTTTTTGGAACGAAATGAGATTTTGGTAGATTATCTGACGTTTCCTCTTGTAAAGTATTACTTGCAATATTAGTTTGTTCAATATTCTCTCCATATCGTTTATTTAATAAATCTAAACGTAATTTTAAATATTGTGTACGAATATCGTGTTCTTTAAATAGTTTTTCTCTTAATAACTGATTTCTTCTACGAATATAAAGCATACCTATAATTTATAAAAACGAAACATTATGATACGTTAACTTAAATTATCATTTATTCAAAATAATAGAACTTTTAGATAATACCCACCTAATGTTGGTAATTTACTTGCACGTTGTGCATTGTATTTTGCATCTAGGGCAAGCACTTGTTGATGCCACGTACTATACATTTTGTTTGTTGGAATAAAATGTTTATGAACTGCTTGTATTTCAGTCATCAGAACATATTAACGTGGAAGACTAATGTGTAATAATGACGTTTCCTAATGACATTTAATCACGCACTTACTCAATCAAACATTTCGCCATTGAGGTTATATATTATGCCATTGATTTATATTTGTATTCAACTTTTTTAAAATTATAAGTTAAACTTAAATACTTATTAAAAACCATAAGAACGACTTTAGAAACAACTTTTTTAAAAATTATTAATTACAAACGATACTAAACTCTTAAATCTAATGAAATGTTTTGACGTATTGGAATGTTTACCATTTGTTTTCAACCATCTTCAATTACCTGCATACAGGTAATTATAACAATGGCGGACTTTATCAAAAAATTACAAATATTCATTTTACAATTTATTTTATAATATAAATCATTGTTATATAAAATGAATCATAAAATGATTTCCTTTTAATCGTTCGATTTAATTCACTATTATAATTATCGATACATATATATATATTTTACATACATTACCTAATTCAATTGGCAACAAAGTACTGGATTCTGTAATTATCATGCAATTCTTTAAATTATTAAAAAACCATGTAAAATAATAATTTATAATTATTATACGTGTAGTAAATATGTAATAACATACATAAAACTAATTTATTATCAAATTTAAAATGAAGACATTTCGATGATCTTAACATTAAACGATCCCCCATTTGTTTGTATAATTGATTTTACAAAATTATAAAACAAAGGGAAAGAAAAAAAAAAGAAAAAAAAAAGAAAATATTTGTGTTTATATTAATAAGATTGGCTTTAAAAAAGAAAATTGAAACACATTTGTTTGGGGATCTTATGAAAGAGGCAAACATTATAGACAATATATTGCAACAGTCCGTTATAGCTTTTATTCTTGACTGCTGCGAAACATGGTCATTTATATTATATCCTTTTAATTGCATTATCGAATAATAACAGGAATAATAGTTTACACAGAGGTGTACTGTTTTAATTACTATTATTTAAAGGATAAATATATTAATATGCTCACAGAATTTTACAAGTTCTCGATTAGTGAGGCTATTAATAATCCGATGCCTTTATGGGTGTGTTCCTTAATATATTTATAAATCGTAAAGAATGCACAAAATACTACGTCGTACTTAGTACTGATAAAATTATAAAGTTCAAAATGTCTTCCAAGCACAGCAGGTACTTGAATTACAAGATTTCTTTAATACATTTATTCTTATATATTCATATTTATACACAGTAGTAGCTATTATTATTATTTGTAATAATTATATAATAGTTAGCAATAGTGGCGTAATGCATTTTGCATTCTCGATCGATCGGTTAATATTTGACAAAAATACAAAAATTATGAATTGTATAATAATTATTACGAGAACAAACGTGCTTACTCTGAAGTTTATCCTTCTTTATTTATTTATATATTTATTTATTATTTATTATTTATTTATTTATTTTTTTTTTAAATGTTTTTTTTGTTCTTTTATTTTTTTTTATATATATGTTTAATCGCTTTTAATGGTTTCTTTTTCTTCTTTTCATTTCTTCCATAACAATATTCCATCTTCTTTCTTTTTTTTTTCTTCTTATTTTTTTTTTTTTCATTATACATCACATTTATTGTATTTCATCCTAAGTTATCGTGTGTACAGTAAAGGAAAAAGAAAAAAAAAAAAAAAAAAAACATAGAGAAAAAAAGGCAAAAAATATTCGAAATAACTAAAGCCTATACTAGATTGTAAGATAAAACAAGAACATAAACATTTTTTTTCCGCATTTTCTTCGCAACTGCAAATGCTCTTCTTCTTCTTCTTCTCTGTGTGTCTCTTTGTTATATTCGCTGAATAATATACAACGAACAACGAACACGTTATAATCAACGGCCCCTTATTAAAGTTCTTATTAAAGTGTACCTACAACCAGTGGCATTGCTGTTTATATTTATTTCTTATTAGCATTTATTCGTAGATGATTCTTGTTAAAATTGAATCGTCTTATTTTTATCTTCCAGTTTCTTTTCTTTTTGTTTTGTTTATATTTCTTCGAAAATTTGTCAGTAGAAATGGTATATTTTTGGGAGCAAAGGAAGCTATCCTACATTTGGTCTTCCAATATTCCCTCAAACATATCCTATACTCATACCGCTTATTTGTGTATCGTTTGAGACGGCTAACGAGAGAGAGAAAGGGAAAGGGAGAGAAAGAGAAAAAGAGTTTACTTACAACTATTTGTTTCTCGTTTATGTCAGCCGTACTTAATAAAGCTTTGACAACCGTTTTCTTATCTTTCTTTCTTTTTTCTTTGTCTATTTTTTTGTCGTCTTCTTCCTCTTCTTGTTAATAATAAAAGAGACAATTAGTATCTCATTTATGATACATGATAACCCACGCACAAATCGTAAAAATTCTCACAGCATCACACGGATCGTTTTCTACATGCATATTTAGCATCGTTCGTTTTAATCGGAAGAATATTGGCAATGATTTACTATAAATAATGCAAAGATGTAAACGATAACTTTCTAAAGCGTGCATTGGTCACCATTAATAACTTTATCTCTTTCAAATTTCCCTCCTTTTAAAGATCCCCGATCACGTGATATTTCTCTAAAAGGCGCGTTATTTCGAAAATGGTTATGGATAATCTTTGAACAAATACGTGACCTGACGCTTTTTATGCTTTTTATTCTTTTTTTTCTTCTTCTTCTTCATCATCATGTTTATTTTTATTCGTATCAAATAGATAGACGGGCTGAGATTGGTTATTATGACACTAAAAATTACATTGAAGTATTATCTAGTTTGGTTTGTCGGTGAACACACGACTAATTATCATAGATCGTTATCAGGTGAATTATCAGGATTAATTACCATGGATAATTAATCATCAGGTGATTCTAGGTATATCGTATACTAAATATCTAGAATTGCATAGACGTGCTTCCTTCTTATCAATTTGAAATGCAAAAATTGCTTTTTATTTTACTTATCCAATAATATTATATATACAAGATTGGCAAAAAAAGATTAGATATTTGAAGGGCTTATAGTACTCACCGAGATGAGTAATCTAATTAACATGAGGTCCCATAATCAACCCTTTCGATGTAATTAAACTTTTACTATTTATGAGTGTTCGATATCGTAAGCGAACGTAGGCAATGTAGAATATTTTAGGACCCAAATTAATTAAACATTTTTTACTTGTCTTGGTAAGTACTATAAACCATTCAAATATCTAATTCTTTTTTTTGACTATCCTGTATATATATCAGATCTACAATGAATTCAAAATCAATACATTTTCTTATCTTTTGTCCAATAAACGATCTTTCACAATTTTCACAATGGGCTATTAACGATTTTGATTTAATATGCTTTGCAATATAAATACATACGTAATAAGAAATTATATAAATTATCTTTCCTACAATAAAAGAACTCTAATTTTTTACAAAGTCAATATTTCTATTAATATCTTTATAAAATAAATCATTTTTTGTGTGAATTTTTTATTTTTATTTTTATATGCTGCAGAAAATTTTGGCAAATGTTTATAATAATAACAATAATACTAATAATAATAAAAACTATTAATAGTAATAATAGTATGTAAATAAAGAATTTTGTATGTTAAATATTAAATTTTTGTTGTCGTTACTAGCGGATAATAAGTTATGAAAAAGCAGAATAACGATTGAAATAATTTTCATGTGTTAATCGTTGCATTTTTTAAAGGGATATAAATAATATTATTGTGAAAAATTGTAATTCATTTTCTAAAAAGTAATCTTAATAGAGACTTTACGATCAGAAGGAAGCAGAACTACATTTCGAACTGATTAAAGACACGATAAGAAATTTGTTGATATCTCCTAATATCCCTTGATATTTCTACACGTATACCTAAAATTTCTTAATTTGACTTTTTTCTCTATAAATATAAAATCATTTTATACATACAATATGATTCCAGATAATATAATCATAAGACATTACCTCTTTGATTCGGGAACTTTAGTTCAATACCGTCTAACAAAAAGTAATATTTACCTATTAAAATCACTCGAATTATTATAGTAATGCAAAAGAACAGAATACTTTTTATATAGGTACAAATAATGTTGATCTGATTTAATCCCTGCTTATATTTCATGTACCAAAAAGTGAAAATATTATAATCATAAATGTTTATGTACTTCAAATTTTCTTGATACATACAAACTCTGTAATTTACAGAAACACATCTTTACATTATTTCATGAAAGGTTACTTTGTTCTTATTTCTTTTTTTTTTTCCATTCGTGTAAAGGAGCACGTTTGATGTTAGCCAAAATGCCTACATTTTACAAAAAACTATCACTTTTTGCAGTCGATGCGGTATATTCGCAATTGCACTGTAGTGTACTGAAGCATATACAGGAGCTGATACAGCAGCCGTTAGCTTATCTGATTTTTTCTTTTTCTTTCACACAAGCGCTACGCTATTCACACACTCAGTAGTAGGTTTACTAGCGTTCCGATAAACCACACGAAGCCTGCTCGCGCTCTTTTTATCCTGCGTTCGTGATAAAGACAAATATCTCGAAATTATCACTTACGCAACCAGTCTATTTTTGGCACGAGTGCAACTTCTGTTAGGAAGAATTATACAATTCATTGCTTTTATAATAAACATTGTTTACAAACAATTCAAAAACATTCAACATATTAATATATGTTTGTTAAGCATAAGATATACTAGTAGACGAAACAAAAACTTCCCTCTTTTGTAGTTCTGTTCAATAAATGAAACTCAAAATCAGAATTATTTATAACAATATAATCATTGTTAATATTTGGAACGTCACAATTTTGAAAATGAAGAATTGAAATTAATATTTTACTATTTCATTTTTAAAGAAATCATTTTTTAAGGGAAGTTTACTTTGAATATTAATTTAAGAAATATAAATATTTCTCATAAGAGTAACAACAAATATTGTTTAATTCTTCCAACGATTAAGACCCACTCTTTAGTCCATACTGTTTTATAGCCAAAATGTATAATCTGAAGAAAAAAACAAATCTTTTGTCCTTATTCTCATGTTCGAAGTAAACCCTTTTTATCAATGTCCGTGTTTTACACCACCATATGTCACATGGCGAATGTTTATTTTTTCTAAAGTGGTTGTTACATCGCTCCTTCCTTCTTTATCTTGTTCAAGATACTTTAATTGCTTCCAGCCCAGTAGCTAGGACTGTAACCAGGCTTAGCTTGAGCTTTATTTTGTGAACTGGTATTGGACCTTTGACCTGTGCTATTGGTACCATCCTGATGAAGTGGTTGATGTAATTGATGAGGCATCGTTGGAATAAATAAATGCGGAGTACCATATCCTCCAGGCAATCCTGCATTTTGGCTACCAGTAATGCCAAATGGTGGTGGAGTCGCAGAATGAAAAGCTTGTTTTTCATATGACTGTAATTTGTTGTGGATTGTTGTTATTCAATGAAATATCTTTATAATATCAGATCAATATTACATTACACATTATATATACACACGACAGCAACAAAGACTTAACCCTCTATGGGCCTGTATAACTTTGAAGTCACATACCAATAAGTTAATATTATTTGTTAATCTAATTTGGCACACATATAATATTTTATAGTCTTTTTTTGTAATCAATAAAAAAGTTAGCCCATAATAGAAGGTTAACTTCTGAATATTAATTATTTTAAAATTAAGAATCAATATTGTTACTTACATTAACTTTGCTAAGTGCTACATGACTTTTTGCATACATAGTTGCACTAATGTCAGTCGCTGAAGATCCACCAGTATTAGTATTTCCTGTAGAAGTACCAGTTTTACCAGCTTGTGTGCCAGTATAATTACTGCCAGCAGCTTTATATTCTCCGGATGGTCCTGCAGATGCTAAAGCATCGTAACTTGCACCACCACCATACCCAGATCCATAACTTCCTGGTTTAGCACTGTATGCTCCACTATTTGTTCCAGCATTCCCCGCTGTAGCTATCTGCTATGGTAAATTATATTAATAATATTTTAAATAAAATCAACTATATAATATAAATCATTCAAAGAATCTTACGGGGTAAATAGCAGGAGTTCCATATTGAAAACCTCCTGGCATTATGCCTCCGCCATATGTGAAATATGCATAACCTGGAGGAAGTGTTGGGTTCATCATAGGTTGTTGGTGCTGTGTCGCAGTCTGCAAATATTATAAATATATAAGTATCTCTTTAATGTTCGAAGATACATATTCATTAATAAAATTATCACAATTAAATCAAGCTGTTGCAAAAATACTATTAAATACGCTAAATAAATTGATTAGGTACTTAAATCTTACCTGTTGCGACATGGTAGAAGGTACCGGCGACGCATTACTATCATTTCTGGCAAACCTAGCGTCACTAATACTGGTATAAGCGCCTTGGACGCCTTGTACTCCTTGAACTCCTTGCACACCAGATAACGCATCACCTCGTGCCCCACCAAGACTGGTTGCTGGTCCAGTCGTCTGATAGCCCAGAGCCGCGTCATAGTAACCAGTAGTGGGCTGCAGGTTAGTCAGGGAGGCCAAACACAAAACTACATGCATACACTGTGTACTTCAAATACAAGGACGCTAACTAAGTTCTAATATCTACATGTACTGGAAAAGGATGGACAATATACGGTAAATTGTTACCATGCTTCATAGTTAAATTTTCTTAGATAAGTATTTTTTTTGTTATGATTAAATAAAATACTTGATCGTAACTATGAAACAAAGTATAACGTCCACTTGCTGGGATTATGATGTTGATTTCATTCATATTTGAAATACGTGACATCAGATACTGAGCAAATGAAAAAGAAAGATAATTAAGCTATGCCATGTCTGCGATCAAGATCACTTATTTTTTTTCTTTTAAATATAACTATGCTCTCAATGTATCATTTTCCATTTATACCTTTTTCAATTGATCGTAGACTTTTTCTTAAATTTGCTACCGAATAATAATTGAAAGAAATAGAAGAGATGATCTCAATAAATTATTGCTTGTCTTATATGCGAAATGCTCTTTTAGAATAGGATATTAAATTTAAAAATTTTTAAATTCAACACTAAGAATTTTATCAATGAAGTGATTGAATTGCGAGCAACTACCAAGCATTTAAAAATGATTAAGATGGCATTCTGTAAATAAAGTAAAGAGTGATAACATTATATAGAACAATGTAATTCAGAGCACCCTAATTTAAAATTGTCATAATGCATGTGTCAATACTGTCTTCTTTCAAGAATGATTCATAACTCATGTTGGTGAAGATAAAAACTGATAAAAGGAATGTGTGCTGCATCAATATATATACATTACTCTAAAAAAAGCAATTCAATTCATTCAAGTAAAGAAGACGTTTAGCTTTATAGGAACATATACTTGAATGAATTATATGAATGTTGGATATAAGGCAACATTATAAATCAGGCAACAACTGACCATATGCGGTATTCTTTGTTGCATAAGTTGTAGATCTTCGTAGCTATACATTGGTTGTTGGAAAGTGTACGGCACTCCTTGGCCCATAATGTACTGATGACTAAGCATTGGTGCCATGCTGCCTGCAGCTCCTCCACCTGTTATATTACCACTACTATTACCCGTTACAACGCCACTTGATGTACTTTTTGGTACAGCTGACAACAAAACATTCGTTTATAAACAATTATATATTGTCAAATTAATAAATTGTACAAAACTTATTATAGCTTACCATTGGAACTAGTTACTTTTGTTTGAGAACTATTCACAGAGGTTGAACTAAGCCCTAATGTGGTTGTCGTTGTTGTTGCAAGAGAATTATTAGAAGTCGTTGTGCTATTTTCATATTGAGAATCCTTTGTTGTACTACTATTCAATTTGTGGTTGTGAGATGCAGTTTGTGGTTGACTGGCATAGTTGCCATATGGATAAACCTGCAAATATTAATTTGAAAATTATCTATTTATAAGTCCATCAACTTATAAACTTAAACTGTAAGTTTGGAAGAAAGATAAAACTTACAGATTGGGCTGCATTTTGATAAGGTCCGGTAGTTTGAGTGATAGGAGAACTAAAGGTAGTAGCAGATGATTGATAAGCTTGAGGATTTGATTGAAAAGAAGAGGTTCCTTGATATCCACTCGCTTGATATCCAGCATTACTATTTGATACCGTATTGGTTGCAACAGATGCTGCTTGATATTGAGACGTTGTTGTGGATGCATAACCACTTGTTGTTTGATATACCTGAGAAAATAAATATATTAGAATAGTAAATAATATAAGAATATATAAGAATATGTTACATCTATATTTAAGCTACCTGGTTTGTAGTAGTTGGCTGATTATAAACAGAAGCTGCAGATGTTGACGCAGATGGAGATGCTTGACTAAAGTTTGAAGAATTTGATTGGGGGAATGATGAAGAGGAATTATAATTGGTTTGTGAAACAGTCGCTGTTGTAGAATATGTATTGGCATTAGTGACTGAAACAGTCTGGAAAGACTGTCCTGATTGTGTATTTGTTGAATACGTATTATATGTATTTGATGTGGCATTAGATGGTTGAAACGTCTTTTGTGGTTGATACGTTGCTGTGCCATACGTAGCTGAATTTCCTGGGGAAACTTGTGATGTAAAATCCTGTTTGGTTATATCCAAAGTTTGGCCAGTATTTCCACGTCCCGCAAACGTTTGAGAATTTATTGAATGATCATTTGATACAGGTAAACTGTCATTGCCTGATAGCTGAAAAAAAAATAAGACATACAATTAAAATGTTAATTAATTATACAAATATATAAAATGTAAATTCAAATTTAATAATATATAATTATAATTTACCATTTGAGTAGTGGCGTTGTAAGGGGTTGTGGAGGTTTGTTTGGTTTCTATATCAATAGAACTATTTGTGCCAGTTGTGTTTATAGTATTTGTAGTAGAGGGAACTTCAACATTAGAAATTGCATTGGTATTAGAATTATACTTTTCAGTAGCTGATCCATCGAGTGAGCTTGAATCACTTCCAAATTCAAGTGCGCCAAATTGAACATCAAGAAATCCAATGCCACTGTTAACTGCATCGCCCGGCATTTCTACCGCAGTGGATGGAATCTTCGATGGAGGTGGTACTCTTGGACGTTGTTTAGATTGTCTTTGTGGCTATGATATTAAAAAATATTATAAACTTGTTAATATATTTTATATAAGCTGAAAGAATAGTTGATTAATGTATCAATTAAGTACCTGATTTGTTATTTGCGAAGAAAATGAAGCCTGTCCGGCTGTTTTTATATTTTCACTAGTTTGCTGAGTCAGTTGTGTCAAATATTGAGTTTGTGCAGCAGTTAATACACCACCACTAATAGCATTTGGTTGTTGTGATAGTTGCATTGTTGGTAAGCTCATTACAGTTTGTTGCTGTTGAGCTTGTTGTGGAATCAATGCTTGTTGCTGTATCGCAGGAATATCAGATAACTTCGTCATTTCCTTATAAATAATGAATTAAATAACATTGTTATATAACATTTTGATATATATATATATAACATTTTGATATATATATATATATATATCAAATAATATTGGAAAGTTATCTATATTAAATGTAATTTAATCATCACAAAATTACTTACTTCTTGTTGAAGTAGTGCCAGGTTAACAGTCTGATTTGATTGTATTGATTGTAATTCTTGAATCTTTGGTTCCTCGTGCACAGGAGCTTGTTCTGTCAAAGTCGTACTTGGTGTAAAAACCTTAGTATCAGCCAGTGATCCTGTATACTCTTCATTATCCCAGTCCTCTGTTGTCTCGTAATTATTCCACTCTGCTTTAAGATATTTAACATTGATAATGCTTAAATCTGATTTCAATTATAGAAAAATATATTATACTTACCAATTTTAGGTTGTTGAACTAATGTTTGTTGTTCTTCACTTCCTGCCCAAGTGTCAATTGGTCGACTGAAACTATGAGCCGAAGAAGCAGAGGCTGAATCGTTTCGGTTCGCAAATGCTCGTGGGCCAAGACCTCTTCCGCCTCCACGACCTCCACGACCTGATCTACCAGGACCTCCCCTACCTCTTCTACTTCCTCCATAGCTGCCATCTCGAGCACTCTCTTCCATATTTCTTTCATTTTCTTTATTTTCACGTCCACGCCCTAAACATTATTCAAAATTACTTAACATATTTCTTATTCCTGCTTTAAAAATGAAACTATTTAATTTCGAAAGTAAAGGAAATAGTAATTCTATTTATGTTCTTTGTTTAATAATTACATTCACGATTATCATGATTAGCACGGCCTCGCATTCGCGGTGGTCCACCACTTCGTTGGTTACGTCTCTCTTCCCAATCTCCGCCATCATTTTGACCACTTGTTTGATCAATCAACTGTTTTGACCCACTTGGTTGACGAGGCTTCTTTTTTTTAACTTCCCATTCTGTCCTAACACCCTCGAGAAGGTCAATAACAGCTCTATTCAGGTCTCCATCACTATCATGCAAGGCCATAATGACCTCATCTTCAGAACGACAAGTTAAATCCATAATATGTTTGATATGGTCCTTAAATGATGAATCTTCAGCACCTCCCACACGAGTGTCAATGATTTGTGCATGTCGCACCTGCCCAGTGTTTGACTAAAAATAAAAAGGAAAGAATGCCATGGTACTTAAAACAAAATTCTTCTTAATGAATCTAAGAACTGTTTAATTTAATCAATGTTTTTATATTAATCAGTTAAATATATCTAATAATGATCATTATTATCATCTTTTTATTATATTTAACTAATATATAATTTTTTTGGTAAGTATTTATATAATACATTTAATTCTTTTTACTTTTTGTTTGTTTTATTGTTATTATTATTATTATTATTAATATTATTATTAATATTATTATTTGTTCCTTCTAAACACATAATACCTTTGTACATGTAAGTAAAAACATTAATACAAGCCAATCATTTTCAACGCCAGAAAAATAATATATTTAATTACTAACCTGCACTTTGTCATGCTTAGTCGAATCTGATGTTTTAGTTTGATGATCTGATTTACCATGTTGTGATAATTTTATTTTATTTCCTCTTCCGCTGGAGGATACTGATGTTTTATTATTTGAACTCATCGCCAAATATAGCTCCACACACTATTTTTCACTCACTTATTACTCTATATACACTCTCTATTTACAATCTGTAACAAAAAAGAACAATATATAAAATATTTGTACAAAAAAGATAAGGTACTATACAGCATATTACACATGTAATAAATTATTATTTAAAAGAAAGACTCTTCAATATTATCAAATTAATGATAATAGATCTTATCTGTCGATATTTGACTACAAAGGTTTTCAGAAATTATGACAATATCTAGTTGAAATGTATACAATGATTAATGCATCATGATACCTAGAAATAAATGAAGTAAACAAGTAAATAAACAACAAAAATAAAAAAAAATGAATAAACAAAGTAAAATAAAATACATACAATATTTACATAAAATATAGAATAATTATTTTTTAAAATTATAATTAAATGAGTGAAAAGTTATTAACTAAATATATCAAATGAATAATAATTCTATCATAAGATATAATTTGTGTTCATTTCCAATTTCACACACACACATACCCAGCACGCGGCACGCACACACACACGCACGCGCACACACACGCACACACACACGCACACAAAACTACAATTATTATAAGTATACAAATCTAAATGTATACACACACATGAGATAAATTAATCTCATGAATTATAAATAAAAAGAATACCTAGTTTAACATTTAAACAAAGGTATATACACACTGGAATAAAACAAATGTATCAAAACAGAACTTGCTTAGCATGCTACAGCTTAAAAAATATAAGTTGTAAATTGGCTAAAAGAACTTTTGTACTTTTAGGTATCATTAACCTATTAAGAGTGAAAAAAGTCTAAACTTGAAGAATCGCTTTCACTAAAAGAATTTTCATATAGCCACGTGGTAAAATTAGAGAAGTTAGCATAATAATGATCTGCAATAAGTTAATGGATAAAATGCTTTAACCATAGAAGGTTAGGACAGCCGAGTAATATTCATTTAGGAACATAAATCTAAAAAACCCAAATATTATATAATCAAGGAAACAAATTTGAAGAAGAAACAAAGGGACGAACAAAGTGTGCGTCCAAATAGCCAATAACACGATCATATTGTAGGAATACTCTCGATTCTTCTTCAAGAAGAATAAGGTAGCATCTTTTAGAAAATTCGAACGATACTCTAAGGGGTATGAAAATTTCAAGTAATATTACAAAAAAAAACATAGATTTATCATCGATTTGCGGAATAATACCAGAAGACGAATAATTTAACATAAGCGATGATAATGCGAGAACGATTACGAGGAATAGCACAAAAGACATCCGTCTGGTAGATCCTCGATTTGGGGGCAGCAGCTTGTGGAAGAACTCTCACTCAATACTGTAGTAGAGACGAGCACAAACGTTTTCGTAAAAACTGTAAATTCCGTAACGGCGAGAACGTAGTCATACGCTTTTAGTAGACCATGTGCACGGGAGACGCCATTTCTGGATCTGCGAGGAGGCTTGTCAACCATCGTCGCATCGAAGCATCGATGGTTTGCCCGTAAGAAGGTTCAGTTTAAATATTTGCGTTTAACTCACGGTTATTAAGAAGGTCGTTCGCGTCCTTGGGAGCGCATGCAAATGCAGAAATAAGATGAATTCACGACGCCTCGGCTTTTTCGGCCGTGGCGCGCGAAAAAACACGAAAAAAACAACGAATTCACTCGTACCTGGTTAGTGCGCTCAAAACGCAGCTAGTCACGTGACCGCGTTTTCCCCCTCTTATGATGAACAGCACCACCTTTGCCTAGGAGGTTTCGTATAACAGAGCATGCCTGACCAATTTCGACTAGAATGATTATGTTTACTAACTTACGCTTTCTAAATGTTCCTATATCTTTTAATCTTCCTTTTTTTTTTTTTTAATATCCAACCGTTCTCTCAATCATCCAATAATAATATTCGACGTCGAGGAATCTAGTGAAATATACTTTTTTCATAGTCAAATTGATTTTGAAAAATATACGTTAAGAAAAATTCATTTATTTCTTGAAAACGTTTTCCCGTTTCTCCATTTTTTCTTTCTCCAATTTTGTTAGTATTTTTCAATCAATTTTATATGTTACTAGCACTGAAAAAATTGACCAATCAACAGGTGTTTTGGAAATTCGTCCAATCAAATTAATTCTATATATAAATCTCTATTTCTCATTTGTCTAAAAATCTCCTAAACTATAAATAAGGTCAGTCACCTTATTATTACCACTATTATAAAATTGATTCAATATTTCTTCGCTTTTAGTTAGAATGGAAAATTAAAAGAACAAAATGCTTTATTTGAAACCTGCCTGAAAGTACATTCTGTTTATTGCATTTAGCGCATTGCCACGTTTGCCCCGATGGTAATGTTACGTTTCATGAATGTGTAGTCTGATATGCTTAATGTTCCGTCATGAAACTGAGCGGATTTGACGTAGAAAATAATATGATCCTGATTTATAATTTAACAGATGTCGTTGACTATTTAATCAAGAACAATGGTTATAAATAATAATAGAATATAATTGGTACATATTAGAACAACAATATTAGAAAAAAATGCATACCACTTTAAATGACACTTCTGAACGAAGATTTGAAATACAATGCAAATTGGAATCAGAAATTGCAACTTTAGAAGCATTGAAAGAAGCAGAAGAACGAAGTAGAAAATTAACAAGTGGTGTTCTTGGGATACTTTCCTCTTTGGAACAACGTTTGGCTACTTTACGACGTACCATTCTTCCTGTTTATAATGAAACTGGAAATTTACAGTCACAACAACATAGTACGTGTACGATTTAAAATAATCAAATATAATGGATATTTGTACCTTTTATTATCATCAGCTACTGCCTAATGTTTATATTTATATTTATTATAGATATTGAAAAAACACTTTGCATATTGGATCATGCTATCGGATATTATGGCGTATGTCAAGAAGTAGAAAAGTCAATACGTAATGGACCTAGTAGTTCTGCAGGTTTAAACAATTTTCTTGATGCTATGAATCGTTTGTACAATGCTCAACGATATTTTCAAAAAAATAATCCTAGTTCTGTGGAATTAGAGAATGTTACAAGTTTATTCGCCATTGGATTAGAATCTTTATACACAGAATTTAATGATATTTTAACCAGACAAAGTAAACCCATTTTACCAATTGTTCTTCTGGATCTTATTGGTTCTGATGAGGATACGAGCGGTGAAGATGCACCTCAATCATTATGCCAATTACCAGAAGCTGTTATGGATGATTTACTTAAAATAGCTGGTTGGTTGGAAGAAAGAGGTCAACATAGACATGCCAAAATTTATGCTTCTGTACGTTCTAGTATTGTCCTTCGATCTTTACAGTTACTTAAAGAACATCAAAGAAGTGCAAGTGGAGGAAGCACACACGCAGGCAGTCCAATGCCAGTAAATTCTTTAATATAAAATTCTAATTCAAAATGTAATTACATTGTATAAATAATGCTTATTAATTATTTATATTATCAAATACTTTTAGAGAGCCAAATTTCCTAATCGTCATTCAAGTGGGACTCAAGAAACAACTGGAAGATGGGCATCACGAAGATTACAACATGCACTTGAAAAGAAAGCAAGTAAAATGTTATTGAAAGCATCGCAAACTACTGGATTTGGCCTATCTTTGACTGCATCAAGAAAACCACAACCACAATTATCTGGATATTCAATAGAAGATGTAGCACCAGATGAACAGGAAATGGAAAATTATCTTTTATTAACTGCAGGACTCCATAAACTTATGCAAGCAGAGCGCTCGTTGGTTGGTAGAATCTTGCCCCCTTCTTTACAACTTCAAGTACTTGAAGCTACAGTACGGAGTGCTATGGATCTTGTGGCTCATGATGGAGAAAGTATTGCAACAAGGGCTAAACGATGTTTCGCGAGACGTGATTTTTCTGCTGTTTTGGTAGTTTTCCCAATTTTAAAGCATCTTGAAGAGCTTAAACCAGACTTAGAGAGGACTGTAGAAGGATGCGATTATGCCCTTAGATCTAAATTTGCATATGTACTCAATGCACTATATGGAACTGTATGTTTAACTATTCTTGAAAATATCCTTATTATACTCCTTAAAAACTTCTTGTTTATATTGATAATAAAAATATTTTTTAGGCAGCTACAGCTTTAGAAGATTTTGCAGAAAGTGTTAGAAATGAATCTAATGCAATTTTACCTAAAGATGGTACTGTAGCGGAAGGTACAAGCAACGTCTTAGTTTTTCTAGAACAATTAGCGGAATATGCGGATACTGCAGGAACAGTTTTTATACGTAATGCAGATGTGGACTCTGTTAGTCCATCCTCTACAAAACAAATAGAAACTGAACGTAAAATTGTACTTGGCACTTATATCAGTTAGTATTAACCTAATTTTAATTTAAACAATTATATAATTAAACATAATTAATTACTTAACATTATTACAGGAAAGGTCTTAGCACAATTAAACTTAGCATTAGTCAGTAAGAGCGATGCTTCGTATTCTGATCCTTCATTGCGAGCACTCTTTCGTTTAAACAATCATAACTATGTTATCAATGCTTTACGTCGCAGTTCTCTAATGGAACTTTTGCTATTAGCAGAACCAACTATTGAACAAACTTATGTTGATTTACTTAGTAAAGATAAGACCAATTATGTCTTTACAACGCTTGTTAAGGCTCGAAGTTTTCTTGAACATTCATCCGATGAACCAGGTTTATATTCTATTATATGAAATATATTAAGATAACTCCGATTTTGTAGATCTAATTAAGTTACATTTTGCTTTTTGTACAGAACGTGGTTCTAAAGTACTCAAAGAAAAGTTTTTGGGATTTACAAGGGAACTGGAAGAACTTGCTAAATGTCAACGCTCTTATTCTGTACCTGATGGACGTTTACGAGAAGAAATACGTAAAGAACTCGAGCAAGCTATCGTTCCCCTGTATACTACTTTTTATAACAAATATCGTGGAGTCTCTTTTTCTAAAAATCCAGGAAAATACATCAAACATACACCGGAGCAAGTTAAATCTGTAATAAATACTTTCTTTGATACATCAGCATAAAATAGGATTACAAAGAATATAGTTTAACAAGAAAAATAGAAAGATGCTTAATAAACACCCATTTAATAAAGCATATTTAGTTACAGTATTTATGGTTTTTTTTTCTTTTTCCATGGACCGAATCTCAATTCCACCTGACATAGATTGCACAGGTTGGTGGATTTTTGACGACGTTCGAATATAGATCTTGATCCAGCCCTTTTATATATATTTATAATATATATATAAAAAAACAAGTAACGTTCTCTCGATTTAGATTCGATCAGTGACTTATACACATAAGTGATAATAATAGGAATACATTTGAACTTCAGCATTTATGTACAATTATTTGCTATAGATTTGTTTTTTTTTCTTTTTCTATACTTACACATTCGTGCTCCCTTTTTATCACACATCTGACATACCTGTCGTACACTCAATCATACATACTGCTTCTTATTTTGCATACATTTATCCTCTGCTTCTTTTATTTAATTTGATGTACCTTTAATGTTCGACTGGTATGCAATACAGCCTACATTAAGACAATGTACTGTGCGTACTAATAACAGATTCTACAGTAAAACTGTAAAAAACAGCACAAGGAAGCAGAGAATGTAATAAATTGATTTTACATACATACTCATATCATATACACCAAAAACTTATACAATTGTGTTTTAAACTCTGGTATGTATAGAGAAATGTTGATCAGTTTAATTAAAAAGGTGCGCCATATTCCATGGTTTGCAATTGCATATGGTATTATCATGATTACATAGCAATTCAAGTTTTATATATAGAGAGAAATCTGACTTTTTATATATATATACAAAATCTCCATGAATGTAAGATATCGTTTTAAAAATATTTACTTACAGCTAATTATTTTTGAATCGAATAATATTTGAAATTTGGCTAAAACGTATAAAGTGAGAAACCAATCTAGCTAAATTTATGTAGCAGTAAAATAATATATCTATGATCAATGGATTACGCTAACATATATTCTCTTATAAAGATAAAATTCTAAAGATTTGTTTTATTCTTTTATGTGTATATACAGCTGCAAACTATACATGGATCACTCTCCCGTTTGATTAAGCTGATTAGTATTCGATTTTTGGGCTCTTGTACAATTACATAGCAATATTTGTATATTTTACCCTTTATATATAATTATTAATCATAATATTAATAACACACTTTAGCATACTGTACAGAATCAGTTCTTCTTTCGGTATCTTTTATACTTTGTTTATCTAGAATACCAGCCTACTTATTTTTCTCTTTGTTATGAGATTAAAGCTTGGACTGGAAATTTATATGATCAGCACAAAAAACAAGTGCTTTGATCTTTTCGATTTCAGTAACCAGAGATAACAGGATAAGTTTGCATTTCCAATGAATGTAAATTTTGTCCCAATGGTATTTTAATCTTTCAGTATAAGAATCACCAAATTGATATTTGTGCGTTTTCATGGCAGCTGTAGTCAGTCTATCAGAGCTGGACACAAACTGCACTATGGGGTCGAAGATCGGTAACTTGTAGTGATTCAATTAAAATTGACAGGCTGGAGATGAAATGGTAGTATGCTCGATTGAACTCCAGACCATTAGGCAAAAGATAACAATTAATATTATAGAAGGAAACATCTGCGTTTTGGTTTAACCTGAAGAACAGGACATAAAACAGCACGAATTGCTTCATCAAAAACAGTCTTCAAACCTTTTTGCGTTAAAGCGGAACATTCTAAATATTTAACAGCACCTATTTCTTTTGCCATTGCCAAACCCTAAAAATAATAATATCAACGTAATAACAATGTTACATGCCAACTGTTAAAAACATTCAAATATTTTTAACTCATGCCAGAACAAAAGGACATTGTACAAACCTGAGGATAAGTAATAGGTGCGAGTTTCTTATCTTTAAGACGCTCAATAGTTTCTTTGTCCTCGCGTAGATCCAATTTAGTGCCTACTAAAATAATTGGAGTCGCAGGACAGTGATGACGTACTTCTGGATACCATTTAGCACGAACATTCTCAAAACTTGCAGGATTTACCAAAGAGAAGCAAATCAAAAATACATCTGTTTGTGGATAGGACAGCGGTCTTAATCTGTCATAATCTTCTTGACCAGCAGTATCCCATAGACCTAAGTTAATGGGCTTTCCATCCACCATCACGTTCGCAGAATAGTTGTCAAATACGGTTGGGATGTATTCACCCGGGAATGCATTGGTAGTATAGCTTATCAAGAGGCACGTTTTACCCACCGCTCTGTAGTTATAAATACAACGAATAAATATTGATTATTACTTGTTACATTGTCCAAATCAAATGTTTAGGAAATGATGACACAATAAGAATTGACAGAACATTATCAGAAATAACAAAATTTCTCTAATGTTTTTTTACCCTTAATTTCTCTTTTTTTCTTTTCTTTCTTTTCATATACATATTTTCCCTTCTTAAAGAAATAATAACGTTTAAGTAAAAGAACTTTGAGAAATTTTAATTACATTAAACGTCGACGCTGTTTCGAGGGAAATGCTAAATAAGCGATTTGTCCTCGATACGTAATCTATAGGCGTGATACACATTTCGTTAGAAAAATATATATCATATTTGATAGGATAAGGAAAAATATATCCGAGGGAAAATATTTCATCTATAAAAACGTAATCGTCGAGTTGACGGGCGTGGTAAACTGATGAACAACATCGAGAGGATGGGCTTTTAGAATTTCGAGGTGAACAAGCTGGAGAGAGAAAGAGAGGCTGAGGCCACTGAGGTAACAACTCATCGTCATCGTTTATGGGTTTGACCTGTTTGTTATTACCCTTTGTAATAACGACCTTAAGACCTATTTTTTGTATTCTCTTTGAAATAATAAATACGTACCCGTCACCGACAACCACACACTTGATAGCCTGCATCCTGGAGCTTGGAAACGTCCGTAATGTGCGCGAGAATACGTAAAGTCGCGCGACGATTATTCTTTACCCGGTACCTCCGTATACGTATACGTGTAGACTGATGCAAGCGTGTCTGTGTGTGTTTTTATGTGTATGCGTGTATGCGGTGCGTACGTATATACGTACGGAAGGATAGAGATAGATAGATAGATATGTAGAAACAGAGAGAGACGGAGAGAGAGAGAGAGAGAGAGAGAGAGAGAGAGAGAGAGAGAAAGAATCTTGTTGAGAACAAGAGAGAAGGAAGATAAGGAAAAGAGAGCAGGATAAGCTAGAGTTATAACGTTAAGGAAAAATAATTAAGTATGAAACTAATATAATATAATACGTATAAACGTAAAACGATATTTAAAACGTCCGATGAAATAGGACTAACGCAGATAGTCAAAGTTTAAGCGTGCTCAAAATATAGTCTAGTTTAGTAAGGTTCGAAACGTTGGAGAATATGGTGAAGCTTCTTCGAAGGAGGGGAGGCGATAGGAGGGGTATGGAGAGGGAAGTAGAAAGAGAAACACTCAACGCACACGAGGTTAAAAGCAGACTGAACAGAGAGAGCGAGAGAGAGAGAGAGTAGAATGATGAACTAAGCCACGGAGAAAAAACTATGCAGCCTGACGAGGATCGCAGCAGGAGATATTATGATCACAAATCTTTCTCTTTCTTACTTATTGAAATCAACATTAACTCTCTATTTTTATTTGTGTGTTCTCTTATTTTCTTTTTTTTTTTTTAATTACTTCTTTATCTTTCTCTTTCCGTCTATCTCTTTATCTAAATGCATTTCTCTTGTGAGTTCGAAAAAAAGAAACAACCGGATATTCGTCAATGAGTAATCGCATGTTTTTTTTATAATCGTCATGGCGGAAATTACTGGAAACGATGACATTCGTGGATGCTCTTTCGATAGAAAACGTTGCTGATTCATCCATTAGATACTATAATTCAATTTGAATTAATTTCTATTCTTGCGTGTTTACATTCGAACATCATACTTCGAGACTGTTCAAGATTACGTATCGAATTAATAGACGGTCTAGTTGCATTTAAACGACATTTTTTCGAGATAATAATTATCTACAATGTTTAGATTAATTATTGTTGAGTATCATTTGTTATTTTAGTTTCCCGCGCTTTTTAAGTAGTATTCTACAGTACTACCTTGCGGAAGTTTGTGGCGGGAAATTTAAATTGCATTTCACGCAACGATTCGAATTTTTAACTTATTTTTTAATTGTTTTAAAATTATTACGTTTCTTATATAATATATACGTTTATTATATATACATACATATATATACATTTAATAATTACAAAGAAATTGAAAGATACGTATGTATGTATATAATAGTAACTCGCGAATTAATCATATTTGTTTATTTTGATTGGTACAAAGAATGAATTCATGCAAACAAAATTGTAGGATTCCTTAAAAAAAAAAAGAAAAAAGGAAAAAATTACAAGGAATTTTGAATCTCGTAACAAAATTAACATTTAAAAAGAAATATTAATTCCATCATAAGATGAGCTTTTTACAATAGCGTTACTTTATTCTGTACATTTTTTTCCATGAAACTAAAAATAACAGCGATATTTGGACCATCCGGTATATGTAGGGTGGCGCAGTAATCGTAGTACAACCGGGCAGGGGGTGATTTTATGTGAAAAAATAAGACAGAAATTAGATATAGCTTTTTCGTCTCAGAAAATTGGAGAAAATCGATTTTAAAGTTAGAACAATTGAATATGATTTAATTGTTGTAATTCTGAACGGCTGTCTTTATGCGAGTAAGTGGGTGGCGCAGTAATCGTAGTACAACCGGGCAGGGGTGATTTTATGTGAAAAAATAAGACAGAAATTAGATATAGCTTTTATTCGTCTCAGAAAATTTTGGAGAAAATCGATTTTAAAGTTAGAACAATTGAATATGATTTAATTGTTGTAATTCTGAACGGCTGTCTTTATGCGAGTAAGTATTGATAAACATTGATGACAACGTTTTTGCGGTAAGTGGGACAAAAATCATAGTGTATTAGAAAGAATAATAATTCGTTTTCATTAATTTCAAATTATCGTGAAGTTATGATAAGATATTTTAATCGAGAGTATGTTGATTTGTGTTACTTTCTTCGGGAGAAACACAATTTTGGGGAATACATTTTTCAGCAATATTTGTAAAGTAATAATTCAATGTACAAATAAACAATAAAATCGATATCATTGTCAATATTTTTCAACGTTAAATCTCATAAACATAATCGGCTAGAATGACGACAATTCAAACCATATTCAATTGGTCAAACTTCAAAATTAATGTTCTCGAAAATGAAGCTTCACCTGAACAAATAATATATTTAATTTTTGTCTTATTTGTTTTCTCTCGTAGAATCACCTTCTGTCCAATTATGATACCGATTATCATCTCACCTTGTATATATGATATTTCTTGTGAAAATTAGGATATTAAAATATATCGTTCGCATATACCAGAAAAATTTATCGCGCATCTTTATTATCTTCTAATTATCGTTACAATATTATTATGTGCATGCTTTCATTCATTCATTTTGCGTATATTTTTCTATATAACGCACATATCGATTCGTATAAATATTAAATATGATCGAAACGATTACAATATTGAAATATTTATAAACGGATAAACAAAATATAATAACAATAACGATAATAACAATCGAAAATAATAAAAAAGGAAAACTACTTTTAGCGATAGAAACAATAAAAGTAACGATTATATATTAATTATTGTGTATTCGCACAAATATATACATATCTCATATATATATATATATATATTTATTTATTTATTTATTTTTATAAATAATGGACAATACCGCAAATCAAATACTAGGAACTTTTTATCGAAATTTGTTAATGCCGTTTATGCGTTTTATAATTAAATTGTAGCGACAATCACACACAGGTACTCTTAATATTTTTGACGATAAATAAGCAATATGTCAATTCTTTCTTGTGAATTATTCATTCGAATAAATGAATAAAATAAACAATTATTATTATATAATGTGATCACAATATTGATATAAACGATTTCTTAAAATATATAAAATATCAATAATATTCCAACGTAATTTTAGGTACATCATCATAAACGTTCGAACATCGCTTTACAATTAGAGA
Organism: Polistes fuscatus; assembly: GCF_010416935.1. Taxonomy (NCBI): domain Eukaryota; kingdom Metazoa; phylum Arthropoda; class Insecta; order Hymenoptera; family Vespidae; genus Polistes; species Polistes fuscatus. The sequence goes on along the minus strand of NW_025113151.1, from coordinate 9,580,440 downwards.
AAAAGGAACTTCATTAATATTTTTCATTATACAAAAAAAAAAAAAAAGAAAATTCGTTGCTTCAATTACATTGAAAGAAGAAATTTGACATAATCGCCGCGCGTCTTAAAATAATTATTTATCTATTAACAATAATAATAACAACAGAGATCGATGCTATTGATTTTGTTCAGAACGAACATGTTTGAAAAGAAACCGTAAAATGATTGTTGAAATTTTTCATATACAGATTTTTTTTTACAAAAAAGATACACATTGCACACGAATAGAATTTTGTTGTTTCTTCGTTTTTTTCTTTTCTTTGTACTTAAAAATATTTTCATCTCTCGTGTATGCCTTTTAAAAAAGGCGCCAACACCCTTCTGTTGTGTCAACACCCTTTTGTTCTTTTCATACTTCTCTTATTCGCAATTTATCAAACTTAAAATTAACTTCCTTTGAATAGAAGTTAATTATCTTTCATTTTACTGTAACATTTTTGTTCGTTTTTTTTTCTTTTTATTTTATTTATTTTTTCTATTCTTTTCTTTTCAATAAAACTAAAACGACGATTTCCTTTTCACAATGATCGTCGCCTACAAAACGATAACGTTTGATATTACATTTAATTTTATTATTATTATTATTATTATTATTATTATTAATATTATTATTATTATTATCTTTTTTTTTCTATTATATAGAAATAAATATTATAGATACCTATCGATTTATTAAATTTTGTTGGATGATGAAATTTCTAAAATACATTTACAGGAACTTATTTCGTTAAAACATGGAAGATTTATCAGCGCAAATGCTGTGTTATCGTTTTTTTTAATCTTCTCTCTTTACATCAGTCACTTTTGAAAAATTTCCCCTCAAAAATCGGTTGAAATGATGTACTTCATTTCTTTTTTGGTTTAGTTTTTCTTTTCGTACTTTTTAACGATCTCTAGTATGTACTTATGCACGTTTAGAGAGAAAGACATGAAATAATTAAAGATACGTATTTATAAGAAAAATGTAACATACATAAGCATGCATTAACGGCAGTCAAATAAAAAACATTTTGCATTCGTTTCTTCTTCTTTCATTTTTACACGCAAAAGATATTTCCCTTACTATATATTACCTATTAAAAATTAAATTAATTAAATATACTTTCTCCATGAAGTATATTCGTTATTTATAAAAGAATATATATATATATATATATAAATGTGAATTTTTAACCCATAAAAGATAATATATTTATATGTGTTTGCATAGAAATTATTTTTATGCTTTTAATGAAACATATTAAATAAAATAGCAAATAAAACTTTATCAACCTCTTCGAAAGAAATTTTTCAATTTTCTAATAATGACGAGATCAAGTAAAAAAATGATACAAACTGTGTGATTAATACCACTTATTAAATATATATATATATATTTTTTTTGTAATATAACTATAATTATTATTATTATTATATATGCGATCCTCGAACATAATATGATTGTATTGGAACGTAACATGATTGCTTGAATGCAATATGATAGCTGGAACGTTATGATCACTCAAATGTAAAATGCTTACAAGAATATAAAATTTAATTATAGATTAAGTATTATAGATATCTAATAATAAATAAAGTCTATAATCTAATCTATAAAATTTATTTATAGATTATATATTATAGGAAAATTATTCTGCGAGTTACCACAGAAGAGGTTAATAAATTGCATAAAAATATTTATGGAAATTTTCAATATAATGTGTCCATTCTTTCAAATTTTTTTCTTTAGTTTTTACCATTTTCATCATTCGTATTTCTTTTAATTTTTAATCAACAATATACATAAATATTGTTTGTCGGTCTTACATACACTCATCCCTTGGTTTACACATCCTCGGTATTTTATTTCAATAAGTTTAACACGATCAGAAAAAATATTTATCTTGAAAAATAATTTTTCTCTTATATTCATTGAATATATTAAAGAGTATACATTTGTATACGATATTATTAATTATATCGTTTTGATTTCTTTTTTCTTTGACTTGTGACCAAAAGTGAGTTAAAAAAATGTATATTCGTCAAAATGTTTGTTCGAATATACGGGATAAAGAATAAATTAACAAAAATGAAAGAAAAATCTTTTCTGATCGCGTTGAAGTGAAATTAAAAGTTATATATAAACCCAGAAGGATTGAGGGATGGATGTATTTCTAATAAAATTATTGAAAACTATAAACTATTAGTCAAAACTTAATCTTACTAATAATTTTTAAAATATTATTATTACACTCGCAATTCTCCAATTGTATACCTTGATTTGATCATTGGGCACTCTTGCAGAGTGGACAAGCGAGATTATAATTGAAAAACATTAATATAGATATGTTTATTTTTTCCTATTTAACAGCCAATCTAATTTAAAAATACATCTATACAAACTGATAATATACATACAAATTGTTTTAAAAGCGATAGTAAAAACAGAAAAATTAGCATTTCGTTTTATGAATTAATCTTATTTATTCTTTAGAGTCTCCTAAGTGACTTTTTTTTTTTATTTAATCACATATCTTTTGTTTTATCATTTCGATTTCAGAGAATTCGTATAATGAGAGATTTTGTGTTATTTTTCATGAAAAAAATGATCGTCGCGATAAAAAGTCGTTTAAATTTAAATCGTAAAAGTGAAATTGTGTTTTTGATAGTGCATGGAAGTATTTATTTATTTTCATTTCTTTTCTTTTTATCTTTCTTTCCCCCCTTTTCTTTTTTCTTCTCGTAATTTTTTCTCCCACTTTCGAAACGAACGATCTATCGAAAGTTTAATTTGATTCTTCGTTTTTCTCGTCTTGCACAAATCAAATCTCATTTTTATATTCAAAGTGATTTTTCAATGATCAGGGAACGTGCAAGGAAACAATTGTTGGTATCACTATTAACGATGACGTTTGCAATCATTTTTAAGAGGCGTCATAACGACAAGTTGTCGATGTTTTGGTTGTTGCTATTGGCTGGTCATTATTTCCATATTTTGTCATGAAAAGAGAAAACAAAAATACACAAACAAAAAGAAAAAATTAAAAACAAAAAAATAAATAATAATTATAAAAATAATTTTTTTTATTAAATTAAGAACAAGCCATATACAATAAAAGCCGACAATTAGTACACGAGTTCGGATGTAATATAAAAAAGAAAATTAATTTGTTCTAAACGACTCGTTAAAATTAATAAATAATTTATCGCAAAATAATTAAAATAACGAAAAATCTTGTAAAATTCATTATTTGTTGTTTCTATTATTGCGTATTTTTAATACGAAATAAATAAGTACGTTTGTCTGCTTCTTTCATTCGTTATGTTGTGCACATTCTATATTATAGAAAAAATAGATAATTTATATATATATTTATTAAACTCTATACAACGTGTACCGTTTCTCAATACTTATGGCTTCAATGTTTTTGTCTTAAAAATAAGACACTTGTCAAAAAAAACATTATCTTTTATCAATGAATTATTTAAATAGAAATTCATTATATTTCTCCTGTCATCAATTAAATATTACTTTAACATATAAATTATATAAATATTACTTTACAAGTATCATATAATTCAAAGTGAATTTGTAAGTCATTCTTTTTTAGGACTCGAGGAGTACGATATATATTTTTGTCCAAAAAATCGTCTTTCGATTTGAAAATTATATATAAAAGTAATTTAAAAGAAGAAAAAAAAAAAACCAAAATAAAATCAATATCACTAAATATCTATTTTTGTTAATACTGTCATTGGCATAAATTTATAATGTACTAATATGAAAAATCACAGGACGGTTCGAGATGCGTTAAGATCTTTCGTTTTTTTCCTTTTTTTCTTTTTTTTATTTATGCTAAATAACGTTTGATAGATGATATAACTGTAATTGTCATTTAAAACAAAAAAAAAAGAAATAAACGAATTTCACGCGATACGCAATACTTGCAATATATTAATATGATAATAGGAACATAAAACCGTTACTTAAACTCAAATAAAATATAATAATCAATACGTAACGCTAATTAATAAAAGAAAAAGAACATTTTCTTGATAGTGTTATCTTCATCTTTTTTTTATCCTTATGCTTTCGTTATTTCCCTTTCTTCGGTTTTTATATTACTTCTTTTTATTATTTTAATTTAATTTAATTTAATTTTATTTTATTTTATTTTTTTTTTCCCCTTGTAATTCTATTTTATTTTTCCATTTCTTGTGTGTAACACAAAAAGATACCGACGTTTCTTTCATTTCCTTCTTTTTTTTAAATTTCTTTTTTACTTTTATTTTTTTTCTTTTTTCTTTTTTTTTTTCTTAAATCAGTCTTACTTCAGTCTTATGCTGGTGTGAGGGTGAATCTATTACTTGACCTTTAATGGTTACAAATTAAAGCAGATGGTAGTACTATTTCAGAGGCCTCTTGTAATTCTTTTTTTTCTCTCTCTCTTGCTTCTCTTTTTTCTTATTTCTTTCTTTAATTGTATTTTTTCTTTTTCTTTTTTTTCTTTTCTTTTCTAACAGAGATCATACAAATGGATCAACTACGTTGATGAAAACAATTAAAATTATCCAACTTCTTTATAATTAATAGGTATTCATGGAAATGTAGATGATTATTTTTTGATCTAATGAAATACATAAAAATAAATCGATGGCGAATTTGTGTCTAGTATGTTGGATTAATAATCTTCGAAACTTTTAATCCTCAACGTAGTTATACATTTATATCAAGATGTATCTGTGTGTGTGTGCCTGTGTGTATGTGCGTGTTTATGTGAGTGTACGTGTCTTGTGTATATATGCTCATGTCCATGAAATTTATTTTTTCTTTTTGCTAAAAACTAAAACCCCATTTAAGGGATAATAAAAATATGTGAAAGAAATTTCATTGGTTTCGAATATTTTCAATATTTCGAGTATCCTCATCATTCTTTTACATTCATATTTTCATATCATTCTAACATATTTGATCGGACATCTAATATCCGATATTTTGTGCACGCTTTAAAACAATGTATATATATGTATAAATATATAATAGCAAGCATAATAAATCGGCTAATAATATATTTCTCGAACACTCTGAAACTGAAGTTTAGCATTCTTTTCCTCTCTATATTATTTTTTTTTTTTTTGTACTTATATCTTGGCACCGAAAATGAAGAAGGAACATTCATGAATTCCCGTCTAGTATTATATACAATTAGTATGAAAATATTGCTTTTAATGTCACGCGAATAAATAAAAACGCGGTACTTTCGTATCTTTCCAATATCTATATGTATATAATATATAAAATATATAAATATATATATATTATATATATTATATATGTATATATATATATACATATATATGTATATATATATATATTTTTATATAAATAAATAAATAGAGAGAGAGAGAGAGAGAGAGAGAGAGAGATAGAGAGAGAAAGAGAAGAAGGGAACAATATACACACGAGAATATCTACACTTTGTGCTTGATACTCTTATTTCATTGAAATTCATTTAAAACAAGATAGCCCGGTTGTTACCGAAATCCACAACTGCGATTCTACCGTCTGGACATAAAGCAACGCCAGATGGTCTATCCATTTCACCTACACCTGTACCAAAACTGCCAAAACCCGTTATAAGAGCTCCAGAAGAATCAAATACCTGTATTTTGTGATTTCTTGAATCAGCTACAATGATGTTACCATCATCGTCGATGGCCAAGCCTTGAGGTCTGAGGAATGCTTTAGCACCTCTGGCAGCCTCGCAGTTGAGGATGCGAGAATTCATGAAGTCGTAATCGATGATTAGTATTCGATGATTGTTGAAATCCGCACAAACGATATTTCCTTCCGGATTGAAGGCCAGTCCACGAGGCGAGTCGAAGTATTTCCACATTGTGGGATCCGTTTCATGGCCAAATTTTCGAAGAAACACACCTTCCGGACTGAACAATTGTATACGATGATTTCTCGAATCTGATATAACTATTTGACAATCGGAATTAACTGCTACACCCCAGGGATAGTTAAAGTAACCGCACAATGATCCCCTCTCGCCGAAACTCGTTATATATTGGCCTTCCATCGTTACGATCTAGAACAGCAAACGAGCATACGTTCAAAGTATAATTAATACATTATATAGGTTTGATATTATTTAATAGATTGAATAGATTAAATACCTGTACACGGTGATTATCTTTATCGGCAATAATAATACGTCGACGTGAATCTACAGCAACACCGGCCGGTCTATCGAATTGTCCAGGACCGTTACCGTATGTACCAAATCTTCTGACCAGTGTACCGTCCAATCGATAAATTTGTATACGATTATTCGATCTATCGGCGAAAATGACATTTCCATCTTTGTCACAGGTAACGCCCCAAGGTCTACAGAGATTATCCTTAGAATCGGCATTGTCCGCAAGTATTTGCGGCTGGCAAGTAGGAACCTTAGATCCGAACCAAACTGTCACTGGATATTCGTTCAATGGTATTGGTCTTCCTCGTGGTATTGAAACATTAGCTTTTGAAGATGAAAGAAGCGTCATTGGTAACGCTTGTGGAAGTGAATTTCCTCGTCCTTTCAGGTACCGACGATCACCTATATGACCAGGATTGTTCAATACAATCGTGCCCAAATTCACGATGTTCTGAAGCGCGTCAGTTGGTGATCCAGTGAATGATATCCAACATTCTTCCGGTGGCGGTAAATTGTGCTGAATTTGACGAACCTTACACATCTGAAAATATAATACAATGTATGATTAACATTATATTATTATTGCTAATTATTTAGTATACATACAGTGGCGGTATGGTATGTTTAAGTACGTTATCAATTATATTTTTTACGAGAACATGGTATGCATAATATAGAAACAAAATACTACTGTTTAATCCATTACTAATTAGTTCAAATTAAAAATTAACGTAAATTATTATATCACCGCTCTTTTGTACGTATAAGTATTTATTATTTAGTAAATTATATTTCAATACCTCCGACAATGCTAAATCCTTGCAAGTTATCAATGCTCGTGGATTATTGCCCACTGTATAAGTTTCCAAAGCAGTGTTAAGTTCATATGCTGTTTTTGTCAATTGAGCAATACCAATTCTGAGTCCATTGTCCCTCGCTTTCAATGTCGAGAATTTCTTGGACCTAGTCTTTTCAATTTTTCGGAGCAATTCCTTTTCACGTATCTCCAAAGCAGTCGATATTCTTTTCATGCACAGCATCACATCAGACGCTGCCTGTCTAGCTTTTTGTTCTATCATCTCGGAAGCCGACTGTCACAATGAAAATCAAAGTTACAATCAATTACGATTTACAGTTATTTTTTTGGTATAATTAATTATTATTATTCAATGTTATTATTTACAGTAATCATAAATCGTATACACACCTGACATGAGTTCAATTCTTGTTTCATTGTTGCAATTCCAATTCGAGCATCGTTCAGTAAATGATTGGCTTCAATCGTTGCACTCTCCATCGCCTCTCTCATATTTATCGTTACGTGTTCTTCGTGATAAATGGAACATTCTAAGCAATAGGATCGACTACAAGTCTGACAATAACATTGGTGAGCTTCGTGAATTTTGCAAAATACTATTGGAGTCTGTTGGAAATCTGACTGTGGCATCAACTTTTTTTGTTGCGCATTTTGAAATACGTTCCTTTCCGATCTCAAATTTAAATCCAAATGACTCTAAATACAAAAATCGTTATACGTTATTTCAATTACGTATAATTATAATTGTAAGAATAAATAATGAAAGATTATAGAGTGATTCGTTCGTTCCCTTTCAAAGAATCACGTAAAAAAAAAAATAAATATTATCAACCGATTCGTAGTTGATTATTTGAACGAGAGTTAACTTGTCAAATAACTTGTCACACGTCTAATTGTTATTTTTATCGTTTACAAGTGCAATTATATATTATAAGAGAGGAAATAAAAAAAAGAAATTAAATTCAATTAAATAAGCACAAATTATTATGTGAATTCATTTTCTTTTGATTATTACATATTACAATTGAATAAATGAAAAACGGAAAAATAAATGAAAATAAAAGATAATAATAAATAATAATAATATAAAAAGAAAAAAAAATGTTTTATCAACACACCATATCCATAGTCATGTCGCTAACTGAAAGGCATAGTTCTAAAAAGTAAGAGGAAGCACCCCTTACCGATCGACGCCCTTCTATACCCATTTGGCAGTCAAAATCTTGGTAGTCGCTGCATTTACTTGTTATTTCTCTCGATTGAGGAAATTTAATGGCATCATCACCATTAACGACGTAAGGATGTAGAAGTATATTAATCAATGAATCGACGCTTAAGTCGTCCGGTGAATGACTGTAGCCTTGAGAAGTTGAACTACTTCCCGATGACGTACCTGCTAGACTTTCCGAATCTGATTGAAACTTAAATAACAAATTTCCAAAATATTAATACCCTCTACCATCTTTCCTTTCTTTTTTTCTTTTTTTTTCTTTTTTCTTTCGTAAAAGAAAATTAGCTAAAAGCTTTCCCGTGTATTTGAAGAATTTTTACGTACCCGAAATAAAGAATTCATGTCGCTATTAGACTCTTGCAACTGTTGTTGCGATTGTGGTCGTTGTTCACGTTGTTGTTGTTGTTGTTGCTGTTGTTGTTGTTCACGTTGTAATTTTCCGAAAAAGTTAGCAGCACGATTAAAATTTTGAGCGCGTTTCATCTTAATAGATCGATTAGTCTCGAATAATTTTGTTCTTTTTTTTTCTTACTTATAACTTCGATCTGAAACATAGAAAATATGATATTGTAAACATTTTTTTTAAATTTATATTTTCCTTCAAAACATATTCGATTAAAGGAATGTTCCGTTGTTTCTTCAGAACTTTGAATATAAGACATTATTAATTCATTGTTTATCGGATATGGAAATTGTTATCGAGTAATGATATAAGTATAATTATTGAGGAAAATTATTTGAAATATAAAAACTGAAGTATATCAATCGTATGGTTTGACATTAAAATTGTAAAAAAAGAAAGAAAAACATTTTTTTCATGGAATTAATTCCAATAGTTTATGTATTTCCCATGGTATCGCATGGATACCATTTGTTCTACCATAATTTTATCTGTGTGTGTTTGAAATCGGGACACACACCTCTACGGTAGCCGGTTCAAGGCCGCTGACTGAGAGTATCGTGCAACAAGAAAACAGAATCCCCTTTTGCTCTTGGGATCGAGAAATAGGGTCCTGCTTCTACTCATGGGATCCTACGAAAATCAATAATCACGGGAAATTGACGTAGGTGTATGTATTCCTTTCGCGAGCGAAAGTTACCTGGTCCTATATTGTTCAGCCCTAATCACTTAAATCAATCAAAATAATAGATAACGAACGATACAAACTAAAAGTAAAAACAATTTTCCGGATTTTATCTCGTAGAACTTGTTAGATCAACCGGTTGGTTGATCATTTTTCAAACATCGAAGAAAACAAACGATTATTTATTATATGTCTCCTCATTTTAATAGAATCTAATTAACGAATTATTTATTGTTCATTATCAATCGATTTGATTATATAAAACATATTGAGATATTACTTTACATATATACTTTGCATATATACATAATCCCGGTCAATGTTTACACACGAATTTAACGAATTTTAGAGACGATGATAAATTTCACGTTACACGATTAATTCGAATAATATTTTTTTTCTTCTTTTTTTTTTTTTCTTTTTTTTAATAATTCCGATAAGAACGATCGCGGAAGGAGAGATAATGAAATATTAAATATCATGAAATATGGGATGAAAAATGTATAACAGAGGAACAGGACAGAATAGAAGAGCATCGATGAGAAGAAGGAAAAAAAAAAAGGGAAGAGAAGAAAAAAACTTATTCATTTTCCGGATGTTTCGTGGCATTTCGAGGGTGGTATCCTTGAAATCGCCATGACGACCAAGGTCAGACCTGCTTTTCCTCTCGAGGGTCAGAAAGGAGGAGAAAGTAAAAGGTCCGATACCTATGCGGAGAGGGTTGATGGTAGTGTTGGTGGGTGGTTTTGAAAGTATGAGAGCGCGCATGAACCACTCGGTTCTTCGCATTTACGCGCAAAGGGGGAAAAAGGGGGAGGGAGAGAGAGAGAGAGAGAAAAGGGGAAAGAACGCCCACGCGCGCGAACTTTGTGGGGCACGTGCGCCTATATACCTACCACTACCACCATTGAATGTAACCATTGCCGATCCATCTATGTAAAGGTATATACATTTTCTATGTGAATTCGAGAAAAAAGAGAGAGAGAGAGAAAAAAAAAAGGAAAAATAAAAGATATAAAAGTTTATGAAATTTTGATACATCAAGTCGTCAATAATTGTTTCTATACGAAACATATTTTGTTATATACAAGAATTACTATTTTATTATATATAAGAATTAATTATTTATTATATGTGGTATATTGTTATGTGGAAAAACTTTTCTTAACAGTTTGGAACTTTTTTTTTATCAAAATTATTAATTTTTATATATATATATTTTTTTATACAAAATTTTACTCCCAAATCTTCAAACATAACACTTTTCTAATCTTTTCATTTCTAATCATTTATATGTATCGCTCATTCGTTACTTTTAATCTTCTCGGTTAAGTTTATTAGAAGAATTTGGAATGTTTCCAACCCGCCAGAAAAGTTTGAATTTCGTTTGAAAAAACGAATTGATTCCCATGCGAATCTATTCGTCGTTTGATGAGAGCAAACATTTAAATATTAAAATAATGCCCTTTATAAATCTCTGTAAAAGACGGTTTAGAGAAACAAATTCAAATTGCAATTACAAAGAATCGTTTCAATTTCAATTCGTGTTTTTAAGATTATTCAATTTTAACGATTAGTCGAATGTTATTGTCGTTTGATTAATATATTTTAAGATATAAAAAAACAACGTTCGTAATACAAATTAAACGATATTATTATCCCCCCTTTTTTTCTTTCTCTTTGTTAAATTTCTACCTAAATTTATGAATTTTTGTACATCAAATCGATATTACCATACGTTTAAATTAAACTATTATAGAATTATCATATATAATTATATAATTTAGAAATAACAGTTTGTAAAATTAATTCTTAAATAATTTAATATCGATAAAATATATATGATATTTCTAAATTAATTGAATATATTTTATAAGAGACACACTAACCGTTTTGTCCTTATGTCGAGCACCGTCTTACTTCAGCAGCATTAACAGCCGATGATTTTATATACATACATATATACGTTATATATCGTGTTACACGCTTATAAACAAATATTTACATTCAAATGCGAATGGACTTTTCTAAACACAAGCTTAAATAATCGAACCACGAGAAAGTGGGAAATCACGGGAACGAGGGGGAGTGCTTGTGTCTAATCTACAAAACAAGATTAAATTAATAATCGAGGAAAGAAAAAAATAAAGTGGCTCAGTATGTTTCTGGGGGGGATAATGAAAATTTGTGAAATATTTTTCTCAATTTATCTTTTCTTCTTTCTTTCTTTCTTTCTCTTCGTTTTTTTTCTGTTCTTCTAATCACATGTACTTCTAATAATACAAGTTTGACCTCGCGCCTCGAGCTTTCCGTTCGCACTAAATTCAAGTTCGACTACTGTAGTATTTCTAAATGAGCTTGAAGACCCGCGTCCCCCACTATTCGACGTTCGGTCCCGTTCAACCAATCGGAGCCACGCAGGCGCACCCTCTTCTTTATCGCTATCTCTCTCTCTCCGTGTATGCGTATATCTAATCCGCATCCCCACTGGGGTGGTGTATTCGCCACTCTACCAGGCCACCGATTTCTAGCAATCCCTTTCGTTCCTTCATTTTTATATCTCTCTCTCTCTTTTTCTATTTATTTTCGCATACGGCAATGTCGAGTAGGTTCAACTATTTTAATTATGTATACATGTATATACATAGATGCATATACAAGCTGCCTCAATTAAACAGATTTCCACTAGATATCTCACATTTTGAATATATGTGTACACTTTTATATAGATATTTAATTATTTGAATCCCTTTTTTTTTGCAATTCGAATCGACGATATCTTTTCCACCCATCAATATCATCAACTTTATTTTTATCCCATTGACGCGCATCGGTTAATTTCTAGCCCTTATGTATTAACCTTGAGAAGGATTCCACGAACTGATACTTTTTTCCTCTCCCATCCCATAAACCCTTCCTCGTGTTCCGATAAAGTTAAACTTTGCCCTCCTTTTTCCCTTCTAATAAAAAATATTACAAAAATCATCTATATTCTCATTCTTAATTTTGTTAGTTCATTTAAGCCCGGATATAATTCAATTTTATTTTTCAATCCTTTGCCGATACTTTTCAACTATCGTTTTTTATTTGATACTTGGCATTGTTTCAATGTTTGAAAAATTTCGTAGACACTGAAAGGTATCATTTGACTTGTTTGAAACTTTACAACAGAAAAACAATTTACAATTTTCTTGATTATGTGGGAGATTCAAGACCAAGATACCCCTTTAACCCCTCTTAACGTTTGCCATTCGCCATGCGGCTTTACGATAGAGCGCTTGCGTCGGAAGATCATGAATGGAAGCGTCGCTCAATGCAGCTTCGGCCGTTATACTTTTATTTGTCTCTTGTGGAATGTTGCGGTTTTCCCTTAAAACGCCGAACTATGTCCTAACTTGATTCGATAAATCAAATTTCATCAACGGGATGGATAGCTCTACCGTTTTAAAATGTATACATTAATTGAATCCTAATAATAGTTGAATTTAAATTAACGTTATCATATTCAATGCGTATATATATACTGATTACATATATTAAGTATAGCAATAAATTTGGTATCTTTATATTAAATTCATTGCATCGAAATTTGTCATCCTTTTTACTTCAAAGAATTCGACAATTGCTTCTAAGAATTGATCAAAGTCATCGAAAATAATCAAGGAAACTATTTTAAAGAATATAACACAGATGTATATTTATAAATAAATATTAAATTTGTTTTAGAAAAAGAGATACTTAATATAATTGCTGTTCCTAATGTTATTACAAACAAAATTGATACGATTCCTTTGTCAACGTATACACATCAATTTTGAATATTATAATATTACAGTTATCTGTATTGAAATATTTCTTCCTCTTACGATCTCTTTTTAATCAGAGAATCAAACTCAGTTAGAAAAATAATTCTAAAGCACATAATTTTATGAATGGACTTTTACGTGTACCACGGCTACCACGTGGTGGGGCTATGTGCCGCTTTAACGATCGAGTCGTGTGAAACACACTTTTTCCCTGCTTTCTATCTATCGCGTCAGTCCTCCTCCATATTCCTCTCCACCCCTTATCAGTAACCACTACTATCACCAACCACCAACAGGCACACGCGTGCGCGCGCGCGCGCACGCGACATCGCATACAGGTGGTGAGCTTTTGTACGCGTACGGTATAACCCTCTATGTGTATTTATATATACATCTATGTGTGTGTGTGTGTGTGTATGTATTTTCATCTCTATACACAGAATCACGGAAAGCTCTCACGAAGCTGCATCAATAAACGTAATCAGACGTACACTCACTTCTCTCCCACTCTTTCATCCTCCTTTTCTCTCTATAGAGAAATAAAATTGATTTCTAAAAGAATATGTGTTTAATTTTGTTTATATTAAATTTTCTAACTTCTCTTCCGACAAATATTCGAATACAACGATATACAAAATTTGTCTAAAAAGAAACGAAGAAAATTCTTTACTTCCGATACATCCTTCTGCACACAAAAAAAACTGATGAAAGAATATATATTTATATACGTATAGAAGATAAAATAACATCTTATTTATTAGTAACTTTGTTTAAACAGGGATAGCATAGTATTTTTTTTTTATATACTATTCTATCTAAAGCAATATATATTACATGTACCTCTTCATGTACCTTGATTATAAAAAGCTCAAAGAAAAATATATCATATATAAATAGAAGTTAAAATTAAATAGAAATTTAATATTATATCAGATAGGAAATTCTTAATTAATTTTTTATTTTACTTTCACAATTTCACGTTTAATTTCATATTAACGAAAATGATATAAACGAAGAGAGATCGTTAATATCATCTTAGGATGATAACAATCAATTGTTTTTAAATCATCGTGAGAGATGTATCTATTTAATATCATGAAAATATCAATTAGAAAACGTATATGTATAATTACATAAATATATGTAACATCTATTTCAATAATAAAGTATAAAGAAATAAAAAGAGTTTTTCCAAGGAACGATGAATCGTACATGCATATATATACCTGTCTCTATGTGTGTGTACGTGTTATGCGTAGGCGCACGCGCCCACTCTGTGTGTGCCATGTATGTGTGTGTTAGGTACGAGGGTTATACGTAGCAGCGTATCTCAATGATAGGGTAAGGGAGGGGCAAAAGGGAATGGGAACGTCGATGAACGAATATCCTTACCCCCTCTTTCTCTCCCTGATACGTGGGTGCTCCCAAGGTCACCGCAAGTGCAAAACTACGTAGTACGACGCCTCCGTCGCGACGCCCGCGCATGAAACGTGGGCGCCGCGTGTATATATATAGATCTCTCTACAGGTCGTTTTGTTTTAACGACACCATCTCTCCGATTCAACCCTGAAAATAACGAAAATGTATATTTCATTGTTTGTTTGTACGAATAAATTGTTTCCATTTATTTTTCTTTCCAATTATTTTGGCCAATTCTTATATATTTCAGATATTTTATAAAAAGGGAATTGTTTTTCTTTTTTTTTTTTGATGAAAATTGAATTGTTATTTTTTAAATGAATATTTGTATAATATTGAAAGAAAGTTCGTTAATATGTCAATGAAAAAGTATTAAAAATATGTACAGAAGATAATGATAGATTTACAGCATACATAAATATATATGTATATATTAAATCGTATAGATACTTACAAATTCTTTCAGAGACAAAAGTGAACTGGAACGAGCGGTAGATCGACGGATAAAAAAACCGACAAGACAGATGATCCCACTTTTCCAGCAGATTCCATATCTCGCAAGATGGGGGTTGAATTCTTTAACACGATTACTTCATTGTCAGTTAGTCTCTATTACAAAAGACATATCATTAAAATTGTGTAACTTCAAAGGGTGTAAAAATTAAAAATATTTCGATAATCGATTAAATTAGATTGAGAATTAAAAGATTATTAGATTAAAAATTTTCATTAATCTTTATAGATTAATTTAAAATTCATCTTTTTTCGTGCATGCAAAAATATTATCGTTTTACCTTGCCAATTTCTATGGAATGGAAACAACGTTTAATTAGTTTTTTAATTAACACCTGAAACGAATTTACAGAATTTGGAAAAATCATTGTGTTTAATTTTATTGACAAAATACGTATTATGAGAAATTCGTATTTTTAATAATATTTTTTTTGTTTATCTTTAAATAATAATAATAATAATAATAATAATAAAATATACCGTAAATAAAATTTTGAAACACTTGAAATTTTCAATTCGTTAATATTTCTGTACAATGGAATACTTCAGTAATTTTTACTTTTTTTTACTAAATTATCTCGGTGTTATTTGAACTTTGTACACTTTGCATATCTTCAATCTATAAAGATATTTTTTTCTAACATGTCAAATGATCGTAATAAGTCAATCAATGAATTATTAAAAAGAAACTCGAAAAGTTGCAGAAAAATTCAATGTTGATCATTCAACAGTTATTTGATATTTAAACCACATACATTTTTAAATTCGGTACTTCAAAACTGCAATTATTTTTACATCAAACTAATACGTATCTATTGTACTAGTAAGTGTAGGTATTTATTTAGTTTTATGGAAAAGATTATATGCACAATGAAAATATTGTCATAATTTTTTCATTATAAAAACATATCGCCTTAATTGTTAATGCTCTGGCCATTTCTATTCTTATTTGTATCATTTATTTTATGTTTCTAATCTAAAGTCTAAAGTAAACTAAAGTTTAACTACTAACAAAAAATGACGAAAAAATATTTAAAAGAAATTTATTTTAAAAATATCGTATCATAGGCGAACCTTAAAAAAATAATTAACATATACGAATTGAATTTTTGCCAACAACAATTATAACTCCGTCCTCCTGTAAATCTTTCAAAGCATCTTCAAACATTTCGCGTGTCACCAACTAAAAATTGATACATACAAAATATATCATATAATACATATAAAAATGTGATACAAGAGAAGTAATCTAATAAAATATAATATACTTACCAGGTCAGATGATCCTCTAAATTCAGTAAAAACTTTCTGATAATTAAGCATAGATGTTTTATTTTTCGATTGAATCAATTTCTTAAGAGACTCGTTTAATTCAAATCTTCGTTTTCTGGCTGCTGAAGAAATTCCAGTAGTTAAAATACTGATGTCAATCTTACCGCTTAAAGGATCAATAGCTGATTGCTTTAAGGCTTCACGATGTAATCTATTTAGAAATATAAAATTTTATTTGATAATTATCTATTGTATAATATCTTCGATATAGTAAATTGATTAATTTTTAATTTTAACCTCCATGCTTCTTCTACATCTTCAATTTCTACAACATTGCTGAATCGTATTTTTGCATGAGCTTCAGATAATCGTATCAAAGATTCTAATTGTCTCGGATAAGCAGTAATTTGTCCACGGCCACTACCTACTCTCCTCATATCAACATAAGCTTGAATCAATCTCTGTTGACTTTCTTCATTGAGAGTGGGATGAATGTGTTCTTTAGCATATGCAATGTAATCACGGAGTATACTCATATCTATAATTTCATCTTCATCCTCTAATTCAGTTTTATAATAAAGAGATACCAAATGGCGTGCTAATTTTCTATCGAACACTTCGCTTTGAGGATCTAACATAAGAAAGATTAAATCGAAACGAGACATCAATGTATGAGGTAACATCACGTTCTCGACGACCTGAAAAAAATTATAAATTCGTTAAGTATTGTCTATATAGTAAGTACCATATGCATATAAATATATATATGTATATATTTACCGTTTTATTTTTATTCCATTGTGATCCACACGGATTCGCAGCAGCTAAAATACTTGTCCTTGCATTTAATTGACAAATGATTCCTGCTTTGGCAATACTTAAGGTCTGCTGCTCCATAACTTCGTGCAAAATAGAACGTGTACTATCATTCATTTTATCAAATTCGTCTATACAACAAATGCCGTTATCTGCTAATACCAAAGCTCCAGTTTGTAATACTAACTGTCTACTTTCTGGATCCTTGGTTACATAAGCTGTTAAACCAACAGCACTAGAACCTTTACCACTACTGTATTGTGAACGTGGTACCAAATTGAAAACAAATTGTAATAACTGTGATTTGCTGGTACCAGGATCACCGCAAAGTAATATATTAATTTCTGAACGAAAATGTTTCCTTCTGATGAGACCTTCACCTTTTTTTGTACCACCAAAAAGTTGAAGCAATATACCTTTCTTCACATCTTCATTTTCGTAAATACTTGGTGCAATATGTCTGGCTAATCTCTCATAAACATCCTCCTTTTGAGATAGTAATTGTAAAAGTTCTATTCTCTCTGCTGGAAATGCATGGTCTTTACCTTCTTGTTGATCGTACAATCTTTTTGAATCATGTTTCCTAAAGTGAACGACATCGATATGTGTTTTATAAACAGCACGTACATTTGATTGTCTTGGATTAACACGTAATGGTTGAGCACGATATATTCCTGTAACATATACCCTATCGCCAGGAGAAACAGCATCAACTAAATCATTATGTGCAAAAATGATAACAGTATGAGGAGTGTGTCCAGCAGGCATGTCATCAGGCGATTCTTGTAATTTAATCATTTGTTTATCAGAGAAGTGACTGCGATTGTGTATCAATGTAAAACAATAATTATTGTTACATTTTGTACAAGCTGTAGGTTCTACTATACGGCCTCTATCCATTTCTACCAATGTTGAGAATCCACATATAATACATTCAAAGAATGCTTCTCTCATCTCTGGCATAATATTAGATGTTCTGATCACCATACCAGAAACAGTAATTAATTGATCTATGTCTTCTGGATTAAGCAAGCGCATACTTTTAGTTCTGGTAACATTAAAAGGCCGTACTTGTATCTGGTGTTCTAACACTGCAGCTGGATATTTTTCAAAAAACATTTCATTAGCTGCCATATCCATAGTAGGTATGACTTCTTGTGGATAACATATTAATTGTCGATATAATTGTTCATCAAAAACCTCCAAATGGGCACAATTTATATTCAAATATGGTTCTTCTAATGTATGAATTTCTTCAAGCTTTTGTAAATATAATGGCTCTGATAAGTTCATGTTTTCTGGTAATTCATCATTCTCAGCTTCTGGATCAATAAAGCGAAGCACAAAACGTTTGAACTGCTCTTTACAACGATTCACAACCACATTTGTACCCCATATTACTAACTGTGGACCTGTGTTTTCACTTTCCGATGTACCTGGAATAGCTGCTTCTTCAGGAATCTAAATAAGAACCATAAAACCAAAAATATTTCTTTCAGTAATATTTCCATTTTTATTGTTTAAATTATTACTATTAAATAAATATTTATTATTTACCGGTTCAGACAAATTAACCTGACGTATATGCTTATCTGTTCTAATATCTGTTCTTTGCCGAATAGGTGTTCCTCTAACGCCACTTCGTGGAGTACGTATAGATCCCAGAGAACTAGGAGT
The DNA here is from genome assembly GCF_010416935.1 of Polistes fuscatus. Lineage (NCBI taxonomy): Eukaryota > Metazoa > Arthropoda > Insecta > Hymenoptera > Vespidae > Polistes > Polistes fuscatus. Next base: position 9,561,578 of record NW_025113151.1, on the reverse strand, counting down.
ACCATAATTCAATGGAGATGATAAGTCTATTTCGCTCATCCCTGCAGCAAGTGGACTTTGTTGTGCCGCAATTGGAGAAGATGCAGGAATTTGAGAACCAGCCTCCGATGATCCAGCAATCGTCTCTTGAATACGACGATTTCCCCATCGTAATGGAGTTTCTACAGTATTGTTGCTTGGTCTTTTTTGTGGAGTTCCTGTGTAATATAATATGTAATGAATATATTTTGGTTCAAAAAAAGCCTTCGCAGTAAAATAATATATATATATAAGCTTAGGAAATGAAAAATGTAATTATTATTTAATATATGTATATTTATGTTTAAAAACCTCTATTAGAACCACTATCATTGCTTCGACTGGAACGAGGCGGACCTAATGGGCTTGACATTGTGTTTATAAGTAATATAATGTATAAACTACTGTGTGTCTTCCAATTCTAAATAGCTGTTAAACAACAAAGAAATCGTTATGGATTACACAAAACTTAAATAATTTGAATAGGTTATATACATCCTACTTACACATATAACTGAACTTTTTCCCGGCAAAACTTTTGTTCATTAAACCATATACTAGTAGGTTATCGAAAAATAACCTATCTTATATGAAACAAGCATGCTCATTGGTCGAATACAATTGACAAGTAAAACAATTTTAAATTTTTACCGCGTTACGCTACAAAGATCTATCGGACTTTCTGATTAGTTCTTTAATCATTATTATTAATTAAAATGATATTGATAAAAATAATTAATAAAATACTAAAGAATATATATATTCTACTAAAGTTAATTTTCCAATAAATATTTATTCTTCTTATTCATATATTAAAATATATTAGTTCTTAAGTTAGCAGAAAAAATTCGTATAACGCGCATGCGTATATAATATCACACATACAAAAATCTATATTAATCTTATAATTTGTCTTTCTATCTAATAATCAAACGCATTATATATGTATACACACACGAAAAGTAAATGTCTTTAGTTAGCTAACGAAAATCTTTCTTTCTCGTTCAATCAAAAATTGATTTAATGAAATAAAGAAGGGAAAATAAAAATCTAATAACATTAGATTTTAATAAATATTTTGAATCTTGTGATTATTTATTATAAGCTACGTAATTTCATCCTTGAGAATTTTTTTCTCTTAATTGCCTCTCTACGTTTCCCGCCAACATGGCAATATGGCGGCGCTCGTGTAGTTTCCCGCCAAGTAACAGCTTTAGTAGGACCATTCTCGTATGGCGTAGATAACCGACAGTTGTGTTTTATTTGTCCATATTATTTTAAAGCCATTGTTCATAATATTCAACGTGAAAAATGGGAGAATCGGAAGATATGGAGGACTCGACTTATAGTAGACATCAAGATTTATGTCAGAAATTAAATATGGATGCAACTGCTGCTTCTGAAGCTTGGAGATCATACGAAACTATTCGACAAAATTATACCTTGGAGGTGATTTTAACATTAATCTAATTAAAATGGAATAAAAAATAAACAATATATATTTTTTCTATTTTATCAAATAATAAAGCTAAGTAAATTTATTTTATTTTCATTCCAAGTAATGTCAAACCCAATGATACAATGACATTCTATTTTTCATCATATATGTTATTTTATTTCTATTAAATATTTTTATACAAATATTAATTCACTTATTAGTTCATTTAATACAATTAATGTTATTTAAGTTATCTATGTTATATAAATAGGTTTGGCATAAATGATATATGTATTTAATTAATAATTGTCATATTTTTAGGGTGATCAACTTCATTGGATAGGATGCGCTTTATATGTTGCATGCAGAAAATCTTCTGCACCTACCGTTGGAAGAACAGGTAGCAATGTAGAAGGAAATGGTGTATCTTTAACTCGTCTTTTACAATTATGCAATCTACCATTGATACAGTTCTTTACAAAAAGTAAATCTTGGGCAGACATGGCTAGCATGCCACAAGATTTCAGGGAAAAGATTGATAAACTAGAAGGAAACTTTTCAGTTTCTATGGTTATTTTTAAAAAGTATCAGCCTATTTTTACTGACATATTTAAAGATCCATCTGATGACATTTCAAGACCATCTAGATCGAGAAGAAATAAATCATTTCCTTGTACACCGTCAAGAGTATTTGAATTTTGTTGGACATTATTTATTTGTATAAAAGGAGCATTTCCCGACATATCTGATGATTTAGTTAATTCTTATCATTTACTTTTGGCTTGTTGTGACCTTATATATGCCAATGCTTTAATGGCAAATAGGAAAGATCTTCTAAATCCTAATTTTCCTGGTAAGATAAAGTTTTATTTGTATTTATTTCATTATGAACTTAATATTTTTTTAATAAAATGTACTACTTTTTACAGGTTTACCAGGAAATTTCAACGATGAAAATTATATACCACCGCAAAATCCAAATTGTATTATTAATTTATTATGCGAGCGTCATGAAGCTGTTGCCGTTGAAGCAAAATGTATCAAAGAATACCACTTGAAGAATCATATTAATAAGTTATTTAATGAGAAAATCCTTCGTGGAGAACAGTCTAATTTTTCTGGTATTTTAGAAGCTTCAAATTTTGATGGAAATAGTAAAGCTATTAATAAAGTATATGAGCAATATGTGTTGAGCGTTGGAGACTTTGACGAAAGAATATTTCTAGGTAAAAATTCTTTAAATTTATTTAATGCTTATATTAAATATTTAATTTTAACACATATATTTATATATATATAGCATATATAATTTAGCTTTCGCATGTACTTTCTGTTTCTTTTTTGTTGTTATTAATTTTTTTTTTTTCATTACAATGCTTATGCAGCTCATACTATAGTATGTTAAAGCATGCCAACTCGTTTAACATTTTTTATTTAAACTCATAATTGATGTTACTTTGTTAAATAACACTTACACATTAATATAATATACTATTTAATTCATCTTTTATTTTTTTATTTCATTGAAACATTGAATATCATTTAAAATCATCACATTTCTTTGTTTTTTTTCTTACCATTAGATTCAATTTAAAGGGATTGTCATTAACTGTCTATTTTTATCTTATCTTTAAATAATTTTCATTTCTTGCGGTTAACCGATTTGTGTCTGCTTTGCCTTGGCTGTGGTTTGCAGCTGAATGGAGGAGAGTGAGACTAGGCGGGATATCAAGCTTGGAAATAGTTGGAGGAGATATTGTTTGTCGTACTAAATTTGCAAAACCTATGCCTGTAAGAGGTAGGTTTATAACTTTCTTTTACTATTCCTGATATTCAATTGGAAATCAATTTTTATGGTACATTTCTATTTCTATATTTTTTATTACCGTTGAAAAATTATATATTTAATATATATGTATAAATATATACGGGGTATCCTGTAACAGGTGATACAAGCGAACTGGGAGTGATTCTACATGAAAAACTAAAGCGATAATGTAGAATAAAATTTGTTCATATAAGGCTTTGTTTTTAAGAAAAATAGGTTAGAAAATTTGTCAATTACCGCATACACTTAATACAGTTTCAGCTCAACGGATTTTATTATTTTACTCTCCCTGCTCGCTTGTACCATTATTTACAAGACTCTTTACATATATAGAATATAACATGCATGTATGTATATAGAGAGTAATTAATTATATAGTTATAGACTTACCTTTTTAATTTATACATTTATTAAAATTGTTTTGCCATTTTTTTCATAAATTATAAAAATGGTCAAGCAAACTAATTTAAATTTTATCTTATAAATATATTAAGATATAGAAATATTTAAATAAATGAATTCATTTACAGGTCAAGATGCTAGTGATAATATTGGTTCACCTGCACAGGGCAGTAGTAGTAGCGATATTCATGATCAGTTTCAGTCAAGACGAGATCATTATGCAGGAGTAAGTTTACAATAGTTTCATTTAAATTAGAATTAAATATCATATCAGAGACTATTTTTGATTACTATAATTAAATAATTATATTTTAATTTTTACAGCAAATGCAACATTTAGCACCTCCAACTCCACTAACAGGTCGCAAATATCTCAAACCAAAGGATATATCAAGCACAACTCCAGTCTTTACAGCTACTCAAAGTGTAATACGCCTTCAAGCTATGTTAGCTGGTCAGTCTTCGCCAAGCGCAACTTTATTGCAAATATTCAATAATTGCACGCAAGATGTTAAAACATTTGTAACAACGAAAGTAAAAGAGATAGGGGAACAATTTTGTGCCAATTACACCAAAAGTTCAGATACTAACGAAAACTCGACTCTAGATTTTGGAAGGAAACGTCTTTGTTTAGGACAAACTCTTTTTTACAAATTTTTAGAGATGATTCTTAACGATGAAAAACATAAAAAGCCTAATTATGATATTACGGTAAGTATCAAATACATTTATAAAAATTATAAACTATGACTGTATATATATTAACATTAATTTATATATTTATTTTAGAATTTACTTATGAATGAAAGATTTATACGATGTTTGTTCGCGTGCTGCTTAGAGATAGTTATTTACTCATATAAAAGTAATGATAAGGTATTTCCATGGATATTAAAGGCCTTGGATTTAGAAGCTTACTATTTCTATAAGGTTATAGAAATAATAGTACGAGCAGAAGAACAATTACCGCGTGATGTTGTAAAGCATTTAAGTCAAACAGAAGAAAGAATATTAGAAGCATTAGCTTGGAAAAAGAATAGTCCATTATGGCAAGCGATTGAATCTACCATTGGTGAAGTACCTAGTTGTGAAGACGTTTCTTTACCTGGTACACTAGAAATAATAGACCAAAATAATACGGGGCAGCCAATATTAAAAAGAATTACTGTTGATCGTAGTGGACATAATGATGTATCACAAAGTCCAATTTCTTCTGCATCCGATAGGTACTTATTTATTTATATATTTGTTGTTGTTTTTGTTTCTATCCATTTGTATATAAATAGAGTGAATTACCGAATACTTGTGTATTTTAAATATATTTATATAATTATTTTAGATTCCAATCACCAATAACGGCATCTGGTATAGCTAAAAAGCGTTTATTTCCTGATACAAGAACTACCGGACAAAGTGTTTTACGTGTATCTTCAAAAGTTGTAATTGATGGTAATTCACGAATACTTTTAGCATTACCTGATCAACTTACAGTACCAAAAACATCTACTCCACAAACAACTATTAATTTATCACAAAGCTCATCAATTACTAAGGAAGCTGGAAAACCAAAAAAAACTGGTTCTGTCGCGTTATTTTTTAGAAAATTCTATAATCTCGCATGTGTACGTATGCAGGACCTTTGCAACTCCTTAGATATTACAGACATAGATTTACAGAAAAAAATATGGACAATATTTGAATATTCGATAAAAGAGCGTACAGAGTTAATGAGAGATCGACACTTGGATCAAATTCTTATGTGTGCAGTTTATGTGATATGTAAATTAGTTAAAATGGAGAAAAATTCTTTTACCGAAATCATGCGATGTTATCGTTTACAACCACAAGCAGAGTCTCATATATATAGGTCAGTACTTATTTGCAAAGGACCACAAGAAATAAGAGCACACACTGAAGCATCAGGAAGTAACGAAATTCAAATGGATGAAGAAGCAAATGTAGCACCTCCAACACCGACAAATATGGCAGGAACATCACAAGATTATGGAACTGAGAGACGTGGAGATTTAATTAAATTTTATAATACAGTTTATGTGCCACAAGTTAAAGAAGTTGCTAATAAATTAGGATTGGCTCGTGGAAGTACTCAAACTCTTACATTAAGTCCATTACCTAAAAGTAAAGTGTGCACTAATTCTCCAGTGAGACGTGTTACAGACAGTATTTTAACACGTACACTTGATATAAAAGCAATGAATGCATCACCTGCACCACAATTAAGTTATTGCTTTAGTCGCAGTCCAGCTAAGGTATGTTTTCTTAAAAATATACTATCGATATATAAGTATAATCTAAAATACAAAATTATTATTGATTAGTTTTATTATTATAAATTGTTATTATAGATTGTTTTTCTTTTAGGATTTAGAAGCTATTAATAAAATGATGATTTCTATAAGCGCAAAAAAAAGTGTCAACAAACGACTTTTATCAGATGATACTACTGATGTAGAAATGACAGATGGAGGGCCCTCTCCAATAAAAAAGTCAACGACAGTTGTTAGAAAACTGGAAAACATTATGGACGAACGCCGTACAAAAACACAATAATTAAAGTTCATTTAAATTGAACCAATCTATACAATTTAAGTGAGACTAAACAATGTGAAAATTTGTAGAAAAGATTTTTGTAAAATTTTATTTTTATAGATTAAGTTAGAAAAAAAGATTGAAAATATTATGATTGACAGATTTATTATCTTTTTTTTTTTGTTTAATATTGTGACTACTGTTAATCACAATCTTGAAAAAATTTATGATCAAACAAATTAATGAACGTCAAATCTATGAATCAGCAAAGCAACAAATATGTCATATATCAGTTTTAAAAGAGAGAAATTTTATTTGTCATTATCAAATTAAAGCTTTTAATGAAGGTGCAATAGTAGTTACTGCTATACCAATACAGAGAAGATTAAAATACGGCATCTAATTTTTCGATATGTAGCAAGAAAGTAATTATTCTTTTATCAGGTGAATCGTATCTGGAATAAAAACAAGTATTTTTCAATCGATCGTATGAAAACTTTTTTTTTCTTTTTTGTTATATGTATATATATATATATTAATATACAAAGTTTTTCAAAAATTCATGTCAATACTTTCGGAGATATATCTACACACAAAACACTTAAAAAATGGTCGTATAAATATATGTCTAATATACCTTAGTTTTCGAGTTATAGACAATTAAAGAAAATATTTAAAGTGCCCGTCCTTGCACCGACCATTCCTATGAATGGATAAAAATATTCTACGATTTGGAATTCTACTTTCCAGGGAGTTTTCTTTGTATAATCGACGTGCTTTCAGTTAATTTCCATTTATACGGCCATACATGAGTTGCATGAAGTTCATTTCAGCAAAAGTATTGAAAACTATTTTGTCAATTTCAGAATATTACTAATTGCCACTAATATTATTCATGAGAATAAGACACTGACTGAACACAATTATGTGTGCTTCATGCTGATGGACATTATTTGATAACATCATATAAAATTAAAACATACAGTAGTTTGTGTTGGAACCAAAAGTGACCACTTGGAAATTTTGAATCATCTGTAACTTGAAACTAAGGTAAATTCGGATAATATATTCATATGACATTTTTTACTTAATTTACTGTGTTGATACAATTCCATGAAGTATTGACATATATTTATAAAACTGTATATACTTTTTCGTTTGCATGTTTAGAAAATTCGTATATTAATCTTACACATTTTATTAAATAGAATTGTCATTAATTTTGAATGTGCGTGGTTCATTATAAAACAATTGTATGATTAAACGTTTATGATTTTTAAGGAATTTTCTATTTCACAGAACATTCTAGTTACGCGTTTAGTATTTTATAATTATTTTATAAAAGTATATATCATCTTCATCTCTGTATTGATATTCAAAAATAAGCATGCGTTCCATTTATAGTAATATGAAAATTATATATATATATGATGACTTGCTAATTTAAAATCAAGTAAGAATGAAAATATTTTTCTATTAAATTTATGATAAATTGTTAGTCGATGAATTATGTTGTAATATGCGACTTCTCTCATTGATAGTGTCAAAAATTACTATAAATAAGGTTTTTTGATTTACGTTTCGTAATAGTTATTAATTGTTATTGTCAATATTATTGACTAATTATACTTTGACTGAAAAATTTGTTATATTTACTTAGATAAATGTCGTATATCTAAATTTATATTATTATTATTTGCTTTAGCCATATAAAATTTTAATATTAATTTTACCAAAATATTTGAACATATCAAGAGTAAGACTCGAGTTATATATATGTATATATACAAGGGTGTTCCATAACTGGTGGTACAAACGAAAAAGGGATGATTTTACATGAAAAACTAAGTCTACGATTTAGATTGTAGAATCCCTTTTTCATTTGTACCACCAGTTAAGGAACATCCTGTGTATTTACATAATTTGGCTTATATACATATACATTTATTTTCCTTGAGGCATAAAGAATAATTAGAATTTCAATTACTAATGTACTTTTAGTTTCGAGTGTCGTAAGTTATTATGTATATGAAATTTAGTTAATGTGTAACTAAAAGCAGGAGAGAAGGATTTAATTATCCTCTTTTTTAACAGTTTAGTTCTAAGCATTTTCAAATTTAATTGAAAGTTTCGATCTCATAAGTCTGTCATTTAATATTAAATTATAAGATATATAAGAACGCAAGTTATAAGACACACAAAATTAGGATTTAAAAGTTGTAAAAACATTTCCTTAATCAAGTTAAAAGTTTGTAATTTAAGTTATAAATGAAACGCTTTAATTTGAAAATAATTTTTAATTTATATTAAAACAAATTCGTAATTTATGCAAGAACTACTCAATTATACAAGGTGTTTCAATTAAATGAGATCACCTAAATATTTCTTTAAATAGTGTAACTTTTACCTCAGAAGTTTTTTTTATACGAAGTCAAATAACGGATTTTGTGTAAAATCTTTGAGAATGAAAACAAAAAAAGAAAGAAAAAGATAATATATTTGATTTATAAATATAATACATTCTGCGTGCGATTTTGTTTCAACGATTATGAGAGTTCCTTCAATCATCTTTTAAATACTGTAAAAATTCGTATAAACATTATATTAATCGCTACTTTTAATATATATGTACATATGTGGTATTATATCAAGTAAATTAATGAAAAGAAATCGAAATTTTTTGTTTCTATTTCTATGAACGTGTATAACAAATGTTTTTTATTTGTCTTTCACCAAAATTAAATGTTAATTTTAAATCTTGTTCCTAAATACGTGATTTATATCGATATCTCGAAGATCGATTTTAATCTTGAATGTCATCTAGCGGCAAATGAGTGAATTAATTGTATAACTGCTCTCGTGATAATAGATTCAGTGTTTCACGCGACGTGTGTACATATACGAAAGTTCTATACAATATAGTTAAAAATAGTTCAAATATTTATTGTCCTTTTTATTATATCCATTACTTCGATGATTAGTTAAGATAGTTAAAAATGCATAAAAACATAAACATTTCTATCATACCTCATACAGTGCGTAGATTTATTAGTTCGAATAATACAATGTATAAAAATTATGCAATAAGAGAAAGTAAATTCATGAATAGGTTTCTAAAACAAAGTGAACCTAAAAGGTAGAAATAAAGTGTGCATGTTATGAAACTTTGTTATGAAATTAAAGTTATGAAATGAATAAAAATTTGTCTAAAAGTTTACATTTAATTCTGTAGAAAGTGGTATAAAGATAAGCCGCCTGCTGATTTGGATTTTTATTCAAGTTTGATGAAGGAAAAAAAACCTTCGATATATGCGAAGAGAAGAATAGTTGTACTTAACAAACTGTTTATGAAACATATAACTGACTTAATGTCAACATGCGAAGCTGCATCAGAGTTTTCAGAACGTGGTGTCGAAATAACAAATGTGAGTATTTCTTCAGATTATAAAACTCTTAATGTATTTTGGGTATTAGAGAAAGTGGAAGATAAGAATTGGCCAACAACAATAGAAGAAGTTTTAAAAAAGAATTCATACATCTTACGTCATGAACTATCCCAAATGCGTATCATCAGTAATGTACCCATTATATGCTTTGTGAAAGATAAAACAGTTTCTCTAGCAAGAGAAGTTGAAAATAGATTAGCATCGCTTGACTTCGATAAAGATTATATTGAAGCCAACAATAAAACTATACAATTAGATATTTCTAATGACGATGAAACTGATCATTCTAACAATAGTTTTCAAATAACACTACCAGAAATGAGGCATGATGTTCTAGGATTAGATCATCATAAAATTATGTTAAAGGTATAGTTGAATAACTCTAGTTGGTAACTTTATTAAATTCATATCTATTTGATTTATTTATTTGTAGATTAAAAACTCTATAAATAAATCAAAAAATCGTACTAGCAATAAGGACATATTAGAATCACATTCAGAACTAAAGGCACAGCCTTTGTCTACTTTTCTTGATAACAAAGATATTTCTAAGAGCAAAAATCAACGAGAATTATTTACCGAATTCTTGAAGAAGAGAAAGATAGAAGAAAAGAAAATATATCGCTTAAAAAGCAACAAACATTTGCAACCAAATGTTCATAGTACATATAACGACGATGATGATGATGATGATGAAACTTACTTCGATCAAGACTTTAATAATACACTTATGAAATATGATGAAAATGATGATAAGTTTGAAAAATAAAAATGTCACTAAAATAGTTAATAATTTCATTGATATGGTATGTTATTTTATTTTATATAAATATAATACTTAGTAGGACATTTTAGTTATTTGTAAAGAATAATTTAATTATATATTATACACGCAACTATTTCACACACAATCAAAGAATACGAAAATCTTGATACTAAATTATTTTAATTGCTTTCATTATATTTTAATTAATAATTGTTAAATTTATATTTCGTAAAGCATATAATTTACTCTTTTTCTTTTTCTTATGAATTTCAATAGATAAAAATTGCTATATATTAAATAATATACAAAAAATCAATTTAATTAATATTACAATATTATCCATAGATAGAAACTATCTTGTTTTGTGACCTTTTATATATAATTCTTTTTAAAATAATAATATTTAATTAGAAAAAAATCACTAGGGAACTACAGTTCCTATCTTTATCCAAACCTATTGTCAAAATTGGAAAATAAATATCGATATAAGTCAGATATACTAACATTGTATTTTAATATAGAGAAGCATAATTAAAAAAATTTTAGAAAGGTTTTAATATGACTTAAAAAAATCCTACTTTTAATCAAATTATATAACTATTATTATAACATTCAAATGTTGAACGTCGCATAATTATTGTACTTTTTTTCTTTTCTTAAATATAATACATTAATACATGCAGGCCATGTATAGTTCATATGTGCATCTGTGTACATATTATCATCATAAAATTCATTTTTATAAAATAATAAAATATACATTAACTAGATTTTGGTCGTTGTGCATCTAATTCTTGTTCTTCATCTACTCTTTGAGGTTCCGATGTATCATTTTTTGTTTTCAGTAAAACATCATCTTCCATTGTATATTTTGAAATTATATGTATATTCGAATTTGTTAAGAACTGAGTTGAATCAGTTAAAGCGCATGCTTCCAATACATATTTGTTAAAAGTATCACTTTTATCAGCATAAACATGATGTCCTGCTCCTGATATAACTTGGACATTAACGTACGATGATGAACGAGATTGTTTGATAACTTCACCAGCTGAGTTATCTACCCAAGAACGACTACCGTATAATAATGTTATTGGAACTTCTGGTTTTAATTTATCCATTCGTTTAACAATAGGATTCTTTGCCCAACCAAAGCCTTGCATCATAGCATGAAAAGCACTTTCTCCGCTAGTAAAAAAATTATAATTAAATAATAATTCTTATGAATACAAATACATGGATTATTATAAAAAAATCTTACGATGGAGTTTGCGCATTGCATTGATGTATATATTGTGAAATTATTCCTGTATCGTCTTTCAGTAATGGAGAGAATTTCTTAACTATGTCTGGCCTAGTTTTTTCAATAAGCCATTGTCCTAAAAATATGATAAGGAATTAAATTAAAATTTGTATAGTTTGCAAATAAAAGGTATATTTACCAAATGGGCCTGCAACTCTTACTGCCCACAAAGGATTTAATGGCCGCACTACAAAAGCTATGGCTTTAACCCAAAGAGGAACATTTACTTTTGCTACTACTTCTGAAGGTCTTTCTGGGAATCCCCAAGGATCCGCAAGAATCAAGTGTTTTACCCTTTCTGGATATTGCATAGTATAGGATGCAGCAAGGAAACCACCCATCGAATGTCCTAACAATACAAATCTTTCTAATTGCATTTCTCTTCTCCATTCTTCGATAGAACGAACTAATTGTTCTTCTGCTTCTTTTGCTTCTGAACTAAAGACTGGCCTACTACTCCTACCAAAACCTGTGAAAATTATTATACTTGTTTTATCCACATATTACAACATTATTTGATTATCATAAAATTAAGATAAGAATTAATGTGATATTCAAAATTTAATGAATTAATCTTAAATAAAATTATATATATATATATATAACATTGATATAAATAATAATAATAATAATAATAATAATAATTTACTACCTAAAAGATCTATGGCATATACTGGTCTTTGCGATGCAAATGCATCAAGATTTAAACACCAAAGAGCTACACCTGCACCTAATCCATGTAAGAGAACGATAGGCGTTCTTGGTGATTCTTCGTTTAAAGAGATAGTCCATATTTTATCGGCTGTACCTACTACGGGACCAATATCTACATACCATCCTCGATATGCTGTTTTCAAACCTATTAAACATAAAATATTTCATAAAAAATAAATCATTTAGCTATAATTATAAATTTTCTCATTTAACTTTACTTACAAGAAAGTATTTTTTTCTCTGCAGCACGTAACATGGTTGAAGATGATCCTGACCAACTAAACCATCCCCAAAACCAACTAATAAACAAAATAAAATTATTTTCATGAAATTTAACTTACATAATTCATTTGCTAAAGAAAGACTTTTTGAATATATGTATACAATAGGAAGCATGCATCTATATATAAATTTAAATATAAAGATTTTCAAATTTTTCAAGTTAACCAATTGCAAGAATTTAACCTAATGTTAACTCAATTATATAAATAAACAAATAACTATTAATTTTTCTTATTAATAATATACATATTAAAAAAAAGTAATACAAAAAATATAAACACGACAGGGGGAAAAAATTCTCACCTCTATTTTCATATTTTAAAAATATACTTTAAATAAAAATTACAAAATATGACTCCTCATATGCTATAATTTTGCAATAAATATAGATAAACAATTTTTGTTATTAATGTCATTTTCGATAATCAATAATATCTAAATCACATATTTAATTAAAATCAATGCTCTTTGTGTTTATTATGATTTCTCTCGTATCAAGAGTAAATACGTGTATCTTGACAATGACAATTGTGATGCGAAATATGATGAGAAGTGACGTAATGTAAAATCTTTCTTACGCGATTAGGTGCAAAAGCATGTTCATATATATATATATATATATATATATCAACACAGTGTAAATTTAAACGTGATAAAGGTTCGATCAAAGAAACATTTTAATTGACAGTTTTAAAAAAAACTGCATCGCTCACCTTTTAGACTTGACAACTTCATGATCAGCCATAAGTTTATTAAATTGTATAATAATTATTAGTTTTTATCCTCGTCGATGACTGTCCACCAACAAAAAGCTGAACTTTGTATACTCAAGTCTTCTATCTAATAACTGAACACTATATACAAAGCTTTTATGTCGTCTGCTAAAAAACAAATGAGTGGGAGAATCAGCTGATCATTCATTGGTAGAAGATATACATACCACATTATACGTATTATATATATATGTATATATCCTATACACATAAAAAAGGATTAGTGTTTAGTCCTTGGAAAAAAGTGTACATAAAAATCTAAAATACATATATTTCTTTATCCTCAATCATTCAGTTTATTATTAACTAAATAAATGCTGCTCTTCTTCCACAAAATGAAACATAACCTTGACGATCATTTAAAAAGCATAGAAAAACAATGTATGCATTGACGTTCGAAATTTTCGTAATTTTATAATACAAAAATTCTCGCCTATTCACATTTACAAAATATGTTTTGTAAATAAATAATTAATATAATGTGTTTATAAAGAAGACTAACTTCACGATTCTTGTAATTCCATTGCGAATGTTTTCTTTAACCCTGACATACATACGTACATTTTCAATGTAACACCACTAATTTAAGTCTTATCAATCGTCCTTACTTTAATTTTATTTTATGTCATTATATGTATATTTACGTACATATTTAAGTACGTTTTGTAAAAAAGAAAATTAGAGTGATTATTTAAATTAGTTGCAAAAACTTACACAATTTTACGAAGTTTATCATAAATACAAATGATTATTTTACACGCGAACACTGTTAATTATTGATAAAATTTTTATCAATTGATTTTGAAACGAGAATACTTATTCGATTCTAATTGTTGTTTTTCTCTGATGATTAAAATTTTTATCTCGTGATGCAACCTTTACTTTTAATCACTGATAAGAAAATCCAAGCTCAAAGGTCGTATTTTCATACAATCGATCATTGAAAGAAAATAGGAGTTCATCAATATCATATACTTACGTATTTACAATTTATTGATATCATATCAGAAATTGTTTCTTAGTATTTAAAAAAAAGAAAAAATCTTGATTAGCGAGCGCGCCTCCAATATTTTACCGAACATAGTCGAACTTTCACGAAATTTACCGAATAGAACTTCAAAAAAGATTTCATGTCTTGCTTTACATTTATTAGTAATGATGATAATAAATATTATTATAATAATGATTATTTTCATGCATACATTATAGTTGTCTATTAACTAAAATTTCCGTTTAGTTTGATCTGTTTCATTAGTATTCTAAAATAGGTATATTATTATATTTTCTTGATAATATTCTCAAAATGGGTATCCTTTTAAAATAAAATTAGTTATTATAAATTAGATTTTTTGTTTCTTTTTGTTTTTAACTGTATAAATCAATTTAAATGTACATGTATATATATAAATATATATAAGAGAAAAGGAAGAGCTTACCCATACTATGATATCCTACTAATTTGAGCTCTGGTTGAATACTTTTTGCTCTTATACGATGCGAGCTATTCGTTTCAATCACCACATCCTCATTGTAGACTTGCACGATTCTCATTATTCCGCTCAATCGTTTTGTGGTTTCAAAGATATACACATATATAGGCATTGCAAAGTTCAGCAGGTATTCAATCTAATATGAAATATGTAATATGTAAATATATATATTTATATATGTAAATGAATTCATGATTATAGAAGAGGACTGAGTCCAAAAATGACAGTATTGATTTTATATGTGATTTTAAATTATTTATATAATATAATAATTAAAATCATTTGTATTATAAAATAAATCGCAAAATTAATTTTTTCTATTTTTGGATTCATTGTTAGCTACTTTCCTAATTACATACATATATATACATATACGTATTATTTTGTAAAAAAAAAGTAATATCATCCATAAAAAACCTAATGAAAAAAATGTTTTAATCATGTATGTAAAATTAT
The DNA here is from genome assembly GCF_010416935.1 of Polistes fuscatus. Taxonomy (NCBI): domain Eukaryota; kingdom Metazoa; phylum Arthropoda; class Insecta; order Hymenoptera; family Vespidae; genus Polistes; species Polistes fuscatus. Next base: position 9,546,112 of record NW_025113151.1, on the reverse strand, counting down.
GACGCATTTTTAACATGTACAACTATTAATTCAAATAGAATGTTAATACTTCTTCTTTGATAGATGCTAAATTTTTGGTAACGAATATTTTATCCAGTAAAAGTCTTTATCCATATACGTATATATATATATTTATGGATTATAAAATATTAATATTGGATTTTCATACGCATGCTCGGTAAGCAGAATATTCTATCGACAAAACAACGATCGAAGCACACTTAACGTGCTATACGATTCTTGTCTAATCGATTGATTTATTCTTAATTCAAATGAACATAATTTACAAAATCGTTAAAATACGAATATATAAAAAATGTCATTTATTTAACAAACAGAAAACTAAGAGAAGAGAAAGAGTCAAGGTTTTTAATAAAAAATTATTCATTTAAATGAATAATCATTTATAAGTAGAGCGACGATATTAAAATCCTTTAGAAAAATAAAAGAAATTAAACATTTAAATGCGAACGTTGTGTGAAAGATAATTAACCGATAGACAGCATTGACAAACGCTAATTATCAATCGACTGTGAACTACTTTTCCGTGGTTCTCACTTTCATTACATTTAAGCGTGAGGTGAAGGCGAATGATAACGATGTAAAACGAAGAACCAATCAGAAATCAGACAAAGGCGTTAGCTATAAAAGGAGAAACTAATCAGGAAGCAGGGAAAGGCGTCTGCCGCGACGCGATTGGCCGATATCATGAGCCGATCGTTCCGGCGTAAGAGATTCGATAGAAGGAAGAAAAGTTTTTATTCGGATTGGTTGAGACGTTGCTAGGCAACAGAAACGTCGTGCGCGTCACCGGGCGGCCAAGCAGGACAGCCGGCCGGCCGGCCGGCGTACCCGGCGCCCGAACTCGCACGAAGCGTTTCCTTCGGAGTAGCGCAAATCGGCGCAGAACGTCGTTGGCTCTCGTTGAGTGCAAACGCGCGCTTGTTAATTGGTGCGTAATATAGGTCTTTTTTTAATACACATAAAACGCCGGCAGGATAATAGTATTCTTTCCGCGTATATAATATATATCTTTTATTCTTTATCTCTCTTTCTCTTTTTCTCTCGTTCTTTTTATTTCTTTTTTTATCGTAAAGAATATACTTACATACATATATATATATATACATATAATATACGTATATACATATATATATCGAGACAAGCTTTTTTTCGAAAAAGAAAAGAAAGAGATTTAAACGAATAAGGAGGAACATCCGAGTCTTCTTTCTCTCAGTAGGATAAAAGTAATTTCGAAGAGAGAAAAACTAACAAGGAGAAAAATGGCAGAGGACAAGAACGAGACAAGCCCGAACGCCGAGGGTGAAAAGCCGCCACAGGAAGCAGCACCGCCCGCTAAACAGGAAAAAGAGGAGCCCAAGGAAACGAAAGAGGAGGAGAAAAAAGTCGAGGAGAATGGCGAGGGTGAAAAAGCGAGAGAGAATGGTGAGGAAAAGCCAACGCCAGAGCCAAAGGATATGCGAGCAATCGTGCTCAACGGTTTCGGCGGACTCAAAAGTGTTAAAGCTCTGAGAAAGCCAGAACCCACCCTTGGCGAAGGAGAAGTTCTTATACGCGTCAAAGCATGGTAAGTTAAATTTCATTTTTATTCATATATATATATACTTATTTTAACTGTCTCTTTCCTTTATCCTACGTATGTATATATTCATTCCTCACAACTGTATAAAAGATTTGCAAAACGTTCTCGTTCGTATAAACCTTTGTTCATATGTCAGTCGAAGAATTCCAACGTTTAGTAAACTAATCGAACGAAGTGAATTTTTCTGTCAAGGACACATTGACAGATAATATTCATCTCCTGTATCACATATTGTATTTGATCATTTTTCAATAACTATCTATCAATTTTTTTTTTCTTAACTAATTTCATCTAAACATTTTCAAAATATGTATTTATTACATGGTATAATTAAAATCACAAAAAATTGGTATTACTTTTAAAAATGCATTTTGAATCCTGCAACGAATCGATTGAAATTTTCAATAAGGATAACCGTAAGAGAATGAAATATTTTTAATTGAAAAAAACAATGAAATTAATCTAACGCCACCGTAGTTTATAGCCAACGTCGTGCGACTTTGTACGAGGTTTCTTTGACCTTGGCCATGGAGCCGGCTTCTATCTCTCGAAAGCTTATACGCTCTTGGGAGCGTGGCACACCCACTCTCTCTCTCTCTCTCTCTCTTCCTCCTCTCTTCTTTCTCTCTCTTTCTCTCTCTTTCCCTCTCCGTCGATGGTGGTGTTGTATGCAGTGTACGCGGTCGGGGAGAGATCGTCAACGCTGTATTCAAAGGCGTGCGAGAGAGGACCTTTTCACGCGTGAGTCACGTTTCATAAAGGCGATTGGCATTGATGAGAAAATAGCCCCTCTATAGAAAGACATAATGCCGTTGCTGCCGATGCTGGCTCGAATAAATTCGTGTGTATGGCGGTGCCCTTCCGGACACGCCACGCCATGTCATGCCATGCCATGCCATGCCATGGCACCGGCACACACACACAACCGTCTAAAGAACGATTCCAAACGTCGTTCTTATAGACGCTACTCGAATAAAATCTCTCTTTAGAATATTAATGAATTTCTTCATTTTGTCCCTATTATTTTTCTCATTTTCTTTCCTCAATCTCTAGTAACGTTTCCGAGTCATTTTCTTTTTTTTGAGGTGGGGGGGGGAAAGTTTATAATTAATTTTATTTAAGTCAGTTGTTCGGAAATAATGATGGAATATTTTTTTTTTGAACTGCAATTTAATTTTAAAATTCAACATAGTAGAGCGTTTTGAAGAATCTTTGAAAAGAGGGATGATTTATTTTTATATCGCCCTATATATATGGTCGACTGTCGAGGACATTTTTCTTTCTTTTTCTTTCTTCTTTCTGTCTTCTTTCTGTCTTAAATAAACTTGGTTAGTTGTTTGAAAGGAAATGAAAGGAGCAAGAGGAAAAAGGGGGCAAGGAAGAGGAAGGGTGAGAAAGAGAGAGAGAGTGAGAGAGAGGAGAAGAGAGTACGTTATGAAAGGCAGAGTGAAAATCCTAACGACGGGTAACTTGCGTTCATATTAAACCGGAGGGAGCAGTACAACTCTTCTCGATGAGCTGAATGGCATCCGTTCAGTTTCCCATAATGCGATACTAAAGGCTCATTAACTTGATAAGCCCAAGTAACTCGAAGACATAATACTTCCCTTTATCTTTCTAATTCGTTCAAATAAAATGAACGCGTATCTGACCGTTTCCAATATATTTTCAGATTTATTTTATTTTTTATTTTTTGAACATCCTTTACTGTCATAATAATTCAAAAGGATAAATAAAGAAAGATTTTCAAATAAATATAATAATGAATATAATTGTAAGTAATAATATGAAATATTTTCATAATTTTCTTTTCCATAAGAAGAATATATATTTCGAAAAGAGAGAGAGAAAGAGAAAGAGTATTTATTATCCAATGAAAAAAAGGCAGACAAATTTTCGGACACCCTGTGGGTGACAGGCCCTCCGCCGTTTCCTTAGTGTGTTGGTACTGTCTGTGTGTATATTGTGTGCGCTCGTGCACCGATAGATCTATGGGATGTCCGTATTGATCGAACCACACCCGTGTTTCCTGCACCCCCCTTCGCACGCACGCGGATATACACGCACACGCGTGCGCAAGAGAAATCCTCCAACGAAACGCCATGACAGTTTCACGAAAGAGAGAAAGAGAGAGAACACAAATTTTACTACCCGCATTAGATTTTCCTCTTCTTCGTTCTTTTAGTTTCTAAACATAATCAATCTAGTTTTATGACTTTTTTTTTTATTCCATTATTTATCTTTTTCTCTTCGGCTTACGTAAAAAGAGAAAAAAAACAAGATTGTTAAGAAACGTATACGAGACAATTTATATATGAAATAGGTGTCTAGAAAAAGGGCGTATGTTTCTACATTTCATAAAATTGACAAATCAATTTCTAAGTTCATTGCTCTCGTTGTAGCAATTAAGGAAATGACTGATATAACACACGCCCTTATTTCATTTTTAAATAATAATCCCGTTATGATTGAAGTCCTTTTTTTAAAATTGCAACAAATTAAATGATATAAATTTATTAACTGGTACATATATAAAAATCATAATTTATTAATGGGTATAATTTATTAACCGCAACATATTAAAATTGGATAATAATAATCAAATTTGATGGAATATATTAAAACATACGCAACTGTTTTTTTTTTCCTGAACACTTATTAATACATCAATCTTTCTCGGTCGAATCATTTTTTTTTTAAAAGAAGATCATTTTTCTATCATAAGATTTTTTCTTATTTTTTCTTGCACGTTTTGTTTTAATTTAAATAGACAAGGTCGTAAAACTTGTCGATCTCATTTCTTGATCCGATAGAAATACTTTATAAGGATTCGCATGCGTATTTATTCATGTGTATAAATAAATGTTCCGCAAAGAGGAGGGAATATACGATCAAAGTTTAAATTTATTATTACGAATGTTCGTCATAAAGGGGGTAAACGACGAGGTCAAAGAATTTTTCCGTTAAATCCCCTTTCGTCTTCGATTTATCTCGAGTAATAATCCTTCAACTACGACGATACTCTCTCGCCACACCCAGTGCCAAGAAGAGAAATGAGAAAGAGGGCTGGTTGAGACCAATGTATTTCGAAATAATTATATATTGACAACGAATACACACACACACACACACACACGTACACAGCAGAGGGAGAAGGATCAATATTTTCTTTCAGTAATAGAAAAAAGAAATTTTGTTAACAACTTCAAATAGAATTAGGAATTGTAATCTATAGGGTGTTGTCGTACAAAGTGTATTTCATTTGAATCAGTTCATTGACAAATAATGTCAACATTTGTTAATTAAATTTACAATAATAAAATAGATATACATTTAATATTCCATTTTCTGCATGCATGAATCAATTAATTGTTCCTTTATTCGAGGTTATCGTTGCAGGGTTACTCTTTCTTTCGTTCACAAACACGCATTCTTATTTTCCTCGTCGCGTTGTTATACTCATATATTTTTATTTTATCATTTCTTCCTTTTTTTTTCTTGTTAATAATAAATGAAATAAGTCACTCTCTTACGCATCGTATATGCGCGATCTGCATTGAAAATGACTCAGATCTTATCAATTACGTTATCTCTTAGAAAATGATTAATCCGGAAAGGAGGGCGTGTGATACGTTTGACGCATACAATTGATTATAAACACCTTATTTAATTAATCAACAACAAAAAAAATATATACATATTAATAAGAGTACGGTAAAAAATTATTATTTTCAAGCATTACGTAGTAGATGATTAATATCGAAAATTTAGTTTTTTAATATTGGAATCATTTTCTATACTGAAATACACTAATTCATTTGAAACGTACATAAGTAAATTATATTATGCACGTGTATATATTTATTTATTTATTTTTTTATTATTGTTTCCGCTCTCGGAAGTTGGAAACAAATTACATACATAGATATATGTGTATGTGTTTTTATATATATAGTTAACTCGTACATGAGTCAGAAAAAGAACATATCGTGTGCGTGTTCAGCAGCTGCTGTCTTACCGTTTCGATTCTTTGTTTTTCGCGTAACTTGGCGTCATTTTGTCGTGCCATATTTCATATATATATATATTTATTTATATATTTTATTCAATTTTCTTTACAATACTTTACATTTTTATTGTCTCTACAAAATTAACTATCATTTTATTGAACCGTGGGAAACTTGTAAAAGAAGAATTATTCATTACGTTACCCCCTCCCTCCCTCCCTCCCTCATCCTATTTCCTTTGAATTTAATCGTCTTCATTTTCTTTTCCATTCTCTTTATATTTAAATATATTAATTCGATAATTAGCTACACAATGTTTCTTTTCTATACAAAAGCCTTGAATATAATTCAATTAATACAATTTATTGTACCGATGAAAATCAAATATAATTATCATTTATTAATTATTATTTTTCTTTCATTTTAATTAAATCATCTTCGCATTGTGTTTTTAATCTTTTTTTTTCTTACGTATACCAATCGTAAGTCACACAACGAGAGAATTAAATGCAAAGATCGTTTCTGGAGTGATAAAAATTAACAAAGAATTATCCTTTGGTATTATTTATTTTTTTCTCCCTATCTTTCTTTCTCTATTTTTCTCTCTCTCTCTGTCTTTCTTCTATCATTTGATGTCTCTCGAATCGTTTGAAAACAATTGATAACTCTCGAAGATGTTGCGTGGTGTAGAAGTCCGGGGTTATTTATCGTACACTCGCGAATTATTATTACTCTTATTATTTACTACGTATTATGTATTTACCGAGGCCAATAAGACTTCTTTGCTTATACGTATGTATTATATGTAGATTTTTATTTATGTAAGTAACCATGACGCATGAAACGGGGAAAAAAACATAAGGAATAAAGATTTGCGCCTTTGTTGCAAGGAAAAAAAAAGTTTCTTCATTTTAATCGTTAATTGTACACAAATTTTCCCCTCGTTCTAAACCAAACAACAAACTTTCATTTTTTTTTGTTAATTCAAATTTTAATTATTTCTAAATGAAAAATGTGGAAAAATATTTATAAACATTGAACTTGTATAAAACTGGTTGGTAAAAGAGGAAAAAAAGCAGCTTATCGTTATTTCTAATTAATAAATTTTTAATAAATAAATTTAATAAATAATTTCTAATAAATAAAAATGTAGAAAAATATTTATAAACATTGAACTGCATAAAACTTGTTGGGTAAAAGAGGAAAACAAGCAGCTTATCGTTATTTCTAATGTTCAATGAAAACAATATACATATATTCGTTCGTGCACAGACGTACTAAGTGATTAATTCTTGTTGTCATCTTTTGTACACGGCTAATCCTTAATATCGTGTCGATAATTCTTATCGCGAGGTTTCTCCTCTTACCTCCAACCAACCTTATTTTCTATTTTTCAACTTTTATTTTCTTTTACTTTTAAAATACACCTGCTGCGCTATCGTCGATATTTTTATATTAGACGACGAATCGCATAAATGTTTAACCTGTTTTCCTTTTTTTCTCTTTTTCTTTTTCTATCGTTCCTTTAATTTAATTTTTATTCTTTTTTTTTGGATCGTTCATTAATTCCTGAATCCAAAAATATAAAATGTGTTCAATTCTTTTTCTATCGTTCCTTTAATTTAATTTTTATTCTTTTCTTCTTTTTTTGGATCGTTCATTAATTCCTGAATCCAAAAATATAAAATGCGTTCAATTATTTTTCTTTCCAAGTTCCCCTAGTATATACAATGAGGAGTCACCCCAATTTTCAATTAAAATTAATCAATATTTTCTTCTAATATAATATTTCCAAATTCTTATTCACAGATACATGTTTTATTTTATATGCATGAGTTTTCCGAACAAATCCAATATAATAATTATATACATATAATAATAATAATATCATTATAAGAACGTTTCCAACGATTAACGTTGACTGGTATTTAAAAAGTTTGACGACAAAAGTTTGCATTATACGGTCGGTTACACATTTATGTCTACACATGACAATATATTCCGGAGATGTAAACGGGTGACTGTACACACGCTAGACGTTATCAATTAAAATGTTTTCACTAGTTGAAACAACGTCTTTTTTCTTTTTTTTTTTCGTCTTTAGAAATATTTTATATTTTTTTGTCGATAATTCGAGAATGTGAAACGTGAGATTATTCTCTAACAATAAACATTAACTCGATTCTTTAAATCGTTCAAATATTTCTTCAACCCCCTCTCCCTTCCCCCCAAGTATATGATTTTATATTTACGATATTAAACAAAGAGAAATAAGAAAATTATTATTCATATTTTTTTTCCAGATGGTGTTTCAAATTGTTTTACGATCGATATTTTTAATTCCTTACCAATATCGTAATTACTAATGTGCCATTCTTTGCTTAATTTTTTTCCATTATTTTATAAACTTTTTCGATAAACGATTGATCAGAACAAGGTGTATCTTTGATATCAAAATTTCCAAATTGAAAACGTGTGATTCAGCTTTTTCAGCACATTAACAATTGTTTTTCTCTTATCAACCCGAGTTACATTCTTTCCACTTTAATTTTAAATAAAATTTCAAACTTTGCATCGAATTCCTTTCATCTTTATCATTCTCGTTTTCAAAACGCGATAACATTTGACTGCATTAATGAATCTTACAAATGTATTTTAATTATTCTACGATGTGTCATCTTCTCAACACACACACACACACAAACACACATAAATATTATCAGATACGATGAATAATATAAAAGTTATGCGATTTGACGAAAAATCATTATTTATACTCGGAAAAAAATTACGGAAACGAAATTGTTCAACTCGATCGGATAATTTCAAAGCTATCGATAAGAATGTATTTTAAAGTACAGAAAAAAAAAAGAACAAGTAAACAACTATTTAAATAAAACAACCGACGAAAATTTGCACCCTGTTATAAAAAAAATACCCGTGTCATCTGTTTAAAATACTTACTAAAAAAAAACAAGAAAATACAAAATAAAAAGAAAATAGAAATATATTATAACAATAAAACGTAACCAGACCTTCGTGAAAATCGTTATAGATAACAATAATTGAAATAAATAATGAAAGTATATGATCACACACAGTGTGTGTTGTGCGGTGTCTCCTCTGCGTGTATAAAAATATATAATAACAGGGATAATCTAACGCCGTTTCGTTCCTGGAACGAATAATAAAATCCCCATCCCCCTCTCGTCGTCTCCCCTTTATCCCAATTACATTTCGAAGGGGGATGCGTATGACTTGGTCGATTAAATACATTTTTTTTTTCCTTTTCTTTTCTTTTCTTTCCCCAAAGATAATCCCAACGGAATCGTAAGTAATAATAACAGGGGGATGGGGGAGGGATGGGGTGAAGGAGGTGAAGTATGTGGAGCTGGGGGTCGAGGGGGAGGAGGGAGGGCACGTGCATACACCAATAATTTTTTTTGTCGGGGGTCCCCCCTAATTGTCGGGTCTTTCTCTCATCGAGTCACGCGAGATTCGCGCATTTGATTTCGTTTTATGACTTTACTGGCGCCCGAATGTCTTCTTCGTTGATCGATCGATATAAATAAGATTGTCTCTTTGTGTTTTTTTCTATATATATATATATATATTTATTTATATATGGCGCATATTATATCGTGTAGGCATACTTTTAGTAACGTAAAAAAGAAAAAAAAATACTCGTAACTCGTGGAGTAAAAAAGGCATATACAAGTTATTTTCATTATCGTTGGATCAAAATTAAAAGAATGTTCCATTTTTATTTTAAAAGCCATATATATGAAGATAAATGATAATGATTAAACTTTTTATAACGCTATGTAATTTTAAAGTCACTCTCACTGAAGTATATATATATAGGGCGGGTATTTAAATCGGAACAGTTTGATATCTGCGTTATGTATAGTTTTTTATAAGAATTTCTTTTGTATAGGACTAATAAGTTATATCGTTTAAATTGAATACATTTTAGTGGTTACACAAATCATTTATTTTTTCTTTTTTTTTTTTATAGTGTTAGTCAGTAAACTAAAAAAAAAAACATGATTCTGTATAATAAAAAGTAATTGTTATTTAATTAATTATTTATTTGTTAATATATAATATATATATATATATATATACTATTTTTTTTTACTATTATTTTTGTTCAAGTCTATATTACAAATGTTTACGTTAAAAATAGTAATTTTCATAATTGAAAGAAATAAATAAAACTAACAATAATTAACTCATGACAAATGTTATTATCTCTAAGCCTTCAAATAAATTGAGTTATAGATAGTTAACTTATTTACGACGTTTAACTCGAGGGTTAGAGAATATTGAAAGGAAGGAACGATATGTGTAACTATGACCCTACCCTCCCTTAATAGTGGTGGTGGTGGTGGTGTGTGCAATGCATGCAGTGCATGCGTCATCGTTAACGTCGTTGTGACGTCATCACCATAGTCGTCATGCTGTTTCTAAATACAATTCGATCGTTTTTACCAAGAACAACGAGGGGAAATTATTTCCGAAAACTTCAAATCATTTTCTACGTATATTACATATTATGTATGAATATATATTTTTCTATGTGTCTTTCAAAAATATTTGTTTACTCGTTATTCCGTATATATATATATTAATTGTTATGAAACAATTTAGAAACCACATTTAAGTATGGGGTCTCGTCGTGCGTAAGGAACAGTTTGAAAATTATTTACTCTTATCTATTTTGTTGCTAACGATAATGGTGACAATTGGGTCGAAACGTTCAATGGAATTTCATTATATTAAATCGTCATCGTATTATCTTATTAGGTTGAGGAATACTTCCGTTCTTTTGTAACCATCTTCTTCTTCTTCTTTTTCTTTTTCTTTTTCTTCTATTACTGTGTCTCTAATTCAAACTACGAATTACGAAAGAATAAATTCCCCATTGTTTTTCTAAAAAAGGACTTCACCGTCCCATCCGTTCGTTCCTTCCTTTCGAAGACCCTTCCGATGGGTTTTATTATGACAAAAATTTCAAACGTTATCATTCATATTATTATTAACATGTTAAACGTTTAATCCTTATTATTCAATATTCCTAAAATAAAATATTTGTTAAATTTGATGTTATTATTAAAATCCTCCCCCGTGAGATTGACGCTAATTCACAAAAGGAAAATGAATAATTTTCATTCCCCAAAGATCTCGAATAAAATGTTTCTACATTAATGTTACATCAGATAAAAACAGAAATATCGGCAAAGTACAAGAACAGCCATTTGTAATTTTTCCCTCTCCACCTCCAAATAAATATTCTATTAAAATGACAAGAAATTAAAAAGAAAAAAGGAAAGAAAATGTTTTCTATATTATCGTACGTGCGTAAGTAAAACTTGTAGATATTGGGATTGTACGCAAAAGAAAAGAAAAAAAATATATCATAATTTAATTCGAAACATGCAGATAACGTAGAATGAGTAGTAGCGTGGAAACCGGTCAAGAAGTGTCGCATTATTTATTTATTTCCCTGGCAATGCGTATCTTTCCTTTAAGCATATAACCGTAGTTCGTTCGATAGTCGCAGTATAGTTAGTCAACTTAGGGAGCAAGTAAAACGTCGTCCAAGTTGCGTGAGACGCCAGGCGTCGGTCTAGGCATCCTGGCGCCTTTGGTATATACTACCCTTCGTTCTTTTGTCGAAACTACATAGCATGGTGGTGTGTTTCACGTGGTGAAACGATGATGATGATGATGATGATGATGGTACACTCCTACTACTATTACAACTACTTCTGCTACTACTAATACTACTACTATTATTATTACAATTACTTCTGCTACTACTAATACTACTATTAATACTACTATTACTATTACGTTTACGTATCACGTTTATGCGACAGAATTCTGGCCTTTTAACATGCTTTTTATTTCAAATTTTTCAATTATTCTTATTTACTCTTATTTTTCATTTTCTACAATAAATATTTAATATTCTAATTTAATGCTATGAATATATATGTATGTGCATACAGTGATTTTTTTTCATTTACATACATACACTTACAAATTTAATCATTTTTCATAAAACAGTATTATTTCGATTAATCATAAAGTAATAATAACTTGATTGTACGTTATATAATTTATAAGTAAAAAATTCATACTATACACAAAGTTATTCTACAATCAAAGGGTTTAAAAAAATATTGAAAAAAGATAAAAGCAAATCTTATTGACCCCATTGAAAAGGGATGGATAATCATTTCTTTACCCTAATCTTAAGGCGTAATTGTACTTGGTTACAGTGGTCTGAACTTCCAAGATTTAATGGCACGGCAAGGTGCAATCGATTCGCCCCCAAAGACACCCTTCATTATGGGCTCAGAGTGTGCCGGAGATATCGAACAAGTTGGCGAGGGAGTTGAAAATTTTAAAGTAAGTTTATTTGTTTCTTTTTTTCCTTTCTTTTTCTTCCCCCTTTTTTCTAATATTTAATAATACATATTACGTATGCATATGTAATATTTCCTAGTACAAGATTATCGTGCTAGTAATATATATGCAAAATTATTATCACTTCTATCTTTCTTTCAGGTTGGTGACAGAGTAGTTGCTCTACCTGATCATAAAGCATGGGCCGAATTAGTAGCTGTCCCTGCTACGTCTGTTTTTGCATTGCCACCAGGCATGAGTTACTTGGATGCTGCTGCCGTTACTATGAATTACACCGTAGCTTACATCCTGCTCTTTGAATTGGCCAATCTCGCTCCTGGAAAGTCACTTTTGTTGCACAGTGCTGGTGGTGGCGTAGTAAGTATTTCATTATTATCGTTATCGTTTTCGTGTAGAATATATGCTCTGTCAAGTTTTGGAAAACTTCGATTAATCCAGTATACAATGACAATAAGTTTCCTGACCATTAAATTTATAAAATTGAAAACAATATATTTGTATAAAATGCTTTCTTATTTATTTGAACATACAGAGAGAGAGGGAGGGAGGGACTAAAGGCCAATATTTAAAAAGGAAAAATATATATATATAAGTAAATTTAATCCTCCTTGCAATCCTGATAGTTTCACCCCACCTTTTATCTGGGTCTCTGTCTCTCTTTCTCTGTAGCTCTTCTAGCTGTAGACATTAAGGAAGAAGAGGATAGAAACGTCGGGATCAATACGACTCAACAGGTTATACCTGAAGCCAGTGTGGGTGGTGGTAGGTGGTGGTGGTAGTGGTAGTGGTTGTGGTGGTGGTAGTAGTAGTAGTCGTCGTGTACCGCTAGAAGTCGAGAAGGTGAAATCTATGGGGGATGCTGGTCGAGATCGCGTACGGGGTGTGAGGGTTGCTTGGCAACCCTTCGCTCTCTCATCGACCACTGTCGTGGGCCGCGCCCGTCTGAGACCGCACCACCACTATCGCACCACGTGTTACTTTTAAGCCTCCTTCACACAACGCTTTTACCATCCACGTGTACAACATGCCCTTCCTTCCTTCCTTCCTTCTTTCCTTACCTTTTTCATTATAATCCAATTACACGAGACATTGAAAAATCATTTATTAGTTTTCCCTTTAACGAAATTCGTCTTAAAAAAAAAATACTCGTAGAATTTATCCCACGTAAAGAGAATTTTATATTATCTCTAATAAAAAGATATTTCGATTCTTTTTTATTCATAGTATTTATCTACATTTTTATGTTTTATTATTTTTATAACGTTTATAATTTTCATAAAAATCTATTTTATTTTATTTTCTATTAAATATCTTTGAATTTGAATCAAAGTACTATAATTTTATTTTTTATTTTATTTTATTATTTCTTTTTTAAATTATATCCTAGTATATATATATCACTCTCTACAATTGGACATTTTTTCAAAATATTACGAAGAAAACATTATCCTTTTCTTTTAATGAATACTTTTATGGGGTTGACCGGTGATGCGCAATTGAGAGCAGCAGGCTACTTAAAATTCTGGGTTGTGGGTTATCTCCTTCTCTTCTTTTCCTTTCTCTGGCTTTCTCTGTCTCTCTCTCTCTCTCTCTATCTTTCTTTTTTTTTCTTTTTTTTTTCCTTGTTCGTTCTTCCTCAAGTCCCTTGGCCTCGGTTCGTTCTTCGGTTCTCGCATCGGTTGTCGGGTATCGAATTCTCGAGAAGGGCGGAGAGCAACAGAAAACGAAGAAGAACTCTCCTCGATTCTTGGAAATAATGAATGCTTCCTCTGTTGAGAAAACCTGAAACAGCTTAACTAAAAATATTTTATTGATCGTTCCGTAATTCTCATTTCATTAATTCATTATTTCGTTTTCCATCTGTTTACAACAAAATATTTGTATTTAATGATCTAATTTAAATCAATTTTTCCCCCGGCTGAAATCACTAATCGGTTTTATAATGATTAAATTTTCTAGGGTCAAGCTGTAATCCAACTCGCTAAGACCGTGAAAGATGTGACCATTTTTGGTGTCTGTAGCAAGTCAAAACACGAAGCCCTTAAATCTTCTGGTACTATAGATTATTTGTTAGAACGAGGAACGGATTATAGTAACGAAGTCAGAAAGTAAGAATATGTCTATACGAGATATAATGAATGATCAAAAGAAAAAAATGATAAATACTTTTTAGAAATTAAAAAATATTATACACGTATTTTATGTCTTCTATAGAATCTCATCCGAAGGCGTAGATATAGTATTGGATTGTTTATGCGGTGAAGAATGTAACAAAGGATATGCTTTATTGAAACCTATGGGAAAATACATTCTTTATGGTTCAAGTAACGTTGTAACAGGCGAAACGAAAAGCTTCTTTTCCGCGGCACGATCGGTTTGTAATATATTATTGAAAAATTTCATTTTTTTAAAAGATTTTTAAATGAAATTTGTAACAAATGTATTTTGATTTACTTTTTTTTTTTTATACGCAGTGGTGGCAAGTAGACAAAGTTTCTCCCATAAAATTATTCGACGAAAACAAAACGTTGTCAGGTTTAAATCTTCGTCATTTAATGTATCAACATGGTGGTCATGCGTATGTACGTCGAGCTGTTAATCAAGTATTCGCATTGTGGAGCGAGGGTAAAATAAAGCCAGTTATGGATTCAACATGGGCTCTTGAGGATGTGCCTGAGGCTATGCAAAAGATGCATGATCGAAAGAATATTGGAAAAATCGTATTGGATCCTAGTTTGGAACCCAAACCAAAACCAGCTACACCAGCGAAAGGTAAAGCAAAGGACAAAAAAGCTACCAATCAAGAAGAGAAGAAAGCATTTAGCGTGGAATCCGAGGAAGGTGAAAAGAAAAAAGAGCCTGAACTGACAAACGGAACATCCGAGGATAAGTCTGACAGTGGTAAGTAAAAAATCGAAATTTATTTTTTTTTTCTCAACAAATTTTACCAACAATCACGAAAGAACACAACGAACCTATAGTTATCATTCATCCCTTTGCTTTTATTTTTCAGACTCGAAGGAAAAAGAATCTAGCTGAATTGTCGGCGCTAGGTAATCGTAATAATATAAAAAAAAAAAAAATCCAACAAAAAAAAATTGTCATCTATAAGAAACAAGAACTTTCATCATGATATCTCAAGAAAAAAAAATCCCATATTGTTACTGTCTGACGAAAAAAAAAA
Source organism: Polistes fuscatus (assembly GCF_010416935.1). Lineage (NCBI taxonomy): Eukaryota > Metazoa > Arthropoda > Insecta > Hymenoptera > Vespidae > Polistes > Polistes fuscatus. The sequence continues at coordinate 9,530,880 of NW_025113151.1, read as the reverse complement.
AAGAAAAAGAAAGAAAGAAAAAGAAAACGAAAAAAAAAAAATAATACAATATTAATTCGACTTCTATAATTACTTGCATGCAGTTTTATGAAACGATATTACGTAATCGGAAGTCATGATTCTCGAGTCCAAGACTTTTAGATAAAAAAAAAGAAACCACAAAAAAAAAGATTACATTTTCTCGATTAAAGAAACGGATCGATCGTAGCTGTAAGTTGTTAACGAATCGTCGGACATTATCAATTTTCATTGTAATAGTTTTAGGTAAGTGATCTTGTATAAGTTACGCTCGAAATGGCAGACACGAAAGTTATTTTTGCATTATTCTTTTCTTTCTTTTTTTTGGGGGGGGGTGTTTTTGTTTGTTTGTTTTTTAAATTAATTTTAAATAAAATAAAAAAAAAGAAAGACTCTGCTTAATATATATACACACACATATATATCTGCTCTATTAAACATTGAAAGTTCATAAAAGACTAATAACTGATAACAGAAACGTCAACAATCAACTAATTATATTGGAAGATACAAAACAAAAGTATAAAATGGGAACAACAAAAATAGAAATATCATTTTGACGCGGTCCACTAGTAGTTTACAATTGCTAGATATATTATCTTTATCTTTTTTAAAACTGGCCGAACAATTAAGTTCGTACAGCACAAAGTAGCAATTAGTTACTTGCGATGAGAAGAAATAATCTGGGTCGTTTGATGACAACCTAAAGAATAATCATCATCTCTGTGATTATTTTAGTATGTCCGTGTAATGTATTTTATGCGTACTTACCAAAATATTCCAGGTCTCTCTCTATCATTAGTTATAATAATACAAATGGAATTCATTAAAATAACATTAATAATTCTAATCTCTTACGTCGTGTATTAATATATGGGCTGTCTCCAAGAAATGATATAATATATAAAATAGTCAGCCATTGTATTTTATAACCATCTATTATTCTATATTCTGATTTTTAACGCTATATATATATATATATATATATATATATATATATATATATACACACATTTTTTATTTTAATTGTATTTTATAATTTAACGATGAAAAATATGTTTTATTTATTCTCGTTCATTTTCGTTCGTTCGTTCGTTCGTTCGTTCGTTCGAGAGACCTATATATGATGAAGTTACATTGAAATATAAAAATAGTACTGCACGGAGTTTAATTAATATGTTAAATGCGAATTTTTTACTCCAATTTTATTCAATTGACCATAATAAAAATATGTATTGTAAAGAAGAAATGAAAGGATAAGAATGAAAGAAAGAAGAAAAAAAAATAAGAAAACTATTTATCATCTTTTTAATTACGGCTTAAGGATTTATACATGATTATTTATTGATAAACGAAAGTGCACACGACTGTCTGAATATATTTGTAAACGAAAGATTATTAAATTTTGATAACGTCTGGAAATATTTGCTAATATTATCCGCTGATGCAACCAAAATAAATAATCAAATCGACTGCTACCGGAGAATAAAAAGTAATATAATTACAAAAAAAAATAATAATAAAAAGAAAAAAAGAAAATAAAATAAAAATAAATAAATAAATAATTAATTGATTAATTAATTAATTAAGTAAGTAAAAGAAAGAAAGAAAAATACGAGATCGCATAAATCATTTTTCAAAATAAATTGTGTAACTTTTGCAACGATTTTTCAACGACCTATTTTTGATAATAATTTTTAAATAATATGCCTGCGTTTTTGAAAAAACGAAAATAACACACAGATCAATCAATCAATCGGAGCTTTTTGAAGCTCTTTATAAAGTATCGGAAAGGGAGGACTTAGAAGTTGCCTTTCATCAATTTCATTCGTATCAGTCGGAATATGTAGTTTTTGTACCAATACATGATGGAGTTGAGTATTGTATTATCAATACTTAATTTAGATTAAATATCCAGAATGTTAATTGCTAACTAGAAATTTCTCGATTTATATTTAATAAGATGAAGTAAAAAAAAAACTAAGAAACAAACAAATAAAAATAAAAAAAGAAACTGCTTTATAATATGCAATAAAAAAAAATAACTAAACAACAACAACCAATAGCAACACACGATTAAAATACGAAAAGGGATAAAATTAGTTTGGAAAAGATGATACTGCACTTCATTGTATTTTATGTGCAAATATTTCAATTGTAGATCGTTCATTTGTTTGTCTAATTACTTTGCAAACGATTAGGAAACATTGTAGAGTTTTTTTTTATTGTTTATCGTTGTTTTTTTTTCTTTTTGGTTTCTTTTCGTTTTTTCTTCAAATAGATGTTTAGTAAAAAAAATTTTTATTGCCGTTATTCGCGCGCCTGTTAAAAAAGAAAAAAAAAAGGACGACGTATTCGTCAAAATGAGAAATAGAATTATAAAGATGGAAAAAGATAAAGAGAGACATTTCTTCGAACGAGAGAGTGAAAGCGATAGAGAGAAATAAAAGCATGGATTTATGTTTCTGTTTTTTTGTTTTTTTCGAAATCTCTGTACAAAAAAAGAAAAAAATGTTCATGGAAACAAAAAAAAGAATAGATTAATGTATAATTTAAAAATGTCGATCCTGTAAAAGTTTCTCTGGAAAAGCTTTTAAAATCATAGCCAAGCTTTTGCTTTTATTTAACGAAACGTACGGCCTTTAATGTTTTACGCGTAAGGGATACTTGCTATAGTAAAAATCTATTACAAAATAAAAAAAATAAATAAAATCCTCGTAATGGTATTACCACGAAGTGTGGAAAAAAAGAAAAGGAAATGAAAGAAAGTTAGGTTCGTCGAGAAGTTTCTCTAATTGTGAAAAAGAAAAAAATAAAAGGGGAAAAAAAAAGTTAATAAAAAGTAAAAAAAAATATACATGCATATCTTTCCGAAGCGTTTCGAACCACCACAGTTTTTCAACTTGACTGGGGGTTTGTTTCCGCTCCTAGGATTTGATACTAATAACTGTATACCGAGATAATCCGTATTATACTAATCGCTATCGGAAAACTACGAGTTTATATTATACCGAGGATATTTGTTCCGACTTTCATTGCTAGAAAATAGGAAAGCGTAAAAATAATGACTTGAAGAAGGAAAGAAGGGAAAAAACGAAAGAAAGGAAGGGAAAAAAAAATCACTCTATTATTATCAATACTGCCGTATCAAAAGAATCTCTTGGTCCAAAATTACGTCGTATAAATTATATATTATCAATTTATTACCATTACTCGTGAGAAAATAAAATTTAAAAATAAAAAAGTGTGTATCGATTAGGGATGAAAAAAAATTGTAAGAGAAAAAAAAAGATAGATAAGAAGAACTTAAGAAACTTGAAATGAAGGTGCAAAAATAGTTGAACATCTTTTATGAAGAAGAAAAGAAAAAAAAAAAAAGAGAATGAAGAAAAAGAAATACATCTTTTTACATCCGTTTCGACGTTACGTAAATGACATTACGCGATATATTCATACGAAATGAAAGACAGAAATTTAAAAAAGAAAAAAAAAAAGGAAATCAACAACATGATGTAATATTATCGCATAGAGAAAAGAAAAAGAAAAGAAAAAGACGTATGACGAATACACACATCACATTGTATATTTTACGTAAGGCTTTAAATGTTTAATCAAATAACTCTATTATATTATAATATATCTATATATATTTGTATCGATGGTTTTTCCTGCCCTATTTGATTTTAGAGTTTAGGGTCTCTATGTTACAAGAGAGAACGTCTAAATGCGAGTGTTGTTTAGTGGCACACTGAGGAACCCCCCTCTCCTAACTGAATAAAAACAGAGAATTTAACAAAAAGAGAGAGACTTATTTCGATTAGTGATAACAATAATAAATTGTAATATTGTAATTACAATGTTTGTTGCGAGAATTGTGAAAGAACGAACGGTAATTGGGATATAACGGAGCCTACATACGAATTTTCGCGCGTTTTATTAAGAGTCCTCAGATTGGGCTAAGCAAAGCAGCAGTTACGTTTCGCGAAGCTTTAGAAGCTTCTCGCTAGATGTCGTTCATAATTCTCTATTTGAAAATACGCGGGAATTATGAACAAGATCTGTCTTCTCTTGCGACTTGCGCTCGATTGTTTTATCGATCCGAAGAACGATATTAGAAATTTCATTTATCATATATCTCTTTTATTTATTTTTTTTCTTGCCTTTTTTCTTTTTTTTTTTTATATCTTTTAAAAGATTCTTCGGAACTATAATCGAGCGCAAGTTAAAGTTAGAAAAAACAATAGAGAGTAGTTGGAATTAATTGGTTAGAAATGCAAAGAATATGCACATTTGAAAGCAGATAACCGAACACGTGGATTAATCGGTAATCTGCTTCCATTTTTTCATCGTAGAGTCACTTGTAAATTTCTTCTTTTTAGATATTCTTATAAAATTGTCATCATTTCGTATATGTATTTAGATACTATTTCTAAACACTAATACGTAAGTCAGGACTATAGAAAATTTGTTGTCGAGCATAGTCCTTCGAAAAAGAAAACTGAAAAACAAAAATAACATAGAAATCGTCTATGTTAAAATAATAATAATTTGTTCTTTGAACTGTTCATATATAATAAACAATAAGGGGTTCATCAGACATAGGTCTTGTATTATTTAAATAAATTTCGTTGGACAGGGCGCAATGCGTTATATTTTATCTCGAGAGAAAGAAAGAAAGAAAGAAAGAAAGAGTGAGAGAACAAAAAGAAAGAAAGAAAGAAAGAAAATAGCAACATCCAAGAAAGATCAAAAGAAAAAGAGAATGTAGCACCTACGATTTCACAAACGTGATACAATTATAATTATGTGTAAAATTGTAAAATTCGTCGCGATAATATACGGGCTGAGATCAACGTGCTTTCTTTATTTTTTGAGTGATTATTATCCTTCTTTATGCGCCATTATCATATTTTTCTCCAAATGATGAAAATTATCACACTCAACAAGGGAAACGTTCGTCGCAAGCTTGATATATAGATTGTATTTTTGGCTTATTATTGTAAGACTGACTATGTTGCTATATTAAAGATTGCTTCAAAAATATCTGCGACTTTTTTCCCTCCAAATCAAATTCACAACCTTTTCACATTGATAATATAATAAATAAATAATTATTTTTTATATGTGTGTATGTGTGTTATCTTCAGTTTGCAAAATTTATTTATTTTCTTTGCTAAAGTCATATTTTATGAATTCTATGCTATGAGATGCAAATGGGTTAATTATACATGTTTGTAAACATATTTTTAATTCGATTTTTCATTTATTTTTATAAATGTTATAAAACATAAAAACATTTTCAATGAATGTTAAACGCAACTTCTTTCTTTTAAGTTATATATCTCCTCTATAATATGAAAATTATACATATAGTTCAGGACAGTTCTTTTTCTTTTATTAAGATATAAATTATCTTTGTACCTCTTTTTCATATACATATTTATTCATATATATATAAGGTGTCCCAAAAATGCTTTACTGAAGTAAAAAATTAGAAATTATTTTGTGCCAAGTATCTGCATCATAAATTCATATTTTTTTGAACAACACTATAACTAGAAATTCATGTCTTAAAATAAAAAACAGAACATTGTAATTCTGTTTCTTCATTTTTATAGTTAAGTAACTTTTGGAACATCTCGTATATATTAAAAAAAGAACTGGTCTCCTATTGAACACATGTATATAGCACAAAATATTTAAAATATAAGCTATTTTATAACAGACTTTTGCATGGACGGCATTATAAAGATTATGCAGATCAAGAATCTGCTTTAAAGACTTGCAATGCATCTACTTTTTATACGACACTAAAGACGCAATTTATACTTATGATATACATCAATAAATATCTTTATCTTTGTATGCATACATCTTATCGAATACAAAACCTTAATATCGTATATTAGTAGAGCATTGCGCAATTTAATATAAGTGAGAAGTAAGTTATAATATATATATATATATAACTTATTACATTATAATATAATACTTAAAATATAAATTTTAACTGTCGACTCTATTAAAATATATATATCTCTTATGCTTATCTAAAACAATGAAATTTGTTAATATGTATGTCTTTATTCTTTTTCCCAAATATATCTTTGGATATGAACGAACACACATATAACTGGACGGTATCGTTTTCTTTTATCTCTTAGCCGTTTAGAGCAAATTTTTATGCTCAAATATTCTATATACAAACAATTGAGAAATATTATTTTGCACAAATTGAAAAACTATGTGCAAAAAATTGTTTGAATTATATATATATATAATATTAAATCAGTGATTAGATCGATGGAATATACTTCCAAATAAAATATGAGTTAATAATTAAGTAATAAAAAATATTTATATGACAAATGATAGTCTGTCATATTATCATTTATGATTCTATAATTGGAAACAAGAAATAAATAATACTTTTGTTCACGTTATTTGTATCATCGAAATATTTTGTTAATTTTTCTATCGTGGAATGGTTATTAATCGAGGAATGTAAAAGTAAACTATCCTATGTTGAATTCTTGTGTTCGATAATATCTCGTTATAGTTATTAGAATAGTTGTAATAAGAATCAGATATGTCGGAGACATTAAAATAGTAGCGGCATTATAAATGGGGCAGTACGGACATTGGGAACTGCCGCAAACCTCACAGATATTTAGAGTGTAAGTTGGTAAAGCATCAAATATAGATTCATTAAACCGTTCTGGAGCATAGTAATCGTATACTCTGATGGGAAGGTATCGTGACATATTTGCAACTGGATACCATCTTTCTATCGTAAAATTAACACAAGTTTCTTCCTGATCTAAATAATCAAAATAAAATAAGATTTTTCTTCCTTGGAAGCGTGCTCTTTGTAAATTCCTTACTTTTCTTGATAATACATATTTATCAAGATTTTGTTGCTGAATTATGTAACCAGTTGGAACAGCTACATCTAAAACTGCCATTCCAGAGCGAGATGATTCATGAACATTTGTCCACCTATATGGAAATTATATATTTGTCAAAAATAATTCAATTATATAAGATATATGTTTTTTTTAATTCTAAGATGATTCATTTTTAAATTACCTCTGGCAACTGAGATATGAAATATGAGATTGATTTCTACCATGGAAATTAGCTCTGGTTACTAAATCAAATGCCTGAACAGGTGGTTGAGTCTGAAATCTTTTAATGTCAACGTTATATTGTACAGACATTTGTAAGATCGCATATCCAGCACCTTTTGCTTGTACTTTTACTGTTCCCCATGCTTCAGGTATCTGTTAAAGGAAAAGCGCAAAAAATATATTAAATATAGAAATTAATAATTATACGATGTGTATATTACTATTCAAAATATACATACCTCAATAGATTGAAGTCTTGCAAGATTCTGTGGATTTACAGATAAAGTTTTTGGCGTTCCTGGTAAAGCTGTAGCTTCAATAGTTACGTTTAACGAACTAACATCCCTAATTCTTGATCTAACAGTATAATCCATTAAGGCTTTCATAGCCCATGCACTGTCTTGTGTAGAAGCCCATCCTCCATCTGTCAATCTCTGCGCATTTAACCATTTTACTATTGGCTCTATCATTACTTCTTGTCTTGCGACATAAACGAGAAGAGCATATGCCGTTGTTTCTATATTTTCTGCATCATACTTATAAGGTAAACGTGGTAGGAGGAATGGTTTTTGATTTTCTAATTTTTGTGGTGGAGGTGGAACAGCTTCTCTACCCCAATACGTCAAACCACCTTCTCTACGTGCATGTCTAGTCAATATATTAAATGCTTGTTCTGCAGTAGAAGCTTTTGCCATTAATAATGCATATGATACAATAGCAACCTCGTATGGATTGCCTTTTTCTTCTAAAAGTTTCATATTCCTCTCCAACCACTTAACAGCCTTAGCGGAAGCTAAGGCAACTTGGGAACCCAAACCACCTGTTAAGTCTCTTACAGTTTCCAATGTAATAAGTACATGAGCAGTAAGACTAACATTTCTGAACCTTATAAAATCATTTTCATAATTGAGAGAGCTATTCATTTTACGATCCGGTAACCACGTCACTTCATAAAATGATCCTTCTGGAGTTTGATGTTTTAATACCCAAGAAACCGCTTGTGTGATTACATAAGGATCTATATACAGATAGTTTTCCCACTCATAAAAGCTTGCTTCCTGAAAGATGCGTGCGCAATAAGCAGTAAGCCATACACTAGATGCAGATTGATTCCAATCACTGCGGAAAAGACTGAAAGATCCATCGGGATTCATAAATGAAAGTTGGCGTTGATATCCAATGTTCATATAATAAAAACTTTCCTTCTCTTGTGTTCTATTACGTTGATTGACTAAACGCATATACATTGTTGTATACATATTAGCGGCAAAACTAAACATATTTTGTTCTGCACAATCCATAGGAAGATCTATGAGACTTGTAGCATTGACAGGCATTGTTGGAAATATAGGTCCAACGACATCACCAACTACACTTATAGTTGCCTTATTTGATCCAAACACATAATAACGATTTTCATCATAAGATATAATTGGTGTTTCTGTAATATTAACGTGCATATATTGGAATACATATGCTCTGTTACTCAAATCAAGGAGAATAGATTGATGCCTATGTTGAGGTAGGCCATCAGCTTCCACATGTAAGGTGCGTGTAACTGAATCACGTCCTATTAATGTCATTGCATAAATATGTATTTTAATATCGCCTAATCTTACGGGAACAATAGGTAGGTATACAACAGTTGCATCTTGAGCACGTATCCATAAAAAGAATTGATGTTCTCCAAAAGACGTCCGTGGTTTATATGATTGCACAATACCATTATCCTCAACATGAACAAATTTGTAATCCTTAGATCCTGTTAAAACAACTGTAGCTTCGATATCTCCACGCATATAATTAAAGACAGATACTCTTATGCCAATTTGTTCGCCTTGCTTACTATGTGTTGGCATTTCTACATTAATATAAAATGGCAGAATTCCTGTATATTCCAATGCTTTCGGTAACATTCCAAAACCTTTACTAGGAGACATACCAAAGGCTGTGACCATCCAATGAACTGGTCTGCGTGGAACATCTATATTGAAAATTTGTCTGCCATGTGGTCCTATGTTTATATCTTTCCAAAGCCAAACATTTTCGTATTGCCTTTGAATTCTATTGAAACGCCACTTTCTAAACTCTAAAATATCAGTTGCATTGCCATGTACACAGCGCGCTTCATCTGTACCATCTTCACAATCAAAAACACCATCACACTTTTTATCTAATCTATAACAACGTCCTGAAAGGCACTCTCCATATCCTTGAGTTCTATTACAATGATCTGGTCGTCTATAGATCAATGCATCTGTAAAAACAACTAGTCCAATGTACTCAAAAGTACGATTTACGTCTACCCCAAATGTAGAGGATGGAAAATAAACCATTTCATCGGGGTCTCCACCGTGAAGTAACCAAGTATGAGAATAAGTTCCATTGGTGTCTTCATCAAAGTGTGCCATTTTAGATATAACATTTGCATAAGTCAATTCATTACCAGCTTGCATAGTGTAAAAAGATCGATCAATACCTGATAATGCAATATATGCTCCTGGTTCTCCATAAATAGCAACTTCCACGTTTTCACCTGTACGTGCCTTTTTGTTATTAATAAATACTGTAAAATTATTACGAGAGATGCCATTTACAGGGAAAGTTAAAGAATCTGCAACAACATCCCCATAATGTCCAATATAATATACAACTGCAGTTGCAACTGGTGCCATTTCAGGACTAAGTGGTACCGCGAAAGTTTTTATATTATGCTGCATATATTCTTGTCCACTAAGAAGTATTGTTCCTTTGGCCATGACAATATAGTTAAAATAATCTATGTGAAAATTTGTTTGTACGTGAAAGATTATGTATTCTCCAACTTTAGCTTTTTCGGTTGACGTTATTATTTTAATATGTTTCTGATTAGGAGATTCATGTGCAAATAGTAATAATTCAGATTGAGCTCTAAATCCTTCGCTATCGGTAAAATATGCAGATATTTTCATAGATGTTATGTCATTGAGCAATTGTTGAGTTTGTTCCACATTGTTTGGATATCCTATTTCTTGTCTGAGATCTATTTTAGTAGACCAAATACCATCATTTTCTGGAGAAGGTATCAGATTTTGCGAATCTAAAGATCTTCTTCCACCAGACTTCAATTCAACTTCTCCACGTATTTCCATTCTTGCTCCTCTAAGTTGAGCAGGTCGTAATGCTGAATTGTCATGGAAAGATGCAACTAAATGCACGGTAAAAGGCATAGCTGGCTTGAACACTTGCGGAGTACCACCTAGAAAACTTACTTTTATAGTCGAATTGAATATCCTAGCCATAGAATAACCAACGACAACTTCATCTAAAAATCTTTCTCCAACAGTTGCAACGATGGTTACTTCCATTCCATCCAAAGATGGAGCAATATTAAGTAATTCTCCCATTGGATATTGAAAATAATATGTTCCATTAAAAAATCTCATTACAGGTACTTTCTCTTCATAAGCATTTGGTTGTCTAAACCACGAAGGATAATATTCATTAAAATTAAAATATCTTTCTACAGGCTCAATGAACGTTGTTGAACTTTCAGTTCTACTTATAGGTTTAAAAGATGCTTTAAGAGTTAAATTTCCTTTTACGGGTGCCCCAGAGGTATAATTTGCTTGAACAATACCATGAATGTAAGGATCATTTTCGAAAAAAAATGCTGGCATTGTGACATTAACTTCAAAACGTGTTTGATAATACTCTTCTACGAAAAATGTTTTCTCTTCTACTTGTCCTTGAGCTATAACTTGTATAATCCACTCTCCAAAAACTGGCTGATCTGACAACTGATACGATAAAGAGACAGTCCCTAAATTACTTTGTCTGCTTAACCAACGTCTCATAATTCGTCTGTATGGATCTAGCATATAAACATCAATAGGGCTATTAAAAGCTTTCAATTCAGTGTCTATGGGCACAGCTCTAAATCGTACCGTCTCTCCTTGCATATATACTGGCTTATCTAACTGAATAAAAATTGTCATAGATCTTTGCGAAAATATAAGTTTGGTTTCATTTAAAAATGCTTGACCTCCTGTCAAACTATTGTAAAATCCTTCTATACGTAAGTTATAATCCCCTTGTACAGATGTAGGTGGCATACGCATTAACAATGTTTCTGGTATGCCTTCCTTAACTACCTGATGATCAGTTGCAATTTCCACTCCATTGCGTTGTATAGAAGAACGTACAACCATTGGTAATGTACTATGTAAAACACTTACAGGTACTCGATAAATCTGACCTGGACGTACCATACGCGATGCTACCACAAAATATGTACTAAAATATGAAAACGATATAAGCATATTAACATAATAATAATAATAATAATATTATATGATACTCATAATACTTAAGAATACTCACGCTTCTTTTATTATCATATTTTCATTTTTGTTTCCACTAAACCATGGTGATCGAGTTGTTTCTGTAGATTCTTGACATTCTCCACCGAGCACAGTTAACAATAAAAGAAAATACCACATATTTCTAAAATAAATAAATAATATAAATAAACATAGAAATCTCTCTCCCTTTAATAGTTCTTATGGCAGTATACTATTCTATAAAAATAATTAACGTTTATAATCATATAACCTTTGAAAAGTAATTCATGAAATGTTTATAATTTAATTTATATCACGAGCGTGATAAAAACCACAGAAATACCGCACTAAGTATATAATAGCATTGATAAAATTATTATAACAAAATAACAGCAAAACTTAACCATTCATTAAATAAAGCAAGAGTAGGATAGTTTATGGTCAACGCCCAAAATGCTTACTAATACAATTAATATCTTATATACAGATGTCGCTTTAATATCGTTAGTTAGCGGACACGCCAATGTCGATAAAGTAGAAAAACTACTTATAATCAAGAAAGATTATAAGTAGAAAGAAAGCGGTGATAGGCTGAACATTTCGCGCTACTATAACAGCTCCTAAGCTACGTTGCGACAAAAATACAAACTAATATTGCAGTGCCGTCTCATGCTCTTATGTTTTAATTAATTGTAAAAATTATTTGTATATATATTTCACCAAATAGAAAAATTAAAAAACAACATTAAAGAAAAAGAATTAAAATAATAATACAAAAATAATGTAAAAGGCATCAAAGTAATTTAATTATCATAAATATACTAGTGATCAAATTAATGCGCGCCACAAGTGAAAGGCACCCCTCGTACAGACTCTTATAATACGGTCATGGGCATCTGTAGTAAACTAAAATTCGAAATCGGTTCGTTAGAAGTGTGAAGAACACGAGATAAGTTAGGTGTGTTTTACGTGATACAGAAAAATCTTAATTCCAAAGAAGATATAAATTAAAATAATATACTTAAGAATCATCTGTTCAAATACAAGAGTACAAGTAAGTAAAATAATCTAAATAAACGGTGAAATATAATTTGTTGAGAACGCTTTTCCTTGAATAAACTTGCAGCTCTGGAAACGAAAGTTTTATAGAATAAGCATGAGAGTAAAATAGATAGAGAAAATACTTTCCAAAATATCCGAGAGAAACTGAATCAAGTGTGTGCGTACTCGACAAATTATAAAACATTTTATATAAATAATACTCGTGAAGAATAATAGTTTATTGTGAAAATGAAAAAAAATAAACATCTCATAGATATTAGAAAATATTATTTATAAATATATTGTTAATTGTTTATAGATATACACACAAAATGCAGCGACCATTCAGAATAAGAAAAGAAATTGCCTTTTTAATGAATCAACCACCAGAAGGAATATTTTGTTTTAGAAAAGAAGGTACAGATGATGGCATAATAGTTACAATTGTTGGTCCTCCTGGATGTTCTTATGAAGCGGATGTTCTTGAGTTAGATCTCGATTTGCCACCACGATATCCGTTTCATCCACCACATATACAATTTCGGACGCCAGTTTATCACCCAAATATTGATAACAATGGTCGAATTTGTTTAGATTTATTAAAAATGCCACCTACAGGTGCTTGGAAACCAACTTTAAAATTAGCTGATGTTTTAGTTGCTATTAAATTATTACTTATACATCCAAATGTCGATGATCCGCTTATGCCGGAAATTGCAGATGAATATATTAATAATAGACTTTCTTTTGAGATTAAAGCTCGTAGGTTACACGATTGCAAAAGAAAGAGAAGTCTTGCTCCTAGTTTATTCTAATCAAATTTAAAAAAAAAGTATCATAAAAATGTTATTTATGTATTTAATAGTGATGTGAAATTATGCATACTTCTTTTTATATATGACTACTTCAAATATTGACTTTAAAAATGTTTTTTTACAATATATTTTCTTAATATAAAAGTATGTACTACAATTCTTACAAAATTCCTATGTTGTATATGCACTTTTTTCTACCCTTGTATATGCATTACTTTTATTAAAAAACATTTTCACATTTTCTATTAATTATTTATATATAATTTGTTAAATAAAAATACATTCAAGATATAATAAGCCATTTTTTTCTTTTTAAATATAATTTACACCTTATAAAGTATATTGAATGAACAAAATTAGGCACAAAACAAACAATACAACCAATACGGAAAAATGAAAAACACAACTTCTTTTTATTATTCAAGTATCACATCGAAGCAATTAATGTTAACGATTATTAATGAAGATTTATATCATAAATTGAATAATTTCTTATTCCCTTGATCTAAATGAAGATTTTCTTATTAATATATTATTAAATATAAAAAGATTATTAAATAATTTATTTAATGATTATATCATAAAAATTTAAAGATATTTATAAAAAATAATAAAAGTCATTATACACTAATGATTTTCTATGAAGAGTTATATTACTTTTGGACAGATAATCATTTACCAAAAGTTATAAACTTTTAACATAATTATATATAATGTTTATAATATAAAAGAGATCACAATTTTATTTTTCTTAAATATAAGTAAAGATTGGCATACATTCAAAATAATAATGAAATAAATCGTTAATCTAAATTACCATGCTACTAATTATAAATAGCTTGTAATAGAAATGTAAATAGATAAAATTAAATGAATATTATTATACCCTTCAAATATATAAATGAAAATATTTATACTTCAATAATAAACTTGCTTCCAATTAGAAAATACATAAAATCTCATACGATAACATTAAGCATTGTATACAAGAGAAATACAAAGCTGAAACTATTTTTAGAAAGCTAACACATATGAAAGATATGCTTATAAGAAATATTTAAAACATATTCGTGAAACATTTCTATCACTCATATTAAGTATTTGCAATAACTTGATAGACAAATTCGTCGTTTTTAATGTATAAACAATAGGTAAATATTTTGTAAATTATAATTTTTATTCATTAATAAGAACGTTTATTGCATGCCTTAAGCGCGATACGCGAAGGCTATGCTTTACTAGGGCCCAAAAATCAAATTTTATTTATTTATTTTTTTTTTCAGTTCTTGTCTCAACAACCAAAAGAAAGTCACTAAATAAATTTAAAAAATTCATAAAAATTATATCAATTAATTCTTTAATTTTGTATTTTCTCAAATTAAAAATGGAAGAACTAGACGACGACATGAAACATTTGTTATTGTATTATTTCCGAAAGGGCAAAAACGCATGGCAAGCTCATCTTAAGTTACGTAAACTATATGGGTATGATGCCTTTACTGAAAGACAGTGTATACATTGGTTTGCCAGATTTCGTTTTGGCGATTTTACATTAGAAGATATCCCACGATCTGCACGTCCAGTAGAACATACGATCGATCTTAAGACCCTTGTCAACTACAATCCACTTATCACAATACGTGAAATTTCAGAGAAGCTCAATGTATCGCAAAGATTAATTAGACAAAAATTAAAAAAGCTGGGCTACGTCAAGAAACTCAATGAATGGACCTTAGAAGAGAATCTTAATTCCAAAGAAGATACAGATTGAAATAATATACTTAAGAATCATCTGTTCAAATACAAGAGTACAAGTAAGTAAAATAATCTAAATAAACGGTGAAATATAATTTGTTGAGAACGCTTTTCCTTGAATAAACTTGCAGCTCTGGAAACGAAAGTTTTATAGAATAAGCATGAGAGTAAAATATATAGAGAAAATACTTTCCAAAATATCCGAGAGAAACTGAATCAAGTGTGTGCGTACTCGACAAATTATAAAACATTTTATATAAATAATACTCGTGAAGAATAATAGTTTATTGTGAAAATGAAAAAAAATAAACATCTCATAGATATTAGAAAATATTATTTATAAATATATTGTTAATTGTTTATAGATATACACACAAAATGCAGCGACCATTCAGAATAAGAAAAGAAATTGCCTTTTTAATGAATCAACCACCAGAAGGAATATTTTGTTTTAGAAAAGAAGGTACAGATGATGGCATAATAGTTACAATTGTTGGTCCTCCTGGATGTTCTTATGAAGTGGATGTTCTTGAGTTAGATCTCGATTTGCCACCACGATATCCGTTTCATCCACCACATATACAATTTCGGACGCCAGTTTATCACCCAAATATTGATAACAATGGTCGCATTTATTTAGATTTATTAAAAATGCTACCTACAGGTGCTTGGAAACAAACTTTAAAATTAGCTGTGATATTTTAGTTATTAAATTACATAAAATTATTACTATTATTTAATTATTAAATTATTACTATTAAATTATTACTTATACATACAAATGTCGATGATGCGCTTATGCCAGAAATTGCAAATGATATTTTAATAATAGACTTTCGTTTGAGATTAAAGCTCGTAGGTTACATGATTGCAAAAGAAAGAGAAGTCTTACTCCTAGTATAATCTAATCAAATTAAAAAAACAAGTATCATAAAAATTTTATTTATGTATTTAATAGTGATGTGAAATTGTGCATACTTCTTTTTATATATGACTACTTCAAATATTGATTTTAAAAATGTTTTTATACAATATAATTTCTTGATATAAAAGTACGTATTACAATTCTTACAAAATTCCTATGTTGTACATGCACTTTTTTCAACTCTTGTATACGCATTACTTTTATTAAAAAACATTTTCACATTTTCTATTAATTAATTTGTTAAATAAAAATACATTCAAGATACAAAATAAGCTTTCTTTTCTTTTTAAATATAATTTACACACCTTATGAAGTATATTGAATGAACAATTAGGCACACAACAAAGGCAGTTGAAAATATCTTATCATCTATTATTACATATAAATTTATAATAAGCAACAATAATATATACAACCAATACGAAAAAATGGATAACATAAATTCTTGTTATTTTACAAGTATCACATCGAAGCAATTAATGTTAACTGTTATTAATGAACATTTATATCATAAATTAAATAATTTTTTATTCCCTTGATCCAAATGAATATTCTCTTGCTTGGAATTGTCACGAATTTATAATGAATTCATAACATAGATAGAATATAAGCTTGAAGTAAGCAAAGATTATTAAATAATTGATTTAATGATTTGTAATATCATAAAAATGTAAAGATATTTATAAAAAATAATAAAAGTCATTATACATTAATGATTATCTAGGAAGATTTGTATTACTTTTGGACAGATAATCATTTACCAAAAGTTATAAACTTTTAACATAATTATATATAATGTTTATAATATAAAAGAGATCACAATTTTATTTTTCTTAAATATAAGTAAAGATTGGCATACATTCAAAATAATAATGAAATAAATCGTTAATCTAAATTACCATGCTACTAATTATAAATAGCTTGTAATAGAAATGTAAATAGATAAAATTAAATGAATATTATTATACCCTTCACATATATAAATGAAAATATTTATACTTCAATAATAAACCTGCTTTCAATTAGAAAATACATAAAATCTCATACGATAACATTAAGCATTGTATACAAGAGAAATACAAAGCTCAAACTATTTTTAAAAAAAAAGCTAACACATATGAAAGATATGTTTATAAGAAATATTTAAAACATATTCGTGAAACATTTCTATCACTCATATTAAGTATTTGCAATAACTTGATAGACAAGTAAATTTAATATAATCATGCTTAAAATTGATGGCAACTTATGTTTATTGCTATTACTGCATGACCATGTAAATTTCATCTTGTGAAGAATGTTGTACTTCAAGATGATAAGAATTGATGACTTTTGGTCTAGGTGACATTGGAACGTATTCAGAACTATCGATTATTGCTTGCTGTGGATGCATTATTTTATATTCAGAAAGTGGTGTGATGTCATTTGGAGTAACAGATCTAGTATCTCCTTCAGAATCTAAACCATCTTCGCTAATACTACAAAAAATTAATATACAAAATTAAATTGATGTAATGAAAGTATTCTAGAAATAAAATACCGTTTAATAAAACGAACCTGCCATTCCTAGTAGATGCAGATCCACACCGCTGTCGAGGTGGTAGCGGTGGTGGTTGCAGTTGAAGACCATGAGAATTAAAAATAAGATCTTCTGGATCTTCATAAAAATTAGAAGTTACTGATACAATTCTAGAACAATTAGTATTGTCAATAATTTCTTCATAAACTCCGGAAGCCACAGAAACATTGGAAACTCTTCTATTTGATGAAGTATCATCTAAATCTTTAATACTAGATACAATATCAGGAATACTAGATGGTTTTTGTTGATAAATATTATCAAAAACTCTGGTGAGAATAGGTTTCTTCCCATTCACAACTTTATCAAGGCTATGACTGTTTGTCATATCATTTAATGATTTAACATCATTTCCTGAACGAGAAGATAAAAGTAATCCTAATCCTGCATTAATAAGACTAAATGCAATTTTGCTCTTTATTGCTGGAAAAGTTGTTGTACTTTCTTCACAATGTCCTAATATTCTAAGATCACCTTCGCTTAAACTTAAAGGCCTCTGATCGATATGTTTGTGCCTTGGACCACGGCCCTGAGTCACTAAGTCTTGTAACAATTTACTAGCCTTTAAACAAAATACATAAAGTTCCCCGACTCCAGCACGGAACTCTTTAGTAGTATGAATTACACATATACGTTTAACATCTTCTGGACGACCCACTGTAGTTAAATGAAATTGTTTCATTTCTTTCCATTCTAGATGCAGTATTATTTCACCAGAATGAATATCTTTGATAAATACTCCTATTTGACTGGCTACTAAATCTCCGTATAAACCTATAGAAAATTAGAAACTTTTTTGAATACATTATACGTAAATGTGAATAATACCAAATTAAAATTAAAATAAAATAAATAATTCAATAAGAATAATGATTAAAATTACCAGTTAAACCAGCCAATCTGGAATGTGCGTTATCTATAATAGAAATATTATAGGACCGGTCCATGAATCTATGTCTTCTTGGTTTTAATAATTGACGAATATTTGACATCCAACGTTGTGTCTCTGTTTCAGAGCAACCCGATAGATACAATAATGGTTTTCTTTCTTTATTTAAGAATATGCCAAACGCAAACTGTTTAGATTTAGATTGAGTACGATATACAATAGCATCGTAAGGTACTATAATAGAATTGTCCTTTTCATTTTGAGAAATCCCACCACTGCTTATACCATAGTCCAATTGTATTTCTAAACCTGGTCCTAATTTTTTTACCATACACCAATGTCTTTTCCAAACTTTCCATGGCGCTAAAGATCTTTTTCTCACTTTTTGTGTTAAGCATCTTGTTCCTGACAACTTAGCATCCAAAAAGCCACAATATATTTCTGTATCTTCTGCCATATATTATAAATAATAATGTTCCCTAATAATGTATACAAAATAAAATTAACTTAATAATATTGTTATTAAAGAAAATTATTAAAAATAAATAGCAACAGTTATTCCAAATATTACAACAGTATAAATGAATGCACTTGAAACGATTAAAATAAAATAAGACATTTTTAATAATAAATTTGTATACACAAATAAACAGATATATAGAAAGAAAGACAGAAAAAAGAGAAAGAGAGAAAAAGAAATGAAATAACCTTTCACAAATCATTTAGTAACTTTTCACCTCAAATCTCCTTAATCTTTAAATGATCAAAATGAAAATAAATCATCGTTGCAAATTGAAGAAATATAAAAACGGTGTTCGTTAAATCCCTTCGATATATGACAATATATAATCACTTTAAACTAGAGATGCCGATTTTAAATCGATATCTCGAAGCTCGATCTTTCGCGTCAAAAATTTCGATATCTTAGAATTAATTATAAAAATTATATAATTTGTTTTTGCAAGTATATAGATACAGTAAAGATCAATTTTTTATTTAGAAAAAAAAAGCAAATTTTTATATCGATAATATAATTGTAAAATAAAAACTTAGAAAATTTCAGAACATAATCGTACTTTTTTTCTTGTTATGAATTATGATGTTGGCTTCCCTGATGTGAGAAATCGTTGCCTAGTCGATATGTTGGACTTCCTGCGATGAAAAATTGGTTGGTTTGTTTGTATATTCAACATTACATTATATTCAGCGTTGCCAAGAGAAATCCCTCTCATGTAAAATAACATAATCCCCACTGCCACTCTACACGTCACCTGCGTCACGTGACAAGGATTATGTCCTGTGATACGCCGACACACCTTAAACCTAACCTAATCATAAACCTTGCATCCTACTTTCTCCCACTATCATTCGATTTAATCTCTTTTCTTCTTTTGATATGGTAACACTTATTATACCATATTATATCATTACCCAGAATTTAAATTCAAAAAATTCAAAACCAGCTTATAGTATTTTGTAATTTAACGATAATTTAACATTAGTTTAAAGAAAAATGTTATAAATTTGAAATGTTATAAATATTAAATTAATTGCAATATAAATCATTCTCAATTGTGAATCGATCTTGATGGGATGAATTTTATCAATTTACATATATTAGGAATATAAAGATGATGCATTATGTTTTTATTCATTTAATCGACAATATAAACATTCTTTGTCATTGGCATTAATATTAATAAAGGAAAGATGCGAATTATGTATTCCTTATTAGATATGGAATAAATTGAAGGTATAGTAACGTCAATGACGTTATCGGTGAAACAGTCATCATTATTAAACATGTAATCTGTTTAATCTGTTACTCCTGGCAACGAGTCGGACAACGGACAACAAAAATATTCAGTTTAATGTTCTATTTTATTAATAGGCAAGTATTTCTTATCAGAATTAATATTTTTATCTTACACTGTCATCAATCTATTATTCATATTTGCAATTTCATAAAAATAACTTTTTCTTTATTTATAAATTAATAATGTTTAAATTTGAAAAAAAAACTGAAATTAATTATCTGTAATAATTGGAATTATTGTTGGTATTTTAACTCTCTCTCTCTCTCTCTGTGGATTGTTTATAAATAAAATAAATATAATATCTGTTTACGTGACTTTGAAAGAAAACGTTGACTTTTGAAGAAAAACAAAATAATATCGTTACTCTTCTTTCACTCTGTAATTATATGCACGCCACGCAAGTATTTGTGACTGGCAAAAGTATAATTTATTCGGAATAGTTTGCGTGTCCTCACTGTCACCGACATCTCCATAATGACGTTATACTAATAGCCCTTAAAGTTCCCTGATATAATGATCGTAAAATTGCTAATAAATAAACCTATTAAAGTTCTCTGTCCTGTACTTTCTGTTGAATAGGATTAAGTTATCCTTGCTCGTAGCTTCGTACAGGACTGTATTCCTTAAGAAATCCTTCATAAATAATCATTATAGTTTAGACAACTGTTATTGAATAAAAAAAAATAATTATAATAAAATCTAGAAATTGTTACATCTCTTGCATAACTATTTTCATATCTTTTTTAAAAATGTTACGCCGTAAAAGGGTATAAATTTACATTGACTATTATCTTTCTATTATTTCCTTAATTTTAATTAATAGTGTTATGTTATTCATTTTACAGGGTGCCGGAAAGGGTATTAAAAAAATGGCTAAAAAAACAATACCTACTGCACTTCAGACTGATGTTACTAATGACGATGAATGGGCTCAAATCTTAACTAAAAAGGGCTTGTTAGGAAAGTATTATTGCTTGAATAAAAAAAAAACATACTGTACTATTGTTATTACTTCATTAAATCTTCTTTTTTCTTTTACAGTGGTTGATATTTATGCTACATGGAGCGGACCGTGTACGGGTATGGTGAGCACTTTAAAAAAAATTAAAATGGAAATTGGCGGGGACGCGTTAAGTTATGCTACGGTAATTTCATCTATTTTTATTATCAACTAAGTTTTTAATAATGATTGAAACAGTAATGAACAATTTTACAGGCAAGGTGCGATAATATAACTGATCTTCAGCGTTTTAAAGAAAAAAGCGAACCTATTTGGATGTTCATTCGTGTAAATAAATGCGTCTACTTAATTTCGTTAAAGAAAATGAAATAATAAATATTTATTTTGATATTCACAGGATGGTATGATGATTAATCTAATGTTCGGCGCGCATTGTCCACAATTGATCAAAATGTTAACCACGGAATTTCAAAAAATTCAAAATGGAGATGAACCGGAGTAAGTTTGTATTACGTTTTTTATATTAATATCTTATTTTTATTTATCTTTAAATTACAGATTCTGTATATCTGTAAACGAATGTAGTCCAGAAGAAAATACACGAATGCGCGTAGCCGAAGAAGCTCGAATAACTAAGGAAGCAGAAAAGAAAGCTCAAAAAGGTATTTGCAGAAGCATTGGTATCGTTATTGAAATTAAATTAATTTTTTATTATTAATATTTATTTACGCCTATAATGAATCTTTTATAGAAGCAGAAACTAAAGCAAAATACGAAGCAGAAATGAATCATTTAACTAATTCGTTAATTGATGAAACTTGTCTCTTATTGTATCCATGGATATTTAAAGACGAAGAAGGCCATAAAAGAGATAAAAAATGTTGCCCACCGTACGTGGAATTAGTTGAAGAAATCTTACCAGGAAATTATATTATTGAACAGGAAATACGAAAGCGATTGAACGAAGATATTCTTGATAAAATGTTTCACGAGGTTCTTTTATTGAACTTATTTTCTTTTCAACTTTGATATTTGTTTTGTGTGTCACAAATCACAATTAAATAATTTCTTCTTTTTAGTCTGATTATGTACTCACGGATCGTGCAAGACAATTGATTTTAGACGGTAAATGTATGCTTATGCGTTTAAGAAAAAATGAATCTACAAATGAAATGGACATTCATCAGCATTTGATTACTTTACTGTTTGGAGAACCAGTGTTACCTTCAGCATATCAGTGCTTCACGGACGAGATGTAATACATAAATCATTCTTAATAAGGAACAACTATATTTTAACTCTTTCTTGCCGTAATGGTTATTTATCTCGAATTTCGACAGAAAAAAGTAAATTTTACAAGTAATATTGAATGTTTATGATAAAAAGATTATTTGTTTAATAGCTATTGTGGTCGACATCGACCAGCTGTAATATCAGCGGAAATGGAAAATGATCCATTTCCTATTGTCTGGACTCCACCTAATGCTAGAAACAAGGCAACTGTATTTCGTTTGATTTTTAGTAAATATACAGATACTACATATCCAGTAAGTAAGTATACAATTTCAAATAATTTAATATCAAAGAAATTAATTTAACCATTACGGAAAATTTTATAGTATGAAGATAAGACAAAAAACGAACCAATAATTATTTTCAAATACGACAGTACGAGGAAGAACGAGTTGAAAATGGTTTTGGAAATGTACAACGATGAAGTCGTAGATTTTGGAGTTTTTGAGTGTGATAAACTTTCAAATATTAAGTTGATAGCAAAATCAATTGAAGATTTCGAGTCTAATACTGAAGAAAAAACAGGGTATATTTTCAAAGATTAAACATTATATACTAAAAACTATATAAAAAAAAATATGAAAACTAAAAGATTTCATATTTTTCTGTACAGTTATGAAGTATTTATATGTACTGTAAAAAAGGTAGGACGCGAAGCCTTTTTAGCATTTGCTGGCATTGGTCCATTTTATGTTAGTGATAATCATGAAAGTGCAAACGAAGAATCGAAATTATATTTTCCAAGTGTTAGTGCATTGGAAGAAATACAGTCTGATGATGAAGATAAAGTAGAAGAAGTAATAGATGATGCAGTGACAATAGAAAATATTAATTAAATTATTGTGAAAAGGGAAAAGATAAAAAAAATATGAAAACGTGTAAAACCAGCATTTATTTCTTATAACCACAACTACGCCTACGGCCTCTGGCTCTTTCAAATTTTCTACCCTTTGAACGTACTAAGGGTTTTGTATGCGAGTGTGGAACACCTGGTGCCAATCCAAAGTGTTTCACAGCTTCGCGTGCATTACGTCTACCTTGCATCAAAACTGTTTTTTTCCCAAGAGGGGCACGAAGAGCTAACTGATCAAAAGTAATTATTTCGCCACCAGCTTTCAAGATGCGGCCTCTAGCTTTTTCAGTAATACGTAGTGCGCAAACCTAAGATACACACACACACAAAGTAAATATATATTATTAATTAAATTCTAGATAAATAAGCTATATATATATATATATGTGTAAATTTCGATGGCTATATGTATTGTACAAATCTTACTGTTAATTTCGGAATTTCAAAAATTCTAGCATCATCTGTAACAGTTCCAACAATGACTGCAATACAATTTTCATGTCCAGGCTTCTTCATAAATCTAACAACACGTGCTAATGAAATTGGAGGACGATGAATCTTACTCATAAACAGTCGTTTCAGAATTATTTGATTGAATTTTGAGTTTGTTCTACGTGCCAAGAATCGGTAGAGCTGGAATACAAAAATTATTTTTATTTATACACTATATTATGACGTACTATGTATGCATGTGTCAACTAATATAATTGCCTTTTCTTTTAAACGAAAAGACAGAATAGGAAAGCTGACTAATTTCTATAGCGAATTTACAAAATTGAATTAGTCTATATTTGCTAAGACTAACACAGAGTGCTATTCGCAATAACCTTACGGATAACATAACCTTACTTCTGAAAAAGTAGTGTAAAGGTTTTACAAAAAATATAAAACTCCGGTTAGAGCCTTAACACAAGAAATTGGTGAAACTCTTCTCGACAAAAACCAATAAAAAGAATGACTTACTTTTACAAGAAGCCGTAAATAAACATCTTGCGATTTCGGTTCTGTTCGTCGAACCTTTCTATCGTGTTTGTGGTTAATATCGATACCCTGGAATAAGAATAGTTATCGTTTAATTAAGTTTTCTTATTCTGCATCTGCAGAAGAATTATATTTTGTTTCGATTTTTGCACAAATGAGACATTTTGTTTGATTTTTTTAAGGATAGAAAATTTTCACATTATCTCACCATTTTAACAATCCGGAAAAGAAAGCATGCTCAGACGTATCTTGAACTAAAATGAAACAACGTACGATATAGAGGGCGCTTAAGACGAACTTTTAAAATTATGATTTACTTGTAAACTTTAATAATATAAATTTTATTTTTTGGATAACTTAATCGTATGTTAAGAAGTACAATTTACAATATTTAAAAATTTTATGAATCAAATTAATTGAAAGGACTGAATTTACAATCGTAAATAAAATAGTTCAGTTGCGCACTCTATAGTATATTTTATACACTATTGATTTATATGTATGTGTTACCATTAATCTGTATAATTCGGTCAATTCATGAAATAACTAGACTTATTTAAGAAAGTATTTAAAAAGAATTCTATTATATACTTCAATTAGTTGTTTTGGGAAATAATTAAGTAAAATATGATTTCACGGAAGACGAGTATTTAAAGTATGAAATTATTGTATTAATTATGTAATACATTTATCTGTAACTTCACATTATAATTACTAAATGATGAAATATTTAAAAAATAAAGTAAACATCAATTTATTTGTCGATTTATACCACATGCGTATCAAACGCTTCGAGATTTCTTTGATGTGTTTCTTTTATTATACTTCTTAAATGTGCTACTAATTATGATAGTGTACTAAGTAAAATAATTTAAAAAATGAATTTTATGATTTATTGTATATTACAATTATTTAAATTAGAATGTGTAACGGCATTAGCCATCATCACACCTTTGACACAACTTCGATGAATTACTGAAAAAAATTAGATTATAAAGCAATCTAGTTTGGAGTTAAAATTCAATTGTTCCAATTTTTGAAGATTATTTTAAACTCAATAGAGAATCCAAGTCTACAAGTCAACATTTATATGAATGTTTACTTATTATAAAATCTTGCGCCCACATAACTGATGACACATTTAAAGTTTACTTCTTATAGCCGCAACTACGCCTACGGCCTCTGGCTCTTTCAAATTTTCTACCCTTTGAACGTACTAAGGGTTTTGTATGCGAGTGTGGAACACCTGGTGCCAATCCAAAGTGTTTCACAGCTTCGCGTGCATTACGTCTACCTTGCATCAAAACTGTTTTTTTCCCAAGAGGGGCACGAAGAGCTAACTGATCAAAAGTAATTATTTCACCACCAGCTTTCAAGATGCGGCCTCTAGCTTTTTCAGTAATACGTAGTGCGCAAACCTAAGATACACACACACACAAAGTAAATATATATTATTAATTAAATTCTAGATAAATAAGCTATATATATATATATATGTGTAAATTTCGATGGCTATATGTATTGTACAAATCTTACTGTTAATTTCGGAATTTCAAAAATTCTAGCATCATCTGTAACAGTTCCAACAATGACTGCAATACAATTTTCATGTCCAGGCTTCTTCATAAATCTAACAACACGTGCTAATGAAATTGGAGGACGATGAATCTTACTCATAAACAGACGTTTCAGAATGATTTGATTGAATTTTGAATTTGTTCTACGTGCCAAGAATCGGTAGAGCTGGAATACAAAAATTATTTTCATTTATACACTATATTATGACGTACTATGTATGCATGTGTCAACTAATATAATTGCCTTTTCTTTTAAACGAAAAGACAGAATAGGAAAGCTGACTAATTTCTATAGCGAATTTACAAAATTGAATTAGTCTATATTTGCTAAGACTAACACAGAGTGCTATTCGCAATAACCTTACGGATAACATAACCTTACTTCTGAAAAAGTAGTGTTAAGGTTTTACAAAAAATATAAAACTCCGGTTAGAGCCTTAACACAAGAAATTGGTGAAACTCTTCTCGACAAAAACTAATAAAAAGAATGACTTACTTTAAAGAAAAAAGCGAACCTATTTGGATGTTCATTCGTGTAAATAAATGCGTCTACTTAATTTCGTTAAAGAAAATGAAATAATAAATATTTATTTTGATATTCACAGGATGGTATGATGATTAATCTAATGTTCGGCGCGCATTGTCCACAATTGATCAAAATGTTAACCACGGAATTTCAAAAAATTCAAAATGGAGATGAACCGGAGTAAGTTTGTATTACGTTTTTTATATTAATATCTTATTTTTATTTATCTTTAAATTACAGATTCTGTATATCTGTAAACGAATGTAGTCCAGAAGAAAATACACGAATGCGCGTAGCCGAAGAAGCTCGAATAACTAAGGAAGCAGAAAAGAAAGCTCAAAAAGGTATTTGCAGAAGCATTGGTATCGTTATTGAAATTAAATTAATTTTTTATTATTAATATTTATTTACGCCTATAATGAATCTTTTATAGAAGCAGAAACTAAAGCAAAATACGAAGCAGAAATGAATCATTTAACTAATTCGTTAATTGATGAAACTTGTCTCTTATTGTATCCATGGATATTTAAAGACGAAGAAGGCCATAAAAGAGATAAAAAATGTTGCCCACCGTACGTGGAATTAGTTGAAGAAATCTTACCAGGAAATTATATTATTGAACAGGAAATACGAAAGCGATTGAACGAAGATATTCTTGATAAAATGTTTCACGAGGTTCTTTTATTGAACTTATTTTCTTTTCAACTTTGATATTTGTTTTGTGTGTCACAAATCACAATTAAATAATTTCTTCTTTTTAGTCTGATTATGTACTCACGGATCGTGCAAGACAATTGATTTTAGACGGTAAATGTATGCTTATGCGTTTAAGAAAAAATGAATCTACAAATGAAATGGACATTCATCAGCATTTGATTACTTTACTGTTTGGAGAACCAGTGTTACCTTCAGCATATCAGTGCTTCACGGACGAGATGTAATACATAAATCATTCTTAATAAGGAACAACTATATTTTAACTCTTTCTTGCCGTAATGGTTATTTATCTCGAATTTCGACAGAAAAAAGTAAATTTTACAAGTAATATTGAATGTTTATGATAAAAAGATTATTTGTTTAATAGCTATTGTGGTCGACATCGACCAGCTGTAATATCAGCGGAAATGGAAAATGATCCATTTCCTATTGTCTGGACTCCACCTAATGCTAGAAACAAGGCAACTGTATTTCGTTTGATTTTTAGTAAATATACAGATACTACATATCCAGTAAGTAAGTATACAATTTCAAATAATTTAATATCAAAGAAATTAATTTAACCATTACGGAAAATTTTATAGTATGAAGATAAGACAAAAAACGAACCAATAATTATTTTCAAATACGACAGTACGAGGAAGAACGAGTTGAAAATGGTTTTGGAAATGTACAACGATGAAGTCGTAGATTTTGGAGTTTTTGAGTGTGATAAACTTTCAAATATTAAGTTGATAGCAAAATCAATTGAAGATTTCGAGTCTAATACTGAAGAAAAAACAGGGTATATTTTCAAAGATTAAACATTATATACTAAAAACTATATAAAAAAAATATGAAAACTAAAAGATTTCATATTTTTCTGTACAGTTATGAAGTATTTATATGTACTGTAAAAAAGGTAGGACGCGAAGCCTTTTTAGCATTTGCTGGCATTGGTCCATTTTATGTTAGTGATAATCATGAAAGTGCAAACGAAGAATCGAAATTATATTTTCCAAGTGTTAGTGCATTGGAAGAAATACAGTCTGATGATGAAGATAAAGTAGAAGAAGTAATAGATGATGCAGTGACAATAGAAAATATTAATTAAATTATTGTGAAAAGGGAAAAGATAAAAAAAATATGAAAACGTGTAAAACCAGCATTTATTTCTTATAACCACAACTACGCCTACGGCCTCTGGCTCTTTCAAATTTTCTACCCTTTGAACGTACTAAGGGTTTTGTATGCGAGTGTGGAACACCTGGTGCCAATCCAAAGTGTTTCACAGCTTCGCGTGCATTACGTCTACCTTGCATCAAAACTGTTTTTTTCCCAAGAGGGGCACGAAGAGCTAACTGATCAAAAGTAATTATTTCGCCACCAGCTTTCAAGATGCGGCCTCTAGCTTTTTCAGTAATACGTAGTGCGCAAACCTAAGATACACACACACACAAAGTAAATATATATTATTAATTAAATTCTAGATAAATAAGCTATATATATATATATATGTGTAAATTTCGATGGCTATATGTATTGTACAAATCTTACTGTTAATTTCGGAATTTCAAAAATTCTAGCATCATCTGTAACAGTTCCAACAATGACTGCAATACAATTTTCATGTCCAGGCTTCTTCATAAATCTAACAACACGTGCTAATGAAATTGGAGGACGATGAATCTTACTCATAAACAGTCGTTTCAGAATTATTTGATTGAATTTTGAGTTTGTTCTACGTGCCAAGAATCGGTAGAGCTGGAATACAAAAATTATTTTTATTTATACACTATATTATGACGTACTATGTATGCATGTGTCAACTAATATAATTGCCTTTTCTTTTAAACGAAAAGACAGAATAGGAAAGCTGACTAATTTCTATAGCGAATTTACAAAATTGAATTAGTCTATATTTGCTAAGACTAACACAGAGTGCTATTCGCAATAACCTTACGGATAACATAACCTTACTTCTGAAAAAGTAGTGTAAAGGTTTTACAAAAAATATAAAACTCCGGTTAGAGCCTTAACACAAGAAATTGGTGAAACTCTTCTCGACAAAAACCAATAAAAAGAATGACTTACTTTTACAAGAAGCCGTAAATAAACATCTTGCGATTTCGGTTCTGTTCGTCGAACCTTTCTATCGTGTTTGTGGTTAATATCGATACCCTGGAATAAGAATAGTTATCGTTTAATTAAGTTTTCTTATTCTGCATCTGCAGAAGAATTATATTTTGTTTCGATTTTTGCACAAATGAGACATTTTGTTTGATTTTTTTAAGGATAGAAAATTTTCACATTATCTCACCATTTTAACAATCCGGAAAAGAAAGCATGCTCAGACGTATCTTGAACTAAAATGAAACAACGTACGATATAGAGGGCGCTTAAGACGAACTTTTAAAATTATGATTTACTTGTAAACTTTAATAATATAAATTTTATTTTTTGGATAACTTAATCGTATGTTAAGAAGTACAATTTACAATATTTAAAAATTTTATGAATCAAATTAATTGAAAGGACTGAATTTACAATCGTAAATAAAATAGTTCAGTTGCGCACTCTATAGTATATTTTATACACTATTGATTTATATGTATGTGTTACCATTAATCTGTATAATTCGGTCAATTCATGAAATAACTAGACTTATTTAAGAAAGTATTTAAAAAGAATTCTATTATATACTTCAATTAGTTGTTTTGGGAAATAATTAAGTAAAATATGATTTCACGGAAGACGAGTATTTAAAGTATGAAATTATTGTATTAATTATGTAATACATTTATCTGTAACTTCACATTATAATTACTAAATGATGAAATATTTAAAAAATAAAGTAAACATCAATTTATTTGTCGATTTATACCACATGCGTATCAAACGCTTCGAGATTTCTTTGATGTGTTTCTTTTATTATACTTCTTAAATGTGCTACTAATTATGATAGTGTACTAAGTAAAATAATTTAAAAAATGAATTTTATGATTTATTGTATATTACAATTATTTAAATTAGAATGTGTAACGGCATTAGCCATCATCACACCTTTGACACAACTTCGATGAATTACTGAAAAAAATTAGATTATAAAGCAATCTAGTTTGGAGTTAAAATTCAATTGTTCCAATTTTTGAAGATTATTTTAAACTCAATAGAGAATCCAAGTCTACAAGTCAACATTTATATGAATGTTTACTTATTATAAAATCTTGCGCCCACATAACTGATGACACATTTAAAGTTTACTTCTTATAGCCGCAACTACGCCTACGGCCTCTGGCTCTTTCAAATTTTCTACCCTTTGAACGTACTAAGGGTTTTGTATGCGAGTGTGGAACACCTGGTGCCAATCCAAAGTGTTTCACAGCTTCGCATGCATTACGTCTACCTTGCATCAAAACTGTTTTTTTCCCAAGAGGGGCACGAAGAGCTAACTGATCAAAAGTAATTATTTCACCACCAGCTTTCAAGATGCGGCCTCTAGCTTTTTCAGTAATACGTAGTGCGCAAACCTAAGATACACACACACACAAAGTAAATATATATTATTAATTAAATTCTAGATAAATAAGCTATATATATATATATATATGTGTAAATTTCGATGGCTATATGTATTGTACAAATCTTACTGTTAATTTCGGAATTTCAAAAATTCTAGCATCATCTGTAACAGTTCCAACAATGACTGCAATACAATTTTCATGTCCAGGCTTCTTCATAAATCTAACAACACGTGCTAATGAAATTGGAGGACGATGAATCTTACTCATAAACAGACGTTTCAGAATGATTTGATTGAATTTTGAATTTGTTCTACGTGCCAAGAATCGGTAGAGCTGGAATACAAAAATTATTTTCATTTATACACTATATTATGACGTACTATGTATGCATGTGTCAACTAATATAATTGCCTTTTCTTTTAAACGAAAAGACAGAATAGGAAAGCTGACTAATTTCTATAGCGAATTTACAAAATTGAATTAGTCTATATTTGCTAAGACTAACACAGAGTGCTATTCGCAATAACCTTACGGATAACATAACCTTACTTCTAAAAAAGTAGTGTTAAGGTTTTACAAAAAATATAAAACTCCGGTTAGAGCCTTAACACAAGAAATTGGTGAAACTCTTCTCGACAAAAACTAATAAAAAGAATGACTTACTTTAAAGAAAAAAGCGAACCTATTTGGATGTTCATTCGTGTAAATAAATGCGTCTACTTAATTTCGTTAAAGAAAATGAAATAATAAATATTTATTTGATATTCACAGGATGGTATGATGATTAATCTAATGTTCGGCGCGCATTGTCCACAATTGATCAAAATGTTAACCACGGAATTTCAAAAAATTCAAAATGGAGATGAACCGGAGTAAGTTTGTATTACGTTTTTTATATTAATATCTTATTTTTATTTATCTTTAAATTACAGATTCTGTATATCTGTAAACGAATGTAGTCCAGAAGAAAATACACGAATGCGCGTAGCCGAAGAAGCTCGAATAACTAAGGAAGCAGAAAAGAAAGCTCAAAAAGGTATTTGCAGAAGCATTGGTATCGTTATTGAAATTAAATTAATTTTTTATTATTAATATTTATTTACGCCTATAATGAATCTTTTATAGAAGCAGAAACTAAAGCAAAATACGAAGCAGAAATGAATCATTTAACTAATTCGTTAATTGATGAAACTTGTCTCTTATTGTATCCATGGATATTTAAAGACGAAGAAGGCCATAAAAGAGATAAAAAATGTTGCCCACCGTACGTGGAATTAGTTGAAGAAATCTTACCAGGAAATTATATTATTGAACAGGAAATACGAAAGCGATTGAACGAAGATATTCTTGATAAAATGTTTCACGAGGTTCTTTTATTGAACTTATTTTCTTTTCAACTTTGATATTTGTTTTGTGTGTCACAAATCACAATTAAATAATTTCTTCTTTTTAGTCTGATTATGTACTCACGGATCGTGCAAGACAATTGATTTTAGACGGTAAATGTATGCTTATGCGTTTAAGAAAAAATGAATCTACAAATGAAATGGACATTCATCAGCATTTGATTACTTTACTGTTTGGAGAACCAGTGTTACCTTCAGCATATCAGTGCTTCACGGACGAGATGTAATACATAAATCATTCTTAATAAGGAACAACTATATTTTAACTCTTTCTTGCCGTAATGGTTATTTATCTCGAATTTCGACAGAAAAAAGTAAATTTTACAAGTAATATTGAATGTTTATGATAAAAAGATTATTTGTTTAATAGCTATTGTGGTCGACATCGACCAGCTGTAATATCAGCGGAAATGGAAAATGATCCATTTCCTATTGTCTGGACTCCACCTAATGCTAGAAACAAGGCAACTGTATTTCGTTTGATTTTTAGTAAATATACAGATACTACATATCCAGTAAGTAAGTATACAATTTCAAATAATTTAATATCAAAGAAATTAATTTAACCATTACGGAAAATTTTATAGTATGAAGATAAGACAAAAAACGAACCAATAATTATTTTCAAATACGACAGTACGAGGAAGAACGAGTTGAAAATGGTTTTGGAAATGTACAACGATGAAGTCGTAGATTTTGGAGTTTTTGAGTGTGATAAACTTTCAAATATTAAGTTGATAGCAAAATCAATTGAAGATTTCGAGTCTAATACTGAAGAAAAAACAGGGTATATTTTCAAAGATTAAACATTATATACTAAAAACTATATAAAAAAAAATGAAAACTAAAAGATTTCATATTTTTCTGTACAGTTATGAAGTATTTATATGTACTGTAAAAAAGGTAGGACGCGAAGCCTTTTTAGCATTTGCTGGCATTGGTCCATTTTATGTTAGTGATAATCATGAAAGTGCAAACGAAGAATCGAAATTATATTTTCCAAGTGTTAGTGCATTGGAAGAAATACAGTCTGATGATGAAGATAAAGTAGAAGAAGTAATAGATGATGCAGTGACAATAGAAAATATTAATTAAATTATTGTGAAAAGGGAAAAGATAAAAAAATATGAAAACGTGTAAAACCAGCATTTATTTCTTATAACCACAACTACGCCTACGGCCTCTGGCTCTTTCAAATTTTCTACCCTTTGAACGTACTAAGGGTTTTGTATGCGAGTGTGGAACACCTGGTGCCAATCCAAAGTGTTTCACAGCTTCGCGTGCATTACGTCTACCTTGCATCAAAACTGTTTTTTTCCCAAGAGGGGCACGAAGAGCTAACTGATCAAAAGTAATTATTTCGCCACCAGCTTTCAAGATGCGGCCTCTAGCTTTTTCAGTAATACGTAGTGCGCAAACCTAAGATACACACACACAAAGTAAATATATTATTAATTAAATTCTAGATAAATAAGCTATATATATATATATGTGTAAATTTCGATGGCTATATGTATTGTACAAATCTTACTGTTAATTTCGGAATTTCAAAAATTCTAGCATCATCTGTAACAGTTCCAACAATGACTGCAATACAATTTTCATGTCCAGGCTTCTTCATAAATCTAACAACACGTGCTAATGAAATTGGAGGACGATGAATCTTACTCATAAACAGTCGTTTCAGAATTATTTGATTGAATTTTGAGTTTGTTCTACGTGCCAAGAATCGGTAGAGCTGGAATACAAAAATTATTTTTATTTATACACTATATTATGACGTACTATGTATGCATGTGTCAACTAATATAATTGCCTTTTCTTTTAAACGAAAAGACAGAATAGGAAAGCTGACTAATTTCTATAGCGAATTTACAAAATTGAATTAGTCTATATTTGCTAAGACTAACACAGAGTGCTATTCGCAATAACCTTACGGATAACATAACCTTACTTCTGAAAAAGTAGTGTAAAGGTTTTACAAAAAATATAAAACTCCGGTTAGAGCCTTAACACAAGAAATTGGTGAAACTCTTCTCGACAAAAACCAATAAAAAGAATGACTTACTTTTACAAGAAGCCGTAAATAAACATCTTGCGATTTCGGTTCTGTTCGTCGAACCTTTCTATCGTGTTTGTGGTTAATATCGATACCCTGGAATAAGAATAGTTATCGTTTAATTAAGTTTTCTTATTCTGCATCTGCAGAAGAATTATATTTTGTTTCGATTTTTGCACAAATGAGACATTTTGTTTGATTTTTTTAAGGATAGAAAATTTTCACATTATCTCACCATTTTAACAATCCGGAAAAGAAAGCATGCTCAGACGTATCTTGAACTAAAATGAAACAACGTACGATATAGAGGGCGCTTAAGACGAACTTTTAAAATTATGATTTACTTGTAAACTTTAATAATATAAATTTTATTTTTTGGATAACTTAATCGTATGTTAAGAAGTACAATTTACAATATTTAAAAATTTTATGAATCAAATTAATTGAAAGGACTGAATTTACAATCGTAAATAAAATAGTTCAGTTGCGCACTCTATAGTATATTTTATACACTATTGATTTATATGTATGTGTTACCATTAATCTGTATAATTCGGTCAATTCATGAAATAACTAGACTTATTTAAGAAAGTATTTAAAAAGAATTCTATTATATACTTCAATTAGTTGTTTTGGGAAATAATTAAGTAAAATATGATTTCACGGAAGACGAGTATTTAAAGTATGAAATTATTGTATTAATTATGTAATACATTTATCTGTAACTTCACATTATAATTACTAAATGATGAAATATTTAAAAAATAAAGTAAACATCAATTTATTTGTCGATTTATACCACATGCGTATCAAACGCTTCGAGATTTCTTTGATGTGTTTCTTTTATTATACTTCTTAAATGTGCTACTAATTATGATAGTGTACTAAGTAAAATAATTTAAAAAATGAATTTTATGATTTATTGTATATTACAATTATTTAAATTAGAATGTGTAACGGCATTAGCCATCATCACACCTTTGACACAACTTCGATGAATTACTGAAAAAAATTAGATTATAAAGCAATCTAGTTTGGAGTTAAAATTCAATTGTTCCAATTTTTGAAGATTATTTTAAACTCAATAGAGAATCCAAGTCTACAAGTCAACATTTATATGAATGTTTACTTATTATAAAATCTTGCGCCCACATAACTGATGACACATTTAAAGTTTACTTCTTATAGCCGCAACTACGCCTACGGCCTCTGGCTCTTTCAAATTTTCTACCCTTTGAACGTACTAAGGGTTTTGTATGCGAGTGTGGAACACCTGGTGCCAATCCAAAGTGTTTCACAGCTTCGCATGCATTACGTCTACCTTGCATCAAAACTGTTTTTTTCCCAAGAGGGGCACGAAGAGCTAACTGATCAAAAGTAATTATTTCACCACCAGCTTTCAAGATGCGGCCTCTAGCTTTTTCAGTAATACGTAGTGCGCAAACCTAAGATACACACACACACAAAGTAAATATATATTATTAATTAAATTCTAGATAAATAAGCTATATATATATATATATATGTGTAAATTTCGATGGCTATATGTATTGTACAAATCTTACTGTTAATTTCGGAATTTCAAAAATTCTAGCATCATCTGTAACAGTTCCAACAATGACTGCAATACAATTTTCATGTCCAGGCTTCTTCATAAATCTAACAACACGTGCTAATGAAATTGGAGGACGATGAATCTTACTCATAAACAGACGTTTCAGAATGATTTGATTGAATTTTGAATTTGTTCTACGTGCCAAGAATCGGTAGAGCTGGAATACAAAAATTATTTTCATTTATACACTATATTATGACGTACTATGTATGCATGTGTCAACTAATATAATTGCCTTTTCTTTTAAACGAAAAGACAGAATAGGAAAGCTGACTAATTTCTATAGCGAATTTACAAAATTGAATTAGTCTATATTTGCTAAGACTAACACAGAGTGCTATTCGCAATAACCTTACGGATAACATAACCTTACTTCTGAAAAAGTAGTG
The DNA here is from genome assembly GCF_010416935.1 of Polistes fuscatus. Classification (NCBI taxonomy): domain Eukaryota; kingdom Metazoa; phylum Arthropoda; class Insecta; order Hymenoptera; family Vespidae; genus Polistes; species Polistes fuscatus. The sequence continues at coordinate 9,494,709 of NW_025113151.1, read as the reverse complement.
TTAAGGTTTTACAAAAAATATAAAACTCCGGTTAGAGCCTTAACACAAGAAATTGGTGAAACTCTTCTCGACAAAAACTAATAAAAAGAATGACTTACTTTAAAGAAAAAAGCGAACCTATTTGGATGTTCATTCGTGTAAATAAATGCGTCTACTTAATTTCGTTAAAGAAAATGAAATAATAAATATTTATTTTGATATTCACAGGATGGTATGATGATTAATCTAATGTTCGGCGCGCATTGTCCACAATTGATCAAAATGTTAACCACGGAATTTCAAAAAATTCAAAATGGAGATGAACCGGAGTAAGTTTGTATTACGTTTTTTATATTAATATCTTATTTTTATTTATCTTTAAATTACAGATTCTGTATATCTGTAAACGAATGTAGTCCAGAAGAAAATACACGAATGCGCGTAGCCGAAGAAGCTCGAATAACTAAGGAAGCAGAAAAGAAAGCTCAAAAAGGTATTTGCAGAAGCATTGGTATCGTTATTGAAATTAAATTAATTTTTTATTATTAATATTTATTTACGCCTATAATGAATCTTTTATAGAAGCAGAAACTAAAGCAAAATACGAAGCAGAAATGAATCATTTAACTAATTCGTTAATTGATGAAACTTGTCTCTTATTGTATCCATGGATATTTAAAGACGAAGAAGGCCATAAAAGAGATAAAAAATGTTGCCCACCGTACGTGGAATTAGTTGAAGAAATCTTACCAGGAAATTATATTATTGAACAGGAAATACGAAAGCGATTGAACGAAGATATTCTTGATAAAATGTTTCACGAGGTTCTTTTATTGAACTTATTTTCTTTTCAACTTTGATATTTGTTTTGTGTGTCACAAATCACAATTAAATAATTTCTTCTTTTTAGTCTGATTATGTACTCACGGATCGTGCAAGACAATTGATTTTAGACGGTAAATGTATGCTTATGCGTTTAAGAAAAAATGAATCTACAAATGAAATGGACATTCATCAGCATTTGATTACTTTACTGTTTGGAGAACCAGTGTTACCTTCAGCATATCAGTGCTTCACGGACGAGATGTAATACATAAATCATTCTTAATAAGGAACAACTATATTTTAACTCTTTCTTGCCGTAATGGTTATTTATCTCGAATTTCGACAGAAAAAAGTAAATTTTACAAGTAATATTGAATGTTTATGATAAAAAGATTATTTGTTTAATAGCTATTGTGGTCGACATCGACCAGCTGTAATATCAGCGGAAATGGAAAATGATCCATTTCCTATTGTCTGGACTCCACCTAATGCTAGAAACAAGGCAACTGTATTTCGTTTGATTTTTAGTAAATATACAGATACTACATATCCAGTAAGTAAGTATACAATTTCAAATAATTTAATATCAAAGAAATTAATTTAACCATTACGGAAAATTTTATAGTATGAAGATAAGACAAAAAACGAACCAATAATTATTTTCAAATACGACAGTACGAGGAAGAACGAGTTGAAAATGGTTTTGGAAATGTACAACGATGAAGTCGTAGATTTTGGAGTTTTTGAGTGTGATAAACTTTCAAATATTAAGTTGATAGCAAAATCAATTGAAGATTTCGAGTCTAATACTGAAGAAAAAACAGGGTATATTTTCAAAGATTAAACATTATATACTAAAAACTATATAAAAAAAAATATGAAAACTAAAAGATTTCATATTTTTCTGTACAGTTATGAAGTATTTATATGTACTGTAAAAAAGGTAGGACGCGAAGCCTTTTTAGCATTTGCTGGCATTGGTCCATTTTATGTTAGTGATAATCATGAAAGTGCAAACGAAGAATCGAAATTATATTTTCCAAGTGTTAGTGCATTGGAAGAAATACAGTCTGATGATGAAGATAAAGTAGAAGAAGTAATAGATGATGCAGTGACAATAGAAAATATTAATTAAATTATTGTGAAAAGGGAAAAGATAAAAAAAATATGAAAACGTGTAAAACCAGCATTTATTTCTTATAACCACAACTACGCCTACGGCCTCTGGCTCTTTCAAATTTTCTACCCTTTGAACGTACTAAGGGTTTTGTATGCGAGTGTGGAACACCTGGTGCCAATCCAAAGTGTTTCACAGCTTCGCGTGCATTACGTCTACCTTGCATCAAAACTGTTTTTTTCCCAAGAGGGGCACGAAGAGCTAACTGATCAAAAGTAATTATTTCGCCACCAGCTTTCAAGATGCGGCCTCTAGCTTTTTCAGTAATACGTAGTGCGCAAACCTAAGATACACACACACACAAAGTAAATATATATTATTAATTAAATTCTAGATAAATAAGCTATATATATATATATATGTGTAAATTTCGATGGCTATATGTATTGTACAAATCTTACTGTTAATTTCGGAATTTCAAAAATTCTAGCATCATCTGTAACAGTTCCAACAATGACTGCAATACAATTTTCATGTCCAGGCTTCTTCATAAATCTAACAACACGTGCTAATGAAATTGGAGGACGATGAATCTTACTCATAAACAGTCGTTTCAGAATTATTTGATTGAATTTTGAGTTTGTTCTACGTGCCAAGAATCGGTAGAGCTGGAATACAAAAATTATTTTTATTTATACACTATATTATGACGTACTATGTATGCATGTGTCAACTAATATAATTGCCTTTTCTTTTAAACGAAAAGACAGAATAGGAAAGCTGACTAATTTCTATAGCGAATTTACAAAATTGAATTAGTCTATATTTGCTAAGACTAACACAGAGTGCTATTCGCAATAACCTTACGGATAACATAACCTTACTTCTGAAAAAGTAGTGTAAAGGTTTTACAAAAAATATAAAACTCCGGTTAGAGCCTTAACACAAGAAATTGGTGAAACTCTTCTCGACAAAAACCAATAAAAAGAATGACTTACTTTTACAAGAAGCCGTAAATAAACATCTTGCGATTTCGGTTCTGTTCGTCGAACCTTTCTATCGTGTTTGTGGTTAATATCGATACCCTGGAATAAGAATAGTTATCGTTTAATTAAGTTTTCTTATTCTGCATCTGCAGAAGAATTATATTTTGTTTCGATTTTTGCACAAATGAGACATTTTGTTTGATTTTTTTAAGGATAGAAAATTTTCACATTATCTCACCATTTTAACAATCCGGAAAAGAAAGCATGCTCAGACGTATCTTGAACTAAAATGAAACAACGTACGATATAGAGGGCGCTTAAGACGAACTTTTAAAATTATGATTTACTTGTAAACTTTAATAATATAAATTTTATTTTTTGGATAACTTAATCGTATGTTAAGAAGTACAATTTACAATATTTAAAAATTTTATGAATCAAATTAATTGAAAGGACTGAATTTACAATCGTAAATAAAATAGTTCAGTTGCGCACTCTATAGTATATTTTATACACTATTGATTTATATGTATGTGTTACCATTAATCTGTATAATTCGGTCAATTCATGAAATAACTAGACTTATTTAAGAAAGTATTTAAAAAGAATTCTATTATATACTTCAATTAGTTGTTTTGGGAAATAATTAAGTAAAATATGATTTCACGGAAGACGAGTATTTAAAGTATGAAATTATTGTATTAATTATGTAATACATTTATCTGTAACTTCACATTATAATTACTAAATGATGAAATATTTAAAAAATAAAGTAAACATCAATTTATTTGTCGATTTATACCACATGCGTATCAAACGCTTCGAGATTTCTTTGATGTGTTTCTTTTATTATACTTCTTAAATGTGCTACTAATTATGATAGTGTACTAAGTAAAATAATTTAAAAAATGAATTTTATGATTTATTGTATATTACAATTATTTAAATTAGAATGTGTAACGGCATTAGCCATCATCACACCTTTGACACAACTTCGATGAATTACTGAAAAAAATTAGATTATAAAGCAATCTAGTTTGGAGTTAAAATTCAATTGTTCCAATTTTTGAAGATTATTTTAAACTCAATAGAGAATCCAAGTCTACAAGTCAACATTTATATGAATGTTTACTTATTATAAAATCTTGCGCCCACATAACTGATGACACATTTAAAGTTTACTTCTTATAGCCGCAACTACGCCTACGGCCTCTGGCTCTTTCAAATTTTCTACCCTTTGAACGTACTAAGGGTTTTGTATGCGAGTGTGGAACACCTGGTGCCAATCCAAAGTGTTTCACAGCTTCGCGTGCATTACGTCTACCTTGCATCAAAACTGTTTTTTTCCCAAGAGGGGCACGAAGAGCTAACTGATCAAAAGTAATTATTTCACCACCAGCTTTCAAGATGCGGCCTCTAGCTTTTTCAGTAATACGTAGTGCGCAAACCTAAGATACACACACACACAAAGTAAATATATATATTAATTAAATTCTAGATAAATAAGCTATATATATATATATATATGTGTAAATTTCGATGGCTATATGTATTGTACAAATCTTACTGTTAATTTCGGAATTTCAAAAATTCTAGCATCATCTGTAACAGTTCCAACAATGACTGCAATACAATTTTCATGTCCAGGCTTCTTCATAAATCTAACAACACGTGCTAATGAAATTGGAGGACGATGAATCTTACTCATAAACAGACGTTTCAGAATGATTTGATTGAATTTTGAATTTGTTCTACGTGCCAAGAATCGGTAGAGCTGGAATACAAAAATTATTTTCATTTATACACTATATTATGACGTACTATGTATGCATGTGTCAACTAATATAATTGCCTTTTCTTTTAAACGAAAAGACAGAATAGGAAAGCTGACTAATTTCTATAGCGAATTTACAAAATTGAATTAGTCTATATTTGCTAAGACTAACACAGAGTGCTATTCGCAATAACCTTACGGATAACATAACCTTACTTCTAAAAAAGTAGTGTTAAGGTTTTACAAAAAATATAAAACTCCGGTTAGAGCCTTAACACAAGAAATTGGTGAAACTCTTCTCGACAAAAACTAATAAAAAGAATGACTTACTTTAAAGAAAAAAGCGAACCTATTTGGATGTTCATTCGTGTAAATAAATGCGTCTACTTAATTTCGTTAAAGAAAATGAAATAATAAATATTTATTTGATATTCACAGGATGGTATGATGATTAATCTAATGTTCGGCGCGCATTGTCCACAATTGATCAAAATGTTAACCACGGAATTTCAAAAAATTCAAAATGGAGATGAACCGGAGTAAGTTTGTATTACGTTTTTTATATTAATATCTTATTTTTATTTATCTTTAAATTACAGATTCTGTATATCTGTAAACGAATGTAGTCCAGAAGAAAATACACGAATGCGCGTAGCCGAAGAAGCTCGAATAACTAAGGAAGCAGAAAAGAAAGCTCAAAAAGGTATTTGCAGAAGCATTGGTATCGTTATTGAAATTAAATTAATTTTTTATTATTAATATTTATTTACGCCTATAATGAATCTTTTATAGAAGCAGAAACTAAAGCAAAATACGAAGCAGAAATGAATCATTTAACTAATTCGTTAATTGATGAAACTTGTCTCTTATTGTATCCATGGATATTTAAAGACGAAGAAGGCCATAAAAGAGATAAAAAATGTTGCCCACCGTACGTGGAATTAGTTGAAGAAATCTTACCAGGAAATTATATTATTGAACAGGAAATACGAAAGCGATTGAACGAAGATATTCTTGATAAAATGTTTCACGAGGTTCTTTTATTGAACTTATTTTCTTTTCAACTTTGATATTTGTTTTGTGTGTCACAAATCACAATTAAATAATTTCTTCTTTTTAGTCTGATTATGTACTCACGGATCGTGCAAGACAATTGATTTTAGACGGTAAATGTATGCTTATGCGTTTAAGAAAAAATGAATCTACAAATGAAATGGACATTCATCAGCATTTGATTACTTTACTGTTTGGAGAACCAGTGTTACCTTCAGCATATCAGTGCTTCACGGACGAGATGTAATACATAAATCATTCTTAATAAGGAACAACTATATTTTAACTCTTTCTTGCCGTAATGGTTATTTATCTCGAATTTCGACAGAAAAAAGTAAATTTTACAAGTAATATTGAATGTTTATGATAAAAAGATTATTTGTTTAATAGCTATTGTGGTCGACATCGACCAGCTGTAATATCAGCGGAAATGGAAAATGATCCATTTCCTATTGTCTGGACTCCACCTAATGCTAGAAACAAGGCAACTGTATTTCGTTTGATTTTTAGTAAATATACAGATACTACATATCCAGTAAGTAAGTATACAATTTCAAATAATTTAATATCAAAGAAATTAATTTAACCATTACGGAAAATTTTATAGTATGAAGATAAGACAAAAAACGAACCAATAATTATTTTCAAATACGACAGTACGAGGAAGAACGAGTTGAAAATGGTTTTGGAAATGTACAACGATGAAGTCGTAGATTTTGGAGTTTTTGAGTGTGATAAACTTTCAAATATTAAGTTGATAGCAAAATCAATTGAAGATTTCGAGTCTAATACTGAAGAAAAAACAGGGTATATTTTCAAAGATTAAACATTATATACTAAAAACTATATAAAAAAAAATATGAAAACTAAAAGATTTCATATTTTTCTGTACAGTTATGAAGTATTTATATGTACTGTAAAAAAGGTAGGACGCGAAGCCTTTTTAGCATTTGCTGGCATTGGTCCATTTTATGTTAGTGATAATCATGAAAGTGCAAACGAAGAATCGAAATTATATTTTCCAAGTGTTAGTGCATTGGAAGAAATACAGTCTGATGATGAAGATAAAGTAGAAGAAGTAATAGATGATGCAGTGACAATAGAAAATATTAATTAAATTATTGTGAAAAGGGAAAAGATAAAAAAAATATGAAAACGTGTAAAACCAGCATTTATTTCTTATAACCACAACTACGCCTACGGCCTCTGGCTCTTTCAAATTTTCTACCCTTTGAACGTACTAAGGGTTTTGTATGCGAGTGTGGAACACCTGGTGCCAATCCAAAGTGTTTCACAGCTTCGCGTGCATTACGTCTACCTTGCATCAAAACTGTTTTTTTCCCAAGAGGGGCACGAAGAGCTAACTGATCAAAAGTAATTATTTCGCCACCAGCTTTCAAGATGCGGCCTCTAGCTTTTTCAGTAATACGTAGTGCGCAAACCTAAGATACACACACACACAAAGTAAATATATATTATTAATTAAATTCTAGATAAATAAGCTATATATATATATATATGTGTAAATTTCGATGGCTATATGTATTGTACAAATCTTACTGTTAATTTCGGAATTTCAAAAATTCTAGCATCATCTGTAACAGTTCCAACAATGACTGCAATACAATTTTCATGTCCAGGCTTCTTCATAAATCTAACAACACGTGCTAATGAAATTGGAGGACGATGAATCTTACTCATAAACAGTCGTTTCAGAATTATTTGATTGAATTTTGAGTTTGTTCTACGTGCCAAGAATCGGTAGAGCTGGAATACAAAAATTATTTTTATTTATACACTATATTATGACGTACTATGTATGCATGTGTCAACTAATATAATTGCCTTTTCTTTTAAACGAAAAGACAGAATAGGAAAGCTGACTAATTTCTATAGCGAATTTACAAAATTGAATTAGTCTATATTTGCTAAGACTAACACAGAGTGCTATTCGCAATAACCTTACGGATAACATAACCTTACTTCTGAAAAAGTAGTGTAAAGGTTTTACAAAAAATATAAAACTCCGGTTAGAGCCTTAACACAAGAAATTGGTGAAACTCTTCTCGACAAAAACCAATAAAAAGAATGACTTACTTTTACAAGAAGCCGTAAATAAACATCTTGCGATTTCGGTTCTGTTCGTCGAACCTTTCTATCGTGTTTGTGGTTAATATCGATACCCTGGAATAAGAATAGTTATCGTTTAATTAAGTTTTCTTATTCTGCATCTGCAGAAGAATTATATTTTGTTTCGATTTTTGCACAAATGAGACATTTTGTTTGATTTTTTTAAGGATAGAAAATTTTCACATTATCTCACCATTTTAACAATCCGGAAAAGAAAGCATGCTCAGACGTATCTTGAACTAAAATGAAACAACGTACGATATAGAGGGCGCTTAAGACGAACTTTTAAAATTATGATTTACTTGTAAACTTTAATAATATAAATTTTATTTTTTGGATAACTTAATCGTATGTTAAGAAGTACAATTTACAATATTTAAAAATTTTATGAATCAAATTAATTGAAAGGACTGAATTTACAATCGTAAATAAAATAGTTCAGTTGCGCACTCTATAGTATATTTTATACACTATTGATTTATATGTATGTGTTACCATTAATCTGTATAATTCGGTCAATTCATGAAATAACTAGACTTATTTAAGAAAGTATTTAAAAAGAATTCTATTATATACTTCAATTAGTTGTTTTGGGAAATAATTAAGTAAAATATGATTTCACGGAAGACGAGTATTTAAAGTATGAAATTATTGTATTAATTATGTAATACATTTATCTGTAACTTCACATTATAATTACTAAATGATGAAATATTTAAAAAATAAAGTAAACATCAATTTATTTGTCGATTTATACCACATGCGTATCAAACGCTTCGAGATTTCTTTGATGTGTTTCTTTTATTATACTTCTTAAATGTGCTACTAATTATGATAGTGTACTAAGTAAAATAATTTAAAAAATGAATTTTATGATTTATTGTATATTACAATTATTTAAATTAGAATGTGTAACGGCATTAGCCATCATCACACCTTTGACACAACTTCGATGAATTACTGAAAAAAATTAGATTATAAAGCAATCTAGTTTGGAGTTAAAATTCAATTGTTCCAATTTTTGAAGATTATTTTAAACTCAATAGAGAATCCAAGTCTACAAGTCAACATTTATATGAATGTTTACTTATTATAAAATCTTGCGCCCACATAACTGATGACACATTTAAAGTTTACTTCTTATAGCCGCAACTACGCCTACGGCCTCTGGCTCTTTCAAATTTTCTACCCTTTGAACGTACTAAGGGTTTTGTATGCGAGTGTGGAACACCTGGTGCCAATCCAAAGTGTTTCACAGCTTCGCGTGCATTACGTCTACCTTGCATCAAAACTGTTTTTTTCCCAAGAGGGGCACGAAGAGCTAACTGATCAAAAGTAATTATTTCACCACCAGCTTTCAAGATGCGGCCTCTAGCTTTTTCAGTAATACGTAGTGCGCAAACCTAAGATACACACACACACAAAGTAAATATATATTATTAATTAAATTCTAGATAAATAAGCTATATATATATATATATGTGTAAATTTCGATGGCTATATGTATTGTACAAATCTTACTGTTAATTTCGGAATTTCAAAAATTCTAGCATCATCTGTAACAGTTCCAACAATGACTGCAATACAATTTTCATGTCCAGGCTTCTTCATAAATCTAACAACACGTGCTAATGAAATTGGAGGACGATGAATCTTACTCATAAACAGACGTTTCAGAATGATTTGATTGAATTTTGAATTTGTTCTACGTGCCAAGAATCGGTAGAGCTGGAATACAAAAATTATTTTCATTTATACACTATATTATGACGTACTATGTATGCATGTGTCAACTAATATAATTGCCTTTTCTTTTAAACGAAAAGACAGAATAGGAAAGCTGACTAATTTCTATAGCGAATTTACAAAATTGAATTAGTCTATATTTGCTAAGACTAACACAGAGTGCTATTCGCAATAACCTTACGGATAACATAACCTTACTTCTGAAAAAGTAGTGTTAAGGTTTTACAAAAAATATAAAACTCCGGTTAGAGCCTTAACACAAGAAATTGGTGAAACTCTTCTCGACAAAAACTAATAAAAAGAATGACTTACTTTAAAGAAAAAAGCGAACCTATTTGGATGTTCATTCGTGTAAATAAATGCGTCTACTTAATTTCGTTAAAGAAAATGAAATAATAAATATTTATTTTGATATTCACAGGATGGTATGATGATTAATCTAATGTTCGGCGCGCATTGTCCACAATTGATCAAAATGTTAACCACGGAATTTCAAAAAATTCAAAATGGAGATGAACCGGAGTAAGTTTGTATTACGTTTTTTATATTAATATCTTATTTTTATTTATCTTTAAATTACAGATTCTGTATATCTGTAAACGAATGTAGTCCAGAAGAAAATACACGAATGCGCGTAGCCGAAGAAGCTCGAATAACTAAGGAAGCAGAAAAGAAAGCTCAAAAAGGTATTTGCAGAAGCATTGGTATCGTTATTGAAATTAAATTAATTTTTTATTATTAATATTTATTTACGCCTATAATGAATCTTTTATAGAAGCAGAAACTAAAGCAAAATACGAAGCAGAAATGAATCATTTAACTAATTCGTTAATTGATGAAACTTGTCTCTTATTGTATCCATGGATATTTAAAGACGAAGAAGGCCATAAAAGAGATAAAAAATGTTGCCCACCGTACGTGGAATTAGTTGAAGAAATCTTACCAGGAAATTATATTATTGAACAGGAAATACGAAAGCGATTGAACGAAGATATTCTTGATAAAATGTTTCACGAGGTTCTTTTATTGAACTTATTTTCTTTTCAACTTTGATATTTGTTTTGTGTGTCACAAATCACAATTAAATAATTTCTTCTTTTTAGTCTGATTATGTACTCACGGATCGTGCAAGACAATTGATTTTAGACGGTAAATGTATGCTTATGCGTTTAAGAAAAAATGAATCTACAAATGAAATGGACATTCATCAGCATTTGATTACTTTACTGTTTGGAGAACCAGTGTTACCTTCAGCATATCAGTGCTTCACGGACGAGATGTAATACATAAATCATTCTTAATAAGGAACAACTATATTTTAACTCTTTCTTGCCGTAATGGTTATTTATCTCGAATTTCGACAGAAAAAAGTAAATTTTACAAGTAATATTGAATGTTTATGATAAAAAGATTATTTGTTTAATAGCTATTGTGGTCGACATCGACCAGCTGTAATATCAGCGGAAATGGAAAATGATCCATTTCCTATTGTCTGGACTCCACCTAATGCTAGAAACAAGGCAACTGTATTTCGTTTGATTTTTAGTAAATATACAGATACTACATATCCAGTAAGTAAGTATACAATTTCAAATAATTTAATATCAAAGAAATTAATTTAACCATTACGGAAAATTTTATAGTATGAAGATAAGACAAAAAACGAACCAATAATTATTTTCAAATACGACAGTACGAGGAAGAACGAGTTGAAAATGGTTTTGGAAATGTACAACGATGAAGTCGTAGATTTTGGAGTTTTTGAGTGTGATAAACTTTCAAATATTAAGTTGATAGCAAAATCAATTGAAGATTTCGAGTCTAATACTGAAGAAAAAACAGGGTATATTTTCAAAGATTAAACATTATATACTAAAAACTATATAAAAAAAAATATGAAAACTAAAAGATTTCATATTTTTCTGTACAGTTATGAAGTATTTATATGTACTGTAAAAAAGGTAGGACGCGAAGCCTTTTTAGCATTTGCTGGCATTGGTCCATTTTATGTTAGTGATAATCATGAAAGTGCAAACGAAGAATCGAAATTATATTTTCCAAGTGTTAGTGCATTGGAAGAAATACAGTCTGATGATGAAGATAAAGTAGAAGAAGTAATAGATGATGCAGTGACAATAGAAAATATTAATTAAATTATTGTGAAAAGGGAAAAGATAAAAAAAATATGAAAACGTGTAAAACCAGCATTTATTTCTTATAACCACAACTACGCCTACGGCCTCTGGCTCTTTCAAATTTTCTACCCTTTGAACGTACTAAGGGTTTTGTATGCGAGTGTGGAACACCTGGTGCCAATCCAAAGTGTTTCACAGCTTCGCGTGCATTACGTCTACCTTGCATCAAAACTGTTTTTTTCCCAAGAGGGGCACGAAGAGCTAACTGATCAAAAGTAATTATTTCGCCACCAGCTTTCAAGATGCGGCCTCTAGCTTTTTCAGTAATACGTAGTGCGCAAACCTAAGATACACACACACACAAAGTAAATATATATTATTAATTAAATTCTAGATAAATAAGCTATATATATATATATATGTGTAAATTTCGATGGCTATATGTATTGTACAAATCTTACTGTTAATTTCGGAATTTCAAAAATTCTAGCATCATCTGTAACAGTTCCAACAATGACTGCAATACAATTTTCATGTCCAGGCTTCTTCATAAATCTAACAACACGTGCTAATGAAATTGGAGGACGATGAATCTTACTCATAAACAGTCGTTTCAGAATGATTTGATTGAATTTTGAGTTTGTTCTACGTGCCAAGAATCGGTAGAGCTGGAATACAAAAATTATTTTTATTTATACACTATATTATGACGTACTATGTATGCATGTGTCAACTAATATAATTGCCTTTTCTTTTAAACGAAAAGACAGAATAGGAAAGCTGACTAATTTCTATAGCGAATTTACAAAATTGAATTAGTCTATATTTGCTAAGACTAACACAGAGTGCTATTCGCAATAACCTTACGGATAACATAACCTTACTTCTGAAAAAGTAGTGTAAAGGTTTTACAAAAAATATAAAACTCCGGTTAGAGCCTTAACACAAGAAATTGGTGAAACTCTTCTCGACAAAAACCAATAAAAAGAATGACTTACTTTTACAAGAAGCCGTAAATAAACATCTTGCGATTTCGGTTCTGTTCGTCGAACCTTTCTATCGTGTTTGTGGTTAATATCGATACCCTGGAATAAGAATAGTTATCGTTTAATTAAGTTTTCTTATTCTGCATCTGCAGAAGAATTATATTTTGTTTCGATTTTTGCACAAATGAGACATTTTGTTTGATTTTTTTAAGGATAGAAAATTTTCACATTATCTCACCATTTTAACAATCCGGAAAAGAAAGCATGCTCAGACGTATCTTGAACTAAAATGAAACAACGTACGATATAGAGGGCGCTTAAGACGAACTTTTAAAATTATGATTTACTTGTAAACTTTAATAATATAAATTTTATTTTTTGGATAACTTAATCGTATGTTAAGAAGTACAATTTACAATATTTAAAAATTTTATGAATCAAATTAATTGAAAGGACTGAATTTACAATCGTAAATAAAATAGTTCAGTTGCGCACTCTATAGTATATTTTATACACTATTGATTTATATGTATGTGTTACCATTAATCTGTATAATTCGGTCAATTCATGAAATAACTAGACTTATTTAAGAAAGTATTTAAAAAGAATTCTATTATATACTTCAATTAGTTGTTTTGGGAAATAATTAAGTAAAATATGATTTCACGGAAGACGAGTATTTAAAGTATGAAATTATTGTATTAATTATGTAATACATTTATCTGTAACTTCACATTATAATTACTAAATGATGAAATATTTAAAAAATAAAGTAAACATCAATTTATTTGTCGATTTATACCACATGCGTATCAAACGCTTCGAGATTTCTTTGATGTGTTTCTTTTATTATACTTCTTAAATGTGCTACTAATTATGATAGTGTACTAAGTAAAATAATTTAAAAAATGAATTTTATGATTTATTGTATATTACAATTATTTAAATTAGAATGTGTAACGGCATTAGCCATCATCACACCTTTGACACAACTTCGATGAATTACTGAAAAAAATTAGATTATAAAGCAATCTAGTTTGGAGTTAAAATTCAATTGTTCCAATTTTTGAAGATTATTTTAAACTCAATAGAGAATCCAAGTCTACAAGTCAACATTTATATGAATGTTTACTTATTATAAAATCTTGCGCCCACATAACTGATGACACATTTAAAGTTTACTTCTTATAGCCGCAACTACGCCTACGGCCTCTGGCTCTTTCAAATTTTCTACCCTTTGAACGTACTAAGGGTTTTGTATGCGAGTGTGGAACACCTGGTGCCAATCCAAAGTGTTTCACAGCTTCGCGTGCATTACGTCTACCTTGCATCAAAACTGTTTTTTTCCCAAGAGGGGCACGAAGAGCTAACTGATCAAAAGTAATTATTTCACCACCAGCTTTCAAGATGCGGCCTCTAGCTTTTTCAGTAATACGTAGTGCGCAAACCTAAGATACACACACACACAAAGTAAATATATATTATTAATTCTAGATAAATAAGCTATATATATGTGTAAATTTCGATGGCTATATGTATTGTACAAATCTTACTGTTAATTTCGGAATTTCAAAAATTCTAGCATCATCTGTAACAGTTCCAACAATGACTGCAATACAATTTTCATGTCCAGGCTTCTTCATAAATCTAACAACACGTGCTAATGAAATTGGAGGACGATGAATCTTACTCATAAACAGACGTTTCAGAATGATTTGATTGAATTTTGAATTTGTTCTACGTGCCAAGAATCGGTAGAGCTGGAATACAAAAATTATTTTCATTTATACACTATATTATGACGTACTATGTATGCATGTGTCAACTAATATAATTGCCTTTTCTTTTAAACGAAAAGACAGAATAGGAAAGCTGACTAATTTCTATAGCGAATTTACAAAATTGAATTAGTCTATATTTGCTAAGACTAACACAGAGTGCTATTCGCAATAACCTTACGGATAACATAACCTTACTTCTGAAAAAGTAGTGTTAAGGTTTTACAAAAAATATAAAACTCCGGTTAGAGCCTTAACACAAGAAATTGGTGAAACTCTTCTCGACAAAAACTAATAAAAAGAATGACTTACTTTAAAGAAAAAAGCGAACCTATTTGGATGTTCATTCGTGTAAATAAATGCGTCTACTTAATTTCGTTAAAGAAAATGAAATAATAAATATTTATTTTGATATTCACAGGATGGTATGATGATTAATCTAATGTTCGGCGCGCATTGTCCACAATTGATCAAAATGTTAACCACGGAATTTCAAAAAATTCAAAATGGAGATGAACCGGAGTAAGTTTGTATTACGTTTTTTATATTAATATCTTATTTTTATTTATCTTTAAATTACAGATTCTGTATATCTGTAAACGAATGTAGTCCAGAAGAAAATACACGAATGCGCGTAGCCGAAGAAGCTCGAATAACTAAGGAAGCAGAAAAGAAAGCTCAAAAAGGTATTTGCAGAAGCATTGGTATCGTTATTGAAATTAAATTAATTTTTTATTATTAATATTTATTTACGCCTATAATGAATCTTTTATAGAAGCAGAAACTAAAGCAAAATACGAAGCAGAAATGAATCATTTAACTAATTCGTTAATTGATGAAACTTGTCTCTTATTGTATCCATGGATATTTAAAGACGAAGAAGGCCATAAAAGAGATAAAAAATGTTGCCCACCGTACGTGGAATTAGTTGAAGAAATCTTACCAGGAAATTATATTATTGAACAGGAAATACGAAAGCGATTGAACGAAGATATTCTTGATAAAATGTTTCACGAGGTTCTTTTATTGAACTTATTTTCTTTTCAACTTTGATATTTGTTTTGTGTGTCACAAATCACAATTAAATAATTTCTTCTTTTTAGTCTGATTATGTACTCACGGATCGTGCAAGACAATTGATTTTAGACGGTAAATGTATGCTTATGCGTTTAAGAAAAAATGAATCTACAAATGAAATGGACATTCATCAGCATTTGATTACTTTACTGTTTGGAGAACCAGTGTTACCTTCAGCATATCAGTGCTTCACGGACGAGATGTAATACATAAATCATTCTTAATAAGGAACAACTATATTTTAACTCTTTCTTGCCGTAATGGTTATTTATCTCGAATTTCGACAGAAAAAAGTAAATTTTACAAGTAATATTGAATGTTTATGATAAAAAGATTATTTGTTTAATAGCTATTGTGGTCGACATCGACCAGCTGTAATATCAGCGGAAATGGAAAATGATCCATTTCCTATTGTCTGGACTCCACCTAATGCTAGAAACAAGGCAACTGTATTTCGTTTGATTTTTAGTAAATATACAGATACTACATATCCAGTAAGTAAGTATACAATTTCAAATAATTTAATATCAAAGAAATTAATTTAACCATTACGGAAAATTTTATAGTATGAAGATAAGACAAAAAACGAACCAATAATTATTTTCAAATACGACAGTACGAGGAAGAACGAGTTGAAAATGGTTTTGGAAATGTACAACGATGAAGTCGTAGATTTTGGAGTTTTTGAGTGTGATAAACTTTCAAATATTAAGTTGATAGCAAAATCAATTGAAGATTTCGAGTCTAATACTGAAGAAAAAACAGGGTATATTTTCAAAGATTAAACATTATATACTAAAAACTATATAAAAAAAATATGAAAACTAAAAGATTTCATATTTTTCTGTACAGTTATGAAGTATTTATATGTACTGTAAAAAAGGTAGGACGCGAAGCCTTTTTAGCATTTGCTGGCATTGGTCCATTTTATGTTAGTGATAATCATGAAAGTGCAAACGAAGAATCGAAATTATATTTTCCAAGTGTTAGTGCATTGGAAGAAATACAGTCTGATGATGAAGATAAAGTAGAAGAAGTAATAGATGATGCAGTGACAATAGAAAATATTAATTAAATTATTGTGAAAAGGGAAAAGATAAAAAAAATATGAAAACGTGTAAAACCAGCATTTATTTCTTATAACCACAACTACGCCTACGGCCTCTGGCTCTTTCAAATTTTCTACCCTTTGAACGTACTAAGGGTTTTGTATGCGAGTGTGGAACACCTGGTGCCAATCCAAAGTGTTTCACAGCTTCGCGTGCATTACGTCTACCTTGCATCAAAACTGTTTTTTTCCCAAGAGGGGCACGAAGAGCTAACTGATCAAAAGTAATTATTTCGCCACCAGCTTTCAAGATGCGGCCTCTAGCTTTTTCAGTAATACGTAGTGCGCAAACCTAAGATACACACACACACAAAGTAAATATATATTATTAATTAAATTCTAGATAAATAAGCTATATATATATATGTGTGTAAATTTCGATGGCTATATGTATTGTACAAATCTTACTGTTAATTTCGGAATTTCAAAAATTCTAGCATCATCTGTAACAGTTCCAACAATGACTGCAATACAATTTTCATGTCCAGGCTTCTTCATAAATCTAACAACACGTGCTAATGAAATTGGAGGACGATGAATCTTACTCATAAACAGTCGTTTCAGAATTATTTGATTGAATTTTGAGTTTGTTCTACGTGCCAAGAATCGGTAGAGCTGGAATATAAAAAAAACATCTTTAAAAGATCTGAATAATCAAAAATTATTTTTATTTATACACTATATTATGACGTACTATGTATGCATGTGTCAACTAATATAATTGCCTTTTCTTTTAAACGAAAAGACAGAATAGGAAAGCTGACTAATTTCTATAGCGAATTTACAAAATTGAATTAGTCTATATTTGCTAAGACTAACACAGAGTGCTATTCGCAATAACCTTACGGATAACATAACCTTACTTCTGAAAAAGTAGTGTAAAGGTTTTACAAAAAATATAAAACTCCGGTTAGAGCCTTAACACAAGAAATTGGTGAAACTCTTCTCGACAAAAACTAATAAAAAGAATGACTTACTTTTACAAGAAGCCGTAAATAAACATCTTGCGATTTCGGTTCTGTTCGTCGAACCTTTCTATCGTGTTTGTGGTTAATATCGATACCCTGGAATAAGAATAGTTATCGTTTAATTAAGTTTTCTTATTCTGCATCTGCAGAAGAATTATATTTTGTTTCGATTTTTGCACAAATGAGACATTTTGTTTGATTTTTTTAAGGATAGAAAATTTTCATATTATCTCACCATTATGACAAACCGGAAAAGAAACGACTACTGACTGCAAATGAATCACTGACGAACATGGAAGAACGGAAGATGTAGAGGCACTCAAACGATTAAAATATCTATTACGGAATCATAGCAGTATGAATTCAATCTTTTGATGATAAATATATGATCAGAAAGTTTCATATATTATTTGATTATAAATTAATTGTAGTAAACAATGAGGTTCAATTACTTATAACATTTAAAATTTACAGATGTTAAATATAGGAAACTGTATTATCGATCACAACTAAAGTCAATCAGTTCAGTAACACCCTCTATAGGAAGAACATTAAACTATAATATTTGAATTACAAAACACGTTACCTTTTGTGAAATTATCAAAGCACGTAGATTTAACTATTTAGAAAGAAGCATTATTTATTTAAGTTTCAGAATAAAAATGAAAATCGGAAGAGAGATGAAAAAAAATGAGGAAGGAAAATAGAACACTTAGAAAGATAAGATAAAATATAATTAATGTCTTATTATTAGACAAAGATAAAGAAAGTTTCAATCGATGGTGCTTGGTGGCGTTATGAGTAATCTTAAAATGATGCAAATGATTACGGAGGGTAGTCTGGGCCAAGCTCAGTTAGTGGTCGGATGTTTGGTTGTTTGTGACTGATGTGACAGTAAAACGAAGGGTTAAAAGGTATATTATTCATTTGAATAATGTAACGCGTTTCACTTTGATATAAAGTTGACATAAAGGGTTAGTGATAGTGAGATTATTAAGAAATAATAATAGTATATACAGTTGATATGCGACTATTCGTCAAAGATTTGATCAAAGTAAAACGTCACCAATTAAATCCACTTTCGCGGTACGAGAACGAGGTGGTTGTTTTCTGCGGAAGAAGGCAAGTACTTACTCACGTTCTTCTTTCACAATTAACAGAATAGAGGACAGTCGTTTGAAGAAGAATAAGAGTAGAGAAAAAGAAGACCTAGATACTTGTTCGCGTACAGCACGTGCTTCCCTTCGACACTTAAAAACTCGATCGTATAATTCGCGCTTCTATCTCCATATCCCCGTTCTCCCACCTTTCTCACTTTTCACGGGCTACGATTGTCGCGTTCAACTCGTCCAATATCGTAATCCGTAGCAGCAGCAGCAGCAGCAGCAACAGCAGCAGCAGCAGTAGTAGTAGGTAGTAGCAGCCGTAACAGCAACAGTAAAGTACGAGTAAGAACGTTCGTTGAGCCCATTCAAAAGGAAATCAAGAAAGAACGGTGCTGTTGCTCAAGAGTTAAAGCTAAAGTTATCTCAGCCTATATGTGTATAAGGTAAAAGGCAAGAAACCTAAAAAAGGAAGAGGAAGAAGAAGAAGGAAAATAGCATGACGCTTATGAGTATCTCAAAAAGAATTTTGCTTTTCTTGATCGATTCGTAGGAAGTAAATCATTGCAGAAGGAGAATAACATGAGTGGCGCATTTCCGTCATTTACCCTTCAAACTCGTTGATGAGATAGAAAAAAAGAAAGATAAAGGAAAATCTTATCTCAGCAGTTATATACACATATATAAAAATTCTTATAACACATATGTTGTACTCTCGAGATGGATGAAGATAGTCAGGTAACGTCGAGCGCTGTTCTCGAGGAGACCTTCTACGTGACATCAAAGAAAAATACTTATTACAAAGTGAAGCTTACGGAAAAAGGGTTGAGCTTGCAAAAGGATAGTAATGGCTCGACGAAGATCGAAACAATTCCGTTAAATGATATCATTGGGTGCAGGTGTATGAGATCGAAACGAAGGAGTGCAGCTGGAAGTTGCGCCTGCCGTCCAGGTGCATCAAGAACGCAGCTCAAATTGGTCGAGTCTATGGATGCTTATCAGGCATCCTACGACGAGTATGACACCTCTGCTTATCTCTATATATACGCATATACACTCAAAAAAGTACGAATGAAGGGAATCCGTAGACGCGAGAGGACAACTATTACTCTCAGATTTCGAAGTTTTGACAAGTATGAAGATAATCTAAGGGAAGCAAGTAGATGGCGATTGGCAATTAAGTGTCTAGTCACCAAACTACCGGTTCCGAAAAATCTCATGAGCCCGAGTCATGGAAATCTCGAAGCTTTGCTTGGTGGTAAGTATTTTTTCATCTTTGTAACCTTTCTTTTTTCCTTCATACGGTCATTTGTTAGTGTCATCTTTCTTTGTTTTTTTTTTCTTTTTTTTTCAAACTTATGTTATCTACTATCATTTGTCTTGCGATATCTTATTATACAATAATATTTCATATTCCCGCCTATCTTCTGATTGGTTGATTCAACGTTCCAAGCCAATAAAGAAACGTAGTTTATTTTACGATTAAAGATGAAATATAATCTACTTGTAATTTTAATCATATATTTCTTATCTTAAACTAGTTTGTTGTGTGATTCTCGTATTTTAATATGTCATTGACAAGATCAAGCAATTAATTCATCGGCAAGTGTTTCTGCCCTATGTGATGCATATTCGTGTGTAATCAAATACAGTTGTATAACTATAAAAACTAGACTGTAAGACATATTACAGTTAATGATTATAAAAAACTTCATAAGAAAACTTCATACATAGTAGCAAAAATGTTTTCCAATAATATAACTGACATTCTTGTTCTTCTTTTTTTCCTTCTCTCTTTTCTATTTATACTTTTATTTTTTCCTCATTTATCAAGAAATTTTGTATAATTTATTCACTTCCAACTTCCTGTTAAATTGAATAATTTATTCGCGCCATTTAATTGACTTTAATTGTATAACAATCATTTACAATGAGTTATAATATATTTATAACAAATTTTTCTTTTTTGCTTTTGTTTATCCAATCGTATTGATAAGCGAATAAAAAAATTTGACCCCGATTAGACAAATCATTTTATCAAAGATCGTATTCTATCGAGGATCTGCATAATTTCAATATATAAAATATTAAAAGGAATTCTTGTCCGATGATTTATATAGGGATCAACACAGAAATACATGTGAGAATACATTGAAAAAAAAGTCGTTAAAAATTCAGATAAATACGAATTAAAATTCTCAAATATATAAAAAGAAAGAAAAAGAGAAAACATCGTTGATCGATCGTTGAATATTTCAATACGAGAGAAAGTAATAAAAGAGAAATAAATAATTTTGCGTAAGAGAATAAAAATTATTTTATATTTTCGAAGCGAAAAATGTAATATTGCGTAAAAAAAAAACAAATATAAAAATATAAGTGAAGTATTGTGTGTTGTTTAGCTGTTTTTTGTTTTTTTTTCATAAGTATATCGCGATAAGATTTATCCCTGGGAATCTTGATATCTCACGGAAACGTTTATTTCACAAGAATCTATATATTGTAGATTTCATAATCCTCGTTAAAGAAACGTACTAAGTACAAGGCCATTGAGTTCATTGTTTTTTTCGTGACTCTTGGATGTTTTACGGGTTTATTGTTGGCATCCTCTCTCTTTTTCTCTCATAAAACTTTTCGTATAGTCATTAAGCTCGAGGATTAATAACCCTGTTGATATCAAATTGACGTAAGTGCCAAATTAAAAAATCGATTAGTTAATAAGGATGGAACAGAGAGAGAGAGAGAGAGAGAGAGAGAGAGAGAGAGAGTGAGAGTGAGAGTGTATATGAGTGTATAGGGTGAAAAAGTATAGCAATGTATGTGTATATAAGTTTTTGCGAAAAGAGTGGAAATGTGTAATGAGTATAAGTGTAGGAAAAAGTATGAGAGTAAAATATATATATATATAAGTTACATTATGCGATAATGAAACATGACAGATTCTATTTTTTAAACGTTACATATTTAATAACTTTATCGCTCTGATAATGATTAACATAAATAACGATTAATAGAAATCTTTGTGTAATTATATTTTGTAAATTTATTCATTCCGCGTTGTATTATTTTTTTTTAATTGATGTTTCATGCAAATTAAAGTTCTTGAATTATAGCATAATATATACATTAATATTATTTATACACGCATAAGAACTTTACTGACATCAGAATTTAAAATTATTTTAATTTTTATTTCCTTCATTTTTTAATATAATTATATGATAAGCGTCACACACTTCGCTTCGTCAATGAAAAAAAAAAAAAAACTTAATGATTCGAAGTAAGAAGTTGGGAATGCTGTAAATGTGCATAAAACATTGGCCATATTGTCGTTAGTTTTTTTTATTTCTTTTCCTTTTCCTTTTTATTTCTTTTTTTTTTCGCAGAAACGTATGAAACCTAGTATCGGCTGACGTTATAAATTAGCATAAGATAATCTTCCCGATTTGATACGCTCAGAAAAATTATTCTTTCGTAAGGCTTTGGGATTTCATTGTTTCTAAAAATATTTTTTATTTATTTTTTATTTTCATACATCTCTCTCTCTCTCTCTCTCTTTTTGTTATTTATTTTCGTTTATTTTCTTTTTTGTTAGAACAGCGATAACAAAATATGTTATACCTTACGAACGACAATTTTTAACGAGCATGCATCAACGGTGTAATCAAGGTTACGTAATGTAAGCGGCGTAATATAAGCGGCATTTGTATTCTTTTATGTAGGTGACTGGATATGAATTAACATTCGATCCAATATATGGTAAAATATTTTACATCCACCCATTAGTACTTTTTTATTTTTTGGATAAATGTACTATAATATTTCTTTCCAACGTTTCAGTGTCCATTTTTATACGAACCCATTTGTGATGAGTAACCTTCGATCATTTTTACGTAGTTACGTTATTTTGTACATTATACATATATACATTCATACATACACTCATATGATTGATCACTTTGTGTGAATTTCTTTTGCAGTGTTCTTAGTCTAATGTAAGATTACTTTTTTTATATATATATATATACACATACACATGCACATATACATATACATATACATATGTAAATACATAAACGTCTCATTCTTTGTCCTATATCGGACTTCATGCTTTAAGTGGCTATATAAGATCATTTCCGGAAAGGAAATTGCTTCAAGATATCGCATTAAGGCGCCTTTTTCGTTATATATGATGTCACATAAAATTTTAGAAAAAAGAAACAAAGATCATTGTTAAACTTATATTAGTGCCGAGACACTAGCTCAGTTTGGGGATTCAGAATATAAGTTTTAATTTAAAACTTGCGTCTTCAATACATTTTCTTGTTTTTGTTTAATTATTTTCATGAGAATTGTTTTATGAAATTGATTAATAAATATATATATATATTTCTGATTTTTTCTTGTAACTTTTTTTCATGTTCTATATTTCACATGAAATCGTTTTTCTAAGAGAACAAAAAGAAAGTATGTTTTTAATTATAGAACTATTTAACTAATTAATATTTTTCGTGCCATATGTATTACCGATAGTACACATTAAACTTTCTATTCAGACCTTGTGTACCACTGGTAGTACACACTGACATTTATTGAATGCGTCAAAACGTCAAATGGCTTGACACACTGAACGTATTACAAATATTTTTTTTCTTGCTTTTTTCTTATTTTCTTTTATTTTGTTTACTTTTTTACCGGTTCGATAGAAATAATTATACATTTATTATTAATAATTGTAGTATTAAGAGTAGTTACATAAATTATTTACAACACGAGTTATTAATAGATATTTTATTTGAATGTAGCTTATTTTTAAATTATCATTAATTTTAATTGTATTATTTTCTGCTACATTGTTACATAAAAAATAAGATTGGAAGAGATTATTGATAATTTGCTTCCGTTAATTATAACAGATGTAATTGGAAACTTCATTTAACGCGCGAGGTTTCATCATTACATCGTGAACATTCTTAGATATTTACGATGCCATCAATCTGTTTCAATTTAATTAAATAATTCTTTTGAAAAAAACAAAATTTATAATAAAATAATGAAATAATATAGAGAATGAGAGAGAGAGAGAACTGAATCGATAAGAAGTTGTGTTTGTTTTTATATTGTTTCTTTATGATATATTAAAAAATGTTGATTTTCGATTAATAAAATCACAAAAAAAAACTCATTACTAATGTTAATTTATTTTATAGAATTTTATCTTTCAAGGAAATTTAAGAAACTACACAAGGATGAGCAAAGTATAAATAATTTGTTTGACCGTCATTGCGAACTTTCGACTGCGTAATCTATACCGGGTGAGTCGATGAAAATTATCACTTCAAATAAACCGTTATCTATTGACTACATTTAACAAATATTTTAAACAAAAATTTGTGTTTTCAGTCGAGTAATTTCATAGGATTAATATATTTTTTTTTAAGTTTATGCCTCGTTTTTTTGTTTTTTGCTTTTCGTTTTTTTTTTTCTGGAAATAAAAGTACAAGTGTTGCAATTATACAGTTAAATATTTTTTTGTAAAGTCAATAAATAACGAGTCCATTTCAGGTAGTAATTTCTATTGACTCAACCTGCCGAACAAAATTATTGGAATAGTATTAGTAACGTGTACGGAAATTGTGACAAAGATAAATAATTTTTCAATTTCTTAAACTTGAATTACAGCATAAGGTTTTGACGACCAAAAATTATTTTTACAAATTATAACCGTGAGACGTACGATTTCACTTAAAAAAATGTTGGCAACTTTCGAAATATCGAGAAAAAAAAATGATAATCACATGCGTTATTCGAATTATGACTTTAAATGTTCGTGTATTTAAGCTTTTGGTTGAAGAAGAATAATTTATGAAACAAATATTACATAAAAAATGATACTTAACTTTAACAGATTTGCACAAAAGATGTAGAAAAATTTGTCAATATTTTTGATCGGCACCGTACTTGTAGACAATTAAGGATGGCATTTGAATTTTTTAAAATAAATTTATTTCCCTTATTTATTCGTGGTACTTATATTTTACATTGTATCGATTTGTTATTCGGAAATGAATATTTGGAACAATATCTCTATTTATCATTTCTTTTATTCTTCTGGCTTGGTTATATAGTTTTGATTTATTTTATCTATATACTTCGATTATCGTACATTTTTCTTGGATACAATTCTTGGACAAAGTTCGAGTTTATTATGTATTCATATCGTTTTTTTTCTAATAGCTATATGTCAAGTTTCCTTGCAATACCATTAGCAAATATTTGATATATGTGATAATATTTTTAAGTAAAAAAGAAAAAAAGATATTATTTCGACATAGAGGTAAAAAAAGAAAAAATTCGCATATTCATAATTTAAGTATATAATAAATCATATTTATCGATTTATTCATTCATCGATTTCTAATTGATTAAATAGACAGGTGCGTAATAGAAACTCGGAATAAACAAAAGAATATATGCAATTTTGTTTTTTGTTACAGCATGCCCAGGTGAGAATCGAAAACTTTTAGTCTTATTAAATCCAAAATCTGGACCCGGAAGAGGCAGGGAAATTTTTCAAAAAAGGATTCATCCTGTATTATCCGAAGCTGAGAGACCGTACGACATTCACATCACTAGATATTCTAATTATGCTCGTGAATTCATTCGTACCAAGGATATTTATCAATGGAGCGGTTTGCTAACAGTTGGCGGCGACGGGATCGTCTTTGAAGTCGTCAACGGCCTTTTTCAAAGACCCGATTGGGAGAAGGCACTCAATGAACTACCCCTTGGTGTTATACCCTGTGGTTCCGGTAACGGTCTGGCGAAATCTATTGCATACTCTAAACAGTAGGTTCTTCCACTAAGGAATCAATACTATTTAAATATCTATCTAATAATCTCTTTCTTCTTTTCTTTTCTTTCATTTAACTTCATATAAATTTTGTAACTGGGAATAATTAATTACCTTGACATTATATAGTAAACAACTTTCACTATTTGAAAGTATCAGAAAATGGAACTACAGTATTTTAAGAAAATTTATTCGATAAATCGTATTTATATTATTGCATTTTATAATATTTCAATATTATATGTATTTGTAAATAATATATAAATGTTTTTTTTTTCTTTTTTCAGAGAACCATATGATTACAATCCTTTACTAATTAGCGCCTTATCTGTAGTAAAATGTAAGAAAGCTCCTATGGATATAGTACGCATTGAAACTCGAAACAAAATATTGTTTTCATTCTTGTCAGTCGGATGGGGCTTACTCTCTGACATTGATATTGAAAGTGAACGACTTCGTGCCATAGGTGGACAAAGATTCACTATTTGGAGCGTAGCACGTTTAATAGGATTGAGAACATATAAAGGGAAAATATCATATTTGCCTTGTGATAAAGTACTGCCAGTAGAAGTTGTTGGCAATGGTAAAGTTTGTCATACAGATTGTACAAGTGATGGAAAAATAACACATTCTAGAAGTTATGGAGATGAATTAGATCGGTACTTTTCTAATATTCTATGTATTATAGTTACAATTACTTACTCAATTTCAAAATATAAAATTACATTTTATAATAAAAATATTTTACAGGTATGGAAATATAGTTGAATCAAAAAGTTTCCATGATGCCTGTGACGATAGTACTAATGAATTAGATTTGCCTCTTAATGGTTATAGAGATGATGAAGTTATAACTGAAAATATAACTCTTGAAACTGAAATTGAGGGACGACAAAGACTGGACAGTTTCTATTCTGCGACTTCAGCAAAATCTACATACTTTAGTACTGGTTCTGTATCAAGTTATCATAGCATAGATGATAGCGATATAAGGGGACCTGGTATACCATTTTTCATATTATATTATAATTTGATGTTACTTGTTAATTTACAAATAAAGTTTTATCGTTTCGTAGACGTAGAAAATATAACGACAAGTCAAGTTATGTATGGTCCGTCGTCAACGCTTCCAGCTTTGACTGCACAACTACCTGATTCTTGGGTTCAAGATCAAGGTAAAAATGTCTTATACATTTTCATATCTTTTTTAATTTTAATAAGAATTTTATACAAATGGAGACAATTTTTTACAGGAGAATTTGTAATGGTACATGCGGCGTATCAATCTCATTTAGGTCAAGATTATTTTTTTGCACCACGTGCAAAACTAGCTGATGGTATTATATGGCTTTTAATAGTTAAAGCTGGTATTACTAGAGCAAACTTGTTACAGGTAAGTTTATAAATATTTTTTTATTATTTGCAGTATATATATATGTATTTTATTACATGGTAAAAAAGAAAATTAATTTTTTTGTTTGTCAGTTCTTATTGGGTTTAAGTACTGGGACTCATGTAAATTGCTCTGGTGTTAACATGATACCTGTCAAGGCTTTTAGAATAGAACCAGCAGATGGAACAAATGGTCACTTAACGGTAGATGGCGAAGAAGTTGATTATGGTCCATTACAAGCTGAAATATTTCCTTCTTTAGCAACAGTAATGACACCTTGACAAGGGTGATTATATCGGCAGAATCAATCAAATAGTACAATCCTTAAATTATAGACTCAAAGTTATAGTGAATAAATTTGTTATAAATCACACACTATCATATCATTAATTAATAAGTATTTTCAAATTTGCATATGGAAAGTCTAGGATATAATATTTTAGTATATTAAAATGTAATCTATAATAATTTATTACTGTTAATATCATTTAACTATATATTTCAGTAACTTCGTTGTTATGGATAATGTGAATTTTCTATATTTTCTTTTTTGTTGTTGTGTTTTTTCTATTTTATAAATGTTTTTTCAAATTCATCTGATTTTTAATATGAGTTTTCTATATAATATGTATAATACTAAAATTTACTTATATTTTACACTGAAATATATAAAATCAGTATTTAAATAATAACTTTAACAGATGGGATATTTTAAGAAATGTTTTTCTTTGAAAGCTATGAAAGAATGTAGATATGTTATAATAATAGTATACGAAAAGAGATTTTTAAATCGATATTATAAAAATTATTCGCTTAATCATAATTTATTATAATGTAATCGATTATGCTAGCATATTGTATCATATGTGTTATTGTCAACTTTTCGAATGAAAATATTAAAAAGTATGACATTGCTAGCATGCAAAATTGATTGTGTATTATAGAAGGAAATTTTCTCGAGATCTGAAAAGTACATACATAAAATATTATATAAGGTGCTCTTTCGATATTCTACATCACTGAAAATCTTTCAAAAGAGAGAATAGAAAAGAGTTAAGTGATAGAAAAGTTAAAAATTTGTACAGTAAAATGTAGTTACTAATGGCACAGAATCTTTGATATCTATTGAAACCAATAATGTTATTTCATATATATATTATATATATTTATCTTATTGTTAGGCGATTTTATTAATCAAGTTCTTACGTCAGATATATCAGAAATTGGTGTTCTATTCTCTTTTTTTATTGCTCTCCGTATTAGAATCAACATAATTGTATGTGGTTTTATATATGTGTTATATAATATATATATCAAATTTAGAATTTTTTCTAAAAGATTTAACATCGTTTAAAATAATTGCAAGAACAACGATAATAATTGACTATTGCGTCATCTTCTTTTTTTGACTCTTTTATGCTATTTACACATCACACATTTTTAGGATGATGTGATTTCGTATTAAGATAATATGGTGCCAATAAAATTGTTGACAAATAATTAATCATTATAATGCAAAGAAGTTTCAAAAATTCCAACTTATAAATAAAAGAAAACTTGCATGTTGCCTTTATTTGTTGTAATAAAAAAAGGTA
The DNA here is from genome assembly GCF_010416935.1 of Polistes fuscatus. Taxonomy (NCBI): domain Eukaryota; kingdom Metazoa; phylum Arthropoda; class Insecta; order Hymenoptera; family Vespidae; genus Polistes; species Polistes fuscatus. The sequence continues at coordinate 9,466,103 of NW_025113151.1, read as the reverse complement.
TTTTTAGATTTTTACAAGAGGTACAAGTTTTACACATTTACATGTTAAAACTATGTACTACATATTATATCACTATACATACATTTAAAGGTATAGAATTTTAATAATTTAAGAAATAAATTATGAATTACGCGAGTTTCAATTAAAATTTCTTTAAAACATTATATATAAATAAGGAGATAGTGATTTTTGAATAAACTTCCTATTAATGTAGTATATACAATATGAAAAGAATATAATGTCGTGTTAATTATTTCTACCTCATTACTAAAGATTAGTTGTAATGAGATAATCAAATATATTAACAAAAATTAATGACTATATGCGATTAATTACATCGCTAGGCAATCTTAAACTAAATAAATCCAGGCAATAATTACTGTTTTATAAATATTTAAAAATATATTATAATTTAATTTAACTTTTTGGAAACTAATGCATTTTAATTGAAAGAAAAATATATTTTTTTATAATTTATTCCTATATCATTTATTTTACATACAAGGGTTCTTTTTATATTTATATATCTTCTCTACAGAATAAAGTCCTTAATATTAATAATTATTTTAATTAATTAATTAATTAATTAAGATTACACTGCGCAATATGGAAATATATAATGTGCTTTCTTAATCAATAAAATTAATTTTGTCAGATTCATATTCTTCCTATAAATAAAATCTTTTATTTTCTATTTGTATTTTATTTATGTTTATTAAATTTTGTTTCTATTTCTAAAGTGGAAACATTATAAAATAAAAATAGCAGTATAACCTTAATAATCTTATTTTCCCATATATATAGGGTGTTTGAAGTTTTTTCGTACTAATGTGAACGTATTCTACGCTAAAAAAAATAAGAAAAAAATGTTATATGAACATAGATAATTTAAAGCTTTATTCAAAAGTTATAATATAAATTTTAAAACTGTCTAAATGTGCTATTTAAAGATGTGTCTACATACAGTAAATTCCCGTGTAACGTAGTTAATATGTTACGCATTAAAAGATTTGTCTCCTACAACGCGATTTTTTTTTTCAATTTTTCTCGAGATAATTAACAATTACTTGATGAGAACATATGTATTATATATAAATATGGAGAAAATTCTTCTGTTTCACAAACTATTTTTGACAGCACAGTGGTCAAAAATAAAAAAATAAAAAATTACAAAATAGAAGAAATCGGTAACGATAAAAACAACAATGTAATGCTCAATTAATTTTAATGCCAAATTTAATTTTTAAATAATGGAAATTTACTTATCTTATTATATAGCGCGTTGTACGAGAGTTTACCATATATATATATATTTTTGTATTATAAGTTGTAGTTTAGTAAAGTTGTTTTATGTTAATACAATCAATATTTACACACGTAAAAGATATTACTTCGGTTATTTACAAGCTTATATGTAGGTAGAAAATATTGAAATATGTATGTATCTTTGAATAGGTGAAAATTACGATCTTAAGCTCTAATCTTAAATAGCAAAAACAATATAATGAATATAACAAATGTTTCTTTAAAAAAAGAAATTTAATAATACATTATCTTTATTAAGTGCCTGGTTTTGTCAAATTGATTAGAAGATTAATAATTAGACCTTATAATATCATAATGAATATAATATACACAGATTCCTTCATTTATGCTGATTGATCGTTCTGCGTTGATTTTTTTACGCGGATAAAAATCGCGTAAATAATTTACTTCTATAAAAAAAGAACATAGTAAGAAAAACAGGTATATGTTATAAAAACATTTAAATTGCATAAATTAATAAAAAAAAAAATGATATTTTTAAAAAAATTAAAATAAGTTTTATTCGATGTCAGAATCTGTACTGCTGTATGTAAACCTTTCTGACTGCATAAGTGCAGGAATAAGTGTAATATACAGGGTGGACCACGAATCGTGATCAGTAGGGATTATTCTTGTTATTAGCAAAATATTCAAGATTACCTAGAAAAAATTTGAAAAGAAATTTACAAAAAATTTGCTACATACACGTTAAAACTCTCTTGAAACATATACATAATATAAATAATATAAATATTTTCGATCGGATTGCTAATTAATACTGAACACGATTCTTGAACCACCACAATATAGAGTAAATTTAATATAATTTTTAATAAAAAATAAAATAAAGTAGATAACTGAAAATGATAAACGCGTAATTTTGTAGTTAAAATTAATAACAAGTATGACATTTATAAATCCTCTAATTTTTATTTTTATAGCAATGAAGCAGTAGAATTAATATGAATGTTAAAAATGTGATAAGTTATTTATAATTGAAATTTCGCAATTGACAGACCAGGACTTTAAAATTACAAGGATTAAAATAAAGATTATAATAGACAAAAAAAAAAATGATGAGTTCTTCAAGACGTTAAACATAGCACAGTTACAACTATTGTTAATTCTCATAACTTACTTTGTTTATAAAATGTTTAGTAATCCTATTGTATTGATATACTATGTATAACATGATGGATAATATTCATAGTATATTAATACAAGTAGTTAATTTGTAATATTAAGAGAATCTATATTAGCCAGTAAATCTTTGACATCATCCTGTACTTGATCAGATGTATTAGATAGTGAAAGACGAGAGCAAAAGCTACTAAGCGTTTCAACTTGTTCAGACATATCTTTCTGTTTTTGTACATATACCATGAGCATACTAATTATATTATGTACTTCTTCTTTAATCTTAACCATATCTTCTTGAAGAGGTTTTCTATAATCTTGCATCATTCTTAATTTTTTCTGCGCTATTCGCAATGGACTACAACCATACTTATCCAATGAGTGTACATTTGTTCCCGCCCTTAAAAGCAATGTCACTACTGATATATTACTTGCAACTGCTGCTAGATGAAGCGGAGTATTACCTACGATGTCACGTTTATTAGGATCTGCACCATGCTCCAAAAGTAAATTTACTATTGCTTCGAAGCCTCTGCATACGTAGAAGTATTCAAGAATTATTATTATTATATATTATTTTGTTCAGTGTTAAATATTATTTACCTGCATGAGGCTAAATGAAGAGGTGTACGTCCTTGTTCATCACGACTATCTGGTGAAACACCAGACATTAACAGTCTTCTCATTAATTCGATATTGTTTGTGTAAGCTGCAAGTCGCATTTTACGTTCCATAAATTTCTCTCGAAAGTCTTTCCAACCAAAATGATCAGTACGGAAGTAATGTAGTGATCTCATTTTTCTTGGAATAATTTTTATGCTTTTTACTTCTCTTGCTGTAGGAAAAAATCTAGTTGAAGGAGTATAAAACCCCTAAAATATAAATATATTGCACAATTAATACAAAACAAACGCTCATAATGGTTCCATATTATCTAACTTTATTGTTCTTAATAACATGAAGAAACCCTTACTTGTGGCGGATATACAATGACTTCTCCCGATGTACTGGCACCCGAATTGTGACTGATATCAACAAAATTATAATTTCCACGTCCCAAACATAATGAAGATATGGGTAATTTCATATCCATTGGCCAAGCTGGGTTTATTCCAAACCGAGAAGTATTCTGTTCGTTTTCTTGTCCTTGATTTTGACTGCTAATTATACTCGTAACGGCTGTAGAAGTATTACAAGTGATCTGGCTACCAAGGGCCTCATGTTGTACAATTAAACTATCATTTGAATCGTTTCCAGTCTCAACACCAGAATCTACCGACGTCATATTGTATCTAAATGTTTTGCAATGTTGAAATGCTTTTCACGCAGAGAAAGAAAGAAAGAAACAGACAAAGAAATAGACACGATGTTTATCAAACTCTATTATTATATATATATGTATGTATGTATGTATGTATATATATGTATGTATGTATATGTAAATATATATTCACCTGAGTATTTGGAAATCTATCTGTGCCAAAATAATAACAGAGATACTAAAAGACTCTCAAATCAGCTGGTTTACAATTTGCTTGTACTACGAATCACAGAGAACCTGACAGTTGTTCTTAGTTAGTATAGAAACTCGCGCATGTAAACATAGTAAGATTCCCGAAGTCGAATGTGGCGCCGCCTATTTTTATGGGTATTGAACTATACTTTATAGGTAATTTTTTGTTATTAATGGTTTTTTTTTTTGGAAAAAAATTTCAACGAATAGACAGAATCTAAAACAGTAGCCAACATTGATCAAACAAAACTAGATCTTTGATACATATTACTACCATCCGAATTTATCCCTTTTATTGCTGGATTTGATATCTTTGATACAAAGTGTCAAGTGAAGCTTGTAAGATTTATTCTATGCTTGTGGTATCCAAAAATATGGCGCCCAAGTGAAGGACGCTCAATCGAGGATACGGAGCTTTAGAAGATTTATAGAAATAAAGTAAAACAATAATTCGAGAGAAATGAGTAATCTTTCACCATTCGGTGGTGGAAAGAATCCACCTTGGGTTCGTAATACAGGTAAGACAATATTATGCGTTAATATAAAATGGAAAAGTTGCATGTCGTTCCGTGTGCATAAAACAATGTTGCCAAATTTGTGTTAAAATTTATATAAGTTGAAAAAACTTTTTTAAGGATATTACTTACAATATAATTATAATGAAGTAATTATTTATATTTATAAGTAAAATAGAATATAATTTTATTAAAATATTGTATATTTTATTAATATTTGGAAATAATTATTCTAGATTTGTATGTATTTGTGTGCATGCGTGCGCGAGCGCTTGTGTGTGTGTACGTGCACATGGGTGGGCGGGCGGTGTATAAAATGATATTAAAATCTATACTAATGAATGACTTCATTATTTTATTACAGTGATAAAAATAATTATAATATTCTATTCTCAAAGCTTATTGTACATATCTCTTGTATGAATTAAATACTACTTTAATTTGGATAGTATGCAGCAATGTATTTAATTGTATAACTTGTTATTTGTTTCATTAAAAAGAAAGTACATAAATACTTTGATTATATAACAAATATTAAATAATACTTCACATTTATATTATATTTGATTTCTTTGGATTTGCATTTATAGGACAAGGTATCCAAAATATTCAACAGCAAATGTTAGGTCAGGCAATGGGTACTATTGGGGGACAACCTATGGTCCAATATCAACAGCAAACACAACAAGTCTATCAACAAAGCTTGGGTTTACAGCAGGTCAATGAAACATGTTATATTATTATCAAAAAACAACATTAAATTTATAATTATTTTTTTTTCTACAGCCGAATATAACAATGGCTTCAATGGCTACTCTCGGTACTAATTTACCATCTGGAATTGCTGGGCAATTGTATCCACAAGTTGCTACAGTTTCTTATCCGACTCCAAGAGCTTTAAATACAAATGCATTTCAACAGTCTGTAGCTGGTGTGCCCCAGCAAGTACAACAGAATGTACCTTCATCATCACCAAAACAAAGAGTCTTTACAGGAACAGTTACTAAAGTACATGATAATTTTGGTTTTGTTGATGAAGATGTATTCTTTCAAACAAGGTGAGTAAAAGAAACTGATCAATTTTGATAAAAATCATTTAACGTTCTCACTGGGATGTGCCACCAGTGGTACATGTATGACTCTTCTATTAAATGATTTATATCACCAACAGTTCACGTATAGTTATTCCACTAGTATTACAAATGTTATAGGTAATCATTTGTATTTCAGCGCTTGTGTAAAGGGTTCTAATCCAATAGTAGGAGATCGTGTACTTGTAGAAGCATCTTACAATCCTTCCATGCCATTTAAATGGAATGCTACAAGAATACAAGTATTACCTATGGTAAATAATAATAGCAATACTAATACACAGCAGACGAATCAAGGAAATCGACAGCAACAACAAGTTAATCGGCCATCGGGAACTTATAACGCCGTACCTCCTCCTGCAGAAAATACAAATAATAGGTACGAGTGATTTAATAATAAAAATTTTCCAGAAAAATTGAAAAAATTAGTTTTACACCACTGAGAACAGGTCACAAAATAAACAGCATTGACCGTATCTAATAATAGTTTTTCTTTACATTGACATTCTGCATTTAAATTTTGAAAAATAATTTTGTCATTAAAAGGTTTTCAACTGCTACAACAAATACAAATATGGCTAGTAATCGTAATAAAGTTGGGAGAGTTAGAGAGAGATCACCGCGCGAACGTAGGAATGAAGAGGAAGAGATTGAAAGAAAGCGACGTCGAGAAGAAAGAATTAGAGAACGAGAAAAAAAAGAAGAACGCAGTCCATCGAGAACTAGAAGAAGTAAATCTCCTAGACCTCGTAGGCGTACCAGGGTAGTGCCGCGATATATGGTTCAAATACCAAAAATCGCCCTTGATTTGTTAGTAATCTACACTTTGCCATTTTCTACCTCCACGAATTCATAATTATCAATTAATCTTAAGTGATATTATTGTTTATTAATTACAGACCTGAAGCAGATGTTCTTGAAATAAGAAGACGTTATCAAAATATGTATATTCCTAGCGATTTCTTTTCGACTAACTTTAGATGGGTTGATGCTTTCCCACCACATATGCCATTTACCCTAAACAAACCTTGCTCTTTTCATGTTATGCACAAGGATGTAGATCCATGTACAGAAAATACTGCAGTACTAGAGCCTTCTGATGCCGATTATCTCTTTTCTGCAAAGGTTCGTTAAATTATATAAATTAATTAATTAACAATTCACTTTACTTGTATTTTATTATGATTTAACGCAGGTTATGCTTATATCAATGCCTGCCATGGAAGAAATTTATAAGAGATGTTGTGGAGTCTCAGAGGACAGAGACCCTGATCGTGACTATATACATCCCACACGCCTTATAAATTTTTTAGTAGGCTTACGAGGTAAAAATGAAACAATGGCCATTGGTGGACCATGGAGTCCTTCCTTGGATGGACTAAATCCCGAAAAGGATCCTTCGGTATTGATCAGAACGGCTGTCAGAACCTGTAAAGCACTTACAGGGATAGATTTGTCCAGCTGCACTCAGTGGTACGATTTTGCAAATATTGGTATTCCTTTATGTAACGTACGTTTAAATTACAATTACAGATCATTTTTTTTTATTTTTCTTTTTTAATTTTTATATTTTTTTTTTATTCTTTTTTTTTTTTTAAATCAAAGCTCCCTTGTTGAGCAATGTGATGTTTACAAATTTTTCTGCCCGTTATAATGCACCATTGAAATATTCGGTTATTGAATTTCCATAAATCATTATTATGGTAAATTTCGATTTCAATTTCTTTTAATAATCAGTGTCATGTTGTCTTCTTATGACTTCGAACTTGTATAGTTCGCAAAATTACATTGTACATAGTTTTCTTGAGAGAGAAGCTACTAAAGTTTAATTAGCATGGCGTAGCATTAAGATGCGTCTATGACAGGGTATACCGTTCGTGATCGAGAAAAAAAAGAAAGGAATGTAGATTTTAATAAGTTTCTCACTTGATAAACTAAGATTGTAGCTAAATCTCTACATAGGAGGTACGTATTTATTTTATGCACGACCAACCAACGAAGATTGCTGTGCACTGGATCCTGTTTCAAGCACCTCAACGATGAAATATGAGCAGTCGCGGCAGACAAATCATCACTATTGTTCAATTACTGTTGTGATCTACTCATTTGTGCTTTCTCAAAATGGTCTACGTTGTACGCTGTGCGTGGCTTTGTATGCAGTGCGTGGGCTTAACGAACAAGCGAACGATCACTTAGCATATAAGGCAAGGCTAAGCAGCATTAATCTGAGTTGACGTTTGGGTATTGTTTTTCCTTGCGGCACAGGTACCGCTTCCTGGAACTCTACTACAGACGTGCAGAAACGACCCACAAGTCAGGGCGAGTGGTGCCCTCGCGCGTTGAAACCGTGATACTATTTCTCCCAGATGTATGGAGCTGTGTGCCTACCAGATTGGAGTGGGATGGGCTACAACTCAACTATAAGAAACAACTGGAACGAAAATTGCTGCGTGCTGCCTCTAACCCCGACGATTTGGATGCTGCCAATGACACTGATGAGGCTGCCGTCGCTGATCAAAAGGCACTGCCAACATCATCCCATAATATTTTTACCTTTTTATTATCTTATTATGTATACATGCAGCTGTTTCCTACTACTAAACTGAATTTTCAGTAGGCGATAATTGCCCATCGATCCAACTTATATTCCAATTCTTTCTGTGAGAATCTATATTCTTTTGCGATTACTTTCTCTACTTAGAAATTTTGAAGCATATTATTTATTCAGTGAGAGATTTATCATAGATATAAATTCTATACATCGAAAAAGGAAAAGGAATGTATTGAGATGTTAGTAGCTTTACGTTATAATATTTTTTAGTTTAGTTCCTTAATATTTGGTATAAGGAGGAATATATTTGGCATTGTTCATAGTAAAATATATCCATAAACAAAGATACTATTTAACTATAATATTAATTAATATAAAGAGTCAATTTTTACATAGAATTAGTAACATAACAGTTTCTGGTAGTTCTCTCTCTCTTAGTCTTTTTATTATCAAATAATTATATTAGATCAGGTGTAAAAATGATCGATGGGTAATGTATTGCAGATTCTCCCTTAGCCATTGGCAGTTTCATTGCATTAACAAGAGACGCAAGCAAGCCTAGCTCGGAGAAGAGCACAGCTGAGCCATTCCCATTCCTGATACCTTCACCTCTATCATTGATAAATTATTCATTCATTTCATTTGCTCATCGTTATATACTACTACATTACTGGTAATATCCATAACCTATCAACGACACAGACACCAGAGCCAGGACACTATGAGAATTTAGCAGTTATTTAAGTCATACTTGAGGGACATCGTGAATGAAGAAAGGTGTATCATTACTATGTGAGAGAATGATTAAAGAGAAGAATGGCGAAAGAATGAAGAGGGAGTGGTTTCGTTTCGTTATAGGGGCTGCTTCTGTTCTGTAGATTCCTATTAATCTTTTTTACTTCTACAAGCTAATATATTTTTTCTGTTTTCAGGATGATATGGCACCAGAAAAGAAAGATCCAACCCATTATTCTCAGTTGGATCCAAAATCTATGAATGTATGTTATTATTTTATAAAATGATAATTATACTTAACACATTGTGGACCACTAATGAGATATAATACCATCTCGATCAAAAAAATAGTAGATGATTTTTAGGAATATTTGTCTCGAAAATTAGAAATGCTATTAACACGTATTTTTTTAAATTTTATTTATTGACTCTGGTGATCAATACTTGATTGCTGAGTAAATTAAGAGAAAAGATGATCAGTCCGCAATGTGTTAATATTTACTCATTAATATATGCATATATATATATATATTTATATTTTTTTGATTGACAAAGGTGAATGATTTACGTCAAGAATTAGTTGCACGAAATTTAAGCTCTAAAGGGCTAAAATCGCAATTACTTGCACGTCTTTTAAAAGCTATCAAATTAGAACAGGCTAAAGAAGAAGGACGCCAAGATGATGTTGAAGATAATGAAGATACATCACCACCTCCAAAAGAGGATGACGAAAAGAAATTCAAGGAAAATAAAGATGTAAAGGTCGAACACACATAAATGATGTGTATATATATACATACATATATACATATTTATTGGAAGTATTTAAGATTAAGATAGTTTATTTAAATATTTAAGATTAAGATGATTTTATTAAAAGATTAAATAACTACATAATATAATTAAAAATTGAATGATATTTAAGTGTTAGTATGTACGTTAATTTACAGCATGACGAAGATAAGAGAAAACTATACGAACGCGAACGAGCCATACTTGAGAAAAGATATACATTACCAGAATCTTCTCACATTATTGTTCATCCATCTAGATCAGCAAAAAATGGAAAATTTGATTGTACAGTTATGTCGTTAAGCGTTTTACTCGACTACAGACCAGAGGACACGAAGGTACATATAAGTCCTTTATTTGCTAAATCAATTAACTCCACAAACTAGAGTAGAGAAAATTGATAAAATTACATGTTACTGTGAATTAGGCTCATATTATACTTTTGATGTATTATTTATTTACTGTTATTCAATCATATATTAATTATATATGAATTTGATTAATTTCAAATACTTCAAATTTTTACAGGAACATTCGTTCGAAGTGTCTTTATTTGCCGAATTATTTAATGAAATGTTAATGCGAGATTTTGGTTTTCGCATATATCGATCATTATGCAATTTGCCTGAAAGACCTAAAGAAAAAGATGAGGATAAAAAGAAGGATAAAAAAGATGATAAAAAAGATGATAAAAGAGACGAGAAAAAAGATGATAGAAGACGTGAAGATGATAGGAAATGTAATAAAAAAGAGGAAAGGAGAGATGACAAAAAAAGAGAAGGTAGTAAAGATAAAAAAGATGATAAAGAAGCGAAGAGTAAGACTGATGATAAGGATCGAGACAAAGAAAAGAATGATGATGAAGATGATGATGACTTCGAGGAATCTGAGGTATTTTAATGCAAAAAAAGTTAACACTTTCTGAACCAATAATGTAGTCGTATATCATTCTAAAATCTTCAACTTTTTATTAACCATTCATTAATTTTATTATATTAGTACTTCCAACAATGAATTATTTTTTAGAATTTAAAACTACGACTGATTATAAGTAATATAAAGCTGATCACGAAAGATTTAATTGAAATTAGTTTGATTCATTGATTTTTGTTGTCTTAATCTTTATTTACAATAAAATAAAAATTTTCTTGTAGGATGACGATTCGGTTAAAGACGGTAAAAAAGATAAAGACAAAGATGGAAAAAAGAGAAAAACAAAACTATATACATATGATCCTTATTTACTTTTATCCTTTGTATATTTTGATCAAACGCATTGCGGATACATATTTGATAAAGATATAGAAGAACTTATTTATACTTTGGGACTGAATTTGTCACGAGCACAAGTTCGTAAATTAGTACAGAAAGTGGTTACTAGAGATTCCTTGCATTATCGAAAATTAACTGATAAAGCTAAAGATGACAATGGGAAAGATGAGAAAGATGCAGATAAAAGTGACAATGGAAAGAATCAGAACGAAGAAGATTTATTGCGTTCATTGGCTCTTGGTAAGTTTAACTATCTTTTAAAGAATTTTTCTAATATATTTCAGTTTTTATAACAAAAAATTCCTTTGTTTTTAGGTAACAAAAAATTATTACCTGTGTTCGTGTCAAGCGGACCACCTTCTAAACGTGCTAGAAGAGACGATAAATCTACAGGAATAACTGAAGAAGAATCGATACCGGAAGGATTTGTTTTATATAAAGGTTCTTTATTAGACGTTGAGAAATTAATTGGTCAATTAAAAAGATCTGAAAAAGCTCGTGTAGATACAGAAAATCGTATGATAGAATTGCAAAATGAATTAGGAATTGTTAATGAAAAGTCAGTAAAACAAGGAAATAATTTAAAAGGTTTATCCGAAGATCTAAAGATTTATAAAGATAAATTAAGATGTACAGATGAAAAACTTAAGAAAGTATCGGTAAGTTCTTTTTAAATTTAATAAGTTAGACGAATGAAGAAATATATATAATATTTAATAATATTTATCATTTTTTTACAGACTGAATGTCATAGTTATTTAACTGCAGTAAAAAATATGTATCATATAGCTTCAAAAATGATGCAGGGTGACAACAAAAAGGTAGAAGTTGTGGAAATACAAGATGAAAAAATTGTAGCAGAAGTTAATGGCTCTGAGATAGAAAATAAATGCAAAATTGATACACGATGGGGTGATAGTAAAAGTGTAGTAAAAGAAGAAATCGAGAAGGATAGAAAATGTGACAATAAAATTTCCAATAGAAAGGAAATTACGGAAAGCGACAAAGAGAAGAAATAAATGGATATTGTTTTTCATAATGATATACATAAACACATTGGAACAATTTCATAATAAAGTATGATTGTGTTCAGCATTATTAGAAAACAACTATGATGTTAGAATTTAACTTTACACATGAGAAAGTCAGTGAACAAAAATTCAATTTTATAACATTTTGCATAAAGTGGCAAAATATAGGAAAATTCTTGTTATACTAAACGACTGATATATAATGAATCAAATGTTTAGTGATTAAAATAATAATAAATGTAAAATTTATTTATTATTATTTTCTGCATGGAAACTATTGATTTTTATTTAAAAAATAAATTCGTGAAAATATTAATGTAAACTTGATCTGCCATAAAGTGCCGGGTGGTAATACATAAATAATTTTGATGAACGTTTATATTTAATTTTACAAATATCTATACAGTACCTTTTTTCTTTTTTTTTTTATAAAAAAGAAGTTGCCAGAATTCACTTCGTGTCAAGCTTTTTATTTAAGAAAATTATATTCAAATATCATTTTAATTGAAATTTAAATCTAAATACTATATTTTCTCTTATTTCTTTCTTATTTATTCTTACTCTTTCTTAAATATTTCTTAGTCACTTTTGAAACATTAAAAATACCGTAAAGAAAGGTATTGAGGCGCCGTATATTACAAAAGTATTAAGTTATTGACGAATTGATTAACTAAACTTTCACATTGAATAGAAATATTTAATGTTTTATGTTAATCTTTATATTTTTATACCCATACACTGCACTTTATGTTTTTTTAATGTAGTGGCTAATTAACTTGATATCCTTTGCATAAGGTTTCTTTCTTGGTACATACTTATTAGAGTAATTTTTGATTTTTGTACATGTAATATATTAATATTGTTTTCTAAGAATGACATATGTATAAACCATATATATATATATAACAAAATAAGAAAACGATTAACTGGCTTTTATAATACCAATGAAATTGTGTATATTATGGTTATATACAACTAGTAATGTAATTTTAGCATTATGCATCGTCGAGTACGTCAATTGTATATAAAAAAAAATCTGCCATCTAAATTTTTATAAATCAGCTGTATGCGTGATTTAATCTTGAATTCATATAAGTGAGTGTGGAAATTTAATTAATTATACTACAAAAGACATACAATAATTCATATTTCATCTTTGTACGTGACCTTTTACTATTTAACTGGACAAAACTTTATTCTTTTTTCGTGTAGTTTAAGTTTTTTAGTCCCATGAAAAAATCATACCGTAATAGAAATCGATATTATTCGAATTAGTTACATAATACATACAATACTACATTGGCTCAGTGAATATCTACTCCAACTATATTTTACATCATAGAAATATTTATTTGCCCAAAGCACATGACGAACACAACATATACCTGTAGTATTTTGTACATAACTGTTTAATTCGAAAAAATTGTAATACAAAAGTAGCAAATATTACTCTAAATTAAAATCAAATTGCATAGAAAAAAAAGAAAATAATAATCAAGCAGTGAACTGGATTATATAATGAAAATTACTAAGTGTAAGTAATAAGTAAACGGTAGTAAAAAATATAAAAAATTAAATAAGTAAATAATTTTACGTATGTCCTTTTTTCTTTCTATATATATTATACTTTTCTTAAAATAATTTTCTTATACCTTTACTTGTATTTAGGAATAGAAAGAGTTGAAACAGATATTAAGTATATACATCTAAATAAGAAAGAAAAACATGTTTAAATAGCATACTGTATTTACAACAATGAATGTAAACGTATTTACAAATGTACAAATTACAAGTAAATTGATTAATAGTATTGAACTATGAATTTATTGTTTCCTACCTATAATATATTTGTAATGATAAATGTCTTTAAAATTTCTAACATATCTATAAATGTACCGATAAAAATTTCACAAAAATCAGTTGTGTTACCTTTACGTTAAAATAAATTTTGGAATAAGCACAGTACATTTTTATTTCAATTATTTACTCAAAAAAATCTAAACTATTGACCTAATAAATAATTTTTAAAAATCAATTCAGTAATTTCTGTACGAAGATTTTTTAGAACAATAGAATTTCTATATATTGATATAGATTAATATAGGACAAAATATATAGATACAGATGAAATAATTATGAGGATTTCATTTTACATAAAAATCGTAAATGTAATATCTTTACTTCATCAGTATTCAATTTGACTACACCTTCTTAATTGTCAATCGAAAGTAAAGTATGTACCCACAACTTCTCTTTCTTTTTCTATAATGATTTAACTCGGTCACCTCTTAAAAGTACTACAGATTCCAATTGATCACAGACCAAACTTACGACACGATCTTCTACGCAATTCTACAAAATTGTCATCGTATAATTCTTTGCTATTCTGCGAGTGCAAGATCTGGATGAGAACCACGAATGCATATTTCTATGTCTGTTATGTACAATTCAGTGTTATTAATGTTTCTAAACCCTACTCCAATGTCTAAACCTGTTCCACAAGTTTGTGGATTATAGAGATTTTAAGCGTGCTATCGGTCTGTAATCTATTGGCGATGGAGTAGTAAATGGTCCATGAGGACTCGTAGTATATCCAGTTTCATTTGTAGCAACATATGGTGGTTTGACACGTGGTATGCACGTGTCAAACCACGTGGACACCACGTGTACAAAATTTGTCACAACACTCGTCACACACAGCATATCACGTTTCATACCACGTGTCACACCACTTAATCATACTACTTGTTCACATTACTTGTTAACACTACTTGTTTACACTACTTATTTACACCACTTGATTAGACTACTTTTCTTTCACGACTTACCAACTTAAAGTACTAACGACGACTGACATGATACTAAAAAAGACAGCAGGATAAACCAGGTTAATATATTGACATAGACGTTTACGTTTGTATCTATAATTAATCGTAAAATATAAGTATAGTCCATCTGTTATTAAATGGCACTCGCATCATCCAGGGGATGTCTCTTATGGTTTTCATTGGCTAGAATGGTAGGCTGCTTCACGCTCTTACCCAACCTACTAATTTCATACCACACGCATTGTTTTTATTCATGGAAATGCTCACACAGCTAAAAAGTGCTGAAATTTCTCAGTAAATAAAATTTTACTTCAATAATCTAAAGTATAAAATAAAATATTTCATTTTTGATTTTTAATAGTCTTTAGTCTGAAGATAAATTTTAATAAATTAAATGATTAACAAATGGGTGGCACTAATAGTTTCTCTCGCCACAGACAGCTAGATCGATTAAGATCGGTCCAAGGCTACCAACTTTAATGATTGATATAATATTACTATTACAGAATACTATATAATATTTTATATTTCAACGGTAAATATGAATAATGAATTAAATTGCAATAATCTATAAGTTATTTAATGTGATAATGAAATAGTGATTTTATTTCAGTTGCTACGATTAGACGTTTTTTTACTTCGTGGCGTCTCCGCTATGAATGGTTCCGTATTTACATCTATTTCGTTCATGTTTCGCTCTTAATTCGTTGCCAATAGCTTGAAATAGTTTAATGGAGGAAATGTGTACGTAGATTGAGTTAGTAAAGGATTTAAAATTTTTTATGTGCTAATAATAGTCAGGAATAAACAAAGAAAATTATTGTAAGTATTAGACGAAAAATTATGTTAACTTAATGTTTCTATATAAATAATATTAAAAATATTTAATTCAAAATTATAATTCAACATAATCGAATATAATGTCAAGAATAAACGTCAAAAAATATTTTAAGATAACTTTTTATGATTATCGCTTAACACAATACATTTTATTTCCTTTACGATATGATAACATAGAATAATAGAATTATAAGTATAGTGAAAAATTAATTTTGTTCAATTATGATATAGATAATCTTATAAATTAATCATTTATATATTTTTAAAGTGAAATGTCACAGATTACTGTAACGTCAAGCGTAATGGAAAGAAGCATTCATGAAATGTTAAAAGATGCTCCTTCATTAAATGAAAGTGATAGTGCTGTTCATTCTGGAACACCACCACCACATGTACCGAATAATTGTACCGGAGACAGTTTACCAAGACCAGCTACCATAAATTTAACTGTAGGTAGCTCGGTGCCGCAAACATGTATGTATATATTATTTGTTATAATATTTTTATTGACATTAATTATTAAAATGCGTAACAGTAGTTAATAATTCTTAAAATTATATAAGGAAAGTTTTAAAATAAAGCTAAAACTTTAACAGCGGTCAATGTATCTCCAAGTACACCTATCCAAAATGGAGATACGCAAACAATGCGTACAGCTCAAAGTAAAATTGAAAGTATTAAAAATTGGAGTATTTCTACATATAAATGTACTAAACAACTTATGTATGAAAAACTTGGAAAAACATCACGCACTGTTGATTCTGGTAAGTTTTTATTGATTATTAAATTGATATAAATTTGTAAAAATTACTTTATATCATTGTCTTTCAAAGTAACTACTTTTCCTTTACATATTAGTTATATTAACATTATTTTAATATAATACAACTCATATGTAATCCACACATTTTAATAATATTAAACTACAATATGTACAATATATTATAAAATATAATTTTATTAATTAAATATTTTTCTAGAACTTGAGAGTCAAATTGAATTATTGCGAGATACTCAAAGAAAATATTGTAATATCTTAAGATTATCTCGGGCTTTAGCCTCTCATTTTCATCATGTGGTACAAACTCAACATGCTTTAGGAGAAGCGTTTTCTGAATTAGCACAAAAATCACCTGAATTACAAGAAGAATTCTTATATAATTCAGAAACACAAAGAAATTTGACTAAAAATGGAGAAACACTGCTAGGGGCCTTGAATTTCTTTGTATCTTCTGTAAATACTCTTTGCAATAAAACTATGGAAGATACTTTACTAACAGTACGTCAGTATGAAATAGCACGGTAAGGTGACAATTATAAAACAATTTATCTACATTAAAATAAAACTTTGTGGAAAATAATATTAATACATATGTAGTTAACGTGCTTTATTATGCAACAGGATTGAGTACGATGCATACAGAACAGATCTTGAAACACTAGCACAGGCTATAAAATCAGATGGAAACAATGCAGCAAGATTAGAAGAAGCACAATTGAATTATGAAGAACATAAACAACATTTTGAAAAATTACGTTCTGATGTTTCAATTAAATTAAAATTTTTAGACGAGAACAGAGTATGAATTTATTTTAATAAATATTTTATATATATAATCACACCTTTATTATACATTATTATATAATTCATTTATCTTTTCTTTTCAGATTAAAGTGATGCATAAACAATTACTCTTATTTCATAATGCAGTATCTGCTTATTTCTCTGGGAATCAAACTGCATTAGAAGCAACACTTAAACAATTTAATATTAAAGTTAAATCTCCAAATTCCTCTTTACCATCATGGTTAGAACAGTAGTTTTTGATAATATGTGTTTGAAGATCATGAAGAATATAAGAGAATGCATTCGTCCACACGAATCTCCTTTAATACAACATACAGTAAAGGTAGGATTCCTAGATATCAGAATAGTTACTCGTACATATTGAGCTGCCGAATACTTTATCAGTTTAAATCATTTATAAATCAGGAAAATGTATTATATGATGTAAAAATGACAGACTGAATTGTATTGATTATAGTTTCTCTCTACTAAGTCATAAAAAATCACATTTAGTGTCTATGCAAAAACTTTTTGAAAATAAATGTCCTACCTTATTTTCTTATTAAGTGAGATTCCATAATTGATATTTACAATCACGTATATATCAAAGTCTCCTTAATGAAAGAAGATTCTGGATATTTGTTTTCAAAAAGGTATTAAATACTACAAGTAATAACCCTAAAAACTCCATACATTTTTTATTTCTAACTTATTTGCTTATTTAATATATTTTTTATTTAACTTATATATATATATTTATATATATATATAATTATATTATAATAAAATTTAAAAGTAATATATTTAATCAAAATTTTTTCATAAAAAAATTTGGAACTGAAATTTTTTAAATTTCATTCTTGGGGTTTATAGGGTTGATTATTTAATTGCTTGGGCAGTGCTTAAAATAAAAAGATCTGTTAAAGGATCATGACAAATATTCAATGCTTTTAACTTTTTTAAGTCAATATAAGTATGTTTAATTTTATATATCTCCAACTTCTTAGTAAAATTTTCATGTATATAAAAATTATTCTCATAAATTAATATATATATGAAATTTATAAAATGTGTTAGAAATAATATTAATAGCTTGTTAACATTTTATTTTTTCAGTTTATATAGTGAAAAAAAATTGTCTATTTATATGAAATATATCTTACTACTTACAGGGGAATAACTATCAATTAGTTAATAGCATCATTATAAATCTTATGTGATTTAATCTGAAAAATTAAGACAGTTCTAGGTTTTCATAAAAAAAGAACACTCAAAGTTGTTATAAAATGACAATCTCTTAAACAAATAAATTTCAATATACTTTAAATAATAATAAAATAAACATTTTTTTCTAGTATATTTATTATTTATAAAATTTATAGAATAATTATCGATTAAAATGTTGAACAAATTAACTTTGGTAAATTTATCAAAGTATAACATGAATATCTTCCTAAGTATTTCTATCTTAAAGAAGTAATTGTATGTAAATAAATATCAAACAATTAATTTCTTTTTTTACACGTTGAAAGTATGTATAATAAATAAGTTATTCTAAAAGCTAGTCAAATTTAGTACTATTTTAATTAGCAATATAATTACATTAATGTATTTTATTGCAATATTTTATTTTTTAATTTTGCAGTAATTATTTGTGATATAAATAACTCAAAATATAATATAATGCTTTTTATTCTTATATTTTAAAGAAATAATTTTGGTAATGTACCATTAAATTGTTATGCATCGTATTCTATTTCTGTATTTCTAATTATTTGCTCGTGTTTAAATGTAGATGATTACATATAAAATTCAAATCTGTTTTATTAGGATTAAATTATGACCATCAATACGATAATTCAAATTTCTCAAGTTAAATCTTCTGAAGCGAATACGATATATAATGAACACATCGAGTATATAAAATTTATGTAAGCCAGTGCTATATAAAATGTGTACAAGAATTACACAATGTTTGAAATTGATTATGAATGATCTTAATTATAAGTAGTGCATCATTCTGCTTTAGTATATTATATCATAGATATTTTACTTAATATGTTTTATGCTCAATGTGGAGAATGTGAAAAAAGAAAGAAAGAAAGAAAAAAAAAAGAAATGTTTTAATATAAATGATAATTTAATTATTGTTAAAACCATTCCAGGTATAAATTTTTAAATTATCTATAGTTTAGGAGATATGTAAAACTTGCTATATATAAATGCGTATGAAAACAGTTTCTAGATAATAAATTACTAGATAACTGTATGAAATAATTTACGTAAAAACAATATACGGCTTAATAGTTTTTTTATGTCTAAGAGAAAATGTAGTTTGTGTAAAATATGTTTCAAGTTCAGAGATTGCCTCTTTTTTGCTTCAAATTACCAATTGTAATATACAAACCTTTTTTATAGTCTCAATTTTAAATTATCAGATCTTCATATAACAAATGCAATAGTATTTTGTTAACAATTATATAAGAAGAATGTTCTATTCTGTGATATCATATTAATTCACACAATTTGTGTTGTACAATATCAAATTATTTATTTGCATGTAAACAAAACTATTTTTAATAGTTTTTAATAGAACATTTCCCGATTTGAAGTACCAAAAGAGATAATTATCTAATTTGAAACATTCTACCCAGTATGTTCCTAATTATAATGTTATTGTGTGTGTATATTATGTGTATACAAATTCTTAATAAATCAATGCTTATATAATCTGCAATTTTTTTTAAATATGACAGTCATAATGATTTGACAAGTTTGTTATTATACTATAATTGTTATTGTTGTAAATATTAATCATAAATTTAAACCCTTGCATTACAATAAAATGTGAGACTCATGATACATTTCACAACCCAAACATGAAAAATACGAGTTTTACTCATGGTGAATCTTATGGGCCAAACATAAGAAGCATGAGATATAGTTCCGAATATGGCATGCAGTTCTAAACATTACATCATAGTGCAAGAGGTTAATTTTGAGTAAAGCTTATATTTTTTTATAAGTTATGATGATATATATTGAATTTCATAAATATTAAGTGGTGTGTGTATTTAAATTAATGAAATTTTTTTTTTTATTTAAATGTAATATTAAAAATGTATCCAAAGATTTTGATAAATATGGCAGATAAAGAAAGTACAATTTTTTACATAAATGAATATATTATTATAATTTAATTCCTGCTACACGTGTCAAGGTTTTGAAGCTGGAATAAGAGAAAAGAGATTGAGACGATTCAAAAAAGATATCTAAAGTAGACCCTTGGGCTAGACAAGTTTGTGTTCATTAAACTCACGATATTACATAGTAACTTCACATACTTTCGTGTAAACAGCATTTTTTCTTATAAAAACGAGATCTACAAGAAAAAAAAAAAAACAAAAAAATAATCAACAAACCTATAAGCGCTAGGAAAAAGATCTAAGCTGAATTAATAGAATCTCTCTGTGGTAAAACAATAAAGTAAAGAGATGCAAACTAATACATATGGTTAATAACCAGTTATTCCTTAAAGAGTTCACCGAGGAGGAGGCAAAAGACTGTTTGTGACCAAAAGAGCTTAATTCTAAAGAGAAAAAAAGAACTTAAACGTCAGAGCAATAATTAGCTATCAGAACATCAACTCAATAAAAAAGAAGAAAAATAAGGATTATTACACATGTACAAATAAAGAAGTCAATTGTATATTCGAAAAAAAAAAAAGATTATAATAAATTTATGATACAGTTGTTCCTACTTCTTGTTTATCTTCTGATTGCGCCATTATTGCTGCTTGAGTATCATTCATTTCTTCTATTCTCTTACGAACTAAAACAGGTTGGATTTCCACATACAACTCCATAATTTTGTGATTTGCATTCACATGCTTTTCTGTACAATTTTTAATACATAAATCCTGTAAATAAAGAATATATTTACAACGCATTTCTAAAGATTACGCACATAACAATATGATCTAATTGGTAAAATAATCTACTATTAATAGTACCTCATTAGGAGTTATATCTCTAGTAAGAAATGTATTGGCACATCTCCTGAAACAAGTCTCCGATATTTGATTGAATACGAGAAGAAAATCTCGAAACTAGAATAGAGAAAATATAAGAAAATTTATACATACTTTGTTATAATCTATTATAAGTCACAATGTTAAAAAAAAAAGTTACATTTCTCAGTTGAAGATCCATTTTAAAATTTTATGATATATAGTCAGTTATTAAAAAATTATATTAGTAAGTAATGCAATTTGAAATTCTTCCATTCATTTACAAATAATAAGTACTTTTAAAAATGCATATAAATCTGCGGGAATTTTATCCAATAACTTCCCTATGTTTTGTTTGAATACACTAAGGGAATAAAAATACTTCTTATAGTCAATCCGAATAAACTATCAATCACTTAATCAATCAGTTACAATGGAATAACGAACAAGTAAGAAAACAATTACGGTAACGAGAAACGATTATAAATATAAACATATAATTATTTGTCCTTAGACGTTTTAATAAGATAGTAGAACTACACTCGTACGAGCTTCGTGATTCGTCGTTGAAGCGTGACCATCAGAGCACGTTGATTGGTCCTCAAAGTAATTATTTGAACGCGTTAATTGGATGCGAGAGCTTGCGTCAAAATTAACTTCGATTTACTTTAAGCTCTATGTTTAAACACACATAATTCTTAAAGCTACTTTTACAATTAAAATATATGCACAGTTTGTTACACTTCTTATAGCATATATAGCATTATATATAATGGTTATATAGTATATTATATTGGTAATATTAGTTATCAGTAATCAAATATATAACTAATATATTAGTTCACTAGTAGTAACACGCATATCTTCTAGACCCATATTAAAAAAATGTCGTTAGAATTGTGTCAGAATGAAAAGGTGACGAATATTGCATAAAGATATTTTCTGATTAATCGATTGTTCTCCTCTATATCAGCACTAACTTCCGCAGTTACTACATATATATTCCAAAACATGCTTTAAACACATCTTCATTGCATCAGTAGATTTATAAATCCTCAAATGGTGATAGATGGCGGTCATGCTACATTTTATATTTCATCCTGGTTTCGTTAGAGGACTCGTGAGTAAAGTTAGTCAGGGTTTATTAAACCAAATATATGCCGTTTTGATCGATCACTTTTTGCCATTTTTGAGGTAAAATCATAATCCCATCAGTGTAGAACTGTTGTGATTTTTGGGCGAAAAACTGCAACAACTGATTTTCACAAGCTTCCTTTGAAGTCAACTTTACACCATTAAGAGAGCTCTGCAAAGGACGAAACAAATGGTAGTCTGATG
Organism: Polistes fuscatus; assembly: GCF_010416935.1. Lineage (NCBI taxonomy): Eukaryota > Metazoa > Arthropoda > Insecta > Hymenoptera > Vespidae > Polistes > Polistes fuscatus. The sequence continues at coordinate 9,443,579 of NW_025113151.1, read as the reverse complement.
GAGCTAGGTCTGGACTATATGGTGGATGCATCAAAACTTCCCAACCAAGACCTCTTAATTTTTGATGGGTCTCCAAAGATGTGTAGGATCTGGCGTTATCGTGATGGAAGACAATGCCTTCACTATTGATCAATTCTGGTCGTTTTATCTCGATTGCTTGATGTACTTTATCTAGTTGTTGACAGTAAAGATTAGAATCAATCATTTGACCAGGTGACAGCAGCTCGTAGTAAACAATACCTTTCCAATCCCACCACACACACAGCATTACTTTACTTGACGTAAATTCTGATTTTATCATCGTTTTCGAAGATTCACTTTGCTGCAAAGTAATCCATTTCTCATCGCCTGTAATGAGTCGTTTTAAAAATGGTTCGATTTCGTTCCGTTTTAGTAATGATTCACAGATGAAAATTCGATCCATTAAATTTTTAATTGTTAAATTGTATGGCACCCAAACATCGAGTTTTTTTTTGTATCCAGCCTTCTCCAAATGGTTTAAAACTGTTTTATGGTCGATGTTTAATTCCTTACCGATATCATGACTACTAATGTGTCGATCTTGCTCAACTTTTTCCAAGATTTCATCGACTTTTTCAGTGATTGGTCGACCAGAACGAGGTGCATCTTTGACATCAACATTTCCAGATTGAAAACGCTTGAACCAGCTTTGTGCAACACGTACTGATACTGCATCATGTCCATAAACATCACAAATTCTTTTAGCAGCCTGTGTCGCATTCTTCCCTTTTTTATAATAAAATTTTAAAATGTATCGAATTTCTTCTTTATTTTCACTCATTTTGAAGACATAACAATTTTTGCGATTGAATGAATAAATATTACAAATCTTATTTTGTTATAAATAAATATAATATATTTATGATATGTTATCTTAAATGCACGCAAGTATTGTCAGATCTCATTGATACATCAAAATACGCGATTCAAAGGCCATCTATCGAAAAAATACGAAGAAACATTTTCCCCAGCAAAATGTAACATCTGCAGGTAGTGTAACGTAAGATCGCTGCAAAGAATAAAGAAGTACAAAGAAGTTCACAAGTCCACTTTTCGCGTAACCAAGATCATCTTAGATAGTACCCTGACTACCAGTGGGCGAGAGTATGTACTTAGCGCGATGACGGTACAAAGAATACGGTATTCTTTGATAGTATATGATAGTATATAGTTATATTTAAATAGAATTTTAAATAATTCTATTTATTAATTTTTAGTGTATAAATATGTGTGTGCCTTCAAAAATGCATTTATTTTAAAAAGTAGTCATTTAAGGCGTTCAAATAGAAATAAATCTCAAAGATTTGTTGTTAAATCCAACGATGATCACCTGTAACAAGAAGAAAACTATATTAATCATACAATCAAGTGATAGAATAGCCTAACATATAAGTAGTCCAATTTACAGATGCACTTTTTATTTGAATTCCTTATTTATTTTTATCAAATCTCTATTTACCGTTTGTAAAATAAAATTAAATTAAAACGCGTGATTTTACATTAAAAAATATAATTAATTAAGAAACAGGAAAAGTAAAATATTAAGCTACTGAAAAAAAACTTTAAACTACGTTATGTACAAAAGAAAAATTGCAAATTTAATAAAATACTAACAGTAAAAAATCTTAAAGACAAAACAAGAAAAAAGAAATGACTGTAATATTACTGAACGATATTCAAACTTCTAAATTTAATAATACGAGAATTTTAATATTTTTGACTCTAACTAACTAAAAACTTATGCACCTTTTGGACAATTTAGACACAGATTTGATGTGCCAAGGAGATGGAATGGTCCATCATCTCCAATTACAACTACAAATTAATGACGAGCAAGCAAGTAACATAATAAAATATAAAATGACTAGAGAACTATTCTCAAAAAGTTCGAACTTGCTGTTGAACCTTTGAAAATAGCTCAATAATCATGTAGTTGCCCTCTTCAGCCACATTTAAGTGGGGGCCTCTTCGGCATAATGCCTCTTCTTTCTTCATGCCCTAAACGCTGCTGTGAGGCTTTTTCTAAGCGTATTTTACGATACATTTCGTAAATAATCGCAGCCGAAAGAAATTCACAAATCGTACAATTACATTTACTCGAATGCCTCAACAGATATTTGATCTAATCGATGAACCTATTATTAACACTTTGCATTTAAAAAATTAAATAATATCAAACAGAAGTAGAAACTTTGTCATACATCTTATGGTCTTACTCTTTTTATATTCGACTACTTTTATTTTTATCTTACTCTACATATATAATATTTATCTATTTACTATACATATATAACAAATGAGAAGAATTCAATAGGAATTATTAAAGAGCAAAGCGTTAATATACTTAATATTAAGTAAGCATCCAACGTATTCAGCTATCTTCACATTTTTGAAAAAAAATAAATTTTTAAGAAAACGCAAAGACTTTTGATCGTTCGATACTGATTTATATCTCGCGGTACAGAGTATCAGCAATATATGGAAAAAATAAAAGAAATATTTAAATGAATAAATGAATCTAAAGGTTGCTGAAACTTTGTATAATGTCCGGAGAAGAAATTTTCCACTCCTGAGTGAAAATTACAATCGCGCGACTTCTCCGGTCTCTACCTACTTACAAATTAAATAAACATTCACACCTAAGTATGCTACCTGCCTGTATAATGGCAATATCTAAAAAGATCAAACATACGTACATACCCACCCACTCACTCCACGATTCTCTCACATACCACCAGGGTGCAAAAGCCTAAACTAGAGAGCATGCCCCGGGGCACCTCCGACACCCTAGTTCAAACGCGTGTTTTCTAAACTTATGGGAGTACGTACCAATGCTGTAATCGTCTATCAAGGCTAGTAATTATTGCAAAAATGACTAATGCAAAAATACAAGTATACACTAGTATATATTGCATACTAGTTATATACGAGTATATCATAGTTTCCACAAATAAATGCGGTAACTCTACTATTCAAAACGATTTTATTACAAAAAAAAGTAGAAAATCGAAACACTCGTATTTGTCATATCACACGTGATATGTAGAAGTAGTGTTCTCAGTATTAAAAACGATGTAAATACGCACACACAGGTGTAAAGTACATCGTGCAATCACTAGCACAATGACAGCCGCCAATAGGGGAAAACTTAAAACTAAACCTATACTAACCGTTTCTCACCCATACGAGTAGCACCTGGGCACACGCATAGATGAGAACGCAGAAAGTCAGGGGGGAGAAACGGGAGATTAGTATATTAGAAGCTGAAAATCCTGATCTAAAAAACATGATTAACATATATATATCTGAACACATAAAAACATTTTATTTCATTTAAGCGGGCTAAGACTCTACAAGCCATTTGGATTTGACTTTTTGATTATGCAAAAATTGTTAAATTTAATTTTTTAATATTTAAGAATTTTAAAGAGAAAAATAAATATATATAAACAACCTCGGACGACTCCTTTCATTAAGTTGGCTGTTCTAATAAAAGAACTGGGCTTTGAGCCACCACTTAACTGCTAGAATCTATCCGTCGCGAATGAGTTTGTCTTCTTGCTCATTTATTTATAATATCGAAGTACGATATATCAAAATTAATCGCGATTAGATAAACTAAGTACGGAGCAATGCATGTAAGACATTATTACATGCTTTTCTGAACGAAACCGAGTAAATTAATGCTCGATTTCGCCACTACTATTCACGAACAAAACAAGTAATAAAAAGAAAGTGCATTAATTAATTGCACTGTTAATTAAATGATTTTAATCGATGAGACAAGAAAACCTATCCTGAACTAATAAACATACAATACAATACAAATAATATAAAATTTTCATGAGTAACTCCTAGAAAGGAATTACTCATGTGCTCGTCACTAATTTATTGGAATAATACAACCAGTAACTCGTGCCGATTAGGACCTTTCATCCTCGACTGATTGAGCACCGGAGGGACTTTAAATTTTAACTCACGACATAAGAAGTTCTACGATGGCTCCAAAACACTCCTACGTTACAGCAAGTATTGTAATCTGCTGATTGAAGATCCATCGAAGATCCATCGAAGATCCATCGAAGATCCATCGAAGATCCATCGATGATCCATCGATGATCCATCGAAGATCCACCGAAGATCCATCGAAGATCCATCGAAGATCCATCGAATCCATCGAAGATCCATCGATGATCCATCGATGATCCATCGAAGATCCACCGAAGATCCATCGAAGATCCATCGAAGATCCATCGAAGATCCATCGAAGATCCATCGAAGAATTCATTCCACATCTTTGATAAGGTAGAAAGTCCGTCGTCATATCTGTAAAATAAAATAGAACAAAACGATAAGTTATTTGCAATATAATCCAAAATCATAAAATAAAATCGAATAAAATGTAATAAAAATAGATACTTACAATGCATTTCAATGGGATGAAATTCAATTGCACCATGGCGATGCACCTCGCGTGAATCTAAAAACGCGGTATAAACGAAAATAAGAAACTATAGATGAGTTTCTTATCGCGAAACCGAAATTTTATTATACGTCGAACAACACTGATTCTAATTCGCGTATGATTTTAATTTACTATTCGCCCGATCACTGATTCTACACAACTAATTCAAAGACTGCTTTGCACACAGTCAATGCAAGTAGAAAAATCTTCATTGATGCACTGATTCTAATACGCGAACAGTCTGTGCGACTGTTTAAAGATAAAAATACAACTTTACTCGAACAAACTCTAATGCAATTACTGCATTGGTCGCAGTTAATTTAATATATAATTTCAAAAATAGTTCGCGAACGCGACGGAATTGAAAAGAAAACGAACGAACGTGCTTCTAATCCGTGATTTTAATTATATTTAACGATACAACACTCCCGTATATTGCTTCGCGCACGATAGCAATGCACGAACACTTGCAACACTTCACAAACACAATTCACAAACACTTCCAACACTGATATATTCCCATGATGATCTGAAACAGAAATAAAAACAAAATTATAAATATCATTGTTGTAAGTAAAAAAATTATTATAATTATTGAGAAAGTGTTTAAAATAAAAATTGACTTACGTTTATTCTTCATTGATGAATGCACGATGGGTATCCTACCCTTAGGATGACGATGAGCACACGTTTAAACCGAATAAAAGAAACTTACGGAGTTTCTTAACCGAGCAAACGAAACTTTAACATGCGACGATCAACACTGACTTTACTTTCCGATTCTTTTGTATTTTATTTTTACGATGCAACACACGAGTACCTCATTGCCTACGCGCTCGATTGCAATGATGTTCTGAAACAGAAAAAGAAAAAGAACAATTAATATCATCGTTATAATAAAAACCATTAAAGTTATCATAGAAACGTTTAATAGGAAAATATACTTTTAGTCTTCATTGATGACTGCAGGATGGGTATCCTACCCTTAGGATGACGATGAATAAAATAAAATTAAATAAAACTCTGAAAAGCTGAAACATACTAAAAAGATTATAGAACAATATCCTGTGAATCATTCCTGAAGGCATTGCACACTTTTAAAGATATTTTATCATAAAGAATCAATATAAATTCAAGCAATATTAATTGCCTTTATCTCACTACTTGTATAAAATTACATATAAAGTATTTAATATCAGTAAAAATTGTTAATAAAATCGATAACGTTATATATATATATATATATATATAATAGTTTAATACGTCACGTTCGTTAGATCTTAGCTCGTTGAAGGACTGATCAGGAATGAACACGTAATCGCGTCCTTCATGTCGAACGTTCGGCTGTCTTCGTTTTGTTTTCGGCTGTCTTCGTTTCTTCTGTTCTCACTTCGAGAAATTCCTGGAATATACGTACACATTCGTTATTGCCCGTAGATAGAATATTTTGTTTTCTTATTTTCTCTCTCTCTCCTCTCTCTCTCTCTCTCTCACTTTCGTTCTCACTCTTTGTATACATTTCTGTATGGTTTAAAAAAAAGAATAACGCTCACCTCGATGAATATGAAGATAAAAAAGTAAACACAATTGTTAGACTGAGTATATGTATTCCTGCTGGACTCTCTCCTAATGCTCGGTACCTAAAAAAGGAAAAAAAAAGATTACATTAGTATAACATAAAGAAAATCAAATATATGAGTGTATGTGTACGAGCACCTATACTTATGAATATATGCTGTATGTGTGTGTATGTTACAGGAATCGAATTTAATACGAAATACGATCTTTGAATACATAATTATGAAAAATAATTAATTAGAGCAGCATTAGAGATGGTAGTAAGTATCGATACCATTAAAAAAGCTGGAAATTAGAAGAAATATTGTTAAGTAACATGGTGAGATTTGGCGGCACGTCGAGATATATCGATGTTAATTCTCACAGATATCTATCGAACTTTTCAATATTTCGTTTTGAAAACACTCACGTATGAAAATCTTGTGTGTAACTATCGTTGATATATAATAGAAAGGTGTAAAAACTTTTCAATTACCTGAGTTAAACGAGATGACAGGTATCAAATGGTGGTCGTCGCTGTGACGTAGCCGCAAAGAAACGAAGCGACATCTGACGACATCATGGCTGCTTCAGAATTTGCGTTTTTTCATCTATCATAGAAAAAATCGAATAGTTATAAAAGGATATAGGAACATAAAAATTGTCAAAATATATACTTTATTAATCCAAACAATGAAAATTGAACATATAAGTCGATATCCATGAAATGATGCTGTAAAACAAGATATATATATGATTGCGTAGAAAAATGCATACCAATGTGCATGGAATTTTTTTCTACGCAAATATTCTTTATCCTCGACATTATCGTAATATTTCGATTATATCATTTGGAAGTCATTTGCTAGAAGAATCTATTAGTATATAGGAAGATAATTTACGTTAGAAAATATTTTTTAATTACCTGAGATTAACGGGACGACGTAGCATCCGTCCGATCTTCAGCACCGACGTCGCGAAAAGAAAGAAGAATGATCAGCAAAGAGCCCTGATTGGCTGATAATTATTGCAGAGATAAGTGACCAATCAAAAATTCCCAATTACCATATAGAAATTTCACGCACACAAGCTTGCCCCGTCACACGTACGTAACTCGGCTTTCTTCATGACCACGCTAGTCAAGCTAGATATGATAATTTATTTATTAAATAAATAAAAAATTTATTCTATTTTTCTATTTAAGGTACACTTATCTTGTTAATATTTAAAAAATAACGAAAAGAATAAAGACAATATGCACTATAAACCTTCACAAAGAACAGAAAAGCATACATAATTTTTTATACATAAATTAAATATCAATTTTATTATCAATTATAATTATCTAATTATTAATCTAATTAATAATTATTATTACCTAATCTATTTTTCTATTAGGTGTATACGTTCCTTGTTAATATTTGAAAAAAAACGAATAAAATAAAGACAATATAGACTAAAAACTTTATCACATCGCAACATTCTGATTAAAATTCTTCAATTTTTATGTAATTGTTTAAACTAATATACATTTGTTTTAACGTCCCTGTGCAATGATGACTTTGGATAATAAAATTTTTATCCAGAAAAATATCACATTAATATTATTTTATATCAAAGTATGTTAATTAGTATGTAATGTTTAACCAGTACATATGTGTTTAAACAATCTGAAATATAAGAGATTGCATTAGAATATTAAAATAATTGTTAAATAATCGATAGGAATGTCTATTGTTGTCTAAAAGATCGGAATATATGACGTATCTAACGTCCCCTTCGAAATCCACCGTTGAAATGAGACGTTGTCCTCTAGAAAATACTTTATTAAATGTTGTTTATTTGACTTTCTCCGAACGTTACGCATGTGTATAAAAGGAATAATCCATCTAATCAATAAAATTTAAGATTGAAACTTTATGATTTTTGTATTTTTATCTATTTCATGTAATTATTTAATGCTCCTGCGCACTGAGGACTCGAGGGTCAAATTTAGCTGCAATATAAGAAAAGTGCATTAGTGCATTAAAATAATTGTTATCCAATTGTTAATATTGAATGAATACTAACTAACAAAGTAACGTGTATAATTAAATTACTTTTTTCTGGCATTTATTAACGTATGTGTAAATGAAAAAAAAAAGTACATTTCTCTAAACAATTATACAATTAATATATTCAACTAATTAATAAACAATATACTAATGGTAAATGTGAATTATTAAAGTTTACCATATGATGGAAGAAAGCTGGGGTGTTTGCTCGTTCAGTATCATAAAAAATTGCCTGGATTCATTTTAAAATCTTGTAAACTCTTCTTTTATGTATATACTTGATACACAAAACGATAAGAAAGCCTAATCGATGCTGTGCTTCGCCAAATCTTCAAATACTTGCAAATCTACAAATCATAAGATTCTATTAGTAAAGTATCAAGTTATCCTTGTTAATATTTAAAAAATAAAGTGTTGAATAAAGACAATTTACATTAAAAACTGTATCACATTGCACAGAAAAACACACAAAATTTATTTATTTAATAAATCAAAAAGCAATTTTACTTTCTTATTAGGTGTACACGTTCCTTGATAATATTTAAAAGATAAGGAATAAAATGTTGAGGTTATACAATAAAATCCAAACAGGAGAACACAATTATACAGAAAAGAAACCACGTTATAGAAATCTTTAAAACAAATGACATAAAGCACTGTAACCATCCTTAAAGAATTAAAATAACAAGAATTTTTCCATATCGATACTGAATATGGGAATTTATACTTTCATAGTTGGCATGAGAGATTTCAATTGTTTTGTTTCAATTTATTTTAATTCTTTAAGGATGGCTACAGTGCCTTATGTAAATTGTTTTAAAGATTTCTATAACGATGTTTCATCTCTATAAAAATGTGTTTTCCTCTGGCATGCGATGTCAATTGTTTTAAAAATATCTGCAACGAGGTTTCTTTTCTATACGATTGTGTTTTTCTTTACAATGTGACAAAGTTTTTAGTGTATATTGTCTTATTTTGTACATTATTTTTTAAATATTAACAAAGAACGTGTTACACGTATAATAAACACTTATATATTTAATTTTCTTTATATTATACTAATGCTATGTTATTTTATACTTTTTTTAGGTTTCCAAACATATGTAGAATACAGCATTATTATGCATACTCATTGCCAGTCTAATTGTGTTTACTTTTTTATATTGATATTAGCTGTGGTAAGTTTATCTCTTTTCTTTTATAACATAAAGAATAGTAATATAAAAAGTATGAGAAGGGGAAAGAGAGAGAGTGATATCTTATACAAATATCATACATAGATATATATAGTTTGTTTGATACTTTACTAATAGAATCTTATGATTTGTAGATTTGCAAGTATTTGAAGATTTGGCGAAGCACAGCATCGATTAGGCTTTCTTATCGTTTTGTGTATCAAGTATATACATAAAAGAAGAGTTTACAAGATTTTAAAATGAATCCAGGCAATTTTTTTATGATACTGAAACGAGCAAACACCCCAGCTTTCTTCCATCATAATGGTAAACTTTAATAATTCACATTTACCATTAGTATATTGTTTATTAATTAGTTGAATATATTAATTGTATAATTGTTTAGAGAAATGTACTTTTTTTTTTCATTTACATATACGTTAATAAATGCCAGAAAAAGTAATTTAATTATACACGTTACTTTGTTAGTTAGTATTCATTCAATATTAACAATTGTATAACAATTATTTTAATGCACTAATGCACTTTTCTTATATTGCAGCTAAATTTGACCCTCGAAGTCCTCAGTGCGCAGGAGCATTAAAATAATTACATGAAATAGATAAAAATACAAAAATCATAAAGTTTCAATCTTAAATTTTATTGATTAGATGGATTATTCCTTTTATACACATGCGTAACGTTCGGAGAAAGTCAAATAAACAACATTTAATAAAAGTATTTTCATAGAGGACAACGTCTCATTTCAACGGTGGATTTCGAAGGGGACGTTAGATACGTCATATATTCCGATCTTTTAGACAACAATAGACATTCCTATCGATTATTTAACAATTATTTTAATATTCTAATGCAATCTCTTTATATTTCAGATTGTTTAAACACATATGTACTGGTTTAAACATTACATACTTATTAACATACTTTGAATATAAAATAATATTAATGTGATATTTTTCTGGATAAAAATTTTATTATCCAAAGTCATCATTGCACAGGGACGTTAAAACAAATGTATATTAGTTTAAACAATTACATAAAAATTGAAAGAATGTTTAAATCAGAATGTTGCGATGTGATAAAGTTTTTAGTCTATATTGTCTTTATTTTATTCGTTTTTTTTCAAATATTAACAAGGAACGTATACACCTAATAGAAAAATAGATTAGGTAATAATAATTATTAATTAGATTAATAATTAGATAATTATAATTGATAATAAAATTGATATTTAATTTATGTAATAAATAAATTATGTATGCTTTTCTGTTCTTTGTGATAAGGTTTATAGTGCATATTGTCTTTATTCTTTTCGTTATTTTTTAAATATTAACAAGATAAGTGTACCTTAAATAGAAAAATAGAATAAATTTTTTATTTATTTAATAAATAAATTATCATATCTAGCTTGACTAGCGTGGTCATGAAGAAAGCCGAGTTACGTACGTGTGACGGGGCAAGCTTGTGTGCGTGAAATTTCTATATGGTAATTGGGAATTTTTGATTGGTCACTTATCTCTGCAATAATTATCAGCCAATCAGGGCTCTTTGCTGATCATTCTTCTTTCTTTTCGCGACGTCGGTGCTGAAGATCGGACGGATGCTACGTCGTCCCGTTAATCTCAGGTAATTAAAAAATATTTTCTAACGTAAATTATCTTCCTATATACTAATAGATTCTTCTAGCAAATGACTTCCAAATGATATAATCGAAATATTACGATAATGTCGAGGATAAAGAATATTTGCGTAGAAAAAAATTCCATGCACATTGGTATGCATTTTTCTACGCAATCATATATATATCTTGTTTTACAGCATCATTTCTATGGATATCGACTTATAATGTTCAATTTTCATTGTTTGGATTAATAAAGTATATATTTTGACAATTTTTATGTTCCTATATCCTTTTTATAACTATTCGATATTTTTCTATGATAGATGAAAAAAACGCAAATTCTGAAGCAGCCATGATGTCGTCAGATGTCGCTTCGTTTCTTTGCGGCTACGTCACAGCGACGACCACCATTTTGTATACCTGTCATCTCGTTTAACTCAGGTAATTGAAAAGTATTTTACACCTTTCTATTATATATCAAACGATAGTTGCACACAAGATTTTCATACGTGAGTGTTTTCAAAACGAAATATTGAAAAGTTCGATAGATATCTGTGAGAATTTAACATCGATATATCTCGACGTGCCGCCAAATCTCACCAATGTTACTTAACAATATTTCTTCTAATTTCCAGCTTTTTTAATGGTATCGATACTTACTACCATCTCTAATGCTGCTCTAATTAATTATTTTTCATAATTATGTATTCAAAGATCGTATTTCGTATTAAATTCGATTCCTGTAACATACACACACATACAAGCATATATTCATAAGTATAGGTTGCTCGTACACATACACTCATATATTTGATTTTCTTTATGTTATACTAATGTAATCTTTTTTTTTCCTTTTTTAGGTACCGAGCATTAGGAGAGAGTCCAGCAGGAATACATATACTCAGTCTAACAATTGTGTTTACTCTTTTTTATCTTCATATTCATCGAGGTGAGCGTTATTCTTTTTTTTAAACCATACAGAAATGTATACAAAGAGTGAGAACGAAAGTGAGAGAGAGAGAGAGAGAGAGAGAGAGAAAATAAGAAAACAAAATATTCTATCTACGGGCAATAACGAATGTGTACGTATATTCCAGGAATTTCTCGAAGTGAGAACAGAAGAAACGAAGACAGCCGAAAACAAAACGAAGACAGCCGAACGTTCGACATGAAGGACGCGATTACGTGTTCATTCCTGATCAGTCCTTCAACGAGCTAAGATCTAACGAACGTGACGTATTAAACTATTATATATATATATATATATATATATATATAACGTTATCGATTTTTATTAACAATTTTTACTGATATTAAATACTTTATATGTAATTTTATACAAGTAGTGAGATAAAGGCAATTAATATTGCTTGAATTTATATTGATTCTTTATGATAAAATATCTTTAAAAGTGTGCAATGCCTTCAGGAATGATTCACAGGATATATTGTTCTATAATCTTTTTAGTATGTTTCAGCTTTTCAGAGTTTTATTTAATTTTATTTTATTCATCGTCATCCTAAGGGTAGGATACCCATCCTGCAGTCATCAATGAAGACTAAAAGTAAGTATATTTTCCTATTAAACGTTTCTATGATAACTTTAATGGTTTTTTATTATAACGATGATATTAATTGTTCTTTTTCTTTTTCTGTTTCAGAACATCATTGCAATCGAGCGCGTAGGCAATGAGGTACTCGTGTGTTGCATCGTAAAAATAAAATACAAAAGAATCGGAAAGTAAAGTCAGTGTTGATCGTCGCATGTTAAAGTTTCGTTTGCTCGGTTAAGAAACTCCGTAAGTTTCTTTTATTCGGTTTAAACGTGTGCTCATCGTCATCCTAAGGGTAGGATACCCATCGTGCATTCATCAATGAAGAATAAACGTAAGTCAATTTTTATTTTAAACACTTTCTCAATAATTATAATAATTTTTTTACTTACAACAATGATATTTATAATTTTGTTTTTATTTCTGTTTCAGATCATCATGGGAATATATCAGTGTTGGAAGTGTTTGTGAATTGTGTTTGTGAAGTGTTGCAAGTGTTCGTGCATTGCTATCGTGCGCGAAGCAATATACGGGAGTGTTGTATCGTTAAATATAATTAAAATCACGGATTAGAAGCACGTTCGTTCGTTTTCTTTTCAATTCCGTCGCGTTCGCGAACTATTTTTGAAATTTATATATTAAATTAACTGCGACCAATGCAGTAATTGCATTAGAGTTTGTTCGAGTAAAGTTGTATTTTTATCTTTAAACAGTCGCACAGACTGTTCGCGTATTAGAATCAGTGCATCAATGAAGATTTTTCTACTTGCATTGACTGTGTGCAAAGCAGTCTTTGAATTAGTTGTGTAGAATCAGTGATCGGGCGAATAGTAAATTAAAATCATACGCGAATTAGAATCAGTGTTGTTCGACGTATAATAAAATTTCGGTTTCGCGATAAGAAACTCATCTATAGTTTCTTATTTTCGTTTATACCGCGTTTTTAGATTCACGCGAGGTGCATCGCCATGGTGCAATTGAATTTCATCCCATTGAAATGCATTGTAAGTATCTATTTTTATTTACATTTTATTCGATTTTATTTTATATGATTTTGGATTATATTGCAAATAACTTATCGTTTTGTTCTATTTTATTTTACAGATATGACGACGGACTTTCTACCTTATCAAAGATGTGGAATGAATTCTTCGATGGATCTTCGATGGATCTTCGATGGATCTTCGATGGATCTTCGATGGATCTTCGGTGGATCTTCGATGGATCATCGATGGATCATCGATGGATCTTCGATGGATCTTCGATGGATCTTCGATGGATCTTCGATGGATCTTCGGTGGATCTTCGATGGATCATCGATGGATCATCGATGGATCTTCGATGGATCTTCGATGGATCTTCGATGGATCTTCGATGGATCTTCAATCAGCAGATTACAATACTTGCTGTAACGTAGGAGTGTTTTGGAGCCATCGTAGAACTTCTTATGTCGTGAGTTAAAATTTAAAGTCCCTCCGGTGCTCAATCATGTCGAGGATGAAAGGTCCTAATCGGCACGAGTTACTGGTTGTAATTATTCCAATAAATTAGTGACGAGCACATGAGTAATTCCTTTCTAGGAGTTACTCATGAAAATTTTATATTATATTGTATTGTATTGTATGTTTTATTAGTTCAGGATAGGTTTTCTTGTCTCATCGATTAAAATCATTTAATTAACAGTGCAATTAATTAATGCACTTTCTTTTTTATTACTTGTTTTGTTCGTGAATAGTAGTGGCGAAATCGAGCATTAATTTACTCGGTTTCGTTCAGAAAAGCATGTAATAAATGTCTTACATGCATTGCTCCGTACTTAGTTTATCTAATCGCGATTAATTTTGATATATCGATACTTCGATATTATAAATAAATGAGCAAGAAGACAAACTCATTCGCGACGGATAGATTCTAGCAGTTAAGTGGTGGCTCAAAGCCCAGTTCTTTTATTAGAACAGCCAACTTAATGAAAGGAGTCGTCCGAGGTTGTTTATATATATTTATTTTTCTCTTTTAAAATTCTTAAATATTAAAAAATTAAATTTAACAATTTTTGCATAATCAAAAAGTCAAATCCAAATGGCTTGTAGAGTCTTAGCCCGCTTAAATGAAATAAAATGTTTTTATGTGTTCATATATATATGTTAATCATGTTTTTTAGATCAGGATTTTCAGCTTCTAATATACTAATCTCCCGTTTCTCCCCCTGTACTTTCTGCGTTCTCATCTATGCGTGTGCCCAGGTGCTACTCGTATGGGTGAGAAACGGTTAGTATAGGTTTAGTTTTAAGTTTTTCCCCTATTGGCGGCTGTCATTGTGCTAGTGATTGCACGATGTACTTTACACCTGTGTGTGCGTATTAGGTAAAGTGTTTTGTACATCGTTTCGCGACATTTTTTAATTAATACATCATTTAATACTGAGAACACTACTTCTACATATCACGTGTGATATGACAAATACGAGTGTTTCTATATTTTTATATTTATATTAAATTTTTCTACTTTTTTTTTGTAATAAAATCGTTTTGAATAGTAGAGTTACCGCATTTATTTGTGGAAACTATGATATACTCGTATATAACTAGTATGCAATATATACTAGTGTATACTTGTATTTTTGCATTAGTCATTTTTGCAATAATTACTAGCCTTGATAGACGATTACAGCATTGGTACGTACTCCCATAAGTTTAGAAAACACGCGTTTGAACTAGGGTGTCGGAGGTGCCCCGGGGCATGCTCTCTAGTTTAGGCTTTTGCACCCTGGTGGTATGTGAGAGAATCGTGGAGTGAGTGGGTGGGTATGTACGTATGTTTGATCTTTTTAGATATTGCCAATATACAGGCAGGTAGCATACTTAGGTGTGAATGTTTATTTAATTTGTAAGTAGGTAGAGACCGGAGAAGTCGCGCGATTGTAATTTTCACTCAGGAGTGGAAAATTTCTTCTCCGGACATTATACAAAGTTTCAGCAACCTTTAGATTCATTTATTCATTTAAATATTTCTTTTATTTTTTCCATATATTGCTGATACTCTGTACCGCGAGATATAAATCAGTATCGAACGATTCAAAAGTCTTTGCGTTTTCTTAAAAATTTATTTTTTTTCAAAAATGTGAAGATAGCTGAATACGTTGGATGCTTACTTAATATTAAGTATATTAACGCTTTGCTCTTTAATAATTCCTATTGAATTCTTCTCATTTGTTATATATGTATAGTAAATAGATAAATATTATATATGTAGAGTAAAGATAAAAAATAAAAGTAGTCGAATATAAGAAAGAGTAAGACCATAAGATGTATGACAAAGTTTCTACTTCTGTTTGATATTATTTAATTTTTTAAATGCAAAGTGTTAATAATAGGTTCATCGATTAGATCAAATATCTGTTGAGGCATTCGAGTAAATGTAATTGTACGATTTGTGAATTTCTTTCGGCTGCGATTATTTACGAAATGTATCGTAAAATACGCTTAGAAAAAGCCTCACAGCAGCGTTTAGGGCATGAAGAAAGAAGAGGCATTATGCCGAAGAGGCCCCCACTTAAATGTGGCTGAAGAGGGCAACTACATTGATTATTGAGCTATTTTCAAAGGTTCAACAGCAAGTTCGAACTTTTTGAGAATAGTTCTCTAGTCATATTTTATATTTTATTATGTTACTTGCTTGCTCGTCATTAATTTGTAGTTGTAATTGGAGATGATGGACCATTCCATCTCCTTGGCACATCAAATCTGTGTCTAAATTGTCCAAAAGGTGCATAAGTTTTTAGTTAGTTAGAGTCAAAAATATTAAAATTCTCGTATTATTAAATTTAGAAGTTTGAATATCGTTCAGTAAATATTACAGTCATTTCTTTTTTCTTGTTTTGTCTTTAAGATTTTTTACTGTTATTGTATTTTATTAAATTTGCAATTTTTCTTTTGTACATAACGTAGTTTAAAAGTTTTTTTTCAGTAGCTTAATATTTTTACTTTTCCTGTTTCTTAATTAATTATATTTTTTAATGTAAAATCACGCGTTTTAATTTAATTTTATTTTACAAACGGTAAATAGAGATTTGATAAAAATAAATAAGGAATTCAAATAAAAAGTGCATCTGTAAATTGGACTACTTATATGTTAGGCTATTCTATCACTTGATTGTATGATTAATATAGTTTTCTTCTTGTTACAGGTGATCATCGTTGGATTTAACAACAAATCTTTGAGATTTATTTCTATTTGAACGCCTTAAATGACTACTTTTTAAAATAAATGCATTTCTGAAGGCACACACATATTTATACACTAAAAATTAATAAATAGAATTATTTAAAATTCTATTTAAATATAACTATATACTATCATATACTATCAAAGAATACCGTATTCTTTGTACCGTCATCGCGCTAAGTACATACTCTCGCCCACTGGTAGTCAGGGTACTATCTAAGATGATCTTGGTTACGCGAAAAGTGGACTTGTGAACTTCTTTGTACTTCTTTATTCTTTGTGGGTTCATATACATGATAATTATGCTTATCTACCATTTTAAATGAAAAATTAACTTATGGTTCCAAAGATAAATTTCATAAAAATTGTACAATTAAAACTTTGATATCATATTTATTACATATTAAACATTTAATTTATATAAAACAAAATTAATTATAAATAAAATACTCTTAACTTAAATCATTTGATACTGTATCGTATATTATTAAGTATTATGATACAAAAAACGTACAACGTTACTGCGCCATCTAAAATTTTACTAATATTAAATTAAGAAATTCATAACATTTTTTTATATATTTTTTTAAATCTGGCAACCAAACTAGTATTTGTGGACATAAATTGTTATGATTAAATCAATTTGCACAGTGCTATGTCTTATCCGTTGAGTTTGATAGATAATGTTTTTACATTTTTATAATATTAAAGTTATAGATGAATGAAATAGTTCGCTTAAAAACTTTTGTAATGTTTCTGAACTTGAATTTAATGATTTCAATTTTCATTGTTATGTAAAATAATGATATTAAAATTAAAAGTACGTTAAATTTATTCGCAATTTGAATAGAAAAATTCCAATTAAAAAAGGTACGAATGTAGTTGTGTTTAATATAATCACGTGTTCTGCTTTGGTATCAGTTTCGTTGTATCACGTGAAAGAGGTCAAAAAATAAATTTCATTTTAATCTTCTCTTATCAATGACAAAGAAATAGGTGTGTATGTTTATCAGTATATTTTCCTTACTTTCAGTATACCGCAATGGCTTTTTACTCTAAATAATATTATTGATAGTTATAAGTATTATGAATGATTTGTTTAATAAAATATAATATATTTCTATAATTTATCAAGTCTCAGTTAATTTGAAAACATTTTGGAGTTATTATCACATATATGCACCTACACTTTTGCATATCATTTATAGGTAATGCTAAACATTCAAAAGTCTCATAAAGAAATTATATTTATAACCTTGGTTATACTAAGTTATTTTGTAAATTCAATTATTTAAATTTTAATAAAGCAATGAATGCCGCTATTGCTTTATGTACATTTTGTGAAATACATGGACCTAAAGTAATCTTTACCACTCAAACTTATCGTAATTATGACAATCAAAGTACAGAGAAGTTAAAATTTTACGGACCAAAAGAAATACTAAAACAAGCACAGACTACGGTAGATGAAGGGCAACAAGAATGCGAAGGCTGTCAAAGTATTAACAATTTAAAATACTTGAGTAATGAGCACGATACTAAAACATCCTTTTTATCTGCTCAACAACCATTAACGCAAGACATTGAAATCTTATTAAAACATGCATGCATCAGGTAATTTATATTTTAAGTATTTTTATTATTATTTAAAAAGTATATGTATATTATATAAATATTATCCTCTATCTAAGGAGTCTCAGTTGTGAAGTACATCCAGGCAAAGAAGGTGTTTGCTATTTTGGAGATGAATACAGAGGGCATGTTTTAAGTCGTACTTTTACATTAAAAGATGCCCAGGTGAATTATACAACGAAAAAGCATGTTTGGTAGCTATTACAACAAATTATTCAAATCATCTTAATAATAGAGTTTCTTGTATTGTAATATTCTAAAAATCAAATTACATATATACATGCATACTTTAAAAATCATATTTTGTGTAAAGATTTTATAATCTTTATACTCTTATACCTTTATAATCTTTATCATCAATCTTAGATACTATAATTCTAAAATGTAAATAGAATGTGATATTGATATGAATATATTAATCTATTATATAAATATCCTTTAATTATATTCAGACTTAATTTTTTTTATAGGCAAGAGGCTTTCGCAGATGGTGCAGCTTCATTGTTTTCATGAGGGACAAACAATTTTTATTGAACATGTGGCCATTTTTAATTGATAATCTAAGAGAGGTCATTAGAGAATTGCAGGATTGTGCAGAAAGAAAATACAATATCGAAGAAGCTGAATGCCCACAGAGGACTATGCGCTTGACTACAGCAAATAGCGGCTCAGGCTCCTGTCATAATGCAACAAAACAAGTTAGAGCACTTAGCAGTATAACAAATGAGAAGCATGTTTATGTCAGGTATAAGCAATACTTTACATTGCACAAAGTACAGATATGTATTATTAGGTTTTTGCAGAATTCACATGTGGCTTGTATGGATCCTCAGTGCGGGCGCTAGACATTTTATAGAAATTCTACCAATGAGTTTATTAGATAAGGAACTTGATTACAATTTGGAACATCGTATAGGTCAATATGATGAATGGAAAAAAAATTTAAAAATATACATATATATTATAAAATTAAATAACATCATATTTTTTAGAAACTGAAGAAGGATTCACTTTGGTTAATACAAAATTACCTGTTAATTTGAACTTAAATACAGAAGAATCTCAAACATCAGAATTTTCTGAGATTTCAAATAATACTGCTATTCTTATTCTAAGAAATTTAAAAGAAATACTTGGCAAAGATCAATTTCGACAATTGTTATACTCCAGTTTAACTGGCATTCAAATTTTAGTGAGAGGTCCAAAAACTCAAAGAATTGAATCGTTACATGGGCTAAGTTCACTGATACCAAAAGCATGCAGAAGAGTACATACACAAGCAGTAGAATATTTGGATCTAAATAAATATAACTTCATTGGTAAATAAAACTTTGTAATTTAATTGTAATTTAAAACATTGTGGATTTCTTAATAGATAGTAAAATCAAATAAATATAACATAAATGTTCAGGAGTGGATACATCAGTAGCAGTACCTTTACCATCTGCAAATGTATGTAGATTGGATATTATAAGTGATGAACATAAAGCTGAAAATACTCCATCGCATATCGTCAAATGGACTGGTTTACTTCCATTAAAACTTCCTACATTGTTGTTAAAACTTGAAAAATCGCTGGAAGATAAAAAACTTGGAAATTCTGTTCTTAAGGCACATTTTATTGCTTTACAAAAAGAATGGGCAAAGTAAGAAAATATATAAATTATTAAATATATATACAGTATATATATATCCCTCTATTTAGACAGTCTCCTTTTAAGTAGGTTCACTTTAACACGTTTGAGCTACCAAAACCTAGATACGGTATATAACTACGGTATATTATATGAAAATACAAATTCAGTGATTCTCTAGCGTAAGCGTATTTTTTTATCTCAGTAAAAGCTAAATACATATTTGAGAATGTGAAATTTATCCTTATTTTAAATGGCTTTTTATGGTTCTATTTGCATGGTTTCGATTTACGTGCACTTTTTGTGGAATCAGTTATCCATGTTAATAGAGGGATTACTGTAAATATATTATCATTCTATTGTATACTTAAGTTAAATCGTGAAAATCCTAAGTCTTACACAAAATAACTAAGCGTTTTAAAGATAAGCTTAGCTCTTTCATATAAAGAAATGTGAATTTGTTACAGTATAGCAAGGGTTGTTCATGCGATGCGAGGCAGAGGTCATAGAGCAGATCTTTCTGGTCTCATGCTTAGCTTAGGAGCTGGTCCTCATGATAAAAAACTATTAGATGCATGGTCTATGGGTTTGCCATCAAATCCTGCATAATTTATTTTTTAAAATTGTATGGATTGTAGTATACCATTGGGTACAAACACATTGTGTCGTTTCTTACACAAATCCTTTCCTAATTTTTCATATTTTCATGGCGAATTAGAATATTAAATATTATCTTCCTTTGATTTTATATGATTTTAAAATATTGTTCAAGTAAAAATTTCATTGTCTTTCAAAATAAGAATCTTAAGAGCCACACTTTTCGTACAAAAAAGATAGTGATGTTGAGAAAAAAATGAGAAAGCCGTCATAAAACCATGCTGTTTGTTTTAAATATTATCATTGAAAAATAACATATACTATTGTATCGATATTTTATTCATTATATAATATTTACGTAATAACAAAAATAAATTTTTTATATGAAATAAAATCACTTTTTATTAACAAGTTGAGATTTAAATTGTTTGATGAATTACTCAGCGTACAAAACATTACGCTCTTGTACTCGTTTTTTGGAACAAATTTCAAGTCATGCATACATATTCACATTTTTTTACACATGATTTTTGTCCCTTTCCATTTTTTGAAGTGAAATTTCTTAGACGATTGTAACGATAAAATTTTGTGTGATGAGATTGTGT
The DNA here is from genome assembly GCF_010416935.1 of Polistes fuscatus. Lineage (NCBI taxonomy): Eukaryota > Metazoa > Arthropoda > Insecta > Hymenoptera > Vespidae > Polistes > Polistes fuscatus. The sequence goes on along the minus strand of NW_025113151.1, from coordinate 9,422,421 downwards.
GTGAATGAGATATATGGATTAATAGCTATTGCGAGATACGTTTGTTTATGAAAGAATGAGCGGGGATGTGACGTACCTTGAGAGTGTTTGACATACTGTAAATGATTGTTAATTAATTAAAATAAATGTTTATTAGTCTTAATTTTAACTCGTCGGAATTTAGAGAAGACGATCGTGATAACTATCAAAGACAATCGAATTTCGTTTTTATTTATATCACTGGGCAACTCCAAATTCAAGGTTTACAATATTCTTTACGTTATTAAAACTACTTGTTTCATTTATAAAATATGCTTCAAATGATTTACGTTTGAAAATTTTCATGTAAGACATTTAATATATCCAATGAAAATTACTTTAAAAATAAGCATTTAAATGAATCTCCGATTATTGCTTTTTAATTATTGAAAACTTACACATAACAATATTATTTTTAAATAATTATTAGTAAACAATCGAGAAAAGAAATCAATTGGACATTCTATAGAATGAGGGAGTTGGACAAATGAATGCTCCGCGAATAGCATGGTAGCAAGTTAGTAATTACTTCCTGTGGCTGTCGTTACATGGCAATCGACTTAGTGCCGGGGTCTTCATACGCGTAACATTGATTAGTAAGTGAAACGGATTATATAATTTAATATATTCTATAACCGTATACAGATATATTTATTTTATAATACTAGGTTATTATAGTTGGCATATTTTATATTTTGTGTTAATAACTATATACTTACATCAAACACGAAATATATTTAAATTTCGCGGTTATATAGTTCATTTTGAAAGATTTGATGGCGCTGAAAATCTTACATGTAGTTAATACAGTCCTTATGGCTCCATACTCTTTGCACGCATATGTGTTGCGAGAAATTGTTCTTATTCTTGTATGATTTATATGAACGTTAATACATCACTATAGGTAAATTTAACAATTGAAACTAAATATAAATATATATATTATGCTTATATATTAATATTACAAATATCTTTTATATTCATTTTTACAAGCAACTTTTTAATAATTTTTCATAACCAGCATGGAACCATGCTTTTGTACTACAAGTAGGATTTATATTAGTTTTGACTTTTGTACCACATATATTTAAAATTATATTTAAACTTAAGTTTTTCTTTTTTATAGAAATTATTGATGTAAGTATTAAGAATATATTATAAATATATGCAATGTTATCAATAAAAAGTAAAAGTAAGATAATTCCAATGACAGAAAGAATGTTAGCATTTAATTTTATATTTAAAATACTTTGTATATTATTATTGATTATAGATCTTCCAAAATGAGTCGATTTTTTGCTAATGGCTCAGATTCTGATTCGGGTAGTACTTCTGAAGAAGAGCAAGTTCAGCGAGTACCAACTACAGCATTTACTGTACGTATAGATTTTTCTTTAATATTTTGCTATGCAAGCCAACTGTACACGTGTCAAACAACTAACATAACTTTTAGGCTTTTTTTTTAAATCTTCTTGTTAAAAAAAAACTTAATTAATATTTAATTTTTTATATTTAAAATAAACTTCCTTAATAATTAAGTTTAATACCGCTAAGTGACAACAATTGTTATGACTGTTAAATAACAAATAATATGACAATATATGTAACTTCATCAGTTTTCTTTACTTTTTGTTTTGTGAAGTTAATCAATTTGGCAAATGAAGAACTCGTATAATAATTATTTTCTAATACACAGTTCAGTGATGAAGAAGAAGAAACTAAACGTGTTGTACGCTCTACCAAGGAGAAAAGATATGAAGAAATTGCTAATCTTATTAAACTTATAAGAAACAATAAAAAAATTAAAGATATGAGCAGTATGCTCTCCAGTAAGTACTTCTTATTCTTATTGACTCTGTAAATGTAAGGAGTCTAAATTATTAATCCCTTCTGTTATGATTTAATTCGTGCTTCACAAAGTCTCAAACCTTATTATAATGCAAGATGCTATAGATATTATATTTATTTTATGTAGAACATAAAATACAATTTATATCATCTATATAATCATACTTTTTCTTTAGGTTTTGAAGATTTAATGCGAGCTTATCAAAAAGCTTTGCCGGTAATAGCGAAAGAAGAAAGTGGCCAGACACCACGCTTTTATATTAGATGTTTGGTAGAAATGGAAGATTTTATCAATGAAGTATGGGAAGATCGTGAAGGACGTAAAAATATGTCTAAAAACAATTCTAAGTCTTTAACTTCTTTACGTCAAAAGCTTCGGAAATACAATAAGGATTTTGAAGAAGACCTTTGCAAATTTAGAGAAAATCCAGACCAAGATGATGATGAAGATGATGATAAAGGTTCTTATTTTGTAATTTTTTTATAAGTTTATTAAGTTAAGTGTTCTTATAAATTTATTCAAAATATAATTATTATTTAAAATTATAGGTGAAGAAGCTTTGGAATCAGAAGAAGAAGAAGATAGTGCTCTTTTGTTCAAAAAAGGTAGTTCAGAAGCCAGTGAACCTGACATATCCAAATTTAAGGTAATTAATAATTTATACAACAAAGATATAAAATAACTTATTTAAAAATTTAATTAAGATACGACTTGTGTTTATAATATTATAGAAGAGTATGCCTGATACTGAAGATGGTAGCGAGAGTGAAACCGATTGGGGCAGTGATTCCGAGAGTGAAAGTACTAGTAGTGACGATGAGGGTCAATATCAGAATTATCGAGAACGCTTTATTAAAAAGTGAGCAGTAACAATTATATGCTCTTTAAATCAATAATTACGATAAAATCTAACGTTTTATTTCATTTTTAGAGCTGCAGATAAAGAAGAAGATGAAGATAAAGTTAAGCGAAAAGAACAGAGGAAAGAACGTAAAGAAAAAGAACGAAAGAAGAAGAAAGATGAAGATGATGGTGAAGGAGAATGGGAGACAGTCAAGGGTGGTGTAGCTATTCCTTCAGAAAAACCCAAGATGTTTGCTAAAGATGCAGAAATTAATATTTCTGCCGTTTTAAAGAAACTTTCTGAAGTAATTGCAGCTCGTGGAAAAAAGCGTACTGATCGACGTGAACAAATAGAATTATTACATGAGTTACAGTCTATTGCTGATGCGCATAATCTTGGGCCAGCTGTAGCAGTAAAAATTAAATTTTCCATTGTTTCATCTATCTTTGATTATAATCCTAAAGTATCTGATGCAATGAAACCAGAGTATTGGTCTAAGTAAGTACATTATTTATAAAAACATTTTGGAAGCATTTTTTATTATTTTATTAATATATTATTAATCTCTAAATTATTCTACATGTAGAATATTAGAACGTATAACAGAAATGCTGGACATGTTGTTGGGTACATCAGATATGATGATTTCTGAAACTGTCTCAGAAGATGCAGAGGAGTATGAAAATCCTCCATATAAATTACATGGTTGTGTTTTGACATTGGTAGAAAGACTTGATGAAGAATTTACTAAATTATTGAAAGAATGCGATCCACATAGCAATGAATATGTAGAGAGGTAAGTAATTGGTGTTGAGCTTAGTACGATAATAAACACTAATTTTTAGCTACCAATCGGTTCTAATTGTATTATTATAGATTAAAGGATGAAAAACAAGTTGCATCTATCATAGACAAAGTTCAAGAATATCTTGAAAGACAAGGAACCGTGTCGGAACTTTGCCGAGTTTATCTACGTAAAATTGAACATCTCTACTATAAATTTGATCCCAATGTTCTTAAGCAAATGGAAGTATGTTTTGAGCATTGTTAAAAAATCTTATTAAGAAACTTATGTCGATTCGTCATATAAATTCGAAGTGTTTCATATCTCATTGCTAAACATAAATATTTAATGAATCAATTTCACTAGGGAGAACTTGGACCGGAAGTAGTTACATCTGTACAAATGATGGAGAAACTTTGCAGATATATATACTCTCACGATAACACTGATAGGCTGAGGACACGAGCTATTCTTTCCCATATTTATCATCATGCGCATCATGATAATTGGTTCCGCGCTAGAGACCTTATGTTGATGTCACATTTACAAGAAACAATTCAACATTCCGATCCTGCTACTCAAGTAATTATAAATAGTTTCATATGAAATTTATTAATTAAAAATTATTCTTGCGATTAACAATTATTATTCACAGATATTACATAATCGTACAATGGCACACTTGGGATTGTGTGCTTTCCGTCACGCAAATATTAAAGATGCACATAATTGTCTTGTTGATCTTATGGTGACTGGAAAAGTAAAAGAGCTTTTAGCACAAGGTTTGCTTCCACAACGACAACATGAACGAAGCAGAGAACAAGAAAAAATAGAAAAGCAAAGACAAATGCCATTTCACATGCATATTAACTTAGAACTTTTAGAATGTGTTTATCTCGTCTCAGCTATGCTTATTGAAATCCCATACATGGCTGGTATGTTTAGACATATTATAAATATAAATATACAAATTTAATTAATGACTCATTTTATATATTTAGCACATGAATTTGATGCAAGAAGAAGAATGATATCAAAAACTTTTTATCAACAATTAAGATCAAGTGAACGTCAATCATTGGTTGGACCCCCAGAATCCATGAGAGAGCATGTTGTTGCAGCAGCTAAAGCAATGCGTAATGGAAATTGGTCAGCCTGTAATAACTTTATTATTAATGAAAAAATGAATGCAAAGGTAATTTTATTGCTATATATTTGACTATTATAGATTATGAATTATCTCATTCCTTTTTTTCTAGGTTTGGGATTTATTTTATCAAGCTGATAAAGTGCGCTCAATGCTTACAAGATTAATAAAGGAAGAATCATTGAGAACTTATTTATTTACATATTCACATGTTTATGATTCTATTTCAATGCCTAAACTCGCAGAAATGTTCAAATTAAAACGATCAGTTGTCCATTCCATCATTAGTAAGATGATTATAAATGAAGAATTAATGGTACATTACAAATGTTAATCTTTCATGTTTTATTAAATAATATGAAATATATATAACATTATAATTCATACTTTTAGGCTTCTTTAGATGATCCAACAGAAACTGTTGTGATGCATCGAAGTGAACCTAGTCGTTTACAATCACTCGCATTGCAACTAAGTGATAAAGTAAACAATTTTGTAGATTCCAATGAACGTATATTTGAAATGAAACAAGGTAATGTATTTTTGCATGGAATGTATATTTTCTATATGTAAACATATATAATAGTGTATTTGTTATCAATGTAAAATTTAATGTTATAACGTGTAAATATTTATTACTTTAGGAAACTTCTTTTCGAGAGGAAATCAAGGAAACTTCCGTGATCGTCAAAATTATAATCGACAAGGACAAGATTGGGGAAGACAGAGACGCGATCGTGATCGTGATCGTAATCGAGAAGAAAATCGAAATTATTGAAATAATTATAAAATTATTTACTTGAATGTTTGATGTGTAATATTATTATTACATTATCAGCATTCAATTATACATTGGTATGATACGTGAAATACGTCGTATATACGTAAAATAAAATTTTTAAAATCATTCATTCTCTACTTTAAAAAAATTCTCTCTTTGCATAAAATTAATAAATAATATTCAAAAAATATATAATTGTTCATTACCATCTCATATTTCTTGTATCATTTCAATAAGTTTATTACCAGTTATTATACTATCACTTACGAGGACAAGTTTAATACCCATTGATTTTTCTATGAGTCTACACGCAGCTATTTCTGCATTAGAGATGCCTCCAATAATACAAATTACAACTATTTTTGGCGAAAGTTTACCACGCTGACCATTGATAGCAGAGTCTGGCAACTTCAATATGTTATCAAAATTTTTACTTTCTTTATCCTGATTCACGATAACATTTAAAATTTGTGCCTGAACAAGAGAAATTAATCACTATCATTTGTTAAGTCTAATAACGAATTAAAATATTTTAGAAACAGACATGATACTAACGATAAGTGGTATATAAGCATTATGAAAAACGTAGCTGGGACATGTAGAATCTATTGATTCAGTATATTTTGAATTATTTGGTAAAAGTTTCAAACGTTGTACATTATTAATCCATTCATTATTTTGATCTGTTAATATATTAATACCACTTTCTGTTTTAATTTTTAACAAACCTATGGTCTGCAATTTATGAAATAATGGAATATGTTTGTAACCATGTGCATGAAGATGTAACTTCTGAATTGATTGTAAATCTGAAGGAGCAATACCATCATTAAAAATGGATAACAAACATAAAAGACGTAAACATTTTAATGGATTTTCATCTGGAAAAGAAAATATAGTATAATCATAATCTTTTAATAGAAAATTAAAATTCTTGTAATTATTACCTATATTTCTCTCTATATAATTTAAACACTCCTTTTTTCCTTTACGTTCAAGTATCAATTTTTCAATGCTTTGAAACGTTTGAAACTCAGATCCCAATGTGTCTGCAATTGTTTGACAAGCTGATATATGAAAAATTAATTGTTGTTTCATATCACTCGATTTTCGTAATTTTGTTGCTATATATTGCCCCATTTCAGCAAGTTTCATTGTTTCTATTGCTTCTTGTTCAGCTACCATCAAACAGACAATAAATGTTATTATTGATATTAAAATAATAGAATTAATAAATGTTAAGTGAAAAAAGTACATTTAAGCAATTTAGTCTTTTCATGTAATATCGGGAAAACATTACTGCAAGGTATGTCACGAACTTCTCCGTATATTTGGTCTTTATCAGGATCTAACTTTGTTCGTGTTTTACCAGAGGATATCACGCCCATATTTATGTCAAAAATTTCATTTAATAAGCCTGGAGATGTTACTGGCGTCAACAGTGTAGTAACTTTATCATAACTTCTATCCATTAAAATAAAAGCGCCAATTTCATTTTCTATTTTACAAGATTTTACAGACTGTTGTAACGATTCAATAAATTTTAAAATTTGTTGACTATATAAACTTAATGGATGTTATGTAATTAATCCGCTAAGTCCTGTGTACAAATACTAAATAAAATTATATAGATACTGATTTTTTAACTATAAAATACAATATAAATAAAACATTTCCTCTAATGTATTAATATAACTAATGGATACTAATAATGCTAAGTCCTGGTACAAATATTTTTATTGAATGATTTTTAACTATAAAATACAATATAAAACTGACCTTCTTCTTCTATTAATGTATGTAATACAGTAGAGATAAATGGTATAACTAATAAATGATGATGGACCTGTACATGGGACGTAACATGAGATAATTCTGATTGAATTTGGTCCAGTGCCCTTTTACATGAGATTAAATTATTAGACACCAGAAATATACGCTGACTATCTGATGGTTTTAATCCTTGTTCCAACTTATATATTTTGTCAACTTTATATCGTCTGTACACACATATATATAAAGTAATATAAGAATAATTTATTATTAATAAACAAATATGATAAGATTAATGTGTATAACACTTACTTAAATGTGGTGACTCCTATAAAGCTATCGAGTATTTTCATAAGTTTATGTTCAATTATTAAATCTTTAGTACCAGGAATCATATTTAATATTTCGATAAGCTTCCGTTGACTAATTTGGTGCAACACATTTAGTCTATCATGTATTGTTACATCCATGATGAAGAATACTTGTTTTAAGATATTATAAACACTTATTTCAATATATTTCAGAACTATTTTTTTTTTTAATTATTTATTTAAGTCCTCATATAAATGTATGGAGCTAAATATTTATAGATTTTTATATTTTAATCTAAAAATTATACCAACAACACACAGAAATATATATAGATATTCTAATATAAATATGTTATTTAGATAAATATTAAAGTGACATTATCTACTGACCATATTATATATGTATATATGTATGCATGTAAACATGTAGCAAATTCCAACAAACATTATGCATGTTGAACATATATAAACATAACTTTTAATCATATAAACTGTATATTAACATTGTCATACATACAAGTATATAACTACAAATAATATTATTAGTCCTATAATTAATATACATTAGTTTTGGACAATACGTAATTTCATTTATAATTGGAGATTATAATAGGAATACTTAATTATCAATTAAAACGAAATGAAAATAATTTAGATAGATTAATCGATTAGTTGGTCAACAATTCGCGAAATACTATGACATTATTCGGCAATGGCAAATTTTAATCATTGACTATTTTTTTCGTAGATACACCATGAATCATAGATTAACTACTTTACAGATACACTGTAATTATTGAATCATTTGATTTTATTTCTAATTATAAAACAGAATCATTGTTTAACCATCTCGTAGAATTATTTTCATCTCGCTTATCATCTTGGTCAATTTTTGAATAGTGATAAGGAAACAATTAAAAAAGAAAAAAAAATATATATATATATATATATATATATATATATATATATATATGTATATACTATGTATATAAAAGAACATTAATTTCACGATACTAGAACTTTAATAGTTAATCATTCATTTAATTGTACTATATGACTAACAGTAATGTGTAAGTAAAAATTTATAATTGCAATTGATAATTGAATATTTTAATTGTAATTCTTCATTGAATATTGGATTAAACATTCCCAATGCAGATATACGTTCCCTTATGTAAAATATAAATCATAGAAGTTAAATAATTCTATTAGTTATGCAATAAATCATAAAAGTTAAGTAATAATTTAAAAAAAGCATTCTCTTCCTCAGGACACAAGAAAGAATACAAATATTCAGACGGTGCATCGATACAAGCAAATTTATTTTTCGAAACTTGCGCACAACGTTGATAAAGGTTATTTAAAAATGGCGGACGCATGGTCTTCCGACACTACCTCAGATTGTTGTATTGAAAGTTTCTCTGATATTATGTCCGAAAAATCAGAATGCGTTATCGTTGGTCAAAAACCTCGTTTGTCTCATCGTCGAAGTAAAATACATTTCTTGCAAAAATTATTTATGAGAGAAGTAGGTATCTTAACCTTTAAATTTTTTGTGCATTGCTATGATTGACAGATATGAAAATTTTGTGATGCATTTTTACTTATAAAAATCTAACATCAAATAATGAGATATTGTTAAGCTGAAACATTAATGAGATATTAATTAATTTTAATTTGTACAATTTTTTGAATGACATTAAATATTGTATGTTTTTATTTGAAATTTCTTTTTCCAAACTATAAAATATTATATATATGATCTGTGTTATATTTCATTTCTTCTTGAAAAATATAGAAAAATAAATATCTCAATACATTTCTTTATAGATCAGAAGTTGTTTGCCATCGCATAACTATGCTCCTGAAGAAAAACTTTTTTTGAATGATATTAGACTTTGTATGTTTGTATTTGAATTTTCTTTTTCCAAATTATAAAGTATTATATACATGATCTGTGTGTAATATTTCTTTTTGAAGAATATATAAAAAACGAATGATTCAATACATTTTTTTACAGATCAGAGGTAGTTTGTCATTACACAGCTATGCTTCTGAAGAAAGACTGTTTGCAACTGTACCCTCTTGGAGACACTTGCCACTTTTGCATGTCATCCCAAAATCAGCTCTCGAGGCAGGGTATATATTCAATACAATGTTAATATAAGTTATGTTGTATAATTAAAATATAATATAAAGTATAAGTAATTAAGATTGATTTGATTAAAGGCACATCGTTATGGGATTGACACAATGTGGTCAATTTTTGCTAACATATACATATATGTTAGATGTTAGTGATAATACATCTTTGTATAAGTACTTGTTGCATTGGTGGGCATTCACACCAAATCGTTTGGCTCGTAAAGTGTCAGAAGTTACACTTTTTGGAAATTATTCTATCCATAGAGAACTTAACATAGTAATTTCGCAATGGCCAATGGAACGAAATAAATTAGTAATACATGGTCTTTGGTAAGTTTTAATTTATATTTTTTTGTTTATATTATTTTTCCTTTTTCTATGCAATTTATTGAGATTAATAATATATTTATAGTCATCATTGGTTACATCTACAACCAACGGACAGAGCATATTTAACAATAACTACAGTACCTTCTCTTGATAACTGTAGAGATTGTTTGAAAGTTGCTGCATCATACGAAGAAGAAGGAGAAGGTAAAAAATTATCTTTCATATTTTGTTGAATGTATGTAAAAAATGTGCTTTTATATTCTATAGACTTAGCTGAAAATTGGGATGGATGTGTACGCTGCAACTGTTTGCAACATGGACTTACTGTGCACACATCATATGAAGTTATGTCACCATACCCAAAATTTCGAGCTTCTGTGTGTTTAAATTATTGGAATTATGTAGTGGTTAATACAGGAAATTTTTTACATGTGCTTAGGGTAGATTTGGATATTCCAAAGCACAAAAATCAGAAGACATTCGATAAACAAGATACTGTAGTTCCAGATACTGTGCCACTAGAGATGAGTGATATTGAAGAGATAGATTATTCAAAGACAGAATCTTATGGAAATTCCCATGACAAAGTAGGTACATTAGAGTGTTCGATTAATAAGTCTCCTCGATTGGAGCCTCCTATTGATCATGACTTTATAGATGAGTTGAATAAGTTAGATGGTAGATTAGGACGTGAATTACCATTAAATACCTCAAGCAGTAATCAAAGCAACTGTGTCTGTGATATAAGTAAATCTACTGATGCTTTAAGTATTAAATTATGTGAGTGTTCAGATACCATTGAATGTAAGTGTCAAAGTCAAAGTCCTGTTTCTCGCATCGAACAACAAGCTATATCGGTTAGAGATAAAATCCTACAGGACTTCTGTGAAGACATGTCTCAAGAACTTAATATTGGTAGTGATCTAATAACTTTAGTGAAGCATCCATCGTGTTCGCCAAGATCAACACCCCAAAGGCTTCCTCCTGATCTCAGAGCTATGGCGTGGTCATCGCCTATTTTTACACCACCTTCAGATATTTTAAGGACGCGTAATTCGGAATCTAGTCATAAAAGTACAGGAGTATCAAAGAATATACGTAATCAGCGAGCTAATTCTCCACAACCTGGTGCTTCACAAGATAACAATGTAACTTCTATAAGTTCTCCGCTTCATTCCATTTCTATAAGTCCATCTTCATCACATTCTTCCCGTTTGATGTCACCTCCCACAACAAGATTTCTTCATCATCCTACTCCACGTAAACAAACAAACATGCACTCTCCTCCTCCAATTATTAACTCAACACAATCTAAGACTAGAGCTACGCATAAACTTATTCTTGAAGCAGAAAAAGCATATGAATTTACTGATGAAGCACAAGAAACTTGTGAAAAGTTAAGCTCATTCAGAAAACGCAGGCTCGCAGATAAAAAATATGAATTTTGTGATGAAATAGAAGACGCAGAAAATATAGTTCCTTTTAAACACATACGTGACCAATTCAAACATCGTGCCTGTTCCATTCATCAAATATCTTCCTCTCCAACAATGTCACCTGTATTGTCTAACGGTAAACGGCATTGGGTAGATTCTGATCAAAGTGAGACTGATGAATTCAATGCACCTCAAGATATTCTAACCAATGATCAATCACCTGTTGAAACAAGTAAATTGATGTATTATTACTTAATCGTTTTTAACTATCAATGTAATGTATTAATTATCCTTTACGTTTTGTACAATAGATGAAAAAAATGTATTACGTCCTCTGAATCAAAATCAATTATCAAATGGAAGTGTACAGCGAGATCGATTTGGGAAATTTGGTTCAAATTCACCATTGGTTCCTAAAATTAATTTACAATATCCTTATATAAAGTGTACCGCACATTTTAGAAGAAGTTATATAGAATTGGACGATGAAATGATATCTGTTATTACTGATGTTGAAGGTATGCTAAAATGAGCGATTGTATTGTATAAAGTAATTGTTTAATAATTTAATTTTTGTAGATGAAGAAACTGGAGGATACGTCAGTTATCAATGTGTGCTTCCAATGCATGTTCATGGCTCTGGATATGTACAAATGCAAATGATCAGCAACAGTAAAGCAGAAAAATTGGTAAAATTATATTTAAATAAAAAGTATTAAAGCATTACAACTGTCTACAATTATGAAAATAATAAATTTTCAGGCAGTACCTTACGTGTCTATAAACCAGTTAAGTTTTGATATTGAGACATTTTCTCATCACATTGCAGATTGGATTTGTACAAGATTCAATAAGAAATATTGGCATTGTAGTGATTATGACATTGAAATAATTGATATATGTGCTCTTAGTGGTGATATTATTTGTTTACTTATTATGAAAATTCAAGCTAGTGAATTATGTAATCAAACACAATGGTAGGTCTATTTATTTTTTATACCAATTTCTTTTTTCCATTTGTATTATTTTACTAAGATATAAACATTTCTAGCACTCAAGAAAGAAAACAATACGAAGTTGGATGTAAGTTTACATGGAATATAGATTCAAGTGAATATAGAATAACTGATGTATTGCCAATGGAAGAAGTGAAATTGGATTCCTTGAAAAACGGTTCATTGTGGAATCCGACGAGACGATTAGCACCACAATTGAGAGAGAAAATTCAGCAGCCATATGCTCATACTGTTCGCTTCCTCCATAATGAAATGACTTTAGCTGGTTAGTAATTTTATAGAAGTTAATGATTTATATGACTCATGAAAAAAAATGTATTAAATAAATTACAGGTGAATCTATATTAAGACTCAATGATTTAGATAATCTGGTGGAATTTTATCTTACTCCAATAACGAATTATCCATTAACAGAATGAGAAAATATCAAGTAACGACATGCTGCAAACAATAATTTATTTATTAACGTAAACTTGTGATTTCTATATTGATTAAGGGAACGTACATAATATTATGATTGTATGTAAACTTACAACATATAAATTACTATAAATATTCTTTCGAAAGAGGAATTATTTGTTATATAAACACGATTAATAATAGCAAGTATATTATTATAAATTGTATAGATATCTATTTACTTTGTGAGATTAGTACATAAATTTATGCTGTTGTGTGATTTATCCACAACTTAATTAGTATAAAGTAAGAATTTATGTAATAAGACAACGAAGTTTACAAACATTTGCACCAATTTGTAAATTGTATTTAAAATCCATGCTATAAATGACCTATGTTTCAGGTACACAATTTATTTCATTCTTAATAAATACATTGTATGTTATTTAAATTAACAGAGCAATGAAAAAGTAATTTTTAGATAATATTTGGTCCCAAAGTAATATTGCAATCAGAATTACTAGAATTGTATATTTTTATTACTAATAGTATGCAAACATTTGTCTTTCAGAATATTTTATGTTTTTTATTGTTTATAAGTTTACTCATAACAAAATTATTTCAATTCAGTTTATTTCAGTAACTTAATTTTGAAAGGTACAGCTTACTTGCAGCTTTTATTTTGTTATTTTTACTTTTTTTCGTTTCTCTTTCATTTTTTGTATATATGTTTATTGAAGTGAACTACACGTATGTACAAAAAAAGGTAATATGTACTAGCAATAAATACAATTATCACAATTAACAAGAAAACATTTCAAATGACTAACAAGATTTTTTATAATTTAAACATATATATATTAAGTATGTATTTTTTTGAAATATTTAAAAAGTGAAAATATAAAATATGTGCTTCCTTTTACTTTTTTAATTAAAGAAAATAAAAAATGAGTAAAGCCCGCCATTAAACATTATTTATTATTATACAAATATAATGTGATATATTTCATTTTACTTATATATAATTCAATAACATATTCAATATTACAATAAAATAATTAAAGAGTTATTCTCGAGGTTCGATTTTAATTACAATTAAGCAATTGTAAAAATACCGTTATGTAAAATTATTTTTTTAGAATTTCGTTTATATTATTAAGTCATATTTCTAGGTAGTATTCGAATCAATAATCTTTAAAGGCGGATTTCACAATTTTTCGTGTTCTTTTAAGACAGATATATAAGAAAATATATCTGCGCTCTGTAATTATACTTTTTTTATAATATACTTAAATTTAGTAAAGTCAATTAACGCATAAATATCATTTAGATTGCTATAAAAACTTGGACAATTAATTATTCCAGAACAATAACACTGATACTAATAAATATGGAAATGTAACTACAATAACATTATTTTTTTTTCCTTTCTTTTAAATTATGATAAATTCTTATTTTAATATTTATATAGACATTTTTTAATACTTCAAATGACAATATATGATTTATCATGAATCTATACAGGTATTTTAATAGGTACTCCTAAAGTAATATCAGAACCTATACCATCGAGCTTAAGAGCAACAAGAACTTCCTCCCATGCATTCATGCATTGTTGATAATGTTGTATTTGTTGATCTGCCATTGTGATTAACATACTTTTTAAATCTGCTTGTTTTTCGGTATTCCACCTTTGAATATCGCTACGTAAATTCTCATTAGCGCAACCAACACGATCTTGAAGCAACTCCACCTGTTTTTCTAAACGTGGTATCACTTGTCCTAATTTTTCTAATTTCTCATCGCGAGTTTCTGCTTTCCAAAGTGACCCACTCCAACTTTGTGTTGAGGATATGCCACTTGTAATATTCAGTAACTACGTCAATACAAAAAATAATAATAATGAAATTATTATAATATTGGAATTAACATGATTTCATGTTATTAGTTACATGAGTTAATATTTATAGTATTGATGCGTACCTGATCTTTTTCAATTCTTCTTTTTGCTAATTCGTCAATAATCATTTCATATTCAATTTGCATTGAATCTCTTCTGCTTAGGGCATTTTTTACTGCATCTATATATGTTACATATTCACGTTCTGCGTTCGGTACATTCTCTACAAGTTTTCTTTGAGCCATAGCAATGCATTCTATTGCTTTAGCAATTGCCAACAAAATAGGAGCTAATTCTGGTTCGGAAGTAGCCCACAAAGTAAATATTGGATGTAATTGACGCAATTCAAGCAGATAATCTGGAATATTAGTAACAATAAAAATTAATACGACATATATATATGAAATAAAAATCTATAATATTTAAAATGACGATATTACTAATCTACATTCTAGTTCATACCTTGCCTTTCCTTGTGTATACGATGATGAATTCTATCTATAGTAGATAATTTTTGACTTAGAGATGTACAGTAATCACGAACTTGTTCAAACTCAGGTAAATGTTGTTTCATGGTATTTATGGTAGTAATATTTTGTAAAGAATCTGTCATTTTAACAAGCATATTTCCTCGATTTTTACGATGAATAAGAAATTCCTGTATAAATATAGATAAAGCATGAAGCATTAGTATTGTATTAAAAAAATTTTTAGTAGATTAATATACTATATATGTCTACGTACAGCTGGTTTAGTAGTCAAAAAAATGTGTAAGTTCTTATCATAACTGAGAATAGGATGATTAATAACCCTATTAAGAAATATTTGTAGAAGTTTCATACGTGCTATAATAAATTCTTTAGAATATCGATCTAATTGAGCCAATAATGTATGTTTTCCTGGTAAAGGCTACAAAAAAGAAAAGGTAAATATATTAAGCTTTTTTTAGAATATAATTCAATAATTAAAAATATATTAATGTTATTCGTTTTATAAAAACTTACAGGAATAATATGCGTTGGATAAGAATCTACTAATTTTTGACGTAACCAAATAAAGTCATTATAACGTCTACAGACTACATATTCTCCATTTTCATATTCCGGACGTGTGACCTATAATATATAATAATATTATAATATATTTTACTGTATTATTCACTAAATTATAGAAAATTAAAATCGAATAAGAAACATACTTTTTTAAATACTATTTAACTTACTCTAGTTGTTATACGAAATGTAATGTAAGTTTCCAATGTTTCAACATGTTTTTGTGGATTATCTACTTTAACTTTTAAATCCTTTAAATCCATTTGAAAATCAGATATATCTTGTTCTGGTATCGTTGAAAAACTGTCAATAGATGGAGATGCAATCTGAAAAATCAAAATTCTAAATGAATTTTGACTTTTTTATTAAGATATCATGCAATTATTAGATACAATCCAAAAAGTTGTATTCATCGATATTATTATATTTATATGATTAAATATTATTCTTATTATATAAGTTATATTTTGAATTCTTTATGGTATAAAGAAAAATCAATGAGAAACTATTAATTCTTTTTTTAAAATAGTCTCTCTCTCTCTCTTTCTTTAAATTATAAGTTTCTTTTAATATTTACAATACTACGTATTTACCACAGAGTCATCCATCGAAGTACTGCAATTAGAGAAAAAATCGGCATCGCGACTTTCTTGCTTAACAATTCCACCCATTTTTACTGTACTTATTTCCAAGATAGCTGTATCTTCCTTAGCTTTTTCTTCTAACAGATTGTCCGTTTTTTCTTCTGATGTCATCATTGTGGATAATTGGAAAATAACAATGTTCGATATTAAACTTATTTTCTGTCTCACAAGATTTCTTTTCTTACTCTTACTAACTGTATCCTCTTGATGCTTCCCTCACTATCATAAGAATAACGCCATCTGTAAAATTTTCGTTATTGACATTTTATTCTACATTATTGTACATACATGCATAGTACGTCAATATATTTATTGTTGGTGCTAAAATTTACAAACCTTATTTAAATACATATATACATATATATGTACATATGCATAACGTGAGAGAGCTTATTAAATATGTTTTTAATTTATTGATTTCCCCTAGATTGCAAGTTTTCTTTGCATATTCGATGCAGCGCCTGAAAGTATGCAACACTGCAACCATTCAAGTATGACGTACACACACAACACATACACAGAATTACTAGTTATTATTCAAATACTTGGCGGCACCACTAGATAGCGCTCATAGTCTCGATAATGATCGATTACATCGAGTGTTAAGAATTGTACGTATATACTACGAAGATCTACAATAAAATCATTTATATTATTTGATATAATTCACAAATATTTATACTATTTTAAATAAAAATACATAAATTCATTATATTATTATATTGTAATGAAGAGATTTGAAAAGTTACTATACCTCCTTTTTATTGGAACAACATAATATTTAAAGAAATAAGCTAATATTAAATTTATCGTTAATATTTTTGTAGTTCCTCTACATGAAAAATCAATTATTGTTAAATGTATATATATATATATATATATATACATTGCTTCATACAAAAAAAGATTATTTTTGCAATGTGTAAGCATGTACGCATATATAGTTCGAAGTATTAAAAATTCGTAATGAAAGTTATCTTAATATCAAATTTCATTAATTGAAATAATAATGTGTGATATATATAAAAAATAATAGTGCACAAAGGCAGATTTTAGGTTGTAGGTTTGACGGGTTCAAGTAAAATCGAGCAACTCCTCGATCGACTAGCGCGATAAGAACTGAGCATGCGTGCAGTTATCTCACTATCGGCTTAAGAAAAATTAAGAACCCGATTTAAATGTTATCAAAATGAAGATTAAATACATGGTGAATAAAATAGTCGTTTATCTTTAAAAATTGAATACTAATATAATTATAATAGAAATGGAAAAAAACATATGTATTAAGATAAGTCGTATATTAGTCAATTAATTAATACGTTAATCGTTAGTTTATTTGTTGAATAATCAATTGATATAGTATCATACATAATAAAAAATTTGAAGATCGATCTATACTATATAATATAATAAGATTAATTAACTAAAAAATTGTTAACTTTCCTGATTATAATCTCTTTTGGATTAGGATGGTATTTAAAAAATATAAAAAAGATAAAGATGAAGGGATAAAAAAATGACAGTTACGCTCCTGGTCATGACGCGGTCAGTGATGCCGTAGCCAAGGCGACCGCAGCAGCAGACAACCGAAACTCCAACCATCAGACAACAAATATACAAATTTCGTCGGAGTGTAACACTCCGATTTTTTCACCTCTTTGGTGCCTTCACCGTCTGTGCAGTTCTGTGGAGCGACAGGTACAGTTCTCTTCCTCAAAAAAAAAGTCATCTCGAGCACGCAATAGAATACGTTCGGTCGCGCAAGTGCGTCCGGGCGTTGTGATTGAAAGTTTACGCCATTCATGAAGACAGGTGAGCTAAATGAGAGATAAAGTCGGTCCTCTATGCTTCCTGTTCTTCTAAGCACAATATTTTCAACTTGTCATTTAATATTTCGCGGTTACTCTAATTGCCGGCTAAACATGCTTTTACGGATTTACGTTCACGCTCGTTTTGTCAACTTTGCAAGACTTCAGTCTTAATATTATATGAAATTTTATTTATAATTCTACACAAATTTATTTACGGATAACAGTATAATTATTAAAAAGATTCAATATTAATAGTTTTTTATTTTTTATTTTCATGAATTGTACCTATAAAATTTATTTTAATTTTAAATGTCATTACCATATACAAAACTATTAATTTAAATATAAAACTAATATTTATCTATCTTCTTTTCGCTATTAATTTTAAAAATTATGATATTAATGTAGATAAACTCAAAGATAAATTATATTCCATTGCGTTCTCTTATTACTTGTATGTTAGCAAATTAATGGTATAATTCTGATTAATTTATAATAAATATAACAATCTTATACTTCTTTATGTAACATTGGTTAATAAAAAAATCCATGTTTCAATATTACTTAGTCAATAGAAACATTCATAATGTTTCATTGAAAAACTTATTGTATATATAAAAAGTACTTTTAATCTATTACTTTTAATCTATGTTGAAATAAGTGAAGAGTGAAATCTATCAGGATAATGCTCTCTAATTACTTCCATGATACAAACCTTTCCTCTGATAGATTCAATACTTTTAACGTAGATCGTCTGTTCAGTCACGCGTACAGTGCATTTTATTTCTACTCCCCCTATTTTCTTCCCCTTGATACTTTGTGTTTGGTACCTGCTCCCCCAACAGGTACGCGTTACCGATATATTTTACCGTGTGTACGTTATAATAGAAATGACGTGTCCTGTTCATATTGCAAGCTTTTCAGGGCTTCCTTTTGATGTTAGGATTATCTGGGATACACCTGTAAAAAAACGAAAGATATTAAGAATTATTGTTGTACCGCATAGGTTAGAATGACGAGTTCGTGTACAATTGTCTCTATTAAAGATCCTCTCTTTATATAAAAGGTATCTTTAATTATATATACATATAAGAATTACTTTATTATATTAATAATAAACAAGTATATAAGTTTTATATTTATATTTAATATATCATTTTACCATTTTCACCATTTCTGTACTCTTAATGAATTGATTAATTATAAATTCTTTTACAATTCATGTGAAACAAGTTTTCAAATGCAATAGTATACTTAAATATTTTGTTAATTATTCATGTAATCTATTTATTTCCTAATTTTGCATTAATCTTTAAATAATTTATATTATATTACACCATGAATGTGTGTAAACTAAAGTTTCAAATGGAATATTGCAAGTATATATATATATATATGTGTATATTGTTACCATATGATTAGAATTGCTGCAAAGGAGTAATAGATTATCTTAAGTGTCTTTATATCGAGTAAGTTAGATATTATTGATATTTAAAAGGAAGAATGTCATGTACATTGATGTCGTAGGCTCATCTCTTCGGAAATAGGGAAGCTGTGGTGGTGGTGATACGGTGGGTGCAGAGGGAGGTGTAGTATCAATTGCCATGACTACGACGGGAGCCCAGTATGCCCTCACAGCATCCACCGGAGCTAATGGCAGTGGGGGTAGCTCTACTACGGTGGGGGTGGAGCCTAAACCAAGTGTTGTTGTCGTGACTACTTCCAGTTCCAGTGGTGGTGCTAACGTAGCTCAAACTCAGTCTACCAGAGGACAACAGCTAATCACTGTTGTTACCAGTCCTGATCCGTCAAGCCCAAGTAATTTGCAACCCATTCAGGTACATAACATTACGCTCATTATTCTATATATATCAAATTTAAAATTTTTTTAAATTATAATTTTCTACTTTTAAAGAGTGAAAATTATTATGTTTGATAGAGAACATATTAGCAGAGTTAAATGTTGGTAATAATTATTTTAACATTAATTAATAACACTTTCTATGCTTAAATTGTATCATATATTAATGCTAATGTGCTATTTTCAATACTTTGATTTTTATATTTAAAAATACCAGTTGGTCTTGAGAACATGCATACTATAAATAATACTTTAGTTGTTGGTTCAGGATCCTCTCGAAACAGCTGCAGATTCTTCCAATGGCTCAACAGGTACCCCAGCACATGTTACAGCACAAGTAGTGGTAAATACTACTCATTCTGGTCAGCATACATTTGTTGATAGTGACGCTGCATCCACATCTACTGGCGCTATTGTTAGTGGTTCTCCTCACTACATAACTGTTACAGGTACTTATAGAATACGATATTTCTTATTTAGCATGTATTATTATGTAAAAGCACATTGACATTCCTTTTTTATATCCTTGATATATGATTTTATAAATTGATTTGGTATATTACTATAATTTAGTATTATCACGGAAAAATCCACAATGTGGATATAATTTAATTGTATCAAAGAGATTTAATGAATTTAAATGTATAACAAAGGATTGATCACAATAATGCATGCTATAAAGTAGATGGATTAATTTGAAAAGGTATAGAACTTGAGTAGATATTTGACCCTTTCCATGCTGCTGAAAAATATGCCTTCTGTTCTACTCTGACCACATTAGACACCAGTGATTCACCATCCTACGCATCCCTCACAGCAACAGTAGGTGAGGGCAGTTACGATCACCATGCCTTTTACCCTGGTTCAAAATATTTTTATACTAATAAATAATATATTATTAGATGTAGAAATTAATTTAGTGCCTTTTTTTCTTAACTTTGAGATTTTGTTACAAGTACTAGGCACAGGATTATATTTTCACCGTTATTTTCTAGTTTTGTACGATTTACTGAAGAATGCTCTTTTAGATGGCATCAAGGACAGTAAGAAATTTGAATTCAAACAAAAATAATTCGTTTTTAAAAAGGCACCGAATTAATTTTTATACTTAATATTTTATATGTTTGTGAAGTTATTGATCAATCATTTGTTTATTTCTTGTATTATAACAATTAGTATAAGTATAATTAGTGAATAATTCAAAATTATAATTAATAAAATATCTTACAAATCTATACAGAGACATTATTTTTAATAGATTGTTCTTAAAATATCAACATGTCGTTTGTTTCAGTATCTGGAGAAGCAGAAGCGGTGGGGTCCGAATCAGTGTCCCATCCAACCTATGTTCAATATGTTGAGGGGGATGGTTCTACGTACATACCGGCAAATAGTCAGATGTAATAATTGAGACATATTCTTATATTTGCTTTGTGTATGCACAAGTTTTGTTTTATATCTTATATTTTTATAGGACATATCCAGTATATGCTGTAGGAGAGGCTGGTGCAATGTATACGCCTGCCTCAAGTCAATATTATACTCCAGCCTCAACACCAGTAACATATGCACAGGTTTATACTTTATTATATTTATTTTTTTATAAATTTATTTATTAAGTATTAAGAATATAAAATGTACTTAGGTCACAGCACAAGGATCAAATACTACTACTGGACAATTATTATCTCAGGGCAATGGCACTTACCTAATCCAGCAAAGCGTTGTAGATGGTGATCCAACAACACATACACTCATATCTGCTGCAGCTGCTGCTGCTCGAGCTAGTCCACAAACTGAAAATGCGGTAAGGTTTTAATTAATGCATGTCAATATTACCTTTTCTGACTGCTTTTATTTTTTCTTGTAAATTAAGTAAAATTTTATGATATACTGAATGATTATTGCTACTTAACAAATTTCTGTATTATATTTCTAAAAGCATGCGGAGGGTATCATACATACTCTGCATGGTTGCAGGGTTTGAACAATATTTTTCAAAAATCAACAAGTATTTATTGATTAGACACACACACACACACACACAGTTCATATAAAATATATCTTCTTATAATTGAAATAAGTAATTTTTTTTATTTTGTAATCAAAATATTATATAACATTACAATATAAATATTATACTGTAAGCGATGTATAAAAAAAAACAAAATTCTTTTAAATATTATGTTTATGTATTTGATTTATGAAGTATAAGATTTTAGATAAAATTAATATTTCTGATGCCCTTAATTTGGGCATTTATCAAATAGTCAGAATATTGGGTTGTTTGATAGGAGGCTGTGGTTAGCGGGGGTGGCGGGGCATACTTGATCACTGGTAATTCAGGAAGTGCTGCTGTTACCGTGGAAGAAGCAGCAGCTGCAGCAGCAAATATGACGCATGCCACTAGGGTCTCCCAAGCCACAGTAAGCTCTATTGACTCCTTAAGTCTTAGCTTTCTTATGTATAATTATATTATATTAAGCATGTATTTGCTATTGCCATATAAAGGGTGCTTTTGCTTTATACTAATAATTTTATATTCTTTATTATATTATTGTAGTATTAAATGTAGCATAGGATATTATAATTATAATTAAGTATTACTCTTATTAAAGCAAAAAGGTAAATGTAACACTTGATCGACATTATGATTTGAAATAGATAAAAATGTAGAATGATAACAGTATTAAGAATCCCCAAACTACAAAAGCATATACAGTTTACTAAAGTACCAATGCATCAGACTGTGGTAGTTGAAAGTAACTGCACGTTAGTGTATTTTCTTATAATATAGCAGAGCACTATAACGCTGTTGTAACATTTTTCGATACGGAATGAAACAAGCGTTATCGTGCCACTTGATATTTTTTGATCGAATTTTCGCAAAGACCCTCTGCGACACTCAGACAGTTACAAAATCAAACAAATTTTAATATTTATATTATTTTCTTTTTTCTATTTGTATATAATGTATCATTTATTTCTATTATCTTATATATATATATATATATAGATTATCTAAATGTTTATCCTCAAATGTACTATAAATATATTCCTTATGCTTTGTATATACTAATAATTTACAAATAACAGGTACATTGGCTGGTGGGAAATTATGAAACTGCAGATGGTGTCTCTCTTCCAAGATCTACACTTTATAATCATTACTTACGCCATTGTTCAGAAAACAAACTAGATCCAGTAAATGCTGCGAGTTTTGGAAAACTAATAAGGTCTGTGTTCTTGGGCTTAAGAACAAGGCGGTTAGGTACTCGGTGAGATATCTTTTAAAAATATCTTTGTTTTATAAATAACATAAATATATGTATTGTAATATATGATATTTTTTTAATGAATATTCTTAGAGGGAATTCTAAATATCATTACTACGGAATCCGGGTTAAACCTAGTTCTCCTTTGGTTATGTTGAATGAAGATGGTACATCACGTCAGCAGCAAACTACAAATTCTCAAACTAAACGATTTAAATTTGTCAATCAGAAGCCAGATCAAGCATATGAAAGCAATACACATTCAAATACAAATATTTCTTCTAATACCTCTCCACCACAATATCATCAATATCTTGGCGAAGCAAGTGGTGCAATACCTGAATTTCCAGAAATACTTGTTGGACATGGTTCCTCTTTACCCGAAGACTGTACATTGGAAGATATAGATACCTTTCGTAGCATATATAGAGAACATTGTGAAGCATTTTTAGATGCTGTCCTAAATTTTGAATTTCCAACTGTTGAAAGTCTTTGGAGAGAATTTTGGCGTAGTCAAGATAATAATAATGGAGATGAATGCGAAGAAGAAAAATATTTATCAAAGTAAGTAGTTAACATTTGAAAGATAACACGAATTGATGGAAAATAATAGTAAAAAAAAAAGTAGTGTACAATATATCCATATAATTTGTTGAAATGATTTAATAATATACTCTTTCTTTACCTACAGGACCAAATTATATCAAATGTGTAAGTGCTCTGAAGTCCAAGATTTTATCAGGAAAGTAGATTATACATTTTATCAAAACTTAGTGGAAGTACTAATGCCAAATGTACTAAGACCAATACCAAGTATGTTATTAGAAACCTTTATCTTTTCATTCTATATTTAATTATATGTTATATATTGCATTAACAATTATTTCGTTTTGTTAAGGTGCTCTAACACAGTCTATTCGAAATTTTGCAAAAGGATTAGAATCATGGTTAATTTCTGCCATGGCTGATTGTCCCGAAGAAATGACTCAAATTAAGGTATTAAAAGAGATACTAATATTTATCTTTGATTTCTTTTTAAAATTCAAAATGATTCAATAAATAAAATTAATATATTAATTATAAATTATAAAAATAAATTATTTTTCAGTTAACAGCCGTTTCTGCTTTTGCTCAGACATTAAGGCGATATACATCATTAAACCATCTCGCTCAAGCTGCACGAGCAGTACTTCAAAATTCTAATCAAATAAATCAAATGTTAGCAGATCTTAATCGAGTTGATTTTCATAATGTACAAGAACAGGTAAATATTATATATTACGTAATATTTTAAAATATTTTTTATATCTTTATTGTATTAAGAATTGTTAATATCGTTTTATTAGGCATCTTGGGTATGTCAATGTGATTATGGTATGGTGCAACGTTTGGAGGCAGATTTTAAAGTAACATTACAGCAACAAAATTCATTAGAAGATTGGGCAATATGGTTAAAAAGTGTTGTAACGCAAGTACTCAAACCTTTTGAAGAAAAACCTACTTTTGCCAAAGCTGCGCGCCAATTTCTACTCAAATGGTCTTTCTATAGCTCAATGGTTATTCGTGATCTTACTCTTAGAAGTGCTGCCAGCTTTGGTTCTTTTCATCTTATTAGATTGTTATATGATGAATATATGTTTTATTTAATTGAACATCAAGTTGCTATAGCTACTGGAACAACACCTATTGCGGTAATGGGTGATGTAAGTGCTAAAAATAATTTAAAAAAAACAAATATATATATATATAAATGTATAAATATTAAAGATTATTTTTCTTGAAATAAATGCTATTAAATTTATTACAGAAAAGTCAAAATTGTCCAATAATTAATAATTTTGGTGCAACCTCTAATGGCGGTAAGTCTTTACTTAGAATTGTATAAATTTGTAATTATATAAACTTTTGGGTAATAAATGATTTCTTTCAGATACATCTAATACAGGTCAACCTAAACGTATTAAGTTGAGCTAACTGCGTGCCTACGCTCTTAAATTCGTGAGTAAAAAGATAGACGATAAAAAGAGATTATACTTTAAATTATGGCGTGCAATTTAATTTAGAATAGACGCCATAATCTCATAATCTCATTAAAGATGAAGATTTTGAAATATTTAGCACGAAAGCATGCAGGCCTATTAAGACATACTAGTCCCGCGAATTATTTTATATAAGAATAAATCATAATTTAACAGAATGTCAGAAAACTAAGATTTTTGCATAATATTCATATTGTATACAATTCAAGTAAATTTATTAACGATAAGTGATATAGAAATATGTAAAGAAATAAGAAACAAAATCTTGTCTTATATGATTATAGTGACAAGTTTAACTTATTATTTAAAAAAAATGTTTAGTTTGTTAATTTACAAAATCTAGTCGAAACACTAAATGAATGGGACCATGAATTTATCATGTCCTTTTAGCATATGTCAAACTTGCTCGATCCAGTTTTCTATAAAGAATATAAACTTACAATGAAGTATAAAAATACCTTATGATAGAAGCTATATAATATGTCGCTATTCATGAATATTTTAAGGCAAAAAGAATTAATCTTATTTATTAATAATATATAAAATTTTGTAAAAATGAATAATTTTTAAATAGCCGATATGATCTGCTATATTGAAACAAATATATCGAATATATTGAATGCATATTAAATAATTAATTAAAACAAGTTACTTTCAATTTATTTTTATTCAAAGAAAACTGAATCAATCAAGTTCAATCGAGTAACTTCAAGCTATGAAAAGAAAGTGCATGGAAATAAAAGATTATGGGAAGTAGATTATTATATGGATGAAAGTCCACTATGCACAGTTTTTTGAGTAATCATCTACGATTCACGAAATCCGCCCTATCGATGGTGTTGTCAAAATATTCCTACAGGAAGAGGAGTAAATTAGATAATTAAGATAGTATAAACATACATACATGTTTTAGATATGTCCTAATATGCATATTTTTTAATGCGATTTATTAATTGTACATCGAGCATCAAGATTTTGTTGAAAGATATCTATTAAAACCCATTCACATTCTCTTGGTATATTTAAACGAATAGTACAAAATGCCGATAAGTGTAGATGAAACAGAGCAACGTCGTTTTAATTTACTGAAAGAATAGAATGTGGTATCAAATGTATGTGTATATATATTTATATATACATATATATGTATATGTATATCAATTACTTGGCTTGTAAGAAAGTACGTGTCTGTTGGACTTGGTTTAACTACAAAACGCAATGAAAGGACACTGTTAGTGTCTACAAACATTTTATGCATTTAAATTATTTGAAATTATAGTTAAGATAAATGTCAGTAAATATATGTTTTGTATTTGTCGACACACAAGTGTCTTTTTGCTGTATGATAGAATAATAGCTATAAGCGAGTACAGTAATCTCTCCATTTACACGAATTGATTTGAACGCTCTTGAGCTATTAGAGCCCAGATTTCACTACAATACCTTATGTGAAAACACAAATTTGAAGATTTTTCAATCCAATTTATTTCATAATTGCGTAAACTTATTTGCAATTGTATAGTGAACATTTGTAATGTGATAAAAAAATCGTGAGATCAATAAATAATGGCATTAACAAGGAATACTATAAAATGATTAAGAAACGAGCAAAAATACTAATAATTTTAGAAGTCAAATTTAATATTGTCGAGACAATATTCTATAGTATATAGTTCTATTTATGTGGTTTTCATTTACACGCTGTTTTCGTGCAATCAATTACCCGCATAAATGGAGGGATTATAGTATTTTGAAATTGATGTTATATTTTGCTTGTTTACGTATTATTTTGAAGAGATAAATTAAGATAAACGAACAATTCCAAATATTTTCTCTATGTAGTATGATTTTTATTTTTATCAAATAACAGGTTTAATCTATACTGCTTTCATATATTGGAAAATAGATCATATTTGTTATTATAAATGATATATTGACTTAGCATACACATACAAGAGGGTATATAAGTACAAAAATAATGCTTACTATTTATTAAGTAATCAACATTATTATTGGTAAAGTGCTTGAAAATTTTTAATGTAATTTTTTTGTTAAACCAATGGGTCTTTGTTTTTATACAGCTTTGCATTAATAACTTTTCTTTTAATTTTCTTTTTATTATGGTATAATAAGAAATTATATGATTTTTCAATACTATGTTAATTATCTTGAAAAATTTCAAAATATAATATTAGTTAGTTAGAAACATTATTTTAAAATATAATGAACTTTTGTATATGCATTTTTGTTCTAAATTATTTCATGAGCATCGAAAATTATATAAAAGGAAAAAAAAATCATTATATATTATGTACATATAGGTATAATTGGTACTATTTAATGTTATAACAAAAAGTTAAAAGACTATTATTTTAATGATTTGTTTTATTGCATTCCTTTTTATTACGGTATTTTCTTATTTGGTTTCGCACAAAGTTCATAAAATTTTTTTAAAAATCCAGTGAAAATCATTGTCTGCAAATATTGTGCGACATATTAATGATAAAACTTTATATCCATCCATCTTTAGAATTATTTAATACATATATAGCTGGATGAGATAGACAATAATATTTCTATTAATTTAATTAACAATTCTTATGAAATTTTTATTACTTTTATTTAATTACTTAAAGAAAACATTTCAGTTACATATTTTCAGAAATTAATTTATGTAAATTACCTTTTTTTCATTGATTATTCTTTATTATCTTTTAGAGAAAAGAGATAAATAATTAAATTAAGTTTCCTGATTATTTATTTTCAACTATTCTAAGTCATTTCTTCTTTTTTTGTTTTTTTACTACACGAATATTAAAAAGGGCTGAAATTTTGAAAAATATTCTCTTACTGCAACATTCATGAAGAACATTACTATACACACTAAGTGCATTATAATGTATCCTGTATAATATTATGTATAAAATAATGGTGTTAATACTTGCCAAGTTTTATGAACATTTTCTTATAAGTATTGGTAGTTACTATTTTATATGTAAAGCGACTTTTTTCACCTATAATCAAATAATATGGGTTTATGCGTGGCTTATCATGCAATGAATGATACTTAGAAAATTTAATTTAATATGAGAGAAAACAAACTTTATTTTGATTAACTTTCAAGCACTGTTAACACGCAAAGATACATACTTTTAAAAACAAACTAGATGTTTGGCTGAACATGGTGCCTTTATTTTATAAAAGAAGAAACATATTTAAGCATTTTTTTACCATATCATAATTATATAAATAATTCTGCAATTTATGAAACCGATTAATCCAAAAACATAAAGGCATTTTTCTTTGAAATTTGTTTAAATTGCATGATAATCTTTTATTATAAATTAAAGTTAGAAAAACATGATTAAGCTTTTTTTTCTAATAATCATGGGAAAAATAATTGTTTCAATGAAAGCAGAAAATTATATTATTATAATGAACTAATATAAATAATTGCAGACTTTTCATACAAATATATCTTCCAAGTTCTAATTTATCATACTTATGTTGATAACTAAAAGGTACTAAATATGGAGTTTAACATTATATTGCAGTATTTGGATAGTAGTATAAATAAAAATAAGGTATATCTATTTATTGTATAGAATCAATACATAACTAGTCAAACTTCCTAGATATAAGCTATGAAACAGGGATTGAGTATTACATGCAGTACATCGATGATAGATTGTGCATAAAATATTTATGCAAGTGGAAAGAACAAATATTTCTATAATTATGAGCTTATAAATATAAAACTTATAGATACTTATACCATAGATACTTATATGTAACTATTGTGAGAACTGCTTTATCAAAAATTTCTATTTCCATTATTATAAACATGAAAGATGTAACATGTCTATGGAGATATAAAAAAGTGCATCAGTAAATATAATCTATTATACAAAATGGAAAAAGAATATATATCAATATACTATTTCATTTCACAGTATTCTGTTAAAAATATATCAAAGTATAAAATAGAAATACTAACATCTTATGCACTGTCATATATCTCTCTTAGGCTGTTTCAATATTGAAATGATTTTGCATTTTTATGTTTGAAGTTAAAAGATATTATTAAATATAGCCTTTTTGCGATTAAGCTAATACATGATCAAAATCAATACTGTTTCCTTCGTTGCGAAATAAGTAAAATGGCCTTAAAAACTTTTCCAATTTAAAAACGTGAAGGAATTTGCTGTATTGTTAAAAGAGGGCATTGAAAAGAAAGAAAATTACGGAATAAAAACTGAAAACAAGAAAAACAAGGAAACTGTTTTTCTCTTATGACATATAGAAAATATTTTGATACCTTCAAAGTTGCACAAAACAAGAATCATTCATTACTGCTTAAATAAGATTATTTTTACTGAATGTTGCTTGAAATGACAACTTATTATGTGTGAGATATAAAGAACTCTAAGAATTGTGTGAATGTGTGGATCACAAAAATTAAATAATAAATACATATATGTTTAAAACTTATATACAAATTAAATCCTGTTGAAGAATCTAATCCCTGTCGCTATAATTTCATATTTACTCCTATTTATTTAAAATTTAATTCATTGCATTATATGAATTTAACATATATTTTATATTTCATTTTTCCCTTTAATTGGATATAATTTGTTTGTTTAAACATCATTCTTTGTAATTATTTTATTTAATAAAAGTGATTTGCACTTAGTTAGGTATATAGATATAGCAAATGCATCTAAAATTTCGATGCGGTGGTTTTCTTTATTTATTGAAAGATTAAGGTTATGTATTGTCCTCATATACATATGTAGTGTACATTGAACAGGTATTTAGCTTTAGTCAAATTTGTCTAAGACAATAGAAAAAATTAATTATTTACGATTTAGTGGTATTAAATACATTTATTTATACGAGGACGTTTAATTATACATTTTGTAGTTATAAAATAATGAATACGTTCTTTCATTTATGAAAAATAATTAAACAGATGTCAGAAGATTTTTAGGTTAACATATTTTATAGCAGTATTGCAATATTTACATAGGACATTTAATGCTATAACTTTAACAATAGATTTTCAAAGATTATTTAAGAATGTTGCTTTTATGATTTTTTAAACATTTTAATTAGCTTCGTGTTCTTGCATTGTTTAATGAAGAAAAATTGTTAACATTCAACATAACAAAATATTGTGTTATATTACGTATACATTTAAAGCTCACTAAATATTTTACACTGTAAAATATTTGTGCATTAATAAACAATTTGATAAATTATACGTATCTATTTTGATTATTTTATATAATAAATAATAATATATATTTATTGATTTAATGACACAAATATTTTGTACAATTATATTCTACTTTATCCTTTTTACGTATGTATAAAAGAAAATTTATTTTAATGAAATCTTGTCAATAATAAGATTCAACAATTAGAACTATTTTTTAATTAGATTAACTTCAATTACCAGTACAAGATGACATCAGAAATTGGTAAGTTTGTTGAAACTCTGGCAAAAGATGAACAAAAAGATTTAGTATCATCTGTAGAAGATAAACATGTTGATATAAATAAAAAAGAAGAAATTGGAGTTCAGCCTTTGCCTAATGTTAAGAGTATTACCAAGGAGTTACTCTTAATTGAATCAGAAAAAGCTGATAAAACAAGCCAAGAATCTGCGATGAAATCTTCTACTTTGACAGACACTAGTGAACCAATGAATATTAATTCTATTCATAACAATAATAGAACAAATATTGAATGTTCAGATAGTGATGTAGTTGTTAACAGTGTTTCAAATGGTTAGTATGATTATTTTAATTAAAACTATATTGTAACATTGCATGAATAACATTATAAAAAATAACAATATTATATTATCTTTGGTTTTTAAATTTAATTTTATTATTTGTATACATTAAATATAGTAAAATATATTTAATGGTTATGTTGGCAAATTCTTTAAACAGTTATTTGAGATAAGTAGTATTTTAAGGTTTCAAAGGAACAAGGCTTCTTTAATTCAATTAATCATTCACATTCAAACTATTACTACTTTAGTTGATAGATGGAACCGTAATCATTAATATAATTGTAAATTAGTGAATTCAAGATGCCATCATATTATAGAAATAAGCGAAAAATAAAAAAGTATCAAGGTAATTTTGTTAGAGTATAATGGAGATTCATCTTCGGAAAAATTTAAAAATATGTAACAATTAGTTTTAATATTTTCTACATTCAATGTCAAACTATTTCAGAATGTAATACGTCCAATATAGATCCAGCTATTGAAAATAGCGACAATCAAAGAGGATCTGTCAATCCATCCGTAAAAGAGTATAACGAAGATATTGATAATGAATTACCAGAAACTGTAACATTACTTAGAACACCGAATGGTGGAAAACTATATTTAATAGGAACAGCACATTTTAGTATCGAAAGTCAAAATGATGTATCAAAGGTACAGAAACTCTATATATTTTATTTTATTTTCTAGAAATAGATATGTAAGATTTTATTTATAATTGCAGATAATACAAGCTGTACAGCCTCATATAGTTGTTGTTGAACTGTGTAGAGCCAGAATTGGTATGTTACAGCTCGATGAACAAGTTATGTACCGTTATACTAAATATCTGAGTTTTAGTAAGTCTTTTTTATGCTATTACACAATGAGACCTACTAGTATTTTATAAATTATCAATTATTTAAATATATTTATAGGAAGTATTCGGGGTACTCTTAAAGAGTATGGTTTATATAATGGATTACTAAATATCCTCCTACTAAAGATGGTTGCTCATATCACTAAAGAACTTGGAATGGCACCTGGTGGTGAGTTTCGCAGAGCTTTTGAGGAGGTATGTTGTCGAATACTTATATATTATTATATAGATAAAATCTCTAAGGTTAAATCTTAAATAAATACAATACTGGCTTTAGGCAAAAAAAGTTCCATATTGTATGTTTCACATGGGAGATCGTCCAATCAATATAACTATTCATCGTGCAGTCAGATTTTTATCTTGGTGGCAAACAATAAAATTAGTATGGCATTTAATAAAGATGAAGGATCCAATTACTAAAGAAGATGTAGAACTTTGTAAACAAAAAGCTTATTTGGATGAAATGGTTGCTAAAATGAGTGGAGAGTTTCCAGTAATAGGAGAAGTATTTGTTAAAGAACGGGATATCTACTTAACATATTCTCTTCAATTAGCTTGCATGCCTCAATGTATTCCCAAGGAAATCGGGCCAGCAAGAGTTGTAGGTGTTGTTGGCATGGGCCATATACCAGGCATCGTTGAAAATTGGTGTAAAGTTCAACCTTCTGATATACCACCTCTTATGAGGTATACATAATTATATAATAATTTAAAATCTTAACTTTATTTTATGGATGTAATATAAAGCTATAAGTTTAATTTATATTAAATCTCTTATTTTTCAGTATACCACCACTATCGTTATCAAGTAAAGTGCTAAAATTTACATTTAAAGCGTCTTTAGTAGGTGCTATCATTTATGTAGGATATAAAATTATACCATTAGCTTCTATCAAGTCATCGGTTCAGGGACTTTTAAAGGTTAGTGTAGAATAGTAAAATAATAATATATCATTTCTATATTTCTATACAGTAAAAAAAGATTTTTATTCAAAAATAATTTTCTTTTCTATTTTATGCTGCTTCTCTATCTCTCTCTTTCTCTTTCTTTTTTTTATCACTCTCGAAGAATTTATCGTCTTTCTTTGGATTTTATATTGATATAAACATATGGTAAGCATGGACCTTGATTTTTGTATAGATAAATATACTCATGATATATCTGGTGTCATGTATGTAACTAATAACATACCTGGTCCAGGTATAAATGTGGATGATTTTGAATCTGTATTTACGTCAGGTTGTTCATGTACATTAGAATGCTCAGAGTGTACTTGCACTCGTGGTTCAGCTAATTATATAAATGATTGTATTATTGAAGAAAAATTATCAGTACCAATTCTAGAATGTAATCCTTATTGTACATGCAGTCAGAATTGTGGTAACCGATTGGTACAGCGTGGTCCATTAAATAGTCTTCAAGTAATTAACGTTGATAAAAAAGGTTTAGGTCTTATAACAACGAAATTCATAAAAAAAGGACAATTCATTTGCGAATATGCTGGTGAAATAATAGGCATAGATGAAGCACGGCGCAGGATCGAAGCTAATAAAAATGACAATAGTATGAATTATGTTCTTGTAGTTTCTGAACATATAGGAGAACAAGTAATTGTAACGTGTGTAGATCCAAAATATTTTGGCAATATTGGAAGATATAGTAATCATAGCTGCCAGCCAAATGCTAATCTTGTACCTGTCAGAGTTGAAAGTGTTACGCCACGATTATGCTTATTTGCATGTAGAGATATAGAAAGTGGAGAAGAAATTACTTTTAACTATGCCAGTGGAGTGACAAATTCTATCCATGATTTAAGTGATACACCTTGCTTTTGTGGTTTCAGCAATTGTTTGGGTTTTTTACCACATAATCCTATTTAAAATATGCAAAACACTTTTAAAATATTAGGTATAACAGTTAATTCGGCGCCTTTTTGCTATTATTTTTCGAAATAGTCTCCATTATTTTCTATGACTTTGGTCTATCTTTTAGGCCTGTCAAATTCTTTGACGAGAAAAAGAAGACGATTTTGATGCAAAGAATTTAATGTTAAGGTACAGAATTAATTGTTATAGCTAATAATATATTACAAGTATCATTAAAAATACTTGTCACACAGATTTAATGATACTTTGTAGATCAACCATAATTAAACGAATACATAAAATCTGTTAACTAATTTCATGAAACTATTAAAATTTTTATTACAAGTTTCATATTTCTAAGTAAAAATTGTGTAGACCCTTTTTTCTATGCTATTTAAAAGATTTCTTATTTAAACGAAAAAACTTATTTAAAATATTTCAATAGAATTATTTTATATAATTGTAATTTTATATTATATTAATAATTTATAATTATTTAAAATTACAATTTTATATTTAGTACATAAATTAATTACAAACAATATTTCACTTTCCGAATTTTCTATTATAACAAGGTTATAAAATATTTATTTATGCATACCTTTCTATTAATATATATACGTTATTATAATATATATTAATTATTTTTGTTATAATTTATTAATATATATACATAGACATCATATGAGCTGTTTACATGCCAAACTACTACCACTACTTTTAAAGTGTTTTTAAATTTTAATATCAAAGTTCTTTATTGATTCTTAACTTTTTATATTTGAAATAAATGTCCTTAATAATTATGCTTAACACTATAAAATAACAAAATTTTGTATAGCTGTAAATAATGAATGATACAACAATGCATATTATTTTATCCATTTTTTCTATTTTTTGTTTTGTGAAGTTAATCGATTGACATATGAATGGCTCATATCCGAGATAAATTTTTTCCAAAATTCATTGTTATATGAAATTTTATATTTAAGTAACTATATAAGATAATTTGTATAAGTGGTTGTTATCAAAATATATTTTAATAGTAATGAGAACAATTTTATACAATAATGCAATATTACCAAAATTGACATCACAGTTTATTTTTATGATTGGTAATATGATAAAATATAATTTCTTTATAAAATTATATGATTATTTATGAAATAGAATTGCCATTAATTATTGAATATTCCTTAATAGTTATATTATTTAAAATTGATATATATAGTAAATTAATTATCTTTTTATTTTAATACTTTCACTTAATCATTTCTTGAATATGGAGGTTATTTTAATTTTACAAAAATCAATACATCTATTGATTTTTATTAATATTAATTAAAATTTAATATGTAATTATATACAAAACAGATTATTCCATGTCATTCACAGTGTTGCATTGGGGAAAACGTTTTTAAATATAATTTAAATTAAATTATTAATACATATTACTGTAAAATCTTTAAGATTGAACATTTGATTTTGCATATATGTTTCTAACTTTTAATATTGTTTTACATTTGGTAGTTTGATAGACGTTTCTTCATTTCTTCTATATTGTTAGCATAGTATATGCGTGCACATGCATTTTATAGGTGCTACTTACTGGTAAGTTAATGTCTAATTGATGGCAGTATATATCTGATAACTTTTTAAACATAATTAAAAGGATTCGTAAATTATATCTCATATTCATTAATTTTTTATGGTATCAATAAATAAATATAAAATTAAAAATATTACTATTTGCACTATATTATCATAATATGAACGCAATACATATTCATCACGCATTATCTTAAGTGTTATCTAAAAGCGTAGCCTTTGTTTAGGAATTTTCATACAATCAACAAAATAAAAGTAAACTTTCTATGGTTTAGCTGATTTTTTGCTTAACAATTGTTAAAGTTGGGAAATGCATTACAATCTTCTTTTAACTTCTCTAATGTAATTCATTTAAAACCTCTATCTAATTTTCAATGTCATTTTAATGGATTTGAATTGGAGATGAGTGTTCTTGTGCCTCATTACTAAATCTCCATCTCCACCAAGTAACTTTCATACGGTCCCAAATATTTTCCCACGAGTCCATGGCTGGTCTTACGTCAAGAAGAGCAAATTTATATTTTTCATCCACTGCTCCACCATCATAATAGTCAATGACATAACGTACATCTTTACCACATCTATCAACGATCCAATCATGACGATCAAATGGCAATTCATATCTGCAAAAATATGTCTGTGTTAAGTAAAATTATAATTTCTAAGATTTCTATTAATTCAAATAAGTGATATTCATACCCTAGCCAATATCGAATGCGTGCACGTGGTGAATACTGTTTAGCTTTTCCACCAAAACTACGTAACTTAGGACAATTGCATTCTCGAGCATGAAGTGCTTCCCATTTAAGAACTTCTTGCCATGCTTGCTCATTATTAGTGTTATGAATTTTAATAATATCGTCCATATCTTTAGGTTTTATGTCGTCATTTTTCCAACGCCATCCTTTTCTTAACATAGCATTCCAAAACATTTGTTGTGATGGATAAACCCAAAATTCACCATCACCAGTTGCTTTTGGTATCGATGACATTTGTCTGTCAGTTGGCAAAGGAAATGGTTGATCTGGTGCTGGATTTTGATTTTCAGCTGGCATCTGTAATATTAATTTCTTTTATTAATAATAATACAGGAAAATTTTAACTAATTTCTTTCAACTATTACTTAGATTAAATTTTATTATATACCAGACGTTAAACGTACCATGTTAAGAGGATTTATTTCATTTTCACTCATATGATCTATTGGGCATTCCGACTTAGATGTTTTAGGTGGCTGTTGATCTACTTTTGTATGCATGGGACATTCCGGTGGAGGTACATTTTGAAGTTTTTCTGATTCTTTTATTATAGACTTAGTCAGTTGTTCATTGTTACTATGCTGTATTGGCATAATTACATCAGCTGCTGATACAGATGCAGTAGTCAATGTATTGCCCATTATTTCAATTATATTTGTATCTTTATATATATATATATATATAATATACGTATAAATCTATATACGTATACAGCTATAATTAGTAAAATATATAAGTAACATTAGAATTAAGAAATAAAAGTAATATTTATATCTACTATATATGATTTTAATAATATAAAATATTTTCATGGAGATTAATATGTAAAAATGTATTTAGTTTTTATAGTAATATCAATTTTCGTAAATTAATTATGCAATTCTAACCTTAAATAATATTATATTCGTTTTAGTTTAAAAATTTACAGTAAACTCATATTTTAAATCAAGATATTACATATCAAATATCTTATTATTCTATATATTTTGAAATTTATAAATTTAAACTTGTAATTTCATATTTACCTGTAAAATTAAATTTTATTATTAACTTCGCGTTCAGATAACTTGAAATATCTCAAGTGCTGCATTCGTTATGACGAATAACGATGATCGATAGATGAATGAAAATTAATCGTACATATAATTGACAAAAACATTTGACATTTTGAAATTTTATATTTAAAAGTGTATTAATGGTTGAACACATTCATATCAAATCTAACGAATAGCTATTATCAAACTAAGTTATATGTAGTATATGGTTACATAATCACAGATGTTACCAAATTTTAGAAAGTTTTTATTTATCCTTTTAATTTATTGAATAATAATAGTTTTTTAATTAGTATGAATGACGTTGTTATAATTTTTGTAATTATATTTCAAATAAACATTATAATATGTGCACAAAAAATAATTACATAAATTAATATACGAGTCAAAGAGTAAATAAATGACCCGCGTAATTTAAATCGATATTTTGTTTGTAACTCGTTTTGGTCAACTAATTTCATATTTATTATATGCTATATAAAAACTTTATTATAATTCTTTATATATTCTTTGATTTTTCCTCTAATTCTATTTGTAACATTAATATTTAATTTACGTCTTGTCAAGGATGTTGCATATTTAACGATTTATAAAGTACAAGTAACACTTCAGAGTTTTTATATAATTTAAAATATTACATTATTTTTCAACGCAATAATAATTAATATGATTTATAATTAAACAAAAATTTTCAATGGTTGTACAAATTAACAACATGGTAATATTATTGTATTAATTTCTTACTTATGTGTATCATTTACAATTAACATATACTTGCAGTGAAATGTTTTCTTACATCAACAATTTTTATAATTTTTCAGTCTAAAATAAAGCAAAACTTAATAAACGACGAACAATATTTTACATGTTTTTGCAAAAAATATACAAATAACACAAGAAATTTGGTATTAAAAGGAAAAGATTTGATTACTAAAATAGGGTGAATCTATTTTTAAAAAGAGTACTCGTTAATATTTCTTAAAGAGATAATGTTTGATCATTTATGAATTTTATATATTTTGAATGATAGGAAACAACTAGAAGATTCGGATATAAAGATTTTGTTGATATTTCTCAAACAAAATCAAGACATTGTATCCCTTAACTTAGCGTACAATCAAATCACCTGTGTCGGCTTTAAAATGTTGATTACTTATTTTCTTGTAGGATAGAATAAAATTGGAGTATAATAATTTTTAATATTATAAGAATATTATTTTAGGTATATAAACATATATACAAGTTGAATATTCAAAATAACAATATAATGGAAGCAGGAATTAATTATATGTGTGAAATGGGAGAAAATTTACACATAAAGAGTCTTCAATTAAACGGGAATAAGTTTGGTGTTGAAGTGATTTTTACTATTGTTTCTATTTCTTTATAATTGTATTAAATGAATCTTAAATATAAGATAAATATACTTGTTGCAGTCTTCCAAACAAATAGCATTACTGTTACTGAAAAATCCATATCTAAAATATTTGGACGTAGCAGAAGTTGATCAAACTATTTCAAGTTTAATATATTTTACAACAGTTATGAGATTGGATCAGCCTATACATAATGAAACTTTAAACATTTTGGATATCAGTCGTCCAAATCCAGGATGTATGTATTATTTTAATGCAGAACAATTTGCAACTCTTATTGGACATATGTTAAGAGTAACTTTGTATATTTTATAACATTTATTTCTTCATATATTTTTCGCACTTTACTATGGTTATATTTTTTTGTGTACAGAATAATACTTGTTTGTTTGCATTGCATTTACAAAAATGTAGTTTTTATTGCCATGACATTGAATATATGATGCTAGATGCACAATATAATCATACATTACGTTTTCTTGATCTTGGTTGTAACAATATAGGAGATCATGGAATGCATCATCTTGCTAATTGGCTTACAAAAACTTCTGCTTTGCATGGACTTATTTTAAGTAAAAACATTATAACTGATCATGGTGCAAGGTAATATGATGATTTGCTAAAGTCTACAAGATTACGTTTACAAATTTTATAGTCTTATTATTTATTATTAATATTTATTATTGTATAAAATATTATTTACCACATTATTTCTTTCTTTAAGGATAATAAGTCATGCTATGCCATTTTCTAAGCTAAAATTTTTAGATATTTCATTTAATAAAATTACTGATGACGGTATGGTAAATATTCTTAACACTTTAAAAGAGATTGATCTTATAAGAAGCTTGCGAATATTTGGAAATTTTCTTGGTCATATGACTGCTAAGGTATATAACGTAATTTTACTCCTCTTATTTGATTATTTCATTATATATTTATCTTGAATTCGCAGACTCTAAAGAAAATATTATTATCAAAAGTCTTATATCAGATAAATCTTGATGTCAAACCTTGTAGAGTAGAAGATAAATGGTATTGTACTCGATATCCAATAGACTGTTCTAAAGAACATTTTTATGAAATAATAGAACCCTTTAAACCCTGTATGTAGTAAATTCAATGAAACAAATAAAATAAAAAAAGATTATAGAATAAAAAATTTATTATTAACTTTTTTTTTATAAAATATGTATTGGATACATTTATATACACACTTCTGTTAATAAAATCTTTATTTTTTTACAATGGACGTGATTGGTATATTTTACATTAATGTACGATAACTAAGCTTTTCAATAAGGCGAAACCATCGATTGTTTATCGTTCTATTAATAAATTTGATATTTTTTCACAATTTTTTACAAGATCAAAAGCACTTGAATAGGATAATATTATCTGTTTTAGATCTTTAAGTTGAATTATAGAATTTTTATGCTTTTTTAGATTTTTCTTTTTATATCTTACCATTGTTATCATTTTATCTAGGGTGTAATGCAACCATAAAACATTTGTGTGTGGCTCAAATTCTTGCCAATTATTTCTGGAAATAATAACATTATCATTATTTTTATCATCATCCTTATTATTATTATTATTATTATTATTATTTTTATATTATTACATAAGATGTTAATTTATATATACTTACAGTACTTTATCTTTCATAAGACGATAAATCTCAAATTGATATTCACCTTGAGCGGTAAATAATGTAGGATCTAATGCTAAATCATTGAATATGCAACATCCTTGATATGACATTCTTGAAAGAGTAAAATCTATAATGCATACCTTTAGGAAAATAAAAATACAATTTTTTTTTTGTATTCAATATAAATAAGTATAGAAATTATTGTAAATATATGATAAATTTATTCTAAAAAGAAAACATACTTTTATACCATTACTTGGAACTAAAATGTCTTTATTATCGAGTTTATAGTATATGTATTGTTCATCCGTTCGAGAAATTAGCATATTCCCCCAATGCAAGTCTCTATGTTCAAATTTAAGTGATCTTTCAGCAACCGCTAATGCTAATGTAGCCTATAAAAAAAAGATAAAAATATTTAATTAATAATAAAGATTAATGTATTACTAGTTATTATATTATATTCCATATAAAGTATCAGACTTTTCTTTATTTGTTTAAAGTTATTGATAATACCTGTATAAACAATGTATGTGCTTCTGCAGCTGTTTCAAATACGAAAGATTCAAGATCCTGACCACCATGACCAAGTTCAAGAGAAATATAAAGTTGCTTTTCACCAAATATTGATGGGCAATCATTATCAGATTTTTTTTCTTCATCATATTTCTTCCACAAGTCTATCATTTCTTCAGGATACTTTCCTTCAATGCATTTAATATTTTTCACTTCGACAAATCCATTTGTATTGTGAGTTTTATTGAATCTTAAATTATGTAACTCTCTGAAAATTATGAAATTAATATAAAATTGTCAGCGTGAACTTAAAATAAAGTATACTAATATAATGGTATAAAAATAATCAGTAAAGATT
Organism: Polistes fuscatus; assembly: GCF_010416935.1. NCBI lineage: Eukaryota > Metazoa > Arthropoda > Insecta > Hymenoptera > Vespidae > Polistes > Polistes fuscatus. The sequence continues at coordinate 9,381,153 of NW_025113151.1, read as the reverse complement.
TGAACCATACTTTGCAATAACGATTTCTGAGAGTATTTCATTAAATTTTTTTTGCGGTTCACCATTAATTAATTGATCACCTTCTATAGGTATAATCTTTAAAACAGATTTTTGTCCGTCCTTTTCATAAAGAAATACTTCTCCGTATACACCTTCTCCTATTTTTTGACAATATTTCAAATACCTATTACCAAAAATATAAAAAATATTTTATTCATTAGTAAAATATTAATTTAAGTATAATAATATAATTTGAAATTTACTAACGACGCTGAACAAATTTTTCTAAATGGTAGATAATCTTTTTGAGAACATTTCTGTAAAATAACATCTTTTGCTGTTTTTGATAAACGAATTTCTACAAAATTACTTTCCATATCATTATATTGAGTACTGTATTCAGTGTCACGATTAATTTCTGATAATGTAAATCTATCTTGGATATTAGTTTTAATTCCATATACTTCAAGAAATGAAGTATCGCAAGCATTTTTGATAATTCTACTATCACGCACGACACGAATAGAAGTTCTTCTAATAATTCTTTTTGAATTGTCAGACTGATTTGTATCACATACATCAGTGGCTGCTAATTTTTTAGAAAATTTGATTTCTGTTTTATCAGATAATTGAGATTTATCCAAATATTCATCTATTTCTGTAAAGCTTGAATAAAAGTCTGTAAATAAATACATTACATTAATTGTAAATATTAAGCTAACAATATCTTATTTTTATGACTTTTCTTTAAAAAGTAATATTTTCTTGAAAAAGTATGTATACGTGTATACATATATATATATATATAAACATTTTAAACTAAAGTTACCTTTTTTCTGCATATCTAATATGTCCTTAACACTATCTCTCCATTTTTTACCTTTTTCAATAGATATTCTATTTAAATTTAATCCATTTTGAAAGTTATATAAAATGGATAAAGAACGTGCCCAAGATTTTCCTGGTTTTAAAAATATTTCTTTGTTGATTAATGAATTTCGTTCATCACGACATGTAATAATATTTACAGAAGTATTAGCCGAGTTCTTTATAGTATTTTCACTTAAAATGTCTTCATTTAATTTCTCATTAGATTGTGATTTTTCGCTTAATACTGTTTTCATTTCACATTGTGAGTATCGATTAATATTACTTTCATTTTCATAAATATTACTTAGATTGTATTTTTTTTTTCTTTCATGTCGTTGTCTTCTTTCAGTAATTTGTACGGAATTTTTCAATTGAGTGAATACATGATTTTCATCCATTAATTTGTTAGAACTTATTTCTTCAATATCTTCATCTTCATTTTTAATATATTCCTTAATGGATGTTTCTTTTGTAATCGTTATAGGTGGTTCTTCTTCCTAAAATTAAAATATAAAAACTATGTAATATAAACTATCTAATATTCATTACTAAAAATTAAATAACTTTCTCTTTCTACCTTTAATACTTCTGGTTTTATTATTTTTTCGATATTATCCTTATCTAAAGTAATAGGTTTATACTCTAGTTCAGTATTGGCATTACTTTCACATACATTCGTATTTATAAATGATTTTTTTGTTATAGCACTCATTCTGTTGTCATTTTCCGAAGTATGTAATTTACTTTCATAATCATCAAATAAAGAAAGTGACCTACTATGTGTTTCCGTGGAAAAATTTATATGATTTAGTAATGGTTTATTTTCCTGGTTTGTTTTATTATTCTTTTGTTTTAATGCAATATCAATGCTATCATCTATAAATGTTGTAGCATATGCTTCTCTATTATTGATAAAATTTGAACATTGTTTAGAATCTCCTAAATGTAATATTTCTTGTTTTTGTTCATCAATCTTAATACCATCACTACTTGAGAAATTATCATTCGATGTTGATTTCCATGTTTTTTTATCTTTCATATATGAAATCTTATCCTTTGTATCTGATTTAACATTGATGAAAGCATTTGTATTTGTCTGATCTAATACATGCAAACTGTTTGGCTGTGATGGATCAAGCGATGCAGGAATATGAGAAATAGAAACTGTTTTATCTTCGTCGCTATGACTAATATTTTTTGTTAAAGACTCAATTTTAATTGGTGAATAACAAAGAGAATATGCAGTTTCTCTTTTATGTATATTAATAGGTGTGCTACTTATTGGGTTTATTTCAGAATTAAAATACTTATTTAACTTGTTCAAATTTTCACAGTGATTTTTTAAGTCATTCATAGATGATTTGTATTCTCTATCTAAAGAAGTATTGCTGGATATTTTGTTTAAACTTACATAACATTCCTTTACTTTGTAATTGTGTTTATTAATAATAAACTTATATTTTTCTATATCATCTTTGTGCAGTACTACGGAACTAGGTTTAATTTTAAACTTGCTCTTCATTGAATCAGGGATATCATGCGATCCTGATAATGTTAAAGAAAGGTTTTCATTGTTTTCATGGCTTATCTTTTGCTTTTTTTTAATAGACTTTAAATGATATATTTCCTTTCTATTATTAATTTTTGTATTACCAGTAATCTCTCTTAAAGGACTAAGTGGTTTATTGCATAAATCAATATCATTTTTTTGACTACTGTTGTAAGAGACAACACTATTGTTAATAATATTCTCATTATTAGTCTGGTTATTAACGTCAGTATTAAGAATATCCGACTTACATAGTTGAGGATTAGAATTTTTAAATACAAAATACGAATTTCCTGTATTGTTGGATTCGTTTTGTTTTTTATTCTTTGTTTCTTGAATATTTTTTACTTTTTTACTTTTGTAAGCCTAAAAAGAAATAAGAGTAAACATTCAACAATTTTGTAAATGATTATCAACCATATTAATCAATATAATTGTTTAAAAGTACCTTAGTCTGATTTTTTTTCTTAATTTTTCTTATACTTCTGCTATGCTGTGATTTATTTAAAGTTCCTGTTACAGATGTTTTTTTATTTTTGGATTGGACTTTTTTTTGATACGTGTGCACTTTTAAAGATCTTTTACGTTTCACATTTAAACTAATATCAATATTAGGATTACCAAATGAAATATGAAATAAAGATTGACGATTTTCCTCGTCGCTATTCATATCAGAACTACTACCACTCCACGAGTCATTGTTAATACAATCAGGTGGTATTGCTGGTACTCTATATTAAGAAACAATATATGTAAAATTCCATATAAAAAACAAATAGTGATTTAAGAACTTACACTGCATCCTTAGCAATTCTATCAAATGTTGTTTCAAAAGGATCATAATCCAATGAGTCTTCACTTTTTCTATTTTCCTTAAAATGATCAATTTCATGTTGTTCTTTAATAATATTGTCAGTTTTTGATGTTAAATCCGATTTAACAATGGCATTAATTTTTATTAACGAATTTGTAGTATTTTTCTTTTGATATGTACGTATAGGTTTTCGTATCATTATGATTTATATTTAAGAAGTATCGTATTAACTATTATTTACTATCGTATTAATATATAAATACAAGTCACAAATTACATACATGTACAACATAAGTCCACATGATACTTTTCTTTATCCTAATTCAAATTTTGAAATGTATTTATATCATAGATTATAGTAAAGCAAGATTTATTCAACATCTACTTAAATAATTGAGGTTATATTAAGATATTTTCGGAAATACATATGCTACAATCAGAGGGCGCATCAGTACAACTGACCAATCACATTTCTGTAAAATTACCAATAGAAATGCGTAGCAAAAAACATATCGACGTTGTGTACATGCTTAATAAATCAAGGTAGTATTCAATAACAAATGACAAGTGTTATATCGTGCGTTTAATAATCTCAATATGCATTGTGATCTATTATATCTTTTTAAATATTGATTATAAAAATAAATATATAAATAACTGTATCATAAATAATAACGATGGATTCATATATTATGCAGGTAATTTAACACGCAAATATTAAAAAATATTAAACATAAAAATCATAACACATTAAGGTTATATTTATATTATTTTAGTTACGCCGAATGTGGCTAAATCAGGATGGAGATGTATTAGCAGTGAGTAATTTCTCATTCGTTTTGAAAAAAATATAATAGTATATCTCATAATTAATAATAATAATTTTTTTAAAGGATCTACTTTCTCTCAGACATAATCATATTTTAATACCTAATATCGGATCAGAAGCAGCTATGACAAAGGCAATGGAAAATTTATCTGCTCCTTTCGATGATCTAGTACTTTACCATTTAAAGTATTAACAGTATTTTTCTATTATGATTACATAAAAATAAAATAAAATAACAAATAATTAACATTTTTATTGACAGGACTATAGCAGCAATAAATAAAGATGATCCTTTTACAATGTATACTCAACAAAGTTTGGCAGTTCAATCTCTAACTAAAATTCTTCAAATGCAGAAGGAAGAGAATTGGATGCTAAGAGTTATGAATGTAATGTGTTTAGAGTTAAGATTATTAGCAGTTCGTACGGAAAGTTCAACAACAAATAGAAATATGAAACCTGGTGAGGTTCTTGAAAAATGTGCCGAATGTTTAATGGGTTGTTTTAGAGTATGTGCTGCTGATAATCGCAGTTCAGAATATGATACAAAAAGATGGGGGATGTTGGCATTAGTTAACCAGCTTCTAAAAGTTTACTTCAGAATTAATAAATTACATTTATGTAGACCTCTAATAAGAGCAATAGAATCATCTCCATATAAAGATCATTTTGCATTAGCCCAACAAATTACGTATAAGTTTTTTGTTGGTCGTAAAGCTATGTTTGATAGCGATTACAAAACTGGTAAGAATTTTGTTTTATTATAATTACTATTGTATCAATTTATCTTGTTTTATTTTAAGTTCTTTATTTTATTTTAGCTGATGCATATTTGACATATGCATTTGAACACTGCCATAAGCATTCTCTAAAAAATAAAACATTAATTTTAACTTACCTTGTACCAGTTAAAATGTTGCTTGGATATATGCCAAAAAAATCTCTATTAGAAAAATACAACCTCATGGAATTTTGGGAACTAGTGGAATCTGTAAAGAAAGGAGATTTACGTAGTTTAGAAAGAGTAATGACGAAGCACGAAACATTTTTTATTGGTGCTGGAATATACTTGATTGTTGAAAAATTAAAATTAATTGCTTATAGAAATCTATTTAAAAAAGTTTATCTTGTATTAAACACGCATCAGATACCAGTGCAAAGTTTACTTTCAGCATTGGAAATGCATGGCATTGAAGATGTAGACATGGATGAAACAGAATGTATTGTTTCAAACTTAATATACGAAGGAAAAATAAAAGGATATATATCTCATCAACATAAAAAATTAGTTATATCGAAACAAAATCCATTTCCTATATTGTCTACGATACTGTAAAGATTGTTAGTATTATTGTGTTATCAATATATACTAGCACAATAAAGATGTATAAAGTATATTTATCTGAAAAATCTATATGAATGTTTTTTTAAATCCATTTTTATAGAAAAATAATTTGTAAATATTTAAAATAGTATCAAGATAATATTTAATTTTAATTTAACATTTAATTTTTAAGCTACACTCTTAATCAGGATAATTATTACAATAAGAATCAATGTTATTTTTTAATAAATATTCATGTATCTAAAAATAACATTAGCTGATATCGATATACATTCAAAGAAATTGATACATTGTTATGTAAAGGTGTTTTTATGTCTAGATCATTTCTAAAGTACAAAGGGTTAGCAATTATCATTGAAGTTTGCTTCAAACAAAAAATCGTTTTCCTTTAACCTCTTAATAACTGTACACCACTATATTGGCTCATTTGTTCATTTTCTATTTAAAACCTTGTATATATATGTGTATATATATCATGAAAATGTTTTTATACATGAAGATTAATAATAGAACGTAATTTAATTAAAATTCATTGCTTGTATAAAGTCACGTGCATGTCTGTTTTAATTTTCCAAAATTATCGTATCGGTTTCATGCGTTTTAAATTTGCTTATTACTTGTGGAGTCGGTTAAATTCAAAAGATCAATTATGTAAATTATATGTAGTTCCCTATTTTCAAATGTGTCCCACAATAATAGTTGTATTATTAACTATTAAAATATATTTATTTGTATTATATTATTGAAATATATTAAATATAAATATACATATAAAAAATATTAAAAGTAACTCGATTATAAGATTTATTTAAGCGTAAGTGTGAAACAATATATCAATAGTGAAAAAAGGATGAAAGACCGATTTCGATACTAATGTCGTTAATGCGCAGTCAGCGACAGAGCTCAGAGCACAGAGATGCCGCTCCGCATTTAGTCTCGCCGTAGTTAAGAGGTTAAAACGTAACGAACATTGTATAGTATTAATTTTTCTTCAACGCGTGATTCATTTTGTTTGTAGGAAAGGAAGTGTGATTACGAGTTTGTCGACATATCCGGCGATAAAAATTCGTTTACAAAATGCCAATTTAAGTGGTGAAAACGACATGCTATCGATTGAAAGCCTGATTGGTTAAGCAAGTGTTCGATGCAAGTATGGCCGCCCTGCCATCACCCACGCAGGTAAATCTTCATTTTTATATATCTATCGCGGTATAATATTACTTTTATTATCCCTATAATATAGAAAATAATTCTTTATAAAATATCTTATCTATTAACAAAATATATCATTTAATAATATGAGATATCTTGGAATACTTCTGATTGATTTCCTTGGCCTGTTTGACAGGACTGATGATACTTTAACGTTCGAGAATAAATTTACTAGATTTTCTCTCTCTTTCTTTTTTTCTCTATATGTACCAAACTTTCTTTTTGTCTAACTATTTTGATTATAAAAAAAATACATATAATTTAGTATACATAAGTTAAATTAATTCAATCTTTTTTAAGGAGATACGAATTTCGATCGATTGTTAAAACTTTCTTTTTCAAATTCTTAATGCATCCGGCAAATAATGTTTATTATGTTCGTAACTATTTACGAATAATTGTTTTTACTTGGCAAATGAATTGTTTTTTATATTTTTTTTTCTGATAAAATTTATTACCTTTAATCATTATAAAATATTTCATTTTTATAGGTGGCTGGAAGCCATACTGCCATATATGAAGCATATTATAATCAGGTATATTTAGAAAAGTTTAAATGATTAAAATTTTCAATATATATATATTCTATTTTTTTTAATTATTAATATAAAAATATTTAATATTTATGTAATAATATGTATGTAAAGGTTGATCCCAATGGATATGGACGAATTGGTTCGATGGAGGCAGCAAGATTTTTGAAAAAATCTCAACTGAGCGATGTTATTCTCAGTAAAATATGGGATATGGCAGATCCACAATCTCGTGGATCATTGGATAAGTCTGGTCTTTTCGTGGCTCTTAAACTTTGTGCATTAGTACAAGCTGGACATGAACTAAGCATGAACAATTTAAATTTAGAATTACCTCCTCCAAAGATGGTAAGAGTATTATTTAAAATTGAAGATATTTCATATTATTTCTTTTTTATATTTTATTTACTTATTTATATTGTAGGGAGATATCTCTATCGTACCACAAAAAAATGTTTCTAATACATTACCAATAATAACATCCATTAACAATGGAGACTGGTCCATCAAACCTAACGAAAGAGCAAAATATGATCAGTTGTTTGACAGTCTTCAACCTTCAAATGGCTATATACCTGGAAATAAAGTTAAAGGCGTTCTTATGGACAGTAAACTTCCTTTAGATACGCTTGGAAAAATTTGGGATTTAGCAGATATGGATAAAGATGGTATGCTGGATAGACACGAATTTATAGTTGTGAGTATGCTCAATTTTACTACAAAATATTAACTTGCCAAGTATATATGCATTTTTATCAAATATATATACACACATATAGCTTTTCGATATTAATATCTTAATATACAGAGTGTCTTATAATTGTTGATACAAGCATGCAGGAAGAAAAACAAGAGCATCTTTTTTTTAAATATAATTTTTTTTACAACCCTTATAGTTCTATTGAAGATTAATAATCATATCTCAAGAGGATCATCCTATGTAATTTTAGTTATTGTTACACAGGCTATGCATCTTGTGTATAAAGCATTAGAAAAGTATGCTATACCGAGTGTACTACCTCCTGAATTAATGCCACCTGGTAAAAGAAAGGACATTTCTATGCTGGTATCTAAATCACCTGTACCTATGACTGTACCAACGATGACACCACCACCAATTCCACCGTTACCAAACATATCAACAGGCAAAAATTTATCTGGTCAAATTGATACGATGAAGGTATTTATCATTTATTTTTGGTATAATAATTCTATAGAACTTTACATTCTTTGGAATATGATACGATGTATTTTCATCTACAGCCTAGTGCACAACAACCTTGGGTAGTTTCAGCCGAAGATCAAATAGCAGCAGATAAACTGTTTTTGCAAGCAGACATGGATATGGATGGATTTGTTTCTGGCTTAGAAATTAAAGATGTCTTCCTTCAAAGTGGACTTCCACAACCTGTATTAGCTCATATATGGTATGTGAGATAAATTTATAAAATATATTAGCTAATTTTTTATTTATTATAATATTATATTTTTGTTTCTTTTAATAACATTTATAACATCATTCATAATATAATTTAAGGGGTTTATGTGATACATGTCAAAGTGGAAAATTAAATAAAGAACAATTTGCTTTGGCAATGTGGTTGATAAAGCAAAAACTTAGAAATATTGATCCACCAACGACTCTAAAACCTGAAATGGTACCTCCGTCTTTGCGAAAAGGTGGAGATCTTATTATGGTAAGTGCTTTGAAACATCTTTCTTTACCATTCAAATATAATTTGATAATATTTACAATAACTTGGTGTTTTAAATCTTGGTAATGTCATTTAGTGCTTAGTAAATCGTGTCTTGCCCTTTAACGCTCTCCAAATTACAATAGTAAATACAGAAACAATAGCAATAGTACCAAACATCATATACTGATAATTAAATTCTAATTCTATTTCGCCAGTCACTATTAATTTTACTGTTCCTGCAAGTTGATTATTTTGCCAGCAACTAAAAAATTACATAAACATATAAATATAAAAATTTTTTATGTTCTCATCTATTATGTGAGTAAATACCTATATATATTACTGTCTGCAAATTTTAATTTTTCAAAAACTATACGCATTCGTGAATCAATAAACATTTTCAAATTTGAACGATATTTTAAAAATGGTAATACTTTAGTTCCAACTTTCCAAATTATTGGTGTTTCTGTATTTAGATTTCTAAAATATTACAAATATCTTATTCGAGTTCCATTATTTAGAATACAAACTTAAATAATAAGATTAAAAGGAATATTATTTTACCCAGGACATTTGATTTCTATTTTCTTATTAATTGCTTCATAAAGAATTGTTCTTGTAACTTCTGGCACTAAAGAAGGTATTTTTTGAATCATAGAATATATATTACCACTATTATTTGCACTTTCAATTAATTTGCCAGCTTTATTATATACTTCAAATACTACATCATTTGAGCAGTTTTTCTACAATGATATAATAACATTATTTTATTAACTGCTTTATTGTTAAAGAATAATGCAATTATAAAAGGCAATACCTTGCAATATTTAATCATCATTTCAATTTTTCTTTGTTTAATAATTATATGTTTTCGAATATGGTTTGGTATATATCTAAATTTACATGGCAATTTATTTTGAAATAGATAAAGTAATGTTTCCATTCTATATTTTATATTTTCATTTAATTTGTTTTTATCTTAATGTTATATGTTATTATTAAATTAATGAAATTTTATATATATATATATAAAATTAAAATTATATATACAGAGTATCTTGTAATTGGTGGTACAAGCGAGCATTTGATTCAGTTTCAGTTCGATAAATTTTAGTATTTTACTTTCAGAGAGCATTTTTGTGCTTCTTAATATTTGTACAAACATCATCAATATGATGATATCTTTTATATCGATTCTATTCTCATACTTATCGAACAAGGTTTTTAATTTCTATAAATTCAAGTTCAGTCAAATGTATACATACAAAACAAATTGTACCATCAGTTATAGATCACTCTGTATGTATATATACCTACCAGAGCCAGCATGATATAGAGGATTTTCTAATAAAGAAAGAGTACAATAACCATAACGAATTTTTATACCAACATTATCACATTTGGAACATGGAGACCAATTCATCCATGTAGTATACACCTTTAAGTTATATTCTGTTATTATTTCTGATGATGCAGCATGCTTTACTTTTGGTACTGCATCAGGATATACAATGTCTATGCCTTCATAACCATTATCAACGTGTAAATAGTAAAGTGACCCTATTGTATCTTTCATTCGACACCAATACTTGCCATCTTGTTTTAACTAAATAAATCAATATTAGATTATATATAAAATAACATTTATCATATATAGATATCTAATTAATTTCTGAACAGATAAATTAAAGGTTTTATGATATATATAGGAAATTATATTACTTTATATTTTATTATTTTCAAAATATTTTACCTGAATGTTGTAGATTTGTAAGTTTTTATTGTTTTGAGAAATTAATATGTTTTGAGTGGATCGAATCAATTCATTAGTAACATTATTATTACTACTACTATTAAAATACCATTCTATGATATTAACTTCATATACTATTAACGGAGAGATACATATTTTACACTTCAAACTATAAATTATTTATAAGTTTTTATCAAGATTCGAGCTTTTTAATATTTATTTTTTATTCATACATTACTGATGTTCCTTCCAATACTATAAGGGCAACAGGATGTAACATTTTTTGTGATTTAATTTGGGTATATTGTTTAATTAAACATACATAATATTTTAACCATTGCTCTTTGTGTATTTCTCTAAGACTATTATTGCTTTTTGGATATTCTAAATTTGTATCTATGATTCTGCTTGTACCTAAATATTAAATACGTATGTTTTTATAACATTTAAAGCATAAACATTTACATATAATATTGATCTCTTACTGTATTTATTATTGTATCTTTCTCCTAATTTTGGAATTCTAAGATCAGAACTTAAATTTATTGTAGTTAATAACATACAAATCACAAATACGTTATACATTGTCATTATATTATATTATATTATAATTTTATAATTTATCAACATACGTTATTTGTTATTTTATTGGCAATTGTTTTCGTACAATTCCATACAATAAAGCTAATAAAATTCCATTACATTTATTTAGATTATTATTTTTCTATTGCAGGAAAATAATAATATCTCGGGATATTCTAATCCAGAATTAGATATGATAAGTAAGGATATAGCAGAGCTTACACGAGAAAGACATAGCATGGAACAAGATATAGCTCAAAAAGAAGCTGATATTAAGATTAAAAATGGGGAAATAAAAAGTCTTCAAAGTGAGTTGGACACATTAGCTGCTACCTTAAAACAATTAGAAAATCAGAAGGGTGAGGCACAGAAGAGATTAAATGACTTAAAAACACAGGTAAGTGAACAAGAGAGACAATTTTTAGCTTGGCTGTAAAATGTTGAGCTTGGCTTCTTAAAAATTATGACCTTTATAGAAAACTAAATTATACTGATTTTTAAATTTCATTATATTTTATGATTATATATTATTACTCTGTACCATATGTTTATATATAAGTTATATTATTTGTTTAATTATTAATAATCACACGTAATCGGTTACATTAGGAATAAACGATACGAAAGATAATCGACTCGTATTGTCACTCATTTCATATTAATGTGTATAGTGATTATAATTTATATTTTATTACTTTTCTTTCTTTTTTCTTTATTTTTTTTCTTTTTTTATCTCATTATGATTTGTTTTTGTTATATTTTTGTTTGGCTTGTAGACAGCTGATGTAGATAGAGATTTGAATGAAGTGGAAAGCAAGATTTGCAAGGAACAGAAGAAGGTACATCAAAAATTTTCGTTTCTGATCAGGGACAGGTACTAATTCGATCAGTTTTAGACACGACAATGTTTAAAAGATAAACTTTGTTATCGTCTTTTGATAAATTATAAACATTACTTCTAATTATGTTACAGTACGAGTTATTCATTTGATTATTTTTTGATTTCATTTTTGATTTCTACTTTTCTAATCATTAATAAAATAAAAAAGTAAGAATATTTTATTCCTATTTTAATATTTTGTTTAATGTATATAATACTCATAACATACACACAATAACAAACAATATTTTAGATTTATACTAATGATTATAGGTCACAATTTTGTCAGAATTCATCTCTTGCTTCTTTCTCTCTTTTTAAAACTGTACAACTACAACGTGAATGAAATGCATTAATGTTGGGGTTGCGTTTTTTGTTGCCTATTGTCTTTTTACTCACAATTAATAAAATATATAAACGTATATTATATTACTTTATAAATTCTTAAATAATACAGTAGGAATATTATAGAGTAGATAAATAGAAACTAAATTAATTTTTAAATTAAAGTCTACTACTAATATCTTGGATATATTAGTAAAGAATAAAAATTTCAACAATTATTCTATATTCCACGTCTATGTATATATAGTACAAAAGTGGATTGAAGTAAGAATTAAAATTTAAAAAAAGAAATTAATTTTCATTTATTCTGAACTTTAGGTTGACAAATTACGGCAACAAGCTGAAGAACAAGAGTCAGTCTTACGTGCTCAGGAGGAAGAACTCAATTCCAAACGCCAAGAACTTGAGGGATTGAGACAAGAAGAACAACAGTTAGAGCAACAACAACATAAAAGCAGGGACCAATTAAATGAGCTTACGAAAAATTTGCAAGATACACAATTACAAATTAGTCAAGCAAAAGCTAAAATTACACATTTGCAAGAACAACAGCGGCAAATGAGTGATGCTATTGCACTTTATGATTCTGCGCTTGCTACAGCAGATGCCACTCTTGTACCTGATACTAGTCTACAATTTAATCCAGAGATCGAAGATATAGAGTAAGTATAATATATTTTACACATATCTTATTTTATACTTTCTATCAAATCCTATATAAAAAAAAAAAGAAGAAATTGAAATTGTTTGAAATTAATATATCTCTAAATTTTAAATAATACAGGTACGATGAAAAAGAAACTAAAAATGTGAATGAAGAAAATAAAGTAGATACATTTACAAATGCAAATGGACCTGGCGTCTTTGATGGATTTGATAGTCAAGATGCTTTTTCATCAAAGAAAGCTCAAGAAGCATTTTCTTCGTCTACTCCTGATCCATTTGGAAATACATTCCCATCACAATCGGCAACGGTAATTTTTCTAATTAAATTACATTAATTTATTTTCCTATATATTTATATAAAGTATTAAATTTTGGTGATAAATATTTCTTTATTATTTTTTATAAACGCACTTTATTTTTTAGGGTGATTTTACTAATGATCCGTTTACTGCATTCGATAACACTAACACTATCAAGCCAGATCCATTTGATCCTTTCGGAGATAGTAAAAGAAATGACCAGAAAACTGGTGTAACTGCACCAGCGGTAAATTTAAATATTAATACAGTGGGATTTGACTATTATAATCAAACTTTGTCAATTGGGATAATTACACTTTAGAACAAACGATAAGAATTTTTATCTTTTATATGAGTGCATAACAAAAATTCCTATCAATGGATTATTTTTATAAAAAATTACTAATCTCGAAATGAGATCACAATAAGCGGATCCCACTGTACATTATTTTATAAAAAAGAAAAGTTCTAATTTTTATTAAACTTAATTTTTTTCATATAGGTAACAAAGGATCCATTTGGAGATGACCCATTTGCAAATCTTCATGCTCCACCGCGACCAGAAAGCCCTAGCCCTGCTCTTCCACCAAAAAAAGCTAAACAACCACCGCCAAGGCCTGCACCTCCACGACCGTCGCAAGGTCCTACAGGATCTTTGAGAGCAGCCCCAGTTCCAGCTCCTCCTACCCCATCTCCCACTCCTGATCCATTTGCAAACGCGAATTCAGATCCTTTTGCCGTGCAACAACCAGTTGGAGACAACAATAATATCAGTAATTTCACAGGATCATCTACAGGATTCGCAGATTTTGCAAATTTTGATTCAAAGGTATGTATTATAATAACTTATAATTATAATATACAAAATCTTTTTTATTGCATATCATAATTGTATTAATTTTTCAACATCATAATTGTCATTTATTTGAAATTTTCCAATATTTCTTTAAATATTCCCGTATATCTTTTTATTCATATCCAAAAGCACGATCTATCTTCTATCTAAATCAATTGTTCCTAGTATGTCGTATAATGATTTTATTTTTATGAAAAGCTTGTTTTGTAGAATAAGGTTGTTATGAACATTGAAATAATTTTAATAATTATTATTTATTACATATACATTTTATAAATCAACATTTGATTTTATTTTTCGAATTATAAAATATAGCTGAACTTATTGTTTCAATGTTTTAAGCGATATATTCTTCATAAGAAATGTATCATTGTTAAAAAGAATTAATTATTTAATTTGTTTTACATTTAGGTAGAAGCTGCACAATTTTCAGTTTACCCACCGACTTGCCTTGTGAGGCATATTATCAACAAATTTATTTATTTACAATATGTTTTCTTACACGTAACATTTTCTTATAATTTGCTTATATAAAAAATTATGCTTTAAATATGCTTTTACTTAAGATGTTTGGGTTATATTAAGGAACCATGTTAATTTAATAAAAAGTTTGATATATACGTAAAATTAAAAATAATTGTAACTCAAACATTTTAAGGTCATTGTTTCAAAAAATATTTCTATTTTTATAATAGTGGGATCTTGGACCAGCAGATAAAAAATAACCTGCGGTATTTGCGTTATTTCTTCTAACTTTCCAGTAAAACAAAACTGACCAGTGACAAAACCTGCTTTAGCCGGAATCATCGCTCAATCGAACAGCGCCACCCAGACCAGTGAGTCGACCACATGCTCCAGTGACACTAATAACGAAGCTGCCGGACTTTACGGAAGATCCCTTCAGAAATTACCGATACGAAGATCCATTTAATATAACAGACCCTTTTTCTGATGAGGCAGAAGATTCTAACGCAAACAAAAATACTACAACGAGCACAGTGGACCCATTTGGATTTGGATCTACATCGTTATCAAATACTACAAATTCCTTGGTAAAAGGGTTCGATGCTGATTTTGGTAAAGCGTTTTTTGATCGAAATAGGAATATAAAATCATCTAAAATTGATACTTTCTCTAGCAACACGACCAAAACAATTGATATCGATGAAGCATTTTCAAATAAATGTGACAAAAGTGGAAAGTGGCAGGCACAGGAAATAGCGCATAATTTAAATGTTAAACTAAATCTTAATGATAAAAAAACTAAAAATGACATTGATAACATTTGGAATGGTACTGCATCTCTTGCATTAACAGAAGATGAACAACTTGCTTGGGCAGCTAAGCAAAGTCTAAAAACTGAAGAGGAAAGACGTAGGCTCAAGGAACAAGAAGAAGCTGAATTAGCTCTTGTTCTTGAATTAAGTAAACGAGACAAATCTGGAAAATAAGATTTATTTTATTTTTCATTGCGATAATTTATGCTATAATTTACCGATTAGTATGTCTTTAAATTCAATGACTTATTGACTTTTCATTAAAAATTAAGGATAAAAAAGTACATATATATCATTTCCAATTACCAACAATGTATTTGGATAAATTGAAGAATTTTTATTCGTAAAAAAGAAATTACATATTAAAATATGTGTAACTAATATTTAATTTACAATTATTATTACTATTATTATTTTTATTATTATTATTACTATTATTATTATTATTATTATTATTATTATTATTATTGTTGTTGTTATTGTGGGATCACATATTTTCGTGAATATGACTTATACTGTAACCAACTTTAAAAAGAAGAAAATTCTCGTGATTTCTGTTGAAACCAAAGGCTTGTATAATAATGCTTTTTCACTGAATTTTTAAATCATGGTAAATATTTGAGAATGTTTCTCCTCTTTCCTCCTATTCATTGTATTTTATCAGCTTATATATTAAATTAACATCTTATGAAATTAATTGCAAGTCTGCAATGATAAATTCTAAAATAATATCAATAATATTGTCCTAATAAATCATTAGCCACATATATATACACGACTCAACAAGGCAATTAAATTTAATTATATAAAAAGAATAGAACGGCATATTATTGGATCGACAATAAGATGATGTATGAATATTGAAAGAATTCATATACGTATCAGTATATAAACTAAACAAATTTTTAAGCCTGTTGAAAATTCTCTTTATGTACACTGTTATTATAAATTAATGAATAACGTCAAGATAATACTTCGAAATCTTTTTGATCACAGTCATTTACAATGTGTACTGTATACATAGTTTACCTTCTAAAACAATAATAACTTAAAAAATTCTTATATTGTTGTAACCTTTCCTGTTATTAAAAAAAATGAAAATTACATATAAGGAAAAAGTTAACAAGCAATTCATTAGTAAAGAAACACGGCACTGAAATGTTGATAAAGTTTTTGCTATTTTAAAAATTATACTAGTATTAGGTTGAACTGATGTTACAAATCTATGATCGTTTAAAACTTCTAACCATTTAAGAAGTTTTTGTAATTAGCTTTAAACACACTGTTAACGGAGTCAATATCTTGTAGTTTGCTCAAGATACATTTGATAAATAAATGCAATTATATTAGTTGCATGTAAACTCTTAGGACAACGATGATATGAGAATGCCATTTAATTCAATTTTTGGTCTCTAAATATATCCCAAAGAGAGAGAGAGAGAGAGAGAGAGAGAAAGAGAGAAAGAATAAGGTGTTCAAATTATATCGCTGCGTTTGATTTAAGATATTAACTATCTAAATATACAGGAACGTGTTTATCCTGATCACATCATTAGTTGTTAATTTCACAGTGACGATGAATTATATCCAATGTATATATATATAATTGTTGTCTATATCATTTCATTATATTAATATAATTATCGAAGTTATGATTGTATGGATAAACTATTGTTGCTATAATATCTATGATAAAAAGGATGTCTCCTAAAAACTTTTATCAATATAAAGTAAACTAACAATACAGTAAATTTAAAAAGTACTTGTGATTTTTCAACAAGCCGAGGAAAATAATAATAATAATTTTAATTTGCGTATTATTAACGCAAATTTATTACAAGTCTATTAAGATATATTTGCGCTCGTGTACATCCATTGAGTACCGAAACTATAATATCTATATTTTAAGTTCAAAAACACCTTGTAATGCTCACTATGAAAACAAACAAACAAATGATTATCAGTTTTATTTAGTAGTTTTAATAAAAATCGATATATTGTAAACGAAGTTTAAAGAAGAACTGAAATTGACTGACAAATAATGAATATAAATTATTTATGTTGTAAAATGAAACAAAAGATAGATGTGTTATAGAATTAATTGTAGCAATCATAAATTTCTGAATGAAGCTTCTACATTACTTATATAAAACTACCGAGATGCGATGAAAATTCTCTTTTTTACGCACACATGAGTTCATGTGCCGTACGCGGAGAAAAAAAAGAAGAATGAATGAATGAGACGAATAAATGCGCAAGGAAGAAAGAAAGAAAGAAAGAATCCAGGAATGAAGAATAAAATCGTATTAGAAAATTCGATATTATTATAGATATATATATGTTATAAAAGTGCATAGTGTGTGAGAACCCAGTATTTATCTTAATGTATACTGCTTCGTGCCATGCGAGAAAGTATAAAATCCTATTGAGATCTTAACGCTCAGCAATATTGCTATTATTAGAAATTTGAATCATTAGTTTATCTTATGTTACTGCTTTCACATCGATATTATCATTTGAAACATTGATATATTTCATATAAATGCAACGTTATTAATATTTTATACAAAAATACAAAAAGTTTCATTTTCGGATAATTATTTATATGTGAATGTATGAAAAAGTATATGATATATGGTAATACGTAGAGAGATTCAGTGAACAATAATAAATTGCCGCATAATCATACATATGAAATAAAAAAAAAAAAAAAAAAAAAGGAAAGAAAAATACGAACGCTTGTAATATTAACGGTAAACTATTAACGATTCGAATAAAGAAGTGCACTAGAAAGAAAAAAAAGAAACGACGTGCGTTACTTGCATAATAATATACAAGCATTTTGTTGAATATATCAATTAACAACATTTGCATTATATATAACTCCCCCAAAGCGTTTTCATAGTCAGTTTAAATGAAAAAAAAAAAAAAGGAAATGTCCATCACGTATAAATCTCATAAATCTTCCAAAAGCCTGAACAAAAAAGAACCAAATAAACATGGAAATAATGTAATAACAAATTCCAATGAAAATTTATAATTTATAATTTTAATTGCATTATCCTCTATCTATCTTGATTCAAACTTGAATGACCTATTGCATATATTTGTAACAAAAAAAAAAAAAGAATTATTAATTATTACATATTGATAATATTATGAATTTCTTTTTAAATCCTGTTCAAAGTAGATGTTTGATATGTTGTACAAATAATAATGTTAAATGTTGAATGTTATAAATATAATGTTCGTTGAAATTGGAAATTTGTAAATAACTACAATATTTAGCGGGCCGCACCGGACGTGCGCGGACGGAAGATTGGTGATGTCAGAGTATCCAGTAAAAGATGTGAAGAAAACAATAACTGTTTATTGTGATAGCAGAATATAGAGTTGACTGAAGACAGGAGATGCGTTGCTGTTCCCTTTGAGCACGAGTGAAAAAGGCATATGAAAGAGAGAAAGATAAATTGTCCATTGTAAAATGGACAAGTCTTCCTGCAAAGCGTAAAATCTTCCACAACTTTCAGTTTTCGTTTTTCTCAGCTGTGTCAGAGTGGCGCTCGTGTTGAATTTTTAATGCTGATATAATATTCGAATTGTTAGTTCTCTTTCTTTTGGCAACTTAAAACTATATATAGACATTATAATTATAAAAATAAAATTGTTTCAATTATTCGTGATATTATATATTCGGATTAAATATATATATTATTATTTTCTTTTTTTTTCCGAAAAAATTCAAGATTATTAGATAATTGTTATCGATGATAGATGGCATGGTAGACGCATATTGTATTACGTATAACAACAATGCATGTCCAATCTTTTGAAATACGAGTTGGTTGTTATTATTTGCATTGTTAAAATAAGTAGTAATACAATTGCATATTTGAATATTTTTTTTTGATATTAATAATAAGTGATTATAAATGAGAATGTTATTGCAACTTTATCGATGCAAATGTAATTCATTTTTAAGATCTAAAATTGCATCATCATTTTGCACATCTGTTATTAACGAAGAATCGATAAATAAACTTGAAAAATTATCCTTAGTTGGATATAATAACAATCATGGTATTGCGATCTTAAAAGCAGCTGTGAATTTTTCTGAACGTTTACGAAATATTGATATACCTGAAGAAATTCAACCACTGTACAACCCTTTAGAGGAACAGAATTTATATTTACGAGAAGATAAAGTGAAGGAAATTAATAATCGTCAAGAAATTCTGAAAAATGCACAAGTTTTAGAAGAAGAATATTTTATAACTCCATTGCAAAGTCATAAAAACAAATCATGTGTATAGATAATGTATTAAAAAATATAGGTACAACGTTTATGAACTTTTCTAAAAATGGATTCATTTATGGATCGCAAGGTAATATGCTTCTTAGAAATTTGGAGGCACATTGGTTCTTACATTGCGTTACTATGTCACCTTACAATGTTTTTCTAACTACTAACGATATGATTAAACATAATCTCCAAGTATTAGATAATATGAATATAAATGATTTACCTTATGGACTTGGTATAATAGAAGATACAAAAACTTCTTGGAATCAATCAATTTTGCCAAAAGAATGTAAGGTGGCGTCTCATAAAATTGCTAAAACTATTACATTTGTACATAATTCTCAATCCAAAGACTTGTTTTATAAAAAACAAAGAGAACGAAAAATGTGGTGGCGTAAGCTCACTCAAAATCCTTCAAGATTTCTACTTACAGAATCAAGAAAGTCCAAAAATCGTGAGATCATTGACATAGAAGTATCATTTCCTTTTGGTAACATTATTGTAGAATCAATTATTTATCAACACGATGTTCAGAAACTATTCTTAGAGGTATTATCTTATTAATATAACATTTATGACAAATTCATATAACTTAGAAAAAATTGTTACTTTATTTATCTATTTGCAGACTAAAAATTCTAATTATGATATTGGTGATGTGCAAATGATTGAACATATTGCTTCCTTAGATTGGGGTTGTTTAGCATTACTTTCTGATAGTTATGAAGATGGTAAATCTAATCAAATATTATTACATCCAAAGATTTCACCGTATAAAGTTGCTTTTTCCATTGAAAAAGAAAATAATGATACGGATTTGGATACAGAAAAGTTAAATCGTTTTATTATTTATTTAAATAATATACTGAGAACAAAAGGTTTTGAAACAATATTAGCAAATACAAAAGAAGTTATTGAAATGTGCTTGATTCCTTTTGTTGTGACCGTAACTCAGACTAGTCTCAAAAATGGCATAATACGTATTACGAGTAGATCAACGACCCTTGCAGAAGCAATTCATTTTACAGATTTGGCAAAATATATTAGTTTGCGATGTGGTCGCTCAACGTGACAAAGAATCAATAAAGTAAATCTAATCATTATTTTCATTTTATATTTTATTTTTCTAAGATTATATTACCAATCTTGATGCATCTTTTTTTTCTTTTTACAATTTTTCATTCAATAAGATACTATTTATAGTAAATTATCTTTATAAATGGCATTTTTGACAAATAAAAAATAAATAGAGTTATTTTTAATGTTATTCTGTTTTAATATCTGCTCATTTAAATTGCGCGTATTACTAATCTTTTTAATTTTATTACGTATTA
Source organism: Polistes fuscatus (assembly GCF_010416935.1). Lineage (NCBI taxonomy): Eukaryota > Metazoa > Arthropoda > Insecta > Hymenoptera > Vespidae > Polistes > Polistes fuscatus. Next base: position 9,360,006 of record NW_025113151.1, on the reverse strand, counting down.
TTAATCTTTTAATTTTACAATGCAAGATATTGTTTTCCATTGTTCACAACATTTCTCTGCTGCAATTTAAAAAATACCTGTATATCATTTATAGTTTATTTAAATTAATAAAGTAAATTATTTTATAATATAATAATAATAATATTCATATTTAATTAACAAAAATTAAACAATTTCAATATTACAGTTCTAGTTTTCTGACTGGCTTATCCAATATTCAACTTCATTTCTTGTTCATCTTTATATGGAGCTAAACATTGTCACAGAAGTATTACTTCTTTTTAATAAAAAATTGTCTCACGCAGATTTTATGCTTGAGAATATATTTTTATGCAAGATTTCTCATGTCTTATAAAATTTAATAACAATGTAGAAAACATGAATACTACAAAGAACAATCATAGATCATGCGTGATAATGAATAATGAATAATGAATAACTCAGAGTTTCAGAAAATTTGGAGAGACATACTCGTGTGCGTGTGCATACTTCTGTTCTGTCAAATATAACCAACCTTTAATTACAATTCAAATGACTATTATGCTTCGATTGACAGTTAGTTTGATGTACTTTCAAGGAAGTATGTTAGGATTAAGTTACACCAGTAAAATTAGCTATGTAAGATAATTTGAAAATCAAATCACCATCCTAACATACTTTCTAAGAAGTATATTAAGATACAGTTAAGCAGGTAATTGTAACTTTTTGCCTTTCAGTACTTTGGTAATATAGAGGTAGAAAAAATCACAATAAAGAACTGTTTGAATCAAACCGGCGACAATTGCGATCAAGTCATAATGATCTTCTGCGTAATAACGATAAACCCAATTTAATAAATATAAGCCTCTGTATGATCCCAAAGCAAAGAGATAGTGACTGGTAATACTCTCTGCTTCGCTTGTTTTGGAAACAAGAAATAATTGTGGCAATATTGCAAAGGATTCCAAATAAATGCTAAAGGTCCATAAAACTTCTACAACCGTTAGTTCATGGTTTATCAATAAAGCTAGTACAAAGGTAGGTATAATCAAAAATTCAATTCTGAAACATAGAAGTTACATATGTTATTTGTTATAATAAAAAATGATGAGAGCAATATAGAAGTTATTAATAGTAAAATATCAAAGATAAAATATATAATATATAAATATACACATATATATATACCTGAAAGTGTCATGATTATGATCATATGTAGCCTTGAATTTGATATACATTAGATAAACCGTAGCAAATGATGCCGAGAGAAAAATAATCTTCATTAAAGTATTGTAGATAGAAATGTATGTGTTTATCAGATCTAGATATCGTGTCGTATAAACTATCGCAAATAATATTTGCGTTTTTCCGCTTATACCTAAATATCAATTTGGTATTAAATAAATTACACACACACACATATATATATACATATACATATATGTAATTAAAATATTTAAAATATTTAAAATATTTAAAATATATAGATAAAGTTAAACAAATTAATAAAGTAAGTATTAAAAATATTAATAATATCATGAATATTACTGAATGAAGTGAATACAAACCGGCACAACTTCGCGTTTTCCATATTTTTAATAGCAATATAATAATGGCTAAAAGGTGCGATAAGTCACCTAAAAGGCGAAAAATGTTCATATCTTCGTTTACTAATCACTAATTCTTTCACACAGAGGATAAAAACGCACAGTGCACCAATCTCTTAATGCATCTAAATATGACGTGGCTTTAGACGCTGCATCGGCAGATGGCCGAACGATTAGTACCATTTCAGCCGGAAGTGTATACGTATTTATGTATGTAGTTTATCTTCTTTCGTTACTTTATTTTTTTTTTGGATAAATCTGTTTAAATAAAATAGACGTATTCCTCTTTGACAATATTTATTACTATTTTCGTCTACGAAATATTTTTCTGAAATTCTTTAAAGTAAAGAAAAAGAGAGAGAAAAAATAGGAAATTTCTTGTAATTTGATTCGCTCCCGTATATTCTTTCGTAAAATGTTTGCCAATAATATCTTTAGAAACGTGTCGGGTTAATATACTTTTATGCTAATTTTTAGATAATGTATTTTGTCTGTGTTAATATTTTTGTATACGTATATATAACTGTATAGAAATTTTTGGTTTAAGTATAATTTGATTTGGTAGAAATATAATGTAATTATTGACATGATTCTTTATATAGAGATTATGATTTTTAAAAGTTGGCAACAATTAATATAGATCAATTGTTAACCTTCCCGATAGATGGCTACTCTGTAACGTAAATAATAATTTAAATAGGTAAAAGTTACACACATTTAAAATTTGTTTTTGTTATTTATTAGTTATTCATATTTTAATGAGAAATGGAAGATCAATTAGAACAAATAAAACAAGATGTTTTACAACAAGTATCTTTATTGAAAAAGAAAATATACGAAGAAGAAACTGTCAAATTTCGACAATTGACACCGTCTACTCGGTGCTATTATATTTTATTTTACATTTATTTTATTTATTTATTAAGTATATAATAGTTTTTAATAATATAAATTGTATAATATATTTATCTTTACAGAAAGCCAAGCTCTACAGAAGAAGATTTTTTGGATAAGGAATATTCATGGCATGAAATGCGTAAAATATGTAAAATATCACAACGTATAACTGGAATTAGATTTAAGAATTCCACAAAAAATTGGATTAATGATAAGATTTATAAATATACAACTAGTGTAGATTCCAAAACTATTAACTTTTATTTAGAGTTAACCGTAGATTTAAAAGTATTGATTTATAGCAAATTTATAAAATGTTATATATGTAATAGTATACATTTATTTAATTTATTATTATTTATTTTTTATTTAGAATAATCCTGATTTTGAAATAGTTGATATAACTTGTCATTTTTTAAATCTTCAATCTTGTTATTTGTCAGAAATAACACCATGGGTTCAATCTTTTTCGAAGTTAAAAAATTTATCTTTTCTTATGTCTGGTAATTTAACAATCAAATTACTTTAAGGTTTTAAATTAAGTATTTCAAATGACTGTTTATATATTTCAGGAATATCCGAATATAGTTATTGCAATCGTTTTCGTCAGAAAATTATGACATCCTTAAAAGAAAATAATTATGCTAATATTTATGAACGCGAATATGAAGGTGGTGGAATTTTGTTAGATATAAAATCACCAAAGAATCCAAACCATATATATCTAAAATATTTATGGATATTGAATTATGTTGAAAGAACCTGTCGTATAGATCACCATTTTATAATAACTGCTACAGATTTTGGTACTAGTATAACAGTTCATTAATTTTGTTACATTGTTAATAGCATATATATGTATACATATATAGATATATAAGTTTCCTTTATTTATGAATATTTTAGGCGTGGAATTTGTTGAAGAAAATACTCCATTAATTAAGAAATTTTGCAAGCTGAATCTCAAGAAGCAAGATTTGATTGAACTATGGGCACAATTATGTACTGCTATTGATACTTACGAAGATCAGAATATGTAAAATATATAATATTTAACCCTTTTAATGGAAATTTTATTATCTATAAAGCATCTTTACCATCCTCTAATATCCCTCATTCACATTTATTCATTGTATAATCCTATGTAATAAAAATAAATGATAAGAACGTGTTAAATATATATATAAAATAAGATAACAATATAAAAAAAAATCTGAATCGGAGAAATATAAAAAAGTTGAGATGTTTATTAAAATATTTTACAATATTCAATTACGATGTACTGATAATTAGATGCATTAATTTTTATAAGAATAAAATCGATTCTAAAATTAAATATAAATATCGTATTAAAATTTGAGTAAAGATTTTGATACTTTACACATACTAGTTTTATTTTATATTAATTAATTTAATATTATTATTTATATTTACAATTAAATTTGATGATGAACAGAAAGATTTGCATATACTACCAAATGCAGTTTTTCCTGAAATTAATTTAGTAATAATTATCATTTTACTACTAGTCTGTAATTAAGTACGTAACGTCTATTAATATGGATAGCAATATAAATTGTTACAAAAGTTTATAGTATTTTTAATAATAAATAATTAATAATTTTAATATACAACATAATATAAAATACAATAAGGACCTCAAACCACAGATCCCCAGTGGCGCAATTGGTTAGCGCACGGTACTTATAAGACAGTAACTTTGTGAGCAATGCCGGGGTTGTGAGTTCGAGCCTCACCTGGGGAATATTTTTTTTTTCTTTTTTCTTTATTTTATCCTTAGAAAAACTTTAGTACAATAAAAATTATCAAATTATATTAACTTAATTGATGTATAAAATATTTAAATTTAATATTTATTATAACTGAGAGAGAGAGAGGCTACGCGTAAAAGAATCTCGAAATTTACTTATTGTAAATTACATTTGTATGTATCCATGCATTTAATGATGAAAGAAAAATTGATTCAGTATTAAGATTTTAATCATTTCTTTAAAATTATTATATATATATTAAATATTTTTTTAATAATAAAAGCTTCAACACATTATAATATAGTATTCTAAATAAAATCGTTTTTATGTGATTTCCTTATTTAATTCTTTAAAATATTAAACATTTTTGTCTACTTATTTTTATTTATTTATTTACTTATTATTTACATAAATCAATAAATACAAAAAATAATAAAGAATCTAATTAGTAACTGTTTGTTTCTCTTCTTCTTTATTTACTTCAGAGTTTTCTCTAGCTTTTCTTTTTCTCCATGCTGTCATGTAGGTTCTTGGATGAATAGGGAAGAAACCTGCTAAGCCTAATAACTCAGCGACTGGTTTAGAAATAGCTACTCGTTGCCCAAGCCAATATTGTATTCTTTCAAAATTAAGTGAAACTAATTTCTCATTGTACTTGTTTGGTATTGGATCATAAGAACCTAATTGTTCAATAGGAGGCCTATGTTCTGCTAATTTTGTCTGAAAAAATATATTTTATTATATTTTAAAGTAAGAGAAGTACATATAAAATACTTATATACGTCTAATTGTTTAAAATAATATTATAATAGAAAATCTTATAGAAACTCATATGGATATTTCTTATACTTAAAAAATTATTAAAATATAAATATTAATTGATTGCTAACTTACATCCATAACAACAATATGATAGAACGGTCTGTTTGCACAACCATATCGGGCAAATCTAATAGATTTTCCATATTTAGTCACTATCCCTGTACCCGAGGAAGGATGTAGTGGTAAACGAGGCATTTTGTAAAAATCCGAAATAATTTAATTAAGGTTATGTCCTTTTGTGTATATTTTTTTATATAAATATCTTTCTCCTCTCTTTCTAGATAGGTAAATATATATAACTATCAAAAATTACTAGAGAATCAAAACTCCCTACGCGTTTACTTAAAAAACTCTTAAAATATATTTGAATCAAAATATTTCTGCTTCAAGACTGTATCCACTCATAGAATGCTTCGGACCCCAATTAATATAACCTTAACCTAACCTAATGCTGATTAGTTCTAATTTTAACCATTAAGTTTACTACTTTTTAAAGATATTATTATTTTGGAGTCGGTTACTTAAGTGAAATCAATTGTGTACATAGTGATATGTGATTTTTATTATTTATATATTTTTTGGTATAGATATAAAAATGTCGAAAGATGATAAAGCAGTATTAAAAGAAGTGCGAGAATTACTTAAACAAAATGAACATTTAGAAGCAATGATGAAATGCAAAAAAATAATAAAAAAAGATAAGAAAAATTATATGGCACATATCTTATTAGGTGCTGCTATGCTTGAATTAAAAGAATTTAAATTTCGCACTCCAATAATCTTCCAGAAAGCAATTGAGATACAACCACAAAATATTTTAGCTTGGCAAGGATTAGTAACTTATTATGAAAAAGAATCACAGAATAAATATGATGCGTTAAATCAATTGATAGCAAGTTACTGTAAACTTTTAGAACTTGATAAGTAAGCATAGATAGTTCATTAACTTATATTATTATAGTGATTATTAATTTTAGTTTTATATTAATACAATAAATTTTACTTTCAGTGATATGTCAAAAGCTTTCATGATTTTGGAAAAAATATCTAATCTTCTCTTATGTAAGAAAAACAATTTAAACTTTAATGAAGCCATTGAAAAATTAAATTGTGTACGTGAAAAGGTCAATGAAGAAAAACGACTTTTAATCAGCAAATCTTTGGCATATATTTTAACAGAACAATCTGATATGTTTCAATTTAATAACATTTTAGAAAATGTTCTATCAATTGTCATAAAAGATCCTAATGTCTTTAACAGACAAAATTATTATAAAAAATATTTAAGACTTTTAAATAAATCTAATAAAATAAGTACATTAATAGATGAAGCTGATAAAATGCACAAGCAATTCCCGATGGACATTTATCCTCTTGGTATGTAATTAACTACAAAATTTTAATAATATATATTCTAAATTCAATAATCTTTTACTTCATTATTTCAGAATTGGTATGCAGAGTTTATAATGACGACAGAATAAACAATAAAGGAGAAGTAGATATTGATATTGTCCCTTTTTATAAATCACTTAGAAAACTTAATCATGAATCCGAATTGAGATTTATAACTGAGGCAATACATCTACAAGAAAGTGGCGATTTAATCAGATCACGTGAAATTCTAAATCAAGTAGTTTTGATTAAACCAAAATCATTTTATGGATATATACTGTTGGCCAGAATAAACAAGAAATTATATTGTTGGGAAAATGTGGAAAATGCCGCATCCGAAGCATTACATCTTTCAACTCATAAATCTTATTTGTGGAATGAAATTAATGTATTATATATTGAGTCACTTAGCAAAAGCAACGATATAGAGAAATGGAAATTAGCTAAAAAGTTTTGTGAAGAAGTAAGTCTTATTGTTAATGTCAAATTATATGAGTAGTAATATTCTTTAGTAACACACATTATGATATAAAATTATTCATATTTATTTTATTACTTTTTGCTTATAAATCATATATATTAAATCTATAAGATTTCTTTTTCATTATTTATTATGTATATTAACAAATAGATTTTAGAAAAAAAATCTTCACTGCAAGTAAGATTAATTCTTGCACGGGTCAATGTATTATTAAATAATGATGGAATTCTTAATGAATTAAGTGATATGGAATCAATACCCGAGACAAGAGTTGAAGCTGGAGTTTTACAAGCATTACATTATAAAATTCATAATGGCTTGGAACAAGCTGTAGATGTTCTTGGATCTTCTTTAGCAACTTCAGAAAGTTGGTCATTACTTGGTGAAATATATTGGGAAATGACGGATTATAATCACAGCCAATTAGCTTTTTTAAATAGCGTACAAACAGATCGTTATAACTGGGAATCTTTTGTTTATCTTGGACATTATTATCTCGAACATGATAAAGATATAGAACGGTCAAAAAAGTGTTACCAAGCAGCATTACAGATTAATCCTTATTCAGAAAAAGCTGGTATTGGTTTAAGTACAACGTTAAGATTACTTAACGATAGTGTATGTACAATATTTATGTTTAATAAGGAAGAAGCTACATTGATTATAATAATAGTAACTTATTAATGAAAATTTTTCTTATTTATAGAAAGCTAATATAGAATTGTTGCAAAAATTAACTGCTTATAGTAATGGTCCTAAATGGGCATGGTTACAATTGGGTTTGTATTATTTAGATAGAGGAAATGCAAACGAAGCTATTAAAGCATTGCAACATGTCATAAGAGCTGATCCCACTGACAAGTATAGTTTTAATAATTAAATAATATGTTTCTTTTTATTTTCATTAAATACTTAATTTCAATGTATTCTTTATTTAGTCATGGTTGGGAATCTTTAGCAGATGCATACTTGGCAAGAGGTGCTTATAGATCAGCTATAAAATCTTATCAACGAGCACTACATTTATGCCCTGGATCTTTATATTCTAGTATACAAGTTGCAAATATTAAATTAGTAAGTTTGACATATTATTGATTATGATAACATGTGTTTTTCTTACTCCAAACAGTTTATTATTATTATATAAATATATATTGTATTATATAATTATTTATAAGAAATTTTCTTACTGTAGATAATAGGCGAACTTGAAGAAGCTAAGGAAGAATTTAAAAATATTTTGAACAATGAATCACATTATTTACCTGCCCTGAAAGGTCTTGCCGAGGCAGGCTTAGGTTTAGCAACAAGAAATATATCTAACCAATTTTTAGGACGCGCTAGAGAAAATCTTCAGCAGTCAATAGAATGTTTGGCAGATGCTGTATTGATTAACTCTAAAATAATTTGTATTTGGAAGTTATTGGGAGATGTATGTCATAAAAGTGCAATATTGTCTGAGAAATATTGTCACTTTAAAGTTAGACCCTTTTTGATGAATCTTGAAAGTACTGAAGAATATATTGTTATTGGAAGAGAAGATTTATTTCTACTATCAAAAAGGTATGAAATTTATTAATATTTGATTAGGTCCCTAAATTTGAATAATATTAATTTAAAATATTTAGATCTTATTATCGTGCGCTGGATCTTTCAAAAAATTCTGCATTATTATGGCATGATCTAGCTTGCTGTTACCTTTCACAATTGCGTTTAAATTCCTTAAATAACCGCCAAGAAATTGCAAATGAAGCTCTTACAGCTGCTAAATATGCTGTAAAGTTATGCCCAACATCATGGTCGCATTGGAATATCCTAGGGATAATCTGTATGATACCAGAAGTAAAAAATTATGCTTTGGCACAGCATTGTTTCATTATGTCAATCAGTAGAGAAAATAATGCTATAGTATGGACTAATTTAGGAATTTTATATGCACTTCTTGGTAATTATAAATAAATATATATATACATACACATACATGCATGTATATATAATAATTTATTGGTCTATTATAGGAGCCGTGTACAAAGCAAATGAAGCATTTTCACGTGCCCAACAAGTAGATCATGATTATATGAACAGTTGGGCTGGACAAGGCATAATTGCTGAAAGATTTGATTTAACGGAATCATTGAATTTGTATAGACATGCAACAACATTAGGATATAATAATGAAGCATGCTTAGGATTTTCTCATGTGGTATTAACATTATTGTTAAACGATAATGCAAAAAACGATCCTTTATATACTTATAATATTGAAAATATGCATTCTATACCAGCAGCAACAGATATGCTTACTTGGTACATAGGTTGGTAGTTATTATATTTGTAGCCATTAGAACTCTATCATAAAATTATTTATTTTGTTTCATGCAAATAACATTTAATAATAATTTACAGAACACAATTCAAATAATGCACATGCACTCAACACTTGTGGATTATTGTTGGAAAGGCAAAAATTATATTCACCAGCAAAAGAGCAGTTTACTAAAGCATTATGTCAAGGTAACGAAGAAGAGAAAGATTTCATTCGTATAAATCTGGCACGAATTTTATTACATTTTAATCAATATGAAGAAGCTATAATGTTATGTAAAAGTGTACAAAATGTTACTTTCAATTCACAATGTCATTTAGCTTTATGTTTCTTTAAAGGTAAGTTTTAATTTTAATCTCTTTGTAAAGTGATGTATCCTATATATTTACAGATTTATTTATTTATAAAATTACAGCAAAACAATTTGAAGACTCATATGATACTTATGAAATGGCTCTTGAAAATTCTGTAACAGAAAATCAAAAAGCTAACGTATTGTGTGCTATGGCAGCTATGACTCATATCTTTCAAAGAGTAGATGATGTTAAAACTTTACTCTTTCAATGTGTAATGATGAAGCCTCCTTTGGCACATGGTTTTCTAGCAGCTGCCGCATTGGGTATATTACATGGAGATCTGAATTTAACCAAAGCGGCATTAAAAGAATTAAAATCATGTGAAAATAATGTTGAGACCGAATATCACATTACTACTTTGACTGCTTATTCAAGCCTTGTCCAGAATAAAGTACATGATGCCATTAAAATTTTATCAAAGATAACTTATAAATTTCCAAGTGAGTATTGTTTTTACATTTTATTTCTAGAATTTTAAGGAATGAAGATTCTAAAATCCATAATAAAACAACATAAAATAACATCATAACTAACTACATATAAATATGACCTTAAATATATTTCATAATGATTATTACACATATATATACGATAATGTATAAAATTTTAGATGATCCCAATTGCTGGATAAATCTTGCTAGAATTTTATTTGATCTAAATTCAGAGACATTCCATAGATGTGTACAAAAAGCATTATATTTACATAAAATTTCATCTTCTACAATTATCATACATTTAGCTTGTGCATCTATATTAAATAATTTAATTACTGAAAATTTCACTGATGTATTGAGGAATATACAAAAGATAATATTTCAATTTCCTAATCAAATTGAAAGTTGGGGAACTTTTATTGCTGTCCTTATAATACGATATGAAAAGTAAGTAATAAATAAATGAAATTTATATTTTAGTATGTAATAGTAATGTGTGTGTGTAGATAATTGGAATATTGATATTTTTTCAGACATATTAATACCAAGGTTAAATTCGATGCAAAATGGATATCTAGATTAATAACTATAGTGCAACAACAATTTCCTATACAAAATCAAATATATAATTGGTTAGAAAGAAAAAAAAATATCATTAATACCGAAGTATAAAATAAAGACAATGAAATATATTTGTTTATGTAAATTTATATTGCATGTAAAACTAATATAGTAATACTTCTATTTATGTACGTAATTGGTTCCACGAAAACAGCACGTAAATGGAAACTGTGTAAATGGAACCATGAAGAACCATTTAAAATAAGGATCTGTTTCACATTCTCAAATAAGTATTTTGTTGTTATTGGAATAAAGAAGTAAGACTCCAGTAACTTAAGCAAGTTAAAGTGAATGTATGTAAATGGAAACCACGTAAATAGAGGGATTACTATATATAAAGTATGAATTAACAATTTTACAAAAGTTAATTACAATCTATATTTATAATTTATTTATTACATGTACAAATATATTTCAAGATGGAGTGTCGAAAATTATACATATATTTGTAAAAAAATTATTAAACACTTAATCATCAAAATATTTTCCGTTCTTATTTATTATATGATCATTTTAAGCATTTTCTATAAGAAGTTAAACTATTATAGATTATTGAAATATAAAAATAGCTATAACTTTAAAACAAGGTTTAATAGGATACGTGTTTATATTAATTTTTTTCATTGTTTTATTATGTCTTGTTCATTCCTGAAATAGGTCCCACATATTATAAAACACTTTATATTATAAATTAAATGTATACAATAACAATGCATTCCCTGTATGACGTGAAGTTTATCTCAAAGGAGGCGTATTTTAAATATTTACTTAGTTGGTAGGTTCACCGCTAGATGATGCTGAAACATTTTAACCACTTGAAATTATATCTATGAGAATCTGTGTATGCAGTACATAATATGAAGTTTTGTTTTCTGGAGTGATTGAATTTAAATAAAATTAGTGAAATTGTTATAAGTGGTATTACAATTGCAATCATTTTTAGTGTGCACCATCTTAATAATAAATATTACAAATATTTTAATTATTCTCTTATATATATATATATATATATATATATATATCTAAGTTAATATATATTACAATACAGAAGTTAACTTATTGTCAATCACGGCGTTGTCCACTTCAATCAAAACTTCTTTCAATATTTTCAATAAATAACATTTTTACTTTTTATTTTATTCATTGATATGAATATAAATAATATATATTAAATACGCTCGTGTATATAAAATAATATAAAAAAGAAAAAAAAAAGACAAAACAAACAAAAAGTACAGTCACGTACATAATGTAAACAAAGTGCAAAATTGTTTATTATGAACAGTTTTTAATTGAGTCATTTTACAAGGACTAATAATGTTCCTTGAAAATAATAACACCTTCTTTAATTATATATTTAAGGTTACTTTGATTTACTTAATTACATGAAGCTTATACAAAAATTTTTAATCTGTTAACTTATATCACTGTTGAGGTTTAATTTTATCTAAAGAAACAATTATAAATAAAGATATATGTAAAAATGATTAGTTAGAAAATGATATAATTGTAAAATAAAATTGTAAATATAAATAACATAATGGATAGAATTGCAATAATTAATGTGGTAACAGATGAGAAAGAACTGAATGTTTCATATATCGTAGGATGGTCAATTGAAGATCTTTGCATACAGGTATAGTGTCATTTAAAAATAATTTATATTACATTTTTAACAATTATTGACTATGCACTACTTCTAACATATAAACTTTTAGATTTGCAAAATATTTGGGATAGGTCCTGTAGCGAGGCATCTTTTTGCATTAAGGAATCACTCTAACAAACTTTGGTATCCAGCTAATCACAAATTAGAAAACAGAGAGAAGAAAAAGTTTGATTTTCGTTTAAGATTCAAACCAGCCAGTTTACAGACATTGAAGCGCATAGATGAAAGAGCTTATGATTATTATTTTCTACAAGCTCGTTGCGATGTTATGGAAAACAAAGTGCCAGATATTGTTTATGAAAGGCACAAACGTGAATTGATTGGATTAGGTGTTAGTGATATGTATAGGTATATCTAATTATAAGTTTTAGATTTACATTTATATATACACGATGTTTTAAAATATGTGGGCATAACTTTAGGGATGATTTCAGTACTCTAAAATAAGAAAAGAAGTTCATGTAATCATATGCCCGATATGACCTTCTTCCAAAGTTATAGCTGTTCGAATTCTAAATACAGTAATCCCTCCATTTATGCAGTTTCTATTTGTGCAGAATCACTTTAACGTTCTTGAACTATCAAAGCTCAAATGTTACTACGATATATTATGTGAAAACAAATTCGGGGATTGCCCAGTGTAATCTGTTTTGTAATTGTGTAAACTTATCTGCAGTTGTGTAGTGAACATTTATAGTGTGATAAAAAAGAGAGATTAATCTATTTATATGTTGTTTTTGTGGAATAAATTACTTGTGTCAATAGAAGGATTACTGTATATATAAATATTAATTTTTATAAATAAATAAAAATTACATTATTGATTATAATTAATTGTAGAGTAATGCTTGAAAAACGTATACCAAGAGAAACAGTAGAATCAGAGTACAAGAAATATATTCCAAAGGAATGTATTAAACGTCATGCTTTTTTTATAAAGAAACCTATACATAATGCGCTTGGACGTATTTCTGGACATGATGCATCTTATGTAAAAGAACAGTACCTGAAACAATTTGAATGTATGGCACCAAATTATCCATATGAGGAATATAAAGCTTTAATGGATAAAGGTATTCCAAGCCCTCCAGCTAAAATAGTACTTAGGGTAAATTTTGAGGAAGTAAAATATTGCGAAACGGAATCTGGCGTTTGGAATCAACTTTGTGCAATAGAAGATCTTTGTTTTATTTCTATAAGGTAAAAATAATTCATTATTAATTCAATAGTACCCCTACTATTTTTCTATTGGATTATTGATTTATAGAAAAACACATTATTCTGGATTATATATAATGTTATGTACTGTTTTATTACAGACAAGACAATACTGTAGAAGTATCTAGAAAAAATGGAATACCATCATATTTAAAATTTGGAGCAAGCAATCTTCTTATGTCATTTGTCTCTGCTTTGGATGGTTACTATCGTTTAGCTATTAAATGGACTTTTAATCTGTGTAGAGATGTCACTACACCAAGTTTAGAGAGATTGCATAAGCTGAAATGTCATGGACCAGTTGGGTAAGATCATTATTACAAAAATTATCTTTCAAAATCATATATTTTCTTGAAATAAATTATAATTTAGAAGAAAAGGAAAAAGTAGTAAAATTATTCTGGTAGAAAGGAATTTGCATATGGAAAAATTGAAGAAAAGCGTGCCAATCGTCCAGGATCTTACATAATCCGTGAAAGTGAAACGGAGTATAATGTTTATTATTTCGATTACTGTGGCAAAGATGGAAATATAATGTCACAAAGGATAGAAGATAGAGTTGATACATTTGCAATACCAAACAGTATACAAACATTTAAATCCTTAGGACATTTTATCTCTTCATGTCAAGATTCCGAAAGTCTACCACATCTTTTAGAATGTTTACCACCCTCTGAATATGGTGTGTTAAATGATATTCTCTTTCTTTTTTTTTTTTATATTAACTATCATCAGGATCAAAGATTTTTCGTTTCCTTTTTTTTGCAGACAAATCACCATTATTAATTTGCGCACTAGAAAAAATAGGAGGTGAAGTTGCTGCCGATGAAGAAATCATTGCATCTCTTTTCGAACATGGACCTCGTTGTGTTCCTCGTAATCAACTGCAAATTTATAAAACTTTACACTACTCAAAAAGCAACGATTCTTTAAATATACCATTTTTAAATAAACCATCACCCACGATATTACATTTGGCAATGTGGCATGTTACAAAAGGCAAAAAGTTGGAAGTTGCAATTAAAATGCTCAAAGATGAGGAATCACGTTCCACTAAAGAATTTTTAGAATTAGCTGGCAAATGGAGTCAATTAAGATCAGGCGCTTTAGTAAGGTAGCTATATAAATTTTTATTACAAGTTATTTTTATATTGGATGAAATCAATGATTATAAAAATAAACAATTATTTCTTTGTTTGGTTTACAGACTATATGGTTTAACTGTAACACCTACAATCGGAATGTTATTAGAATTAGTAGGAACTGGACCATTAGATGCATACTTAAGTAACACTTCTTCACCATCTGTAAAAACAGTTGATATGGTTGAAGCTGCTGCATGTTTAGCAACAGCATTATGGCATTTGGTACTTATATTTCATCTTCTATTTTAAATATAATCTTAGTTAATTCTTTTTAGTTCTTTATATTAAATTTTTAAAATACACTTGCAGGAGGAGAATGGTGTTGTTCATGGAAACATTAGATGTAAAAAACTTCTTGTTCATGCACACACAGCTAATAGTTTTATAGTTAAATTAACCGATCCTGGTCTCTTTACTTATACAGATAAGGAGTATGTTTTTTATATATACATATTTATATTTACAATGTGTAGTTGTGTGATTAATATTTTAATATACTATATTTTTATTATATTGTTAATAGTATACATTGGTTACCACCCGAACTTTATTCAAATCCAGAAATTGCAAAATGTAGTTTCCAGACAGATATATGGGCTGTAGGTACTACAATTTGGCAAATTTTTTCAAGAGGAGCAGATCCTTCCAAAAATCAAAAAGTGAATGCCGTTAAAAAGGTTTATTATAAGAAATCATTATTAATTATAATTAAAGAGTAAATATATATCCTATATTAATACTTAATTATCCAACAACAAATTTTCAGGATTATGAAAGTGGTAAACGTTTACCTGCGCCAGTAACCTGTCCACCAGAAGTTTATAAATTGATGTTAGAATGTTGGGGTGAACCTAATAGCATAAGAAAACAACCTCAAGCAATAATGCGTGATATCAATCAAATTCTCTATCAATCATACAATTCAAGAAGAAAGCACACATATGCAACTGCGTTTCCTAAGTTATTTCATGATTCAGATCATGTACATGAAGAAGATTCTTCTGATACACCAGACGATAAATCAATAAATTCTGGATCACATGCGAGTAGTCTTATTACTGATAAAACTAGTTTACCTTGGGATGACGATGACAGTGAGCACAAGAGACAATATTTTTTATTATTACACGTAAATTAAATCGCTTAGTTGTTTCTTTTTGTTTGTAGATATAAAAGAATTAATTAACATTAATGAAAGTTGCACCAGTAGTGCTGAAAAACTTACAAATTATTTAAGCTTTGGAAATGATAAAGCTAGAGATACAAACAGCTGTAATGATCAAACGATGGCAGGTGTTATTAATTGTTCAGATCACACAACACATGCTTTTCATGATATTAGTCATGGCAGTAGTATTGGTGATGTTAGTATAGTTAATAATAATTGTAGTAGTGTAAGCGATCTTTCTGGAATGCCACCTGCTTTGGAATTGAATGAGAATACTGTTGTTGTCATACAAGGCCGAGTAGGTCAAGGATTTTATGGTGAAGTTTATAAAGGTATGCTGGATAGAAAAAAAGATACAGAACCAGAAATAGTGGCTGTAAAAAGGTTAAAAAGTCATACTTTAGAAGATAATGTGCATGATTTTCAAAGGGAGATATCTATTATGAAGGTAAATTAAATGGTATCGCGTTATTTTTTTTCTTTTTCTTATAATATTGCTTTTATTCACAACTTATTTATTCTTCTTTTTCTCATATATTAATCTCTATTGTGCAGACTTTAAAACATCCAAATGTCGTAGCAATTTTGGGTGTTATAACAGAACCTGAATTATATTTAATAATGGAATATGTAAAACATGGATCACTTCAAAGTTATTTGACTTTACAAGGAGAAAAGCTTACTCATGGAAAATTACTTGGTTTTGCCTTAGATATTGCCACTGGTATGGATTATCTAGGGCAAAAAAAAATTGTTCATAGAGATCTTGCCGCAAGAAATATCTTAGTTGCAGATGAGAGTAGAGTAAAAATTAGTGATTTCGGTTTGGCACAAGTAACCGGAAATAATGATTACTACATACTTCAAACTATTAGAGATCTTCCAATAAAATGGTTAATATATATTATCTTTTCTTCTTATATTTATAGTCTTTATACTATTTGTAGTCTATTATTAAATTTTGTTGTTGTATTACTGATTGTTCTTTTAAGTGAAACAAATCGTTTTTATTATATTACAGGTATGCACCAGAAAGTTTAAGAGATGGCAAATTTTCAGCACGTTCAGATGTTTGGTCCTTCGGAGTAACAATGTATGAAATATTTGGTTTAGGCGAAGATCCAAAGTTACCAGCTATTGGATTGGATAAAAGTGTAAATGAAATTAATGGTATAAAGGCAGTTTTAGAAGATGGAGCTGCTGAATTATTAGCAGCTCTTGAAAGAGGTAGTAGGCTTCCTTGTCCGCCAACTTGTCCACAGCATATTTATGTTAAACTTATATATCCATGTTGGCATTTGCAAAGTCACAAGAGACCGAATTTTGCATCTCTTTGTAGAAATATAAGAGAATTGCTTAACCATTATTAAAGTATTTAAGGAAATAGTTTTAAATAATAATGTTCCTTAAGGAATAAATATCTAGTCGACGATTTTTTTCGCGACGTGTTATGTATTACAAATATATTCAATATTTTGTTTTAAAAATGTTTCAATGTCCTCGTTATATATCCTTCCCCAATTTCCTATAAGTCATAAGTATATCTATCTATAATGGGTGATCAGTTAATAAACAGATTGGACAACGAACAAGATTTTGATAATTTTACACAAAACCTTTTTATGTTTATCAACTGACCACCTACTGTATTATTTACATTATTTTTTGCTTTTACATTGAATAGTCAAAAGAAGAAAATTAATTTTTTTTCATTTATAAGCCAAGATAAATTTCTAGGTAATTTTATTTATGTATAATAAATTTATTTTTAAGTTAAAAAAAATGTAATTATTATTTCTATAAAAAGAATCAAATTCTCTATTGCACGATACAACGCATAGGAACTCTCACCTATTACATGTATAAAATCATAAATATTTATATTATAATTAATATATTTATATTAACTTTAAATAAACACTAATTAATGTGATCACAAAGTTTAATAGCAATGATCATAGATGGTTCTTCAGCATTATTTAAACTTTCTCTAAATAATTGAGCATGTTGCCAAGCAATATCACCCTTCCCACCAGAAAGTTTTACCGTAATATTTAACTGTTTTGCTCCTTTTAGCTTTTCCGTAGTAAAATCATTGGACGTAGAAATAGGAATAATTACAGAAGTATTTTCTTTCTTTATAGAAGGAAAAATACCTTCCACTTCCCAAATAATTTTTGCATTTTGAAAAACTGTTGTTTTGGCTTGTAAATTGAATGTATTTACATATAAGTTTGGATTACGAACTTCAAACGACCATTTTAGGCATCCATATTCAGCACCCGCTGAACGAGTTAAATATGCCATCTTCCAATCATTTTCTACTTTATGAAAAATTCCACCTTCAACAGAACTTACTCCCTCTCGCCAATCATATTTCTGTTCTAGGATATGGCCATCGGAATGTATGACTTTGTATACATTTTTAACAATAAAATATTGAAGAATGAATGATTTGCCATTTTTGGAAATATCCCACGTATAACTTTTGTCTACATTGTGCTTGAATGAAACCAAAAATGGAAAAGAAAGTTGAAAAAAAGTAAATGATGATAATTAATATGAATTCAAATGTGATAAAATATTTCTCTATACCTGGCTTGCTTCTCCTCGAGCCATTCTCCATGCATAAGAACCTGTTGTTCTTTCGTTATAAATATTATTATCGTATTCATTTGGAATGTTTGGATAATTGAGCATTCCTACAAGCTCTCGGAGGCGTCTTTTAATAACGTATTGTTTACGTGCCATACTGTAGCCTACAGAATTTTGACGTTTTTCATTTAAAGATTGAATTAAATTTAATAAATTTTCTTCCGAACACTTTCTTCTCTTTGCCATTACATTATTTTGTTTTCGCGTATAACGCCAAGTAACATCTTGAACTTCGTCTCGTGAATAAGCTATTATGTAACTTAATTTTTTATTCCAGCCACGTTCATACATTAATGGCTGATCTATTACATTTTCACATGGATCTACATGTATCCATCTATTTTCAGTAACAGACCATATCTACGAAAGAATGAGAAATTACTGAGGATAGTAATAGAATTGCGTAAATTTTACATCTATACATATATATATTTTTGTACATACTTCTGTCCACAGATGATCTGTCACATCATATACAAGTCTTGCATCATAATTTAGTGTACGACATAGAAGTGTGAATACATTTGCCCACTCTCCGCAACGCCCAGATCTAGTAGTTAACAATATTTCTGGATCGCTATATCGTGGAAATTTCACTACTGTTTTGCAAATATTACATCTAAGCATAATAAATGTCAATTAATACACAATAGGATATATTTTCAAATATACATAATAATTATTTGAATAAATACCTATGAGCTTCTATACGGGAACATTTTGGATCTGAAGAAGGTATTATATATTCAAACGAACATTCTGTAGAACAAGTAGTGCATAATGGACTATCAACCCATTGAAAAAAATCATATTTGAACCAGTGCAGAAGTTCCATTAAAAATAAATCTATTGAATTTACTAAATCTTCTTTTAAAGCAGAATCTGACTTCATTTCTTTATCAAGTATAGCATGTTTTATGTTCCTGTGAAAAAATTATATATATATATGTAGAAATAATTATGAATAGAGGAATAAAGAAAAACAATAATATCTCTACTTTTGGAATTTCCTTAATCGTTCCATCGTCTTGATTTCCAATTGCGCGATTGGTATTACTTTTCTTGCTTTCTCTTGTAAATTACAATCTTCGTATCGCATAACATTATGAAACTGTTCGGTAATTGTATTAAAAAACTTTTCTTCATCAGACAATCTTACAGATGATTTTGTTGATTCTTCAATTGTATGCTTCTGATTTAAATTTGAAGTATTTGATTTCGATAAAACAATTGAAGATAGTAACTTTTGTAAAGTTTTCAGTTTCGTGAGCGATGCAGTCTTTGGAAGACTAAGACGATCACCATCCTGTTTTTTTCATTTATAATAAAATATATAAGTTAGTTCTAAACTTTTATGTTTATTTATATCTTTCTGTATTTCTCATTACGTCTTTCTATACCTCTGTAAAACCTATTTCGAATAAGCATTCCATGGCACCGCTTGCTGGAAGTAACTTTTCTGTGATGTTCGAATCACTGAGATTAATTATACGATAAGTTTCTTCATCAGGAAAATGTAAAATCTTTTCACAGAGTCTTGAAAGTACACATCCAGCATTATTCCGAATAGTGATTTCATTTTCATTTAACATATTTACATAACGATGTAAATGTTCATCCATTATTTATATGAAATGTATAAACAATTCCACAAAAAATAATATATTAAAGCTTATCTGCAAAAATTTAAATAAATGATATTATTTCTTTTTCTCATTAAAACAAAATTTAAATCTTTCCTACCTTATCATTTATTTATCGCTATGTTTATTTAAAGAAAGCTATTATGTGTTTTATCAATTATTTAAATAAAAAATTAACGTCAAGTCTTAGAAAGTTATCTCAAATATGTGATATTAATTGTTTATATGCGCAAGTGATTAAGTAAAAAGATATATATATATTTTTAAAAATCCATGGTAAAAAACTTGACAATTGAACTAGTTAAGTCATTCTGTTGCTAAGGTTATTTAAACATAGATTATATTTTATCAAGATTGTCCTTTGACTGAATATATATTTCTTGCAAAGTTTTAATATTATATATTATTGTGACATTCTTCTAAAATTTTTATATCAAATAATTATAATATAAAATATTTTTCTATCAAATTAGCAAGGTGTAAAAATATTATCAAATCTTTGTATTCATAGAAATAAGGCTTTATGTTTACAAATTCAGTTTTCAATATGGCGCTATTAAAAACAAAGCAGAACAGTGATTTTATTTGTTACGATTACAAATTGACGGAAGAAATCATATATTAAATTTCGATAAACGTGAAATAAATATTTTTTATGTCTTAGCTTGATAATTAAAGTGAAATATTGTTTTTGAAATCTAGTAATATTTAAGAACAAGAATGGATGTTGATTATGAGGATTTATCACACGATGAGGAGCTCATTTGGAGGTTAAAACAATTTCATGAAGCAACCTTAAAATTCGAAGAGAAACTTGATCTTATTAATGATCCTGATATATATGATAAACTTTCTAATAGTGACAAAATAAAATACAATTTATTAATGTCTTATAGTCTTAATAGCATGTTCTGGATGTATTTACGTACAAAAGGTAAATGTGTTTAACTTTCAGATTTTTAATATAATTATATAAGTTATAATTATACAAAGGATGATTTTACATGTAAATAAAAAATGGTAATGTAATACATTTATCGACATTATTAACATTAATAACATTATATTAATGAAGAAATTGTTTAAAGTAATATCTCTGTTGAAATATACATATATATCAGTGAATCATAAACTGATTCAACATTTCAATGCATTGTTTATTTGAAAATATTTATTGTATTTTTACTTTACTAGCAGAGGATTCTCTATTAAACGATATTGTATCATTCATTTAGATATTCCTTGTATAATAACATTTTTTTATTCTATTCTATATATTATATAAAATTTCTTTCTTGTTTATAGGTATTGATCCATCGAAACATCGAATTAAGAATGAAAATGATAGATTAAAAAGGTCGATGTTACGTGCTAAACAAATCGAAGATAAGAAGACACTTATGCCACGTATAAATAAAAATGCAGCACAAAGATTTATAAGGAATAGTTTATGGGAATCAAAAGTAAATGATAAAGATAATAATACCTCAATACAGACTAATGTGGGAAATTCATCGAATTTATAATTGACAAGTTTACTTTAGTAATGTACTTTACAATTTATCACTATGTATGATGTATTACTTCTCCTAATATTTCGTACATTTTTTTTAAATTAACGATTGTAAATAATAATAAAGCTATTTACATCTTGTTTATAATTAAAACTAGAATTCAATATAAATATAACAATATAAAGACCATTCCTATATAAAATTGCTTCTGAATGCATGAAAATATTTCTCAAGATAACTTAAATTATTTCAATGGACATAAGAGTAAAAATAGTTTTCTTTTCATAGTTATTTTTTTAACAAAATTTCGAAGGATCATCAGTTTTCATTTCAAATAAAACTTTATATTTATCTGGTTCATTCTGTATGTACAAGTATTTACTGTCCGTTTGTGAGCAAAAAATTCCTGCCTGGAAAGTGAGTGATGCATATTAATGCATTCTAGGTAAAAATATTTTTATCATAGACATTGGACAATACTTGGATAATTTTCTTACACTTTTACAAAGAAGAAAGGGTTACCATATATCTAGAGGTAAAACTTGACACAAAATTGATAAAGAAATACCAGCGCCCCTAGTGCTAAAGATGAATCGAGGGAACAAGTTTTACATTTTAATTATTAAATAGTAAGATACTATATTAACATTATTTTGAAAATGTACAATTACCGAATAGAAATAGTAGATTGATGATTTAAATAAAGTTTCTTTTTTTAAATTCTTTTCAAATGTCAAAATGGCGATGAACATGCAATCCGATTTCCAATGTTGCAATAATCGTTTACTTACCATATAACAGAGACGACATACCAATCTATTATGTGTAATCTGTGGTCAAAGTGGAGATTAGAATTAGGCAGAGCCGTATATATGAATCGGTATACATGGTTAAATCAGTCAGTAGATAATTGTTAATTATTGTACTATAATATTGTAATTATTTAGAATAAAATACTATAATGATTTTGCTTGAGATACATAACAGGATACTAGAAGAAACATTAACAAATAAAATAAAAAATGCCTTATCAGGGTAAGTACAATGTTTTGTTCATTTAACTTTAAGTATTTTGTAGTACAATTGTAAGAGCTTTGTGAAAGATTATGAATTAGGGCGGTGTCCACGTTACTGTTCATCACATTTATTTGATTATTATTTACAAATATTGAAATAGTGGAATATCCATTAAATATCTGATTACACCGAATTAACTAATTTTGAATTAAAGGTAATAGTAATATAACTTTATGTTTTGACATTTATTGGTTTATTACACGTTAATTTATACGTAAATGTGTTTTAATATTAATCAATTACTTTCAAATATCTAATATACAGAAGATTATAATATTATAAAAAATATAACAAAAAATCATAAAGAAAATCATTATTTTTCTTCAATTATAAGTCTATATATCAGTTATTTCATTGTTTTTTTCAATATAATAATGTTAAATTATAATAAGTAATAAGATATTATGTTATTATTTTATTGCAGACATAAACCAGAATCAACGGATGTGGTTATAGCAGATTTTGATGGTGTTTTATTCCATATTTCAAATTTAAGTGGTGACAAGTCAAAAATTAGAGTAAGTTAATGTTAGATTTGATCTATGAGAATTAAAGTTTATTATTTATATATTAGATAAATGTGTATGTATTAAATATTTATATTTTAAAACTTCAAGCTATATTTCTTTTAACGTATATTACATACATATATGTGTGCATATGCGTAAATTTACGATAAATCTAACATTAATCAATTTATGAACAAATTTTTTTACAGATTAGTATTTTACTTAAATTTTATAAACAACTACAAGAACATGGAGCGGATGAATTACTGAAACGTGAATACGGTCCTCATCTTATTGCTCCAGAAAGTGGTAACATTTTTTTATATTATATCTTTCACTTTGTATGGAAGAAAGAAAGCGAAAAATGAGATTGAAAATATCGACAATTATATTTTAATCCTTCATACTTTCTATATGCTTTTAGGTTATAATGTGTCAGTTTTGATAGATTTGGAAAATTTACCAGAAGATTGGGAAGCTTTAGTGAAGAAAGTTGGTCTGTTAAAAAGGCATTGCTTTGCAAGCGTATTTGAAAAATATTTTGATTTTCAGGAAGAATACTATGATTCTCCTGGTACGCAAGTTCAAAAGAGAGCAGTTATTCAATATAGAGATCAGGAAACTATGTGAGTTTTTTATTAATTTTATTCTTCAATTTTAATTTAATTAAAACGCTCAGAGTGCAAAGAATTAAAGTAAGATAAATATAACTTTTTCTTTGGCAATGTCTTCCTTGATTCAAGGTATGTGGAAGCTAAAAGCGATAGAGTTACTGTAGTATTCAGTACTATATTTAAGGACGAAGATGACATGGTTATTGGGAAATTATTTCTACAAGAGTTAAAAGAAGGTAGACGTGCTAGCCATACGGCACCACAAGTTTTATTTAATCATCGAGAACCACCATTAGAACTACAAGATTCAGAAGCAGCAGTAGGAGATTGCATTGGATATATTACATTTGGTAAATATAATACTTTTTAAACGAAACATGATTTGAAATTATTATAACATATCTTACATTTTTATAATTTATTTGTTTTCAGTATTATTTCCCCGACATACGAACAGAGAAGCACGTAACAATACTATTGATTTAATACACATGTTCAGAAATTACTTACATTATCACATTAAGTGTAGTAAAGTTTATATTCATTCACGTATGCGTACTAAAACTACAGATTTTCTAAAAGTACTCAATCGCGCAAGATCTCAAACAAAAAGTACCGAAAAGAAAACAATTACGTGAGTATTCAATATAATTGTGTTTATATATTATATTATATTATATTTTTAAAGTTATAAGATATTTATGTTTTACGTATTTTACAGTGGTCGGACATTTATAAGGAAAGAATGAGTTCGTATAAAAGTTAACAGTACTGAAACAGTTCTAAGCGCGAGATAAACGAAATGTTTCATTTATCTCATAATTTCGCTGACAATTCTTCATTTTTTTGGTAAACATCACATGGTTTATTAACAAAAACTTGATTACTGTCTTATGAAATTAGTAAACCAAAAGTTCTTCATGTGTAATATCAATTGTAATTTTTTTAAAACAGTGAAAGATATTTTAAGTATATGTTTATAATTCTGAAAATATATTGATAAATTATTTCACATTTTTTATTAAATTTATATATATACACTTTACTTATAATTTTTTTTAAACAAATTTTTTATAAATATTTTTATTAAGTTGAAAAATCTATAAAAGATAAACTGCTTATGTAACGCTATTTATTGCAATATTTTCATAGTTGATAAAATATTGCGCAGAACATTATTAGTCAGGAAATTAATCAATGAAATTTAGAATGATTGATTTAAAACAAATTTATGCGGCTTTTCAAATATGTCGTCTTGTCTAAATTAAAAGTTCATTTATAGTATATGTTACTATAATTATTTAAAACAAAATTAATTTATCTAACAATTTGACTGCACTTTATAAAAGACATTGAAAAAAATCGAATGGAATGATAAGATTACTTTACTTACAATTAATAAATATTGTTAAATAATACGAGCAGATGCCATTATTATTAAAATTGCAATATTGTTTTTTAATAAATAATTATTTTTATTGTCTAGCTTTAGTTATTATTTCATAACAAATTATTATTTAATAAAAAAAAAGTGTTGTATATATATACATATTAATTTCGAATATAATTTTAAATGCATTTCTGAACCTTCTTATATGTTTCTATTAATTTTTTTAAATAGACTTCTTTCTTTAGTATTGAT
The DNA here is from genome assembly GCF_010416935.1 of Polistes fuscatus. Lineage (NCBI taxonomy): Eukaryota > Metazoa > Arthropoda > Insecta > Hymenoptera > Vespidae > Polistes > Polistes fuscatus. The sequence continues at coordinate 9,334,462 of NW_025113151.1, read as the reverse complement.
TTCTAAAAGAGTATAAGGTAAAAAAAAAACAATACATAGGGTGTAAAATAGGGAGTGCCAAATAAAGGTATTCATTAATAACCACACCCCTTCATCTAACACTAATATAAAGTAACATTGTATTGCTCTTAATGCTTCAGTCATAAGCATTCTTTCAAAGTGAATACATCATATAGCATGTGTACAAAAATACCCTATAGAAAATTACAAAAATAATTATTTATAAATGAAGTGTGTACACACACACACACATTACAACACATATTTTAATAATATTTTTTAAAATTCCAATTTACACTTGCTTGAACATCGTGTTTACTCTTCCTCGCTCACGTTAAAATTGCGTGAATCACCGGACAAATGCATACATAAAACTTGTCAAAGATGCAACTCGAAAAATCGATATACAAGTCAATAACGAGCAATCTCGCTTATCAATGAAAACAAACCGCGTGGCCGTTAGATCATTCTATTTTGATACATGCACGTGCGAATAAAGTTTTCTCATACGGTCATTCAAGTTCGTAAACATTCAGTTTTTTCCAGCTGTCATTCAACTTAATCTTTACTTATCTTAATAACCAATTCATTCGTATTACTCAAAGAACGATCTTATCATACACTTGTGTTCCGTGAGTTCCTTACGCGCAGTTACCGCGAGTATTTTAGCTTACTTGACAAAGTTACGATCATCGTATTTTTCAATTCACCCGGTATATACACACCGGTGTCTTTTAAAGCCCGACGGCTCTTACAAACGCGAATGTAAACATCATTTAACTTCGCTAATTTCTATGTGTAAACACTCCTGTCGATACACACATATAGTCACACATATACATATACATAGCACCTTACAAAACCACCGATACTCTTGTACAGGATCGTCCAAAATAAACTTGCATATAAAAATCAAACAAATATCTATTAAAGATTATAGTTCTATTAAAGGTATATATGTCAAATAATTCAAATATCTGACTTAAATATTTTCAAATAATAACTGCAATTAATATGACTTACATATTTTAATTCTAAACTTATAGAATTTATGAAAATGGAGATTAATCAAACCACTGTAGAATCAGTTTTATTATCATCGTCCAGTATTTCACCATGCTCTGCAAATGAAATTGCTATAAGACCAGGTGATTGCGTCGAAAGAGGTGTCGAAGGATGGCTTGAGGATGAAACTTTAGCAGGATTTCGCGTTTGGCATTTAGCAGGAATAATTTTATCTATTTTACTTAGCATAATTATTGGATTATGCTGTTGTATTCGATTCAGAGTACCAAGAACAAAACAGGAAATAGAAGAGGATTATATTAGAAGAAAAATAACAAGAACTTTTAGAGAGGAGTTATCCAAACTAAATTTTTCAGAAATAGATGAGATGCATTTACGATTAGGTGAAATAGATTTATATCCTGTACAAGATTTCATAGAAAATTAAAAAAGAAGTAAACATATAAATTATCACTTACTTCTTTCTCAATCAATTTTAATGTATAAACATTATTTTTATGTTATTAGCAGTAGACGTAATACGTAATGAAGTTAATGCACTAGTATGTGGATTGCAAAAGGAGAATGAAAAAAATGCAAATGGCAAACCCGAAGAAAGTGTACAAACACGGTTTAATACTTTGTTTACTGGTAACCGTGACCATCTTGGTAATAGGTGGTAAATGGAAGCACACTGATAGTAGTAACAATTTAGAATTTTAAAAATAAGTGACATTTATAATTTAGCGACACTTCTTTTCATTACTTTACTGGATAAAAATATAAGCTTATTTTTATGAAGAAATATCAATTGTAATATATTAAATAAATATTCAAAAAGTGCAATATATTTTTGGGAGTGAACAAGCCAACTCCAGTAAAAATAAGTTGACTAAATATAAGCTTTATTTTATAGATATAGTACACAAATTATATTACCTTGCATGCAACAGTAATTTATAGTCATAGATTATGTAATTCAGAGCATTCAATGATACTATGATGTATATTATCTACAATAGTATGTCTATGTGTGTGTATATATTTAACATTATTATATTATTAATCGGTTGCTTTCATTACAAAATTAAATCTATTTAAATTTTTTAAAGTAAACTCAATTTATATACGTGCTATATTATGCATAGTCATAAATAAATTTTATCTAAAAGGCGAAGTGATCACAGTAAGTATTATAAGTCATATATATATATATACATATTATATATATGTATTTATATATATATATATATATTTCCGTTACGATTGTTAATACATTTACTTTGTCCAATTCTGCATGTAATTTTCGAAAGTGTTTATAATTTCTACTTCATTATTTCATAACAAATTTCATATTTCTGTGCATTGAGAGAGAAAAACTTGAAATAAGATTGAATTTTATAATATAGGATGATTTAACAGGGGCATCTACAAATTCACAAGCATATGTGCATCACAATTAAGAAAAAAGTTCTAAATTAGTAATGACTACGGAAAAGTATAGGTCACGTATGTTCTATAATAGACTTAAAAATTAACTATTAGTAATGATTCGGTATATTAATTTTGAACTTTTAGAATTTTCATTAGGACTTTTGTCTTAGTTTTGATGTGTTGAATGCGCCAGTAAATTTTTTAACAACCCTTTAAAATTAATCTGTATAATTTTATTAAGAATATCCAGACTTTATCATAATTATTGTTATTATTACTATTATTATTATTATTATTATTACTATTATTATTATTATTATTATTATTATTAACGGTATTTTTATAAAGCTTCCTTGTGAAAAAATACATAAAAATATACGCTAATATTTCATTTAAATAAAAAATACAATAAAATTACAAACTCATAAATTATTTTATTAATTACAATTTATAAAACAAACAGTTTAAAAAGCGAATTTGATAGAAATCTCTTTCGTATTTGCACATTTACACTAACTGCAAAAATATTATAGAAGAATTAGGTAAAAAGGAAATTAACTCGCTAATTGATATTGTACTCTATTAAATAGAGTACTAATATTTTGCAATTATATCAAAGTAATAAGCAAATCACGATTTTACATTTCCTTTTTTTTTGTTTTCATACATACGTTCGATATATTTTTTCGAAATAAAAGATCACATACTGTAAATCGGACATAGGAATTATAATCATATACACAGGAATAACTATCGTAAAATTTGAACTATTTTTAACTAGCTAAATTTAATAACTGATTCAGTTTTAGTTCTTAAATCAGTAGAATATATATGCCAGGAATGACCAAGTTTTGCGAAGACAATATAGCAATAGTTGCTCACACATGTCCGTTTTTAATTAAATAAGTAAGCATGTATACACATTTTTTTTTTCTTAATCACACAATTAATTCTTTTTTTTTAATTAAATTATTAAAATTTAAAAAAAATTAATTACAAAAATTGTAATTAATCAATAAATTTTATATAAACAACTATTTACAAAAATATATATTGTAACAAAATTTATAAAATAAATCACGTCACTTATTATACGTATCACAAATCGAGCATTCCTGGTATATCAGAATCGTCACAAAGCACGTTAGAGATATAATCGATGTAATTCTTAAATTTGTACACTATCATACTGCTTGTTCTTTTGTTATCTTTGCTAATATGATGTTTTTTCCTTAGATATTATCTCTTCGAGACATATTTGTTTAGAAATATAACTATCGTAATATTCTTATTAAAAAATTGATTACGAACAATGGGTGATACGTAAGATGATCTATTGATTACAACACATATTTGTAAAAGAAAGAAAAGAAAAAATTATGCCAAAAATTTACTTACGGTATTATTCGTACTTATTTGATTAATAAATACAACGAAAAGGGCATCAGGGAAAAATAATTTCATGAAGATCATTGCAACAAATCTCACTTTCGATTTCTATCTTATACTGGTATTATGTACCTCTATCTTCTTTATTTTTAAAATAAATCATAAACGAAATAAGCTGCAAATAGTGTGTTGTACAAGAAAAAAATTTTGTTTGTATTGGTTTATCAGTAAAAAAAATATTAAAGAACGAATCACTGCTATATATGTTGATGCAATCTAAAAGAAAAGAATACTTCTTGGACTAGAAGATTCAACATCATAGATAATGTAGCGCAATCATGCAAAATAATACAACAGATTCTACTCAGCGAAAAACTGAAAATATGCACTGTGAATAATCTTTCTTTCTCTCACATACACACAAACACGCGTGCGTACATATACATACGTCACACTCATTTCCGCATATACTCATTCTCTGTTCATTCATTCTTTCTGTTCATTTTTCCTTTCTTTCTTGATAGCATGATTAAATAACTACGTCTTATGATGCTCGTTAATTTCTAACTGCATGCGCTTTCCTCTATGACCCTATTTATCATCATGTTAAACGGTTTAAGGGCGATAGATTTGGTGACGTGCGAGTGTAACGTTAACAGGATTCCTCTAATTGATGATGAAGAAGAAGAAGAGTTGGGGAACTCGCTACGAGGTAAGAGAGGTTTTCTTTTTGTAGTCGTCCTGCTATTTCGACCGATCGGCATCAAACCGTACTTGCCGCTCTATTTTTTTTAAGCGGCCATCGCGCCAAACGATCGTTTAAGCGTGTCTTCACGATATCTTATTACGCCACCAAGAGAACTTCATTTTTGGGCTCAAATACTGAAAGCTGATAACTGTTTGGGGAATTAATGAGAGGATTGGTAAGAAACTTCCGCAACTACGACTCTTTGGTTCCTCGTCTTGCGTTTCTGTTACTGTTCCACTTGCTGTCTTTTGACAAGGCGTTGAATATGGGTATGGTGTTGATAATGGATTACATGTTATATGAACATCTTTGATATTCCATTTGTTTTTTGAATTTGCAATACTGCTATCATTTTCCTTGGACTTTTCACTACATGTTTCAGCTTGGATAGGACATTTTTCGGGTGTCTTTCTATACTTATTTGCTTTCGACAGGATACATTTGCTGTTGTTAGTGGTATTCATTGATTGTATATTAGAGACAACATTAAAGTTGTCTATTGTAAATGTAGAGAGATCAGATTGTAAACTTGATTTATTTGTGGAAGATTTTAAAGATGCTTTCCGATATACCTTAGAACGTGTTAGGGGTTTAAAAGTTAACTGCGGTGATGAGACAGAACGAAAACACTGAGCATTATTAACCTTTTTAAGATTGATACAATGGTTATCATCTGATTTCATACTTGAATTTGTCATGATAGATGTCATTTGAGATTTCTGATTTTTGTTGCCAATCAGCATAGAGTGACAAGCAAATGTGGAGGAGGATATGGTATTTTTCTGAGTAATCTCACAATTTTTAATGGTGCTCTTACTATTCTTTCTTTCATTATTTTCTGTCATATATGAAACTGATACAGCAATGCCTTTTGAGTTGAAATTTGATAATTTTGGTATTAAGTTTATAGATTCATTATCCAAATTATTTAAAGAATGTGGTGGTACAGGTGAAGAATTAATAGGTGAAAGAATATAGGAATGAGTTTGCGCTTCATTTGTGCCTGTCACTGCAGGGACTAATGAAGCGTCCATGAACCCTCAGCTTGGGAATCTTGAATAAAATGCACAGGTCAAATCATAATTTTTGAAACGACAATACTGTGCGTTGGTACGTAACCAATCTTCAGTGGAATTCAAATAATCATTCTGCTCCAATTTACGTGGATAGCTAGCAGCGATAGATTCCTTGTTGGCAAAGATAGTTACTACAAATTTTCCAGGGTTAAATGTGTTAAGTACACGCCGTATTATTTCTTCATAAGAAGCCTCAGGAATGTTACTTTCAAATGAAACATAAGAAAACTCTGGTTCTGGTGTGATGTGAATGGTCATATAATTTCCCTAGAAAAAACAAATCAGTTATTGTAATAAAATATATGTAATAAAGTATATATATATAATCTATATCAGCGTTTCTCAACCCTTTTATCATGAGAATTAACAAATTAGTTTAAACCGCGGCTTAAATTTTGCAAGCATATTTAATGATAATCCTTCCGAAATTTTGTACAGATTAATTTTTCATGAAAAATATTAAGCAGGCTAAATAGGTTGAGAAACATGTTATATTTAGATTCTTACATTTTTGGAAATGCCATTCATGGAATAACCACAGGGTTCAAATAAAAAATCATCTATAGTCATATTAGGAATGAGTTTATCGATTCCTGACTTTTGAGTAGCTTCAGCAGCAGAAGAACACACATCTTGTGTAAAAATGGTCATTACATCAGGATCTAAATGAGTCATAAGAATCTCTAGTGTTTGATCTGGTTCTACTTTTTCTTGTAAGGACTTTTCTCTGTCTAGAGTGTATAAATACCAACAGTCTGTGTCGGTAGATCCTAAACAATAGGCTTCTCCATCTAAAATAATATAAATTATATATATTTCTTTTTCTTTTTTAAATCTAATTTATAGAGGGATGTATAATATATTGATTAAAGTATATATTTTATTACCAGGAAAATAAGTATTGAGTAAGGTAACTTCGTCTGCAAATGCTTGATGTGGTGAAATTTGTAACTCTGGCCGTTTATAATTTTTCCGTGAATAAAAGAGGTCCTGAAACAGACGAGAAATAGGAAAAAACTAATGTGGCAGTCATAATGAATATAAATGCTATAGTATATTTAATTTCTTTCAAAATTCTTGCATTGTTAGTAACTGTTATAATATAGGAATGTCAATTAATTTTTACGCATATTATATCATGGCTTAGAGAGATCAATAAACTAGGAGGTGAAGATGTATTTTGTATGTCAGAGGTTTTCTATATATAGACACATCACTTAACTATGCACTAGGTCAAGTTATATAGTCAAGTACTTTCATCTTCTACATTCTTGCAAAAAATTATGCATTTCTTTGATGATAGTATACTATACATATTTATTTTCAATCAGAAAGTAGTGTATATATGGATCAGTAAGGGTAACAAGTTCCTTCGCAATCATTTTTTAATCTACCTATGTAATAAATCTATAGAATCATTTTTACAGATAAATGACATTTGCAGAAATCAAAACATACCTCTACTTCATCAAAACCGGTATATTGATCAACAAGTTTAAGGAGAGGATCCAAACATTGTAAAGGTGTTGTCGTACCACATGTCTTCAGGATAAGTCTGCGCTTTGATAGGAACATACTACTTTCACTGAAAAATGTTAAATTTCATTTCTTTTAGATATATATATATGTATTTATTTAATTAAATATATTATAAATTATATTAAATATCTCATTTGCTTACTTATACATAAGTAAAATAAAATTAAATAAATATAAATCTTTTGATGCATTAAAATCACATATAATAATAATCAAAATGATGCAGAAAGCAATAACGCACAATGCATTTTAATAAAACAATTATCTTCTTTTTTTATGCATATTAGATTTTTTTTTTAGAAAAAAGATGATATAATGCGAATAATTAATAAGCAACAAAGTTGTGATATATATAAACAAGATTAACGAAAAAATAATAATAACGTGCAGTGGATAACGGTAGACTAATTACTATAATTACTATTATGGAATTCTCAAAATAATAATTAATAAAATGTAAGAAAATAAATAAATGTACTTTTTCTTTTTTGATCATCTATACAATTCATTGCACTGTAAATAATCTATATAAAATTTGTGAATATACCAATTGCATAACACGAGAAAGAGATTGCGGGTTACAGCGTGATTTGAATTTTCGCGCGGGAAAGAATATTTTTATAATGAAATAAAAGAAAATGAAGGAAAAAGAAAAAAAGACATTACCAAGTAATCAGTAAAGTTCGATGAATGGTAAAACGGATATATCAAGGGTTAATTGATAAATAATAATTTATCGCAACCGGTTGAAATTATTTCTCGAAATATTTCTTAAAAGAAGAATTACTATCATCGCCTTTTAAATACTAATTGTAAACGCGGGAATGACGAAGGTCACCAAAGAATGAAAGTTATTAAAAGATATTTAGTTGGCGTCCACTGGTCCGTTATATTTTTAGATTTAAGTTAAACTGCTTTTAGCAAGCTACGGATAAAGATATTTCATGATAAAATATCTTTTTTCCAAATGTATTTCTCGAATTATTGTGCATAACGTAGTGGCTAAAAGGAATTACTGGCCTACGATACGAAACTGCTACTGACGTTTTCAAATTGTAGTGCTGAAAAAAATTATTGGCACAGATTAAATTTTCCTATAGCATTCTCTATTAATTTATAAAAAATATGATTTCAAAAAAAAATATATATATACACAACAATATAATAGTTTGACCAATAAGTAATGTCGGAATTTGGTATTAATTTATATTTAAATAAATAGCACATTTTATATCTAAATACAAAAAGAATATATTTAAATAAAAATAATTATTATTATATCTTTGTATATTGTTTTAACGACAAAATATTCTGTATATAATTAATCTGTTTTTATATTTAAAATATCTATATTATAATTTTGCCAATCCAATATTTAAACTTTAGACTTGAGATATTGGAAAAAAATAAATAAAAAATATCATAATCTCGCTTTTTACAAATTTATAGAGAATGTTATAGGAAAATTTAGCTGCATCAATATATTTGCTCGGTACCTTTGTACGTATATGTTACGAACAGTAAATATAATGAGCAGGTATTTCACAAATTCTACTTTGGACATTCTATTTGAATTTTTTTCCTACAAAGAAAATGATATATTTATCAAAAAATAATGAGCATTTAGAGAAAAATAAAAAACAACGTCGTTTAAAGGGTTATCGATGATTCACACTTCTACAAATGAAGCCGTTGACTCCAAGATTTTCAGCGATAAGCGGAATGCGATAACATTAATTAATGAATAATAATATAATAATGTTATCTAAATGTATATTATTAAAAATAAATACGATAAGGAAAAAATAAATCATTGAATTATGTCTCAGTATTACGTCATTAAAGATTAATAATACAATTTGATTAAATATCAAAGGAATATTCTTCGTCCTATCATATATAAGTTTAATAACTCTTCATTATTATCGCATACTATTGTAAATTAGTATCTCTAATTAAAAGACAACACTAATCTGTAGCAATACTGTTAACCTTATCGAGACAACATGCTCGAGTTATACTTGATTAAATATCTCTTTTACTATTAAGATTGATAAAAGATTTAGCGTTATTTCTTCTTCTATGGGATAAAATTCTTACAAGAAATATCTCTTTTGTCGAATAAACTAATAGAGACTTTATAAATCTATACGAATCGATAAAAGTTTTGCTATCTTTGCAAGTTTATCAGGTCGACCTTTGCTTCTTAGGAAACATCGTCCCAACATTTAATTTAGGAAAACTTATCTTTTTATTTTTTATAGGAAAAAAAATATTTATTAAAAAAAAAAAAGAAAAATGGAAATTACGAAAAGAAGGGAGGAAGAAGAAAGGACAAAATCATCGAAATATTCTAGCCGTATACGCGTCTCGTTTTATTGCCTATATATACAATATAAAATGCAAACGTACATAATAATAATAATAATAATAATAATAATAATAATGATAAAACCAATAAAATGTGCATCGAAAATAAAAAAGAAATCGATTTTTGAAAAGAAACATAGCATTTGGCATTACAATATAAAACATCAGCAAATTAATTACTTCGACTACTTTAGCGAGGGTACTCTTACGATCCTACTAACTATTATTGCTATCATTATAAAATATAAACTTTGGTTTATTAAGAAAAAAATATAGGCGTTAAAAGCAATAAAAGCATATTGTATATTTGCAAAGCATTGCATTTTGTCATTCAAAATCTATATACTTGTTATTAAAATTAATTCCTAATGAATATACAACCTCGCTGTAATAGCCATTTACATTGTGCTATTAAAATAATTGCGTTGTTATTAGTTAAATCCATATTATTTCTTACATTATTAGTTTAATCGAAAAATTAATTATGTATGATTTTATTTATGATCGATATAAAAATAGATGAATAATTATAGATAAATGTTTAATTTCGTTATTCCAAGTATAGTATATTATAATTACGGCCAATTAAAAATTTATTCAAATGTAAGATCATAAATTTGAATAATTTGTAAATAGAATTTTCTAATCCAGTTATTTTCAATAATCAGTACCTCCTGTTAGAGTTAATAATCGTTAGAAAGAATTTTATTGATTATTCTGAAAGTTTTATACGGAACAAGATGTTTACTTTAATATTGGAGAAAGAAAATTAAATTAAAAAAGAAAAAAAAAAATGATTTCAGTCGCACGAGGCTATAGAAGATTAAAAAGCACCAAATTTGTAACAAGAAAAAATGTACATAGGTGTATGTATACGTACTACAGTTTAAATACCAGAAAGGAGACAGATAAAAGATAAATGTTAGAATTTATCACGTGTATCACATCTTAAATAAATAATGTTTTACTCGAATATATCTCAATTGTATTATTTACAAGCTCCTTTGCAATTTGAAATGAAATAGAAACACAGATTAGATTATATCATTCCTGGTGGTAAAGATTATAAAACCGTTAATGGAATGTGCAAGAGTAAACTATTCGCAAATACTTAACTGAAATTCAAGTTATCTTAGGTTTTAAATTCAGCTTGATATTAGATTTTTTTTTCTCACGGATATGCTTTCAAAAATTTTATTTATCTTTCTAGCAACATAAAGATCTAACAGAACCGGAATGGATAATTTTGCAACACGCAATTCGATAAGATTATAAAAATACGTATAATAATAATAATAATAAAAGATAAACTAAATAATAATTAATTATTATTAATAATACAAATTATTTATATTCGACAGAAAATTTAATCTCGTGTCATGCGAACGAATCTTTCTTTTTTTTTTTTATCTTTTATACTTATTCGAATAAATAATTTCTAATCAAAATGAAACAACCACACGAGAACGATTACCACACAATTATTTTCCCTAATTAATTTATACGTGCATCACATATTTTTAATGTTATTAATATCAAATTATAATTACCTGAGCACATAGGCATCTATTTGATCATTTCGGCAAAAGCTGATTATTTCGCATCGAACGATCTTCAGCAGTGATTCCCATTTTTGCCTAAAAATCAAAATATTTTTAATTTTCCCTTTGGCAAGATGTTTTTAATTCATTTCTACGACAAGGCGGGACTTTTTAATGTATGTTATTTTTTTTAAATATCATATAACAATTTGAGTATCGGGTAAACAAAATCACTAATGTAAGAAAAAAAAAAGAAAAAAAAAAAATGTTATGTAGTAACATAAATTTGTAATGGTAAAAAAGGATGCACAGTCAGTGCAATAATGCGTGCAGTGGGTTATTGCACAACAGCAATAGTTTGTAATAATTATCGAAACAAAACCAACTTTTATTATTCTCACTAACGAAAGACGATAGAATACAACGAAATGATTCTTATTTCAAAATCAATTAAAAATCCAGACTGCTGCACACTCGTCTAAAATTCCCCAAAAACGCGTGTGAGATTTAAGAAAGTTTTCTTGGGGGTTTGTGAAATATGTTTAGTGAACTCTTATCGTCTTTATCAACTATTTGTTATGGGATAACTGCTTATGCAAAATCGTATAAATTATCAGTTGAAAGGAACATCGACGAGTGCATCGTATTTTTCTCTTTTCCTCCATTAAATACAAACTTTTGAAAGTATTTTATCAATTTTTAATAAAAAAAAAAGTCCGCTATTAATATTAATTATTTTTATATACATTAATTTTATCTTTCTCTCTCTCTAATCGTATAATATTTTTAAGAGGAAATTATTTTAAAAACAAAGAAATAGAAAATATTTTTGAGGAGATTAACAAAAATGAACTGCACTTAAACCATTAATATTATTACTAATATAATCACAATTATACTTTTTGTTTTTTATATAAGGAAGAAATAATCAGCATGCAAATCGATGATGAATCGTTCGTTCATGTGCATATCACAGTTGCACTTCTCTCTCTCTCTCTCTTTCTCTTTTTCTCTCTTTGAACTTGGAGTCTCCTTCAAGCCTTTCACGTGTCATTGATATACAAATGACTTATTAATATGTTTTTATCGGATTATATAATACTATAATAGGATAAAAGAAATACGATGAATCTTGATAAAATTCCATTCATTAAAAGTCGAGTAATGTTTAACTACCGTGAATCTTCCTTTTGAAGATTGATGATTCCACGATTATGTTATCATGATTATGAAATGAAATAAATCTTTAAGATATTTTTTTGCCAAGTAGCTATTCTATCCGTTAGCGTATTTCTAAAGAAGAAATATATATAATAATAAACAGATAAGATAAAATAAAATAAAATAAAATAAAATAAAATAAAATAAAATAAAATAAAATGAACGAGTTTGTATTGAAAATTGAAAGAGAAATAATCGATAATAAATTTTACAAATTTTTCCTTTATTTTCAAGGCTAACGAATAATTACCACCACCGATTATAACATTTGATTATCGTTTTTTTTCAATAGAAGTTACTATAAAAAGTTACTATAAAAAGTAACTATAAATAAATGTATATATATATATATAAAAAAAAAACTTAGGATATATTTTTAAATTATCGTTCAATGATAGGATAACGATTGAATTAATAATTAACAACTATTTTGATTTTGCTTTAAAATTATGCATTTATGCATATACAAGAAGACAAAATTTGTCTTCTTATTTTTCCTTACGAAACTCTCAAATTTGTGATACGATATGAAAAACAACATCAACGTGTATCAAACCGTTCATCGAGCGTGTAATAAGCTTCCGAGGTTTTTTAAACATATTTATAATATAAATAGAAGGGAATATCCTCGAGAGTTTTTCCAATGGTCTCGAGAGAACGTTTAAGAGGTGTTTTATTTTATTCTTTATAATCGATTAACGCTCTTACGTTAACAACACGCCGCTTGCCCTTTTATATAAACGTTGAATACTTTTATAAAAAAAAGAACTTTTGAATCGAATTTATATTAAAGTACTAACTAACAATAAGAATGTTTCGAAAATAAATAACATATACAAAATAAAATACATTATACTTTTTCTCTCCATTTAAATTTGCAAGATTCAACAATGATATTACGTGACACGAGAAGAAGAGTTAAGTGAAACAATTTGATAAGACGGAAGTGTTACATATATATATATATATATGATATACCACTTTGTGTGTGTATATGTGTATCTCCTTGCAAAATATATATAGGGTGTCCAAGAATAAATGGGAAGTATTTTACCACTGCTTCCCGCCAATTAATATTAAAAAAAAGAAAAAGATCATAAAATAAACCTATGTCCTATTTTTGATTTTGTTTTAGAGTTATAATCATATTTCTTTTTCAACAAATACTTTCTGCTCTTGCTTTCATGAGAAATGGCCTCCTCCTTGCATCTGAATAAAAGAAGACTGCAAATGGATGTTTTACCCTAATGACACCGTCTTATTCTCTTCAATATGTCCAGATGTTGTTCGGATGTGCGCCGTAAACTTTATTCAATTTTTCTTTCACGAAGAGACAACACTCCTCCACCATCCATCTAACGAATGAATTATTGTGACAAAAAAGTTCACTGTAAGCTCGAATATAAAGTCAAATAGGACATATGTTTAGAGAAATCTTGTTTTTTTTTGTTTTCTTTTTTTTACATTGTTTCGATGTGCTCAAAATGCTCCTGAAATATATTTCATATTTATTTGTTATATATAAAGTATCAAATAAAATTACTGTCGCAGACAATACACATATTTTTATAAGTCTGTAGAAATGGATTAATCATTTTTCAAGAATTTACAAATTTAATTTTTTTAGATTTCGAACACCTCGTGGGAATCTAAATAAACTTTTTGGAAATATCTATAGGAGTCAAACAAGATTCGAAAAGTATCAGCAAGATAAGACTCCAAAAAATTCAACAGGGCAAAGGACAGAACTCGATACGACTAAATATACAAGCCGTGCAATGCAAGTACATAAAATTTGATTTTTTTTAAATTCTCGAGTATAAAATTTAAATATTCAATTGGTCAATAATTAATGTCGGAATTATTACTATAAAAAAAAAAAAAAATAGTATTCTTTTATTCGTATATAAAATAGTAAAAACGAGAAACACATGTAGTGTTATTTATTTAGACACAAAATACATAGTATTTTTCTTTTTTCAATAAAAAAAAATATTATTATTATACAAATATAAACTTTTATACAAAATTTCCAACATTATTCATTTGGCAAATCTAATTACACTTTTCTGTATAAACCAAGTATCAATCTATTCAAATGAAAGATTTGAAAAAAAAAAAGGATTTGTCAAATTTATCAAAATGATATAGCAATCATATTAAAGTTGATGTATACTTGCGTATACGCGGATCGTGATAACATGAACATTGATTCTAACATCACGTAATATCTTTCTTAACTTGATTAATACTAGACAACACAATATAAGTAAGTACTTCGTTTCACGAGGACAAACCATGGCCAACAAACAAAATCTATCTTGCTAAAAGGTCGAACTGGAACGAAGAACGGGAAAAAGGCAACGGGGCGCTGCTGTTCTATGTTTTGCGATCGATGCAAGTTAAAAGGGTAAGAACAGGATGAAAATACGTTATTTATTATCTATCTATCTATCTTTCCTCTTTTCCACCTGGAATATTGACATTTTCTATCACAAATATATATAATATATTAGGTTGCTCAAATAATTCGTGCCGATTTATAGATATTATATAAATTAAGTGAAAATATATCATAAAATATGGACTTTCGTGTTTAAAAATAATAAGTAACTATTATTTCACCTGAAAATGAAAATGTATTAATATCTGGGTTAAGTAGGGTCCGTTATTAAATGTTCAAACGTTCGTATTAGGTTCTAAAAAGTTTCTTACTTTTTCTCAGTAAGTTTTACATGCACAATTTTATATATTTTTTGTTACGTTATTTTATTTAAATATATACGATCTCCATTCTGTTCAATTATAGTTTTCTATACGGTATACTGTTTACGATTAGTAAAATAATATCAACTAAAAAAAAATATTGATTAACCAGCGAGATCGGGAAATAAATAATGCGGATGAATCTCAAGGTTTAACGAGATTAATCGAAATTGCGGTGAAACTTTTTAAAGAACAACATTATATAGAATGCAACTTATTTATATAAATTAAAAATTGTTCTGATCTGTTTTTACTGTTCGCGTGTAAGAATAATTGATAGACAATAAAAAATGACCGTTATCAATAAATAATAATATACGAATGAAATGCAACGGAATGCGATTCGGATTTACCATTTAAAATTGCATAACACTAATATACGATACGATAAAAGCACATTGAACAAATAAATGAGATGCACGTGTGCTTGTGTATGTGCACACTTACCGAAGAGCTTTCGTTGAAACGATAATACATACATATATATATATACATGATAAGATCTGTTGGAATTCAAAATAAGATATGTGAAGTTCGATATTCTTTGCAAATTTCGTAATGAAAAAACACGTGAATTTATTTTAAAAATTTAATTATTACTCTCGAAGGTGGTCGTTGTTCTGCGGATTTAAATAGGAAATAATAAATTGAAGCAAGCATAATTATATACGTTTATTAATAAGCTACAACGATCTATGTAGTTTCACCGATGTACGTTAAGATCTTTGAATAAATGACAATTATTCTATTAAGGTATAAAATATTTGTTAGGCTTAATTTTATTATTTTACCGAGTAATATACAATATAGAAAACAAAACTAACAGAATAGAAAATGGATAATATATCATTCAATAAAATAACATAAAGTAAAAAATATCGTGCTAGTTCAACTCGTTAAAAAAATAAGCAAGGAACTTTCGGGACGAGTTAAAAAAGTAAACCAACATTATAATTACCCAAGTAAATATGCATAAACAAAGATATTGAAAAAAAAAAGAAAATAAAAACATAAATCAATAATGATTTCGATCTAATCTCACCAATCAGTTTACTATTTATGTGCACGTGTAGTGTGCGTCCGTCTTGTTTTTAACTGAAGAAATAAAAAGACCACGAGCTTCAAATTAGCACAAAACGGTTTCTCAGAAAACACGCGCCCACATATACATTAACATATATATATACACATATACATACATATAACAGCAAAAACGAGTTCTATTCTTCTATATGTCGCATTCGTCTTCCCAGAATCGAATAAGATCTTACTTTAACAACGCCAACTTAAATACAAGCCACTACACGACGCACTCAACCGGCGACTTATGTTTTCATTATGTAATGTCATCCGAAATCCTTCGGCACAAAAAGAGAAAAAAAAATCCAACCAAAGTAAGAGTCGTATAAGTAAGGTACGAAAAAATTGTTTAAATCGATGAGGAATGCAAAAAAGATCGACGAGTATAATGATAATCATATCGAATCGAAGTTAGATTTATCGAAACAAAGACCGACATTTTTAACCGGCAACGTGACCGACAATCCTGATTGGTCGGCTAATAAAATTTCTATTTTCTTCCAAGATATATATCAATAAAATGTCACCCAATGACTAGTATACAATGTCCATTTAAGACATTTGACCTTCCTACCTGAAAATAATCAAAAAACCCATTGTACCTAAAAGTGAAAATATCTTTCACCCGAAATTCCTAAGTAAAGCTCCTCAATTATTAAATAATCAAACTTTTGTTTTTATTATTATTATTATTTTTGTTTATATTAAATTATCCCTAAAAGTTTATCTCTTTTCTTGTGTTATTTTACTCAATTGTGTAAAATTCAATAAAACGAAGAAAGAAATTCTTGGAGTGACCCAATGTATTATCTTTCTTCATGGTAGATACGAACGACCATTGTATTTGAAAATATTGAATACTGACCATTATACTTGAAAGTGAAAATACATTCTACCTGGGTCCTTAAGTAGGATCCCTCTAGTAAATTATCGTAAGTTTATACAATGAATTTCTCCAGGGTCGGGTATTACTAGAACGAGAAAGTGGCCGCATCGATCTTTTCCGAAAAGTACGGCGTACATGAGAGACACGGGAAGAGAGAAAGAATGTGTGTGAGAGAGAGAGAGAGAGAAAGAGAATAATGTGAGCATGGGTCATCATTTTCGCGATGTTGTACGCTTCAAAAGAGAAATGTTTGATCATGATCTATTGCAAGAAAGAACAATATGTATGTACGTTTATATTATTCATTATTTCAGAGGAATAAAAGGAAACAAAATCGGGTTTTAATCGTTCGTCACTTTCCTTATAAAATTACATGTCAACAAAAATAAATACGAATAAATAGAGAAAGAGAGAGAGAGAGAGAAAGAAAGAGAGAAACATGCAATGGATCAAAGATTCTTTAAATGCAGTATTGCTACCATGACGAGTAAATGCGTGCGTTAATCTTAAAACGAATGTAACGAACAGACTTCAAAGAGCATCGAACGATCTTGTGGTTTTGTAGCTCGTCAGATTAAAGTGCGATAAACTGCGACCAATATCACGAAATGCCGGTCGTGTTCAACTCGCGATCATCGCTACTTATGAGAAGCCGGTTGTCGCAATCGTCGTGTCCGTTATTGTACTCGTGTAGAAACGATAATGAAACGATGAAATATTTTAGTTCTAACCCATGAACAAACGTACGTTTCTATTCGAACAAGAATTGCAACCCTTTTCTATTACTAACGCTTATCTCAGGATCGTACTTTCAGTCATCGATTTGTCGTCGAAAGTATAATAATAAAAAATAAACAAAAAATCGCAAAGTAATCATCAAGTAATTTTCATTTGAACGAACGGTTTGTTGAGAAAAAGCAAATAGAGTCGTTGTCTGATTGCTGATCGAAGGGATGTAAGTATTAAATAGGAGTATATAGGTACTTGAACGAAATAATGGATGTGATGATAAAATAAAAAAGACAATAAAGGGGAAGGAGGGGGAAGAATATGTGTGACGAAATTTTAAAAAAGAAAAAAGAGGAGAATGAGAAAAAAGGGGCGAGGCAAGGATGAAAAAGTAAACGAATGCCGACTTACCGAGGAATTTGTCGAAGATCACCGAGTTGTCTGTTTTTAGCGTTATTACTGGTGAACCATATCTCGAGTAGCTTCTCTACGCCTTCGAAGAATTGCACGCTTTCTGCATTGTCGTTCTTTGACGATGCCATGATTCGTCGGCTCGTTATTCGATGGGACGAACACCACGATTCTTATGCATGTACGTTTATTTAAATCGATGAATATTCCCTTTACTTAATTCAATTCTATCTCCTTCCTTCGAAGTGGCGGTTTTTATTGGTCTCTTCTTCTAGCGAGAGAGAGAGAAAGAGTGAGAGAATACGTCTTACGAAACGAACACCCTCCAGCACGAACTTTACTTAACTGAATAGTTGGAAGAGACCGAACAGTCGAGCAACGAGTTTAAAACTGTGTTGGTGCTTATCCTCTAGTTCTGTCTCACTTTAACTAACAGCAGGATTCATCTTCTTTCTTTAACCAATACACGTATATATAGCTATATACATACCTGCCATCTATCTTTGGCACAAGAAACTATATTCGGCCAATAATAAGGTACTTGACAAGCATGCGCACTCAAAGCGATGGTTATGCTTTTAATTGTAATAATTGTTTATAAATTATCTTTACAATAGTCTTATTCATATTTAGCATTTTACAAAAAAGCTACGTACATATATGTCTAATATAAGTTTATATGATTTAAGGGATTAAATTAGATTTCATAGTTGAAAACTATGAAAACAAAAATAAAATAAATGAGAACTATTAATGCTCGTAGTACTCTTATCTTTTTATACCCTTTGAAACAAATATTTTGTTAATGCATTATGTTTTCGACGTATGTCCATGTTTAAAATCGATAGAACAACAGAATTAACTTTATCCGATAATTAATTTTAAAGGAATTCATTTATATTCTACTTATTCACATTAATCTTTCAAAATATCTTTTTATTTAGAAAAACATTATGTTTGTTTCACATGTAAATTATCGATTATTAGATTCTTTTCCACGTTTTTCTCGATACATTATTAAAGAAATGCATATAAATTTACCGCGCAATAATATAATATAAAGCGCATGCGTTCATATTCTAACGCCACTAATTGCAAATCATACAGATAATATTCATACTATTTAAGACTAGTTTTTGTTACAGAAATATAAAACATATTAACAATAGTATTTATTGTTATCACTGTTGTATTGGTAAAAAAATAATACAGAATTATGATTTATTAATCTATGATTTAGATATCGTACAATAAAATTGATAAATTATTTCATATATGTGTATACTTTAAAATACTATATACAATTATTTATTTAAATTTATAATTAATTAAATTAGTAGTAAAGTTCTTTCCTGTTAAACAAGTGGTTTAAGAGGAAAGACAAATAAGCGTATTTGATTTCACAAATATGAAACATCTGTATAAATGTACAAAAATTGATTGAATATATACAGAAAGTATAAATCGTTGTAATGTGTGTATCCATTTATCTCCAAACGAGTCAACAATGGCAATATTTTGTCAATGAAGAAGCACTTTGATTTTTAATGTAGTAGACGATCAATCTATATATTTACATACTTGTTCATATGGAAGCGTTCTAACGAGTTTTCTTTCCAATTGAACATCTATAGTATATTCTTCTATGTGTAACTTTTTCACTATTCCTTTTTCTCCTTTGTACTTTCCATAAAGTATTAAAACTTCTTTACCTATAGCAGGTATTACTGTTTCTAAATATTCTTGATCTAATTTTATTACATGTCCTTCAACTTCTTCCGGTGTAGTAAGTCTTACTTTGCCAACAAATCCAGAATTTTCTACTGATTTAACAAAACCTTTAGCTTTATAATATTTATCACCAAGACTTTTGGTAATTACTTTAACTACCAATTTTTCCCTGAGCCAACCTACTTCGCTTTTAATGGGTTTTTCTAAACTATAATCACTATCATTTTTCTTTGATTCTACCTTGATCTTTTGCGTTTCTTCATTTCCTTTAAAAAAATTACATTCAGTAGAAATCTCATTTTGTTTTGATGTAGATGGGTTAATTAGAGGAACTTTAGGTTTCGCTTTCAATTTTATATCTAAAACTAAAGGTGCATTATCATTTGGTCGTAAAAATTCTTTAGTTGTTTCTTCTGTTTCTTCCTTAATTGGTCTTTCTAGTTGACCCTTTTCTATTTGTTTTTCTATAAAATCCATTAATTTTTCTTGATCATCTTTATCCATTTTCTGTTTCTTAGCTTTCTTTTCTTGAGCAGCTAATGTTTCTGGATCTCTATCAATATAAGTTATGTACCAACCTTTTTCAGTTTCATCAACAACACATTTGCCTGTTCGACCTAACCACTTAACAAATCCTGTCAACGTGATCCACATAGTTGCATTCATGTGTACATGACCTCTATCTGAAATATATTCTTGATAAACTCGATTTGCTGGAACTCGTCTAGTACCAAACTGTCTTTTCAACAAATTCAAATATCCTTCAGAAAATTCACGTGAAAATTGATCCATGTAACGACTAGCATTATCAGCAAAAAGTAATAACTGCCGATGATGTGATTCAGATAACGTATGACATTTAAATCCATTTTCATCTCGACATTGTTTCTGACACATTTGGCAATACCATCGTAATTTTTGTAAACCTTTAGCTTTGATTTTATTTGCAATATATTTTGGTGTTCCCACTTCGTGTTTACCCATCTTCTCGACCAGTTACCAAATTGAATTATACACAATTATATTCTACTTTCACTTTTCAGAATTTTATAAACTCTAAATAATATTTTGACTAAACACTATTTTCGTTTGTAGATTATAAATTGTCTAATATGCAGACAAGAAAGGAAGCATATTCCATAAAATTAATTTTGGTTAGACGGGTTGATAAAAATATTCCTAGATCAGCGATAGATGTGACATCTAGTGACTTTACAACGAAGTTTATCGCCATATTGTTCTCTTCAATTTACTTTATAAACAAATATATATAGAATGTTCTATGCAATTGAAACGAATTTATCTTCTAAATGGTTGAAATAGAAAAAAATGTTATAAGTCGAAAATAAATGGTATCAGGCAGTATATGAGATACAAATAATTTACATATGTTAGAAAAATGTAGAAAAAATACAAAAATAATTATTAAAGTACTTTTCTACATCTAAGTGATATAATTTAATAATGTAATTATACAATTTACATAAAAACAAGTATACGAGTAAATACATGTATGTATATAAATTGAATAAATAAAAATTAATATACCCATAGGAAAACAGCATACTTGAATTTATATTTTAACATCCGAATTCTACTTTAAGTTTAACATTTGCCTGATAGTTTTTCGAAGGTAATTCAAATTTAATCATTTCGTCCATACTTCTACAATCACGTAATTTTCCTGCTTCGTTTCTATAATCATATTATATAAATATTATATCAATAATATTTAAATTAATTAAATTAATTCTATAAAAACCTGCAAAGTATTGTAACCAAATTAGGATTTTGATGATCATCTTGACACCATTGCTGCCAATATTGATACAATTCTAATGGGTTTATCTCATTCAAATATTCATTACAATTATCTCTCAAACTAAAAATTATTTAATTAGAATTATTATATATATATATAAATGCGCGCACACCATAGACATAAAACTTATATTTATATTGATAAAAATATTTACTGTGTTTCCCATAAACCATCTCCAGAAGATGTTACTAATGTGGAGCCAGGAACATAATCACAAATAAATCTTTTCCCATTAATTTCTCGCAAACTATAGCTATATATACAATACATATTCATACAGTATATACATATAAAATATATATGCAGGATGTTTCGTAAAATGTAGAACCCACTTCAGAAGTGGACAGGATACAAAAACAATGAAAAAAATGTATATAAATATTTGACTTTATTGCAAAATTATAGCCACATTTGTGTTCCAATGATCCCACATATTATGAAATATACTATATTTTAAAGTATTAGAAAAAATATAAAAATAATTATAAGATTGGTCCAATATGTATTCTCTTTTAATTATACGTACTGTTTGAAAGAAAAATTACAAATATTCCTCAAAAGAATAATAGCTTCTGTATCATTTAACCAAGTATCCATAGATTCATGTATTTCTAATAATGTATCATTTATCTAAAAAATCGGATAACAATATGTCAATAATATATTCATGGTTATTGACAAATTCTATGTACATTAGATAAAAATTATAAAATGCATATTTGTCCTAACTTGATTTGCTATAGCAAGACACATTCCACATTTCACACAAGCAGAAGAGAAATGAACTGTTAAACTATTTTCAGGAGATTCTTGAATATATGGGATTTTTTGTACTATTCCTACTGAATCACATTTGCAATAAGGGTCTATAAATGTTGCATTAGAATTTATAAAAAGTTCGTGTAATACTGTTTTTTCACAAGTATCTTCATCTTTCTTTGATTTATGGACACGACGTTTGCCAAAACTTGATACTTGAGACAGTAATAATAATAAAATTATTATCAAAATCATTTTGTTATTTGTAGGCTTTACAATATCAAAATTCATAAAAATATAATATATTATTAATAATTGTTAATCATTGATAAAAAAATTCAAGATTCCAGAGCTCATTTAACAAGAACATGATGTAAATAGCTACGTCTAGTTATCTGTACATTTCATTGGTTGTTTTCATATTACATGTATAATTTATAAATAGTTTATTTTGTAAGTCCATATCAATATAAACAATTGCTTATCTATTATTTCTTTACTTGTCTGAAGTTATTAATGAAACGATAAAGATAAAAAATAAAATAATTTATTAAACAGTGTATTACTTGTTTCCATCATTAATTTACTAAACTGTTATTTACTTTCTACATTTTTCTTTTTTAAATTTTTGTAAAAGTTCATGCCGTGGACTTTGTACTATATTTCTCAAATTTTCCTCTTCGGCATATGAATGATCTATGGAAAATAATTGTAAGAGTGAATTTATATAAATATTTAAGTAAACTGTTTTAATTTTTCAATATAAGTATACTTCTGTGTATTGGTATGTTTCCAGTTTTTAATTTGAACTCAAAATCTTTAATTTCTTGTTCACATTTTCGAAGTGAAATACCGCAGAGAATTGATGAAAATTTCTTTTCCGACTTATAATGTTCACAAACGTTTACCTTTTTTGGTTTGTAAAATTGATATTTCAGGCATTTTAACATCTTTTCGATTAAAGTTAAATTAATTTGATCAATGTGTGTTATTACACCTGGCCTAATTTTTGTTCTCAGCAAATGATGTGACTAAATACATAATACTCGAAATAAAAATCATTGATAATTGTACCGTAACATAAATATTATTAAAATAATAAATTACTATGTAACAATATTGAATCTAATATTAAATAATACCTTAAAAAGTATAAATAAAACCCATAATAATGATTCATGTTCTACAATATCTCTGCAATAATTAATCTCGCTTTCTTTGAATCTGTGAATACAATAATGAATGAAATGCTAATATGATTTATAAAAATATTGTTACAAACTTTTGCATGATTTCTACGATCTCTTCATTCTTTGTATATATATTATTTAACCATCTCCATCTTTCTTGCAAATTTAAAGTAGTTTTTCTAATCAAATAACCACGCCATACTGCTTGGATTCTAATTGCCATACAATTATAATAATCTTCCCACATTTGATGTTCTTTATAAATTAAAATTGTGTTTAAATTATTTCTTACACAGTAACCACGCCAATTAGATTGAATAATTATTGCTTCTTTATGAAGTATAGATAAATGTTTTCTTGTCATAATGCCACGAAACCATGCCTGTTACATGATAAAATACGCCAGTAATTATGACAGTGGTTTACGTCAAAAAATTTGTTTAAAAATTTATATAAAAATTTATTTTATGATTTATTTTATATAACAATTATTTATATTATAAAAAAAATCTAAAAATTAATATATATAGAGCGATTTTTGTGACAACCTTAAATACATATATATAGTTATATTTTCTATTCGACAACCTGAATTTTACGGGCAGCTATAAAGTGTTCACGTTTAAACAATTCAGCAATATCACCTCTTTTATTGATTTCTTCTCGAAGCTCACTAATTTTCTTGTAAAATCTCAGCCCGGACGCCATTTTATCTAACTATAGAGAAAATGTATATAGTGACATCTAGAAAGTATTTTATACAGAATAAAAATATTGTAACTTCGAAATCAAAGCAATAATTTTTGACGAAGGTATATATATAAATTTATTTTGTTATATCGTTATTAATACAATCAAAGTTAAGTGAATAAATAATATATATCATACTTCATATATTTATATATCTGGTGTACCTAACGTGAAGATAATTACAATGATAATACCTATTAAACGGTAACAATTATATTTATGTTTATATATACATCTATAACTATAAGAATAAAAAGTGACAAGTTTTATGTTCTTTTAGTGATCAAGATGTACAAGAGTGGGCTATTGTAGAATTGAAAGGTGAATTATCATTCGGTACTAAAGACATTACAAATAGTCATTACATAGGTGATTTTCATTTTACTAAATCTGGAATACCAATGCTTATAATTGGAATTCATGTAATGCATGGAAAAGAGATGGCTCTTACAAAGCCTATCGCAGTTCTAAAAAAAAAATCAGTCTCTTCGACCAATCAATTAGGGGAAGAAGATTGCAAGACCGAGTATACCATTCAAGCAATAGTAAATAAGAAAATTGTTTTTAAATTTCGACCTAAGCCTATTATAAATAATATAGAAGTATGAAGAAATATATTTTGAAAATTACCATGCGTAAAAGAAATGTTAATGATATTAAATTATTATGTATTTACATAGTTTATAAAAATAGTTTTCACGTAGTCTATTAAGTCAATATACTTGATGTTGTTCCATAAAGTTGTACAGACATAGATTTATTTATCTATAACTTAAATAAGTAATTAAAAATACAAAAGTCTTATACGCATCAATTTAATCTTTCATTTCTCCTTCCTCGTCTTCCTCTTCTACACCACGTATATACATGACATTATTACATCGTATCAGTACTTCTCCAAGATTACCAGTACAGGTTCCTTCTATGTGTTCCTCTGTATTAGCAAGTTGTAAATTCATATAACCATCTACTGACACAAGATATCCTTTATATTCATGACCCCACTTAAGTTTTACCATTACAGGTTTTCCAGTTAAACCATTTAAAAATGGTTTTGGATTTATTGGCATTGTTGCAGCCATGGTGATTACTGAATATTTTCTAAATAAGAAAAAATATTATATTAATTAATATTTGACTCAATTTAGTTTGATTTAATCGAATGTCTGTTTCTTATTCTCATTTATGGAAAGTTAGGTTATATTTCTATATACATAAACACATTTAGATTATATTTTGCTAATAAATATAATATTTAAAAACTTATAATTTTAGTAGAATTTTATATTTATATAAAATATATATAGACGAACCTTGGAAAAAATAATATAAAAGAAAAATTTTAATTTCACAGTAGAAACTACACGCTTTGATCACGCTATTACCGACACAGCATTCAATGTTGCCAACAGAAAAAAAAGAACTTTCGTTTTGCTAATTTTAGAATAAGCAGAAAGTATCTCATAGATATATCTTAATTTTTATTTATCAATAAAGTGTATTAATAACAACAATTTATATTATTTCTGTTTTATACATTTGTAAGATGTTCTGTGACAATTTAAACAATATAGCCTAAAAAGATGACATTGGTTATTACTTAATTATTAATTAGTAAAATAATAACCATTACTATTTGAAGTATTTGTATAATATTATCTTATAGAATTAAATTGTGTTTATTTATTTCTTGGAAGAAACAAGTTCTTAAAAAAAATGAATATTTTACCTAAAAAAAGGTAAGATTCTTTCTATTTTGTTTTTTGTTAAGTGAAAAGAACATTTAAAAAAATTCTATATATTTTGCCAACAATATTAGAAGTTCTATTTCCATTTCAGATGGCATGTTCGGACAAAAGAAAATATAGCTCGTGTAAGACGAGATGAAGCAAAAGCTGCTGAAGAAGAACGAGTTAAAAAAGAACGTATACAAAAAGCTGTAAGTACAATAAAAGTCTAGATGAGTCATTAACAGGCCAAAGCGATTAACTTTATTTTTAGAATTATTTTAAGTTTTAGTGTCAAAGCACTTAATTAATACTTAACTTTTTAGATTTGAAACAAATCTCATATTATGAAATAAGCAAATTTGTTTATCGTATATGTCATATTTATCATATTATTATCTTTTTTAGGAAACTGAAGCACGCATTGATTTTTTAAGACAACAAGCAAGAACTAAATATGATGGACGAGCTGATACATCGAACATTAAAGCAGAAGTATCTACTGAAACATTAGAACATGTTAATTTCTTTTCCGATCTTGAGAAAGGTAAAATAGATTATAATAAACCTAACAAAGAGCACGAGAAGGAGAAGAAAGAGGAAAAAGAAAAATATGAAAAACAAATTGGCTATCTTACATATCTTGGACAAGATACAAATGAAGCATTGAAAAGAAAGAACTGGTATGAAGAATTGCCTAAAAGATTAAACGATAAGGATAAGGATATCGAAGTAGAAATAACAAAAAAGGTTTTGCACGACCCTATACAAGATATAAAGAAGTACTTAAACATAATGGGTAGTGCTCATTCAGAAAAACATGTAAAGACTGAAAAAACTAGTATTAAAAAGCGGCATCATGATTCAGACGATTCAGATAGTGATATGGAGAAGAGGCATTCTGAAAAGAAACATAAAAAACATAAGAAATATAAAAAACAAAAGAAAGAAAAAAGTGATATTTCCAATGAATCTTTAGAAAAATCTAAAACTTCAACAAACTTAGAAAAATTAAGAGCGGAAAGATTATTAAGAGAGCGAAAGGAGAAATTAAGAGTGGAAGCACTGTTTGCTAAGTTACGTGGAGATCCCTTGCCTGCTGCCCAATCTGAAGAAATATCTAAACCTTCTATTAAACAAAAATATCATTCGCAATTTTTCCCAGAAATTGCTAGACAAAATGCAGAAAGAACGCCTCGTAATTAATTTCATAAATGTATGTTATATGTATATAGGGTGAAGAGCCTAACATAATCACCTCGAATAACTTCTAAATTATGCATTGTACAGAAAATTATTCCTATAAAAGTTATATGGTATCAAGAGGGACATCATGTGGTATATACAACTTTTTTGTATTTATTAAAAAGAATTTAATTCACATAAGATCGCATTAAAAGATTAATAAAGATTAATATCCTTCTCACATTAGTGTAGATTAGAGTATTAGGTTAGTAGGTTGAATTTACACTATTCAGTCTCTCATTGTGAGTTAGACAGGATGCAGGACATCCTGAATAATAATTAATATAAAAATTTGTAATAAAAAAAAACAAGAGTTCTTGTCAATGATAGTACCTTAATAAAAAGTAATATTGTTTGTTTTTACAATAAAAATAATAACTTTCATTTATTATTTTCATATTAGATCTTTAAAATAAAAATTGTATTAATACTTTTTTGCATCATACGACAAAAAAAAATGTACCCATGCCATCATATTTTTTTTTCATTAGATTTAAATACAATAATATTTCAATAAGTGACTTAACCACTATTCATTGGCAATATGAATGTGTGCATGTATGCGTTAAGGATGTAAATAGATCAAAAAATGAAAATAAAGATTAAATTTAAGTCTAACATGTTGTCAGTTTAATTCTGCCTGGGAAGTTAGGTAAAGTCACGTGATTGTAATATGGCGGGCTATCAGGAAACTCATAGATAATGTTCTCGTATTTGACGTTTATGTACTTTTTTCCGTTAATCTTGAATATTATTTATATTGAACATTATTTTCGGTAAGCAAAGTGAATTATTTTATAATATAATAATTAAGATTTAAGGTTATTTAATAACTCTTCTTACAATGTTAATCTCGAAGCAGACGCTTAGAGTGCGCGGACTAACTGACGATATGTGCTTTTCGAATTTGAACATTCGCATTCCCGGTTTGTTTCAATCTGATAAAATAAAATCATGTATTTATGTTTATTGAAAGAAAATAAATATGACTTTTGTATTAAATTTTTTGTTTGTAAGCCTAGTAAACCGTATTGTTACTTAATAAGATAACCTCATTCCAATCAATTGAAGTACTCTTTATTTGTGTTAGATTTTATTTTTTATTCTGACATTGTATGCACTTTAATTTATGATGTATCTTTCGGTAAATACTCCCTGCAATGTGATAAAAATATGATTCTTATCTTTATAATGTTTAAATATGTTTTTAATTAATAATTTAATTAATAATCTTATTATTTTTGTATACATGTTAATTATACATTAATACATTATTTATAGTATCTAATATATTACTTATTTTTTTTTATTATAGCTAAAATGAAGTTATGCTTTTAAATATTTAATTTATATCTCCATTATGAATGAGAATATGAATGCTGAAAACTTGTATTTAAGTTATGAGATAAATGGTAATAGATTTATTATACAAACTGTATCTAATTCAACGGATATAACAAAAAGTGAAGAAATTATTAATGATGAACAAGGTACAGCAAATATAAATGATGAAACATCATTTGGCAAAGAGGAAGAACCTATTTCTTTGATTTCTGTAGATGGCCAAATTTATGCATTTCAAAAAGAAGACGTTCAAGAGCTTAATCTCAGTCATGTCGACGGTCAGATTGAATTGTCAGACAAAACAGTTTTGTTATCAAGAGATATAGAAAATGAAGAAACACAATTTATTACCAACGGAGCTATAATAATAGAAAATGTTGACAATGACAATCAGGAACATTATGAAATAGTTAGCGAACAAAATGATAAAAATTTGCTTATGCAGAAGGATGATGTAAATGCCAATGATTTTGTAGAAGTTGTAACAGCATTTAAGTGTAAGATATGTACTTACACAACCCAAGATAGAGAAGAATTAATAGAGCATTTTGAAAAAACACACATTAATCCGACAGTAGATGTAGAGGTGAACCATCGATTAATCTCAATTTAGATTTATCAAAATTAATTTATCAAATATATTTGATGTTACAATAAATAAATGAATATTATTATTATTTTATGGTTTTTCTCATCTTTTTATAGGAAAAAGAAGAATCTACAAATATTGATGAAGTAAAATTAGTTTATATGTGCGGAGAGTGCTCCAATTGTTTTCCATCTTTAGAAGATTGTAAAGAACACATGATAAATGTAAGTATTTGAAAGATAATATCTTAAAATGTTTAATTGGTGTAATATTTGAAAGATTTATTTTATCAGGATCATCAATTAATAAATACAGCACCTGAAAAAGCGGTTAAGGAGTATACGACTAATGAATTGAGATATACTAATGTTGAGGAGATAGGAAATAATTGTACAAATAATCCATTAAAACAACAAACAAAAAATAATAAATCTTTAAATTCTAAGCGCACATTTAATAAAAAAACTATTGAATTGGCTGAAACAAATGTAAGGTATGTGTAAGATTTTTAATATTTTAATTATATAAACAAGGATGTTTTTTCTTATATTAACATATATTGAACACAATGCCTTTATTTTATTTTTTTCTTAGATGTACATATCGCGGATGTCCATATAAGTTTGCTACAGAAGAGATAATGCAGCAACATGTTGCTTTTCATACAGAATCCCAAAGCGCGTCTGCATTCAAATGCAATATTTGTAGAGATTTAAAATTTACTAAATGGAGACAATGTAGTTTACATTTGTGGAAGAAACATGGAATTGGTTAGTTTACAGTGAGAATTCATCATTACAAAAAATTACATTAAGAATCATTTATTGTTAGTTTTACATGTTATTAAATTTTAATCATTTTGATTCTAGATGTAGGTCTTTTTACATGTAATATATGTAAGGCGTACAAAAGCGCTACAATGGTGAAATTGTTGACTCATATGAAGGTTCATAGTGAAACTCGGGAATATGAATGTTCAGAGTGTGGTAGATGTTTTAAACAAGCAAGTCAACTACGTAATCATCGAGTAATGCATTTAGATCGAAAAACTTTAGAAGTTAAACGTTGGTATACATCCAAAAAATGTGATATGTGTGGAAAAACTTATGCAAATTCTAAATGTTTGAAAAATCATATACAAGCGGTTCATTCAAAACTGCGTCCTTATGTGTGCAATGTTTGTGGCCATTCTAGCGCTAGAAAAGCTATGCTACAGATGCATTTGCGACAGCATACAGGCGATAAACCGTTTAGCTGCGAACTCTGTGAATATAAAACTGGTGATCACAATACGTTAAGACGTCACATTATGCAACACACAGGTATCTCTTTGAAAAATTAATATGTATTAACTTAAAACATAGCATTATTTTTGAATTTTAACTAATATTATTTTATATGAAATTATTTCATAGGATTTAGACCATATAAGTGTCCTCACTGCTCATATGCAGCAATTCAAAGTAGCAGTTATAAAAATCATTTGAAATCAAGACACCCTCTGTTATCTGGTTTATTCACATGTGATTCCTGTTCTTTTAAAACAGTTAAAAAAGAAAGTTATATACAGCATATTCATAATCATGAAAAGGGTTTAATTAAATCAAATATACAAAAGAAAGGTACTTATTCTTTATCTTTTCTAAATATACAAAAGATGTTTTAAAATATGTGGGCATAATTTCAGGGATGGTTTTAGTATGCTGAAATAAGAAAAAAAGTTCATATATATTATTACAATCAATTATTAAATTTTTTCAATTTGTAGATGATGAAAATGTGGAAGTATTTCCTGGTAATATTGCAGCAGCACAACTAATCTATAGTTGTTTAGGTGCCTTTTCGAAAGTTGGTGATACATTAGAAGCTAATTTAATGTCTTCCTCGACATCTGCTGATGGTACATCACAAACAATTACTATTCAAATTCCATCGAAACATCTTGAAGGGTCCTTGTCATCGAGAGAAAATATTAAAAATAGTTCTGCAATAGAACAAGAGGACGAAGAAACGATGCACTGTTTTTTAAAACTACCAAGAGAAGAAGAAGAAAATATTGATACTGGTGGTATAACGATACCAGCTGAGCCGGAAATCTCTACTTCTACTACAATTGATATTTAGTAAGAAAGTGTGCGCGCGTGAGTGTGTGTAGTAATAAAAAAGTATAAAATCTTATTATATTATAAGCTATACAGAAGCTATAATAGTGAACGAACGAATGAATACTAGTCATATGTTACTTAGTAATAATTATACTTGTTTGTATCTAATTGATAGAATAGTTAATTAATTATAGAAAGTAACCTAATGTGATACTATTTTTGGAAACATATATTTGTTTAGAATTCACAGCATGCGATAGTACTTGTGTTATATCTACAATTCTGTATGAGTTATTTTTAAATATTCATTACCTTATATCATCACAATTATCACAATTATAATTTATTAATCATTAATTTATATTACATGAAAATTAATTTTTTTTTTTATTTTAATGAAATTATTAATGAATAACTTTAGCGTATACAATATAATTTTTTTTTAGATGTTTATGCAATATGAAGATTAAATAAGTAAACGGTTTTTCTTTTTTTTAGTGTTGCTTTAAGTTAGGATTTACTTTTGCTTTAAAAAAAATATGATCGATATTAAATATTTTAGTAGTACCAAGTTATATATATACACCTTTTTTAAGAGTTAATTTATTATTTTAAGCTGTAACACGTATGTAATTTGTATCAGGGTTTTTTAAACTTTTCTACTTGATCGACTTCCCTCAATCCTCTACATGGGGTAGTGACTCACATTTTGAAAAGCCCTGATTTATACAAATTTTAATGTGACATTTTTAAATGTTTAAGATTTTATTTTTGTTTCGATTGAAGAAATTTTTATGTAAATTTTTCTTATAA
This sequence comes from Polistes fuscatus, assembly GCF_010416935.1. Taxonomy (NCBI): domain Eukaryota; kingdom Metazoa; phylum Arthropoda; class Insecta; order Hymenoptera; family Vespidae; genus Polistes; species Polistes fuscatus. Next base: position 9,302,192 of record NW_025113151.1, on the reverse strand, counting down.
AAATTGTTAAATAATATGATTATTAGAATGTGTAAGCAATTAGTAATAATGTATAAAAGAAATTGTAAAATAATAATTTGAAAATTGTTATAAATAGAATGAAATTAAAAATACAGTACATATACGTCCAAAGAAAAATATTTGATTTTACTTAATTGCTAACTTACACTTTTTGATTATATCAAATATTAATATAAATTAACAATTAATCATAGGAATGCCCAGAATGCCTACAAGGTTTCGGTCAATTTATAAAATATGCTTCAATAGGGTGTGTTTAGACCATGGGGGGTGGGGAGAAAATTTCAAGCTATTATGTAAATTTTAACGATTTTTATTAATCGGATGTTATATTTGTTTCTGTATTAGAAACAATAGAATATTATCTTAAAATTGTAAGGCTTTGTTTGTTTTAACTGAGCAAATATTCACGTATGATCTAAATATGTTTATTACTTGATAACAAAATGAGTAGAGTGTACATAAAAATTGTAAAACAATAGTTTGGAAATTATTGTAAATTATATATTATAATGCATTAACACGTTCACACAGAACAGACACGTGCGACCCACCTGTGGGTCACCCCGGCGTGAACGTGTTAATGTGTTTATGCCACGAGTTAAAATTAACATAATATACAAATGAATATCGATTTCATTTAAATTTGAGTAAAATAATGAACACTTACAATTAATAATATGGAAGAATCAATCGACAAATTGTTAAACGTTGTTCACAAATTGTTAAACGTTGTTCACAAACGTTATTTTCAATCAGACGGAGATGATATTACAAACTGAGTTGTTTGTGTATCAATTCGCTTAAATGGAGATAATATAATAGCAATAAAGTAGTAAGTTAAATTAAAAAATACATATACATATACATATACATAAAATTAAAAATATTGATACATTTAATAAAAGTAATTTACTAATAACTCATTAATAATATAGTGAAATATATATATATATAAAAGATAAATGATATGATTTAAGCAAATTGATACATAAATGTAAATATTTACAAATAATAATTTCAGATAATTGTGACACCTTTATTTGTTCACGGTAGTTAACTTAAAGATCTTCCTCTCTCATATTCCACGTGATATCACAATTAACAGTCTCTGGGCAATTCTCCATAGTAAGCCGTTAAAGCTATTAATTTTCTGTCAAGGAAGTTTTGTTCCACTTCCACGCCAGAACCTTCTCCGGCAAGCATAGCGATCTATAATTATAATATAATTACATATATTGCAATTGTATTATATTACTTTTGTAATATGTATAGATATTATAAAATACCACCTGCATGGTATCTACATTTCTGGGTAAAAAGTAGGCCACGTGATCTGTGATTTTTCTTGCTATTTTAAATAATTGTATTCCACCGATTGGTTGCATAATACTGTCAAGATCATAAGTTTCGTTTTTCGTGTAACCAGGTCCTCCCCAAGGTGGACTTAGAAATACAACATCAGCTATTAATTTTGGTGCTATGTCAAAGAAATTAGCAATAATAAATTCAATTCTATCCTCAACACCATAAATACGAGCATTATTCCGGGCAAGCTCTATCTTCGTTGGATCAATATCGATAGCTATCACTGTAAACAGAAGTTCAGATTGGTGTATCTGTCCTGTGTATATTGTTTATTCGAATTTTATACTAACCCCTTTCGCATGTAAATGCAAATTGTATAGCATTTCCTCCAGCACCGCAGAATGCATCAATAATTGTGTCACATTTGCATCTTTCCGCTATATGCTCTGCTACCTTTTCTGGAGTTACAGAAAACCAGCTTTCTGCCAAAATTATTTATTCGGATAGTATTAATACATTAGAATTTGAATTTTTAACAATTCAATTATGATAATACTTGTTTTCTTCTTGTAAAACAGTAATATTTCCAAACAATGCTTACCTCGATCTAATTTTATTCCTTGATCGAATTTACTAAAAAGGTGATATCTTTTAATCCAATATTTCATTAAGCTTTTATCATTATTTATTTCTGCTGGAAAACTTATAATACTACTTTTTGATTGTTTCCTTCTCTTTTTCTTTAACGTCTTTTTGATGCTACTTTTTTCATCAACATCCATATTAATATTTAAAGTAGACAATTTTTCTTCGTTTGTAGGAACAAGTCTTTCATTAACTAATGCTTTCACTTTATCTACTGTTTCACTGCATTCACCTTGTACAATGCTGCCATCAATTTCTGTATTTTTTAAATTTTGATCATCTGTTTCATTGGAATCTTTTAAAGTATTAAATATACTTTCATTTTGTTTATCTTCTTTAAATTCTGATGAACTCGTACTTGGTTTATTGAACACTAATTTCTTAGCCTGTAATTTTATTTTAGGACTATGATCGCATTCTTCGTCAGAACTTGATGAAAATTGTGTTATAATATAGGAACCTTTTTCGTTAGATTGTGTTTCGGTTTCTGCAGATTGTAATGTTGGACAATATGATAAATAACGTTTAACCTATTAAAGAAACACACGAAAACAAATTTTATTATTTCGTATTATTTGTAGACAATTTTAAAATATCATTAAAAATTATTATTATTATATCATTATTAAATTATAAATATCATTATAAGTTAATTAAAATAAAAAGAAAAGAAAGGAAAAAAATTTTTTGTCTATGGGTATCTTTACCTTATCTATGGTGTCTGTGATTTCACTACCACAGTCATCAAAATAAATGTGTTTGTTAATAGATTTAGAACGACTAAACTTCATTTTTAATTGTCTATTTTGCAATCTAATATTTTTTTTTCTATAGACAACTTCACCTTGTAACTTAGTTTGTTCTTGACTTTCATTAAAAGTGTAACCCATTAATGAAAAAGCTTTTTTTACTGTTTCTAAACCTTCTCCTACATCGTCGCAATCAGCTTCATGACTAAAAGTTGAATAAATACATATGTATTTACAAATATATCTGAATTATTTCAGATAGTTTAATTATTATATGAATTACCTTCGTTTTAATGTAAAGGGTCTGTCCTCGTTTGATTTATCTTTCTCATATCCACTAGACAATGTTTGTGTTAATCCGCCATTATTAGATGATATAGCAGTATTTTTTCTGTTTAGTGTATATGCTGCGTCAGGGTGTGGTGAATTTTCTGTATAATTTGTTTTGTTTTGATCAATCATAACCTCTTCTTCAGAGTTCATTGTTAGACTTTGCATAAGCATACCAACTGAATCTATGATCAATCGTTTTTTATTTCTTAAATCTTTACTTTCTGGTATATTTGTTATTACTTCTTTATCATTTACATTAACAATTTGGTTCAATTGTTTAATATTATTCTTTGCAGATTTGTCTTCACCTGCTTGATTATTACTATTCTTCCATGTACTTTCTCCATTAACCTTAAAAGCAGAAGATACATGATCGATTTTTAAAGATTCTATTTGTTTGTATTTTGCTATAAATAGTTCATATTGCTTTTGATATTCCAATTGAAAATTTTCTTTCCACAAATGTTGCCAATATTTATCATTGTCCTCAGATACGTATTCATTTTCTTGATCAGAACTACTAAATGTTATGTTACTTTCAATAGAACTAGTTACAGAACTAATAAGACTAGATGAATGAATAGAATTGGAATCACAGCTAGAACTGGTCAATGTCATTTTGGTGACATTTGTCATAGAGTCAGATGTTGCATTAGTCTTCGCTGTGGATCCATTGATAGAGTCACATCTGGTTAATAGCCTTTCGTCTTCCGCATTAGAATGTTGATTATAACTTTCTTCAGCGCTAAATGGACTTAGTGGATTCCAACCTTCACCTGCTTCCGGTGATAATTCATAATTAGTCAATTTTTTTCTATTATCTTCCGCATCTTTGTCATTAACATTTTGTTTATTTGGTTCGTCAAATGAAAAATTGGAACTTTTATTTTTGGATTCATTTTCATTGACACTACTTTTACTGAAGATCCCTTCAAAATCTGAACGACCAATTTCACAATTTTTGTGCGCTTGATTAGGGAAACAGGTATTTTGTTCAGAAAATTTGTCTATACTTGCTTGTTTACTTTCACTTAGTTTTCCCTCTTCCTTTAGATTTAAATTCTCTTGAAGGTAATCAGGATTAATGTATTCGGCATACTTTTCGATCCAAGACGACCATATTAATTGTTCCCCATTTTTGTACCAATACTTCTCCCAAGCTATATCCATCTTACTTTTACTATTTTGGAAGTATTCTGTATAGGAAAAATCATCGGAAATTTCTTTATAATTGTGCATAGAATGTTCTGTTTTGTTTTCATTTTTGCTGGAATCTTGTATATCATCTAATGCCGTTAAATTTAAGGATAAAGGTTGTTGTGCTATTGAATCTTTTTCTCCTAAAATAAACGAGGAGGATTTGGTATGATACTTGTTTTTTGTGCGATTAGAGGTATTACAGCTTAAGGCTGACGTGTCTTCGATACAAGAATTTTCAGAATCAACATTTAATGTTTCAGACTTGATTTCTAAATCTCTGCTTTCGCGATACCTCGTAAATGCTTCCGCATTATCAAAATCATGTTCAACTTCGTTTTCAGATGAATGAAATGTTTTTCCGTAAGATGCTAAAAGATTTTTTATGCTCTTAGCTTCATGCTGATCATGATATTCTGACAAATCTGCACCAGAATCTGATTGGTGTAGACCTAATTTTTGCGTAAGGCTATGAGCTGTCACACGATGGGTTGAGTCACGAATGGAATCATGTTCATCGGTAGAATAATTGTTGTCTGTGTGTGATGCACTGCAATAACAACTAACAGGTTCTTCCTAATAAAAAAAAAGAAACAAAGGAGAAACAAAAAAAATAAAATAAAAAAAAAGGAAATAACAAAAATATGTCTTCAATAAAGATTCGTACAGATGCATTTCCAATTAAAGATATACTTTGTTGTATTGCGATTATAAAATTTAATAATATTAATTATCTTACGTCGTGTTTCTCTACGGATTGTATTTCTGTGTTTGTTCTTTTATTGATATCTAACATTTCTCCCACATAATCTCTTTCAACATCTTCACATTCACTTCCATCTTCGGTTGCTTGGATTAAATAAACATCTGGGTTTCTGAAGTAAAGAATGATAACATGAAATTTATCATAGATAAATCATTTGATTGTTTCTTTCATAAATAGAGGGACGAGGGGGGAGGAGAAAAAGATTCTAATAGAAATAATAATAGAACTAAAGGAAAAAAATTCACGCAACATTTCACAATAATTGTTGACTTAAGAAAATGACATTTCAATTGTCAAAATGATCATATATTCATGCAACATTTCACAATAGTTTTTGACTTAAGAAAGAGACATTTCAATTGTCAAATTGATCATATATTATTCTTTAAATGCAAATTATTAAATATTTCAATTAAAAATAAGTATTTCTGTTATAATTTAGATTATATATTATATATAAGTAAGTAGATGTCAAGGTTAAGTCATGTGTCATGTGTCACATCATAAATCAATAGAAAAGTAGAAGTGAGGGATACTACTAATATAAAAAAAATGAAAAATTTTAATTAAAGAAAAAAAAAAGGAAATACAAAAATTAAATAAAAAAAGGAAAGATAGATAAATAATATTAAAAAGAAAATGTAATATAAAATAAGATTTACATTTACCTGACAAACACTCTACTACAAAGACAATAAATGTAACTGTTAGAGTCGAGGGACTCCGCCTGTTCTGCTATATAAACTTCAGCTAAAGGTTCCCAAAAATATTCGCACATACCGAAAATGTATAACGATCCGTTACCCGATAATAATTTATCACAACATCCATATGTTTCTAAATTAAATCTTCATGACTTATCTCTTTGAAAAAACAATCCGCCATTCATTCGGCAACGCTCCGTTACAAACTTCGCGAGTTAGTGTTCTACTCTAAGATCGATTATCGATTTGTATCGAATTCAAATTTATTTCAAGTTTATACGTTTCGGTATTTTAATAATTATAAGTTATTTTTCATTTGAATGTGATATTATACATTTCATATTATAAATATTAATTAAGATATTTTTTTCATCTATTTTATTTCACTGAGAAATTTCTAACGGTACCTTTTTTTTATACTTAGGGCGTTTTCTTCACAATTTTTTCATTAAAATTAATTTAATTTAATATAAATTGTTATAAACTTTTTCATTTTATGCAAACATTTATTTAAGAAGTAACGTGTATTAATATAAGTAGACTAATTATGTATATATATTTGTTTTATTCAAGTATATTTATACTTTTTCTTCTCATATCATATGTAATAATTAAATATAATAATAATATATAATAAAATATTTATCATATATTTTAAATAAAAGTGTTTATAACAATAAAAAATTAATTTGTGTATATGGAATATAAATGTTACCGACGCGTTGCATTGTAATACCGTAATGTGGTGCCCTCTGCAGTTCTTTATGAAAACACCTTTTGATACGTCGATAACTTATTGACGATATAAAAATTATTTTTTATTTATTTAAATTTATTATTTTAATTGCATTATATAAATATTTCTAGATAAAGATTTCATTTAGATACATTCATGTTTAAATAATTCTTTTTTTAATTAAAAAATGAGTCCGTTCGAAAGCCCATAAAATTGACAATTTTTGATTTTTAGGAATTTAAAAAAATTCCATTTAAATTCTGAAATTATTTAAAGTAAACAAAACTCATTGATAATTTTTATAATTATTATTGTTAGAATTCTAAATAAAAATTTATAGATATTATAAAGTAAACTTCTAATTACGTTTGTACAATATTTGCATTTCTCGTTTATTAATATAATTGAAAATGATTTCTTTACCCGACAGGTGTCGCCATCTGGAGGAATTATCGAGATTCTGCGAAAGACGAAAGGAGCAATGGCGTAGGCGGCGATCCACGTGATAAATTAATTTTTATTGCTTCGTGGGTGGCGGCTCTTTCTATTGGTCGATGATCGGGCACCTCCTACTCTACACGACGAACTCTTATTTGTTTTTATTCTACTCCACACGACGAACTCTTCTTTGTTTTTATACTACTCCGTTATTATACCGACGCGCACAAATTGAGGAATAAAGAGTGACTCGAAAAAAAAAGAATCAATTTTCTGTACATGTTTTTAGTTAAAACCTTGTACGCATAAATAAAATTGAATTGTGTGGTCTAAATGTTATTCTATAATAATATAATAATTTAGTTAAATTTTAAAAGATATTATATACAATTTCGGTAATACGTGAGGGTTCAAAGTAATCAAAATAAGGAAGATAAATAAAAAACATATAAATATGAAAAAATAATTAAATGTTAAGAACAAATTGAACCAAAGAAAAAGAAGAAATTATGGATGAACATCTTGATGTGATATAATTATCGTATATAATGATTTTTAAATATTTCTGAAACCATTCTCCTAATATACTCGATATAAAATTTTATTCAGATTACCAAAAAGACAAATTTCGGGTCTAATTCCTTGCCTTATTGTTTTCAATTTATCCTTAATATTATTTTTCATTATAAAAATTGTATAATGCATGCGTAATCGTGTCTTGCATTAATTCCCATGCTTTATTAAACATTGTTGAAATATCATTCCCAGCATCGAAATCTCCGAAGAAAAGGGACCAGGAGTTGGAACATTTAAAACCACGTACAAGATTATAGATTTTACGCGCTATTTAATATTACCTATGACAAATTATATTCCAATAATGAGGAAATAAGATTGCTTTAACGTTTCCGCGAATAAAAATTTATCGTTTTTTATTTATTCTTTCTTTTTTTTAATTTTTTTTACGTAATCTTAATAGAAACGACCGATCAAAGTTCTCTTCAAGTATTTATATAAACGTTAAGTTTCTCGTTCCGTGAATTTCGAATTTGTAGCGTCGATTCCGTGTGGGAAATGCCGAGTACGTAAATTCACGCGTCAAAGAATTATCGATCAATAAATGAAACAAACAAAAGGAAGGAACAAGAAAAAGAAAAAGAAAAAGAAAAAAAAAAGAACGAAAGAAAAAAGAGAAAAAGGAATATAAGAACGATTGATTTAACGATTGATTATATCCTTCTAGCGAATAATCTATTATAAATCCATACTTAATACGTATGCACATTGGTCTACGTATGGGATGAATATGGAGATCGTAGGTGAGTTTGCGTGTATGAATGTATGTAAGAGGTCGCGGTTGGTGAATCCGCGAGGAAAAAGAGGAGGATGAGGGAGGGATATAGCAGGATACGTGTGATATCGTCTCCTTTGCTTGGTTAGGCTTGGCTTGGCTTGGCTTGGCTTCGTTCGTTCGGTTTGCTTCAGTTCGCGCTCCTCCCGCGCTTACAGAAAAGAGCACCTTGTATTCGAGTTGGCAGAGAAGGAGGAGGAAGAGGAGAAGGAGAGGAGGAGGAGGAGGAGGAGGAGGAGGAGGAGGAGGAGAGAAAGAGGTGGAGAAGATAGGTTGTTAAGAGGGATAAAGACAGAAAGGATTCGTTGTTGGTGTAGAGACTGGTCGATAGAGAAAGATAGAGAAAGTGAGCGAGTAAATATATATATATATATATACGTTTGCGTGAGAAAGAGAGGGAGGGAAGAGAATCGAAGAGATGCCAGGATTCGCGGCTCCTACGCAGGTGGAGATGGATGCTGCACGGGGATATCTATACTGTATATATAAATACCTGTGAGAGAGGGAGCAAGAAAGAAAGAAAGAAAGATACATATATATATATATATATATCGAAAGAGAGAGAGAGAAAATGTGTATGTGTATATGAGAAGGGGGACGTGATCTTCGGATCCTCGTTGAGTGTTGGAATGGAAAGAGAATGAAGGAAGAGAGGAGGAAGGGAGAAAGGCAGGGAGAATGAAGGAAGGAAAGAAAGAAAGAAGAGAATAAAGGAAGAAGGAGTAAGCGAGCGAACGAGAGAAAGATAGAGAGAAAGAGAGAGAGAGAGAGAGTGGGCAGAGGTAGTCTTTCTCGGTCGAGTAGGTAAGATAAGGATGAGGCGGACAAACGGACTGACGAAGAGTATCCAAGGTAGGGATATTCAGTCTCTCGGCCCCGTGCTACACGAGCGCACGCCCCGAGCCGGCCGGTGGTCCAGACACGACAATTCCTTCATCCTTTCTTCTTCTTCGCCCTCGTTCTGTCCCATGTTTGTTTTCTTTTTCTTTTCTTTTCTTTTTTCTCTCTCCTCTGCTCTGCTTTATTCTTTTTTCTTCCCCTCGTCGTACCTTCCCTCCCTTTCAATCCCCACTCCCTTCGAATCTCACTTTTTATTTACCCTTCCCAACTTTGTCTCCTTCCGTTCTCCTTAATCCTAATGTTAATCGCTCCCATTATTAATTCTTCTCTTTGATTTTCTTATCAATGAGTGATTCTTCGACGTTATATTAATTTATCGTCTACGACATTGTGTTTAAGGGATTAAGAATTAATTCCACGTCCTGTTTAGTGACATTGGAAGACTCGATAATCGTGTCAACGTAACCGTCTATGTTAGTGTTAACGAGGATTTAGGAATTCATTTCTTGTCATGTTGTTCAGGAGATTCTGTTAATGTTGATGGTACGTAATCGAATAGGAGGAGCAGGAGGAGGAGGAGGAGGAGGAGGAGAAGAGGATCGTATCAATCAATGAGAAATCCTTTTGACGACAGTGAGAAAGGAGTGAGGTAGCGGTAGAGGCGGATGAGAACGGGTGGGGAAGGGAAGGGGTGGGTTTGGGTGTAGTTTGAGCGAAACTTGCGGGTAATAAGATAAACGTAGGAACGTAGAAAAAAAACAAACGTCGTCCTCGGATGTTCGTAGACGGCGTCGACGATTAATTTGTCACGTCGTTCCTGGCACAAACGATTTAAATTGTCAGTCGGCAGGATGATACCCGAGTGACGTGCCGTTCGCAACCGGTTCATTAAAAGATGCAGTCGACTAACTGATCGTTCGTTCGTTCGTTCGTTCGTTCGATCGATCGATCGATCGATCGGCTGTTATTCATTTGTCGGCAGGGATTGGTAGCGCGAAAAGGGAAAGATCTTGATATAACAAAAAACAAAGGAAAAAAAAGAAATAAAAGACAAAAAAAGGAACACCTTAGAAACACCTCAGGGCGATACTTTTGATGCCAGTGGATTTCACCGATCAGTCATTATCGCCGTCGCGAAGCTCATCGTTTCATCTTTCCAAGGATAGAAAACGCGCGCGCGTATCTGTGTGTATATGTTTGCGTGGAAGAGAGAGAGAGAGAGAGAGAGATCGTTAAGAATCTTCGATCGTTAATAACAGAACGATTATTTCGTTCTTAGTGAGAGATTATTGAGCGAAGGAATTACGAAAAAGAGATGTATTGTTATGCGGGATTTTGTTCTTCTAATAAATTCTCGCTCGAAAGATTGAATTGAATTTTAATTGATATATGGTTGATTGGATTAACAAGATATATCGATTATAGTTGTGATAATTTAATTATTATTACAGATTTATCGAATTATTTGATTCGACTGGTAAAATAAATAAATGTTCGTTTATTGTAAAACACGATTTTGTTGCGCTCGGTTAAAAATAATGAATTGTCAAAGCTTATAAGATGCAGTCGATTAAATAAACAAATAATACGGTTCAAAGTGTGAGACAGAAAATATATAATTATATATTAGTATTTTGTAAATGGTAATCATCGTCGTAGAGACGTAATAGGTATTTAATTTCGCGAAAGAAAAATGTTATAGAAGAAGAATTAAGAACGTATCGTGTGTGGTTGTTAAGGTGTATTTAAATAATTCATTTAAAAGTGATATAACTCGGTGAACGTAAACTGATCATGAGCGAGGATCGAGGAGTGTTAGATAAAAATCGCATTTAAAAGATCGCGCCTGAGGATTTTCTTGTCTAACGCGTAGGTAATATCGTTCCATCGTCCCGATCGTCGATTAAATCGGCACGTTATGTTTGCGACATAGCACGAGCGAATTAATCCGTAGAACTATAAGGATTTAGTAGTCCTCTGGCAAGGCGACGGTGTACACCTAGCGAACCGGTCTTCCACGGATTGGAAGATACGACTTCTAATTAGTCGTTAGTTTAAATGCAAACCGATGTTAATCGTCGCGTTAACGATCTTCGAAAATTTCGAAACCCGAGAGAGATTCTTCTTCTTCTTCTTATTCTTCTTATTCTTCTTTATCGTGTCTTTTATTTATTCTTTATTTTTTTTTCTATTTTGGTGATAAGGAAAAAAGTCGAATTTTTATCAGCGCACGATCAAAAAGATATTATATCCTGGAAATGGGAGAAAATCAAATTCGAAATGTTAGAATGGAACGCGCGAATTTACGCGTACGATTATCTTCGACAATTTCAAACGACGAATTTTTTCTTTTCCTCCCCTATATATTCTAATTTCTATCAATCGTATAATTTATTTTTTTTTTAGTTCGGCCCACGTGCCAAGGGAGAAACAAAAGAGATAAATCTCGGTGATAGATACTATATTAGCAATCTCTGAGAATAATCGTGAAAGAAAAAGAGGTAGCGTTGACAAAAGGTGAAGAAGAAATAAAAGAAGAAGAAGAAGAAGAAAAAGAAGAAGAAGAATAAAAGGTGAAGGAAAAAGAAAAAGAAATATACAAAATGTTGAGACGAAATCTCCAAGGAAGAACGGAGGACGAATCTTGTGATCTGCAAACGAAAGGATACGCATCGAAGGATTAAAGGATATCGAATGGACGTGGGTGATATATCGAGCTCAATAGGATTACCTCCAGGGAGTGGATCCAATCCCGGAAATACGAGTGTTGGTGTTATCGCGAATACAACATCCAGTAGCCATACCGTAGGGTGGTGGACGCCTACGTCGAGCATCGCTTCGGCACCGGCCACCACCGACGTGGTGAGTTTTATTTATTTATATTTATTTTTCTATCGATATTTAATCTATTCGCATTATTTCATAATGATTAAGAATTAATGGGTGTATTGATAGTTTTCTAAAATCAATAATAAATTGGTTCCATTTCGTGTACGTATACCTAACACTATCACCCAATAATATTTTATAATTATATAATTTATAATTACTTTTATATTTTTAATTTTTTAATTTTGCTGAAAGTATAAATCGGTTTAGAAGATATATATCATAAATACAATATATATTCGATATATATATATATTTTATTTATATTAAAATATAATAGTATTTAATATTAAATATTAATTAAAAATCGATACGAATTTTTTGAGCATTTAATATTTATACCATTGGATTGCTGGAAAAGTCAATGCAGATTTATAAATATATTAGATATATATACATATATATAGTTTTAAGTATCAAACGATATATGGAAATGAAATAGTATTATTTAGAAATTGTAATTAAAACTAGGCACGAGTTTTCCTATCAACCCGATACGTATGATCTTCAATGGAAAGAAACGTAAGATAGAGATAGAATGAGTAGACGGGAAAGGCCACCAAGAAGACAGGAGACACGAGAACATTTATTTAGTTCCGTTGGGTCGTGGTGCGTCAGGCTGCAGGGATTAGATCGGAGGTGACACAGCCGCGTCATCTGTTGGACGTTGAACCTTTTTTACTTTTCTCTTCGTCTTCTATGCCTCGTGCTTCACTGTCGTTTCCATCAGGTGTCATCAAGCACCTCCCTTCTTATTCTACAAGTTCGGTTACGTGGTATGTGTGAAAGTGTAGATATATATGTATACATGCACCGTTCCTTCGAACATCCGTATACTCGATAATAATACCAATAACAACAACACAACAACAACAATAATAGGTAACTGTGTGTCCCTATATAAATAATATCTTCGGTTATATAGATAGAACCAGGAGTTACAATAGAATTTCAATTTCGTTAGCAAATTGTTCACGGTAGCCATACGTTCGAGAATTTTAATAGGTAACAAGTCGTGGAAACTAATTTTGCCGTTAGAGTCTTGTAAATTTGTTACCGTTAATGTCATGTGGGATAATTGTTAGAGAGGTGATCTTTGAAAGAACTTTCGCAAGTACGATATTTGTTAAACGATCTATCGATTATAGATATAGGCATATTAGGGTGGTCGTCATTTGTGCTCGTAATTATGGCATTGGATCGAGTCGAATTGTTGACAAAATTTCTTTTATAAAATAAATCATTTGAATATAAAGTAAATGATGAAAATATCAATAATATGAAAGTTTTAACTTACAATTTAGTCAACTGTCACAATTGGTTTTATTGAAATATTTTAAGTGCAAACTCGGTTCAATTAAAAATCAATATGACCAATGAGATCAATTTGAAAATCATATTTGATCAATTCTATGTTATAAAACTTCTTCTTCGAATTACGAAACGTTCGAATAGCATGCTTCAGCTGACCCCAAGGGTCATTCAGTTTTCGTACGAGGATCGAGCTTCTTCTTCTATTGATATTCTCTCTCTCTTTCTCTTCCTTTTTTTCTCCTTTTTTCTTTTTGTTATAACACGTTTATTGCTCGCGAGGTCTCTTCTCGTTTGTTCATCTTTTCTCGTTTCATCGGCACGATGCTATCCTCGTAGAAGCCGCAACCTCTGGTTCATCGTCGGTAATCACTGACTAACTAGATTTTAATAGGAACATAGTTTCGCAAACTGAAATCTATGCGTTTCTTGCTGCTTTCTTGTTTTTTTCTCTTACTTTTTTCTCGATTTGTATTTACGAATTCATTCAGCTGTTCGATTATTCAAAGAAAATCTAAATATTACTATTAAATCCTTATTATTGTGTTTGTAATTATAGCAATGGATTAAATAAAAACAATTCATAATATTATTTTAATTAGAAAATAAATGTATTATAAATGTATATGAAAATAAAATTAATATAATATTATGAAAAAAATTTAATGTTTTAATTTTTTCGTTGACTTGGTAATTGGTTCACTGTTATAATTATCGGCACGTAAAATAGATATTGAGCTGCATGAATAGTTCATGTTGATTTGAAAACAAAAATTTATGTATTATATTAAAAATATGAATCAAATATATACAGTCAATCCTCCAAAAAACTTAGAAGTTGAAAGTGGAAACCGTTTTATAGGAAGGTTGACTGTATTTATGAATTAACATGAATTTTTTTGGACAATTCAATTATTTTGCCTATAATACACAATTATAATATAACGTTTCTATCTAATTGTTGTTCCTTTTTTGATTTGTTATAGATGAATCAACTTTGTAGAGTTTGCGGAGAGCCGGCCGCGGGTTTTCATTTTGGAGCCTTCACTTGCGAAGGATGTAAGGTTAGTTTAATTTAAAATACAAAAGTTAATAAGTCGATTAGTTTGAATACTTATTCGAATAAATATTTCTTACTACCTTCTATCCGATCTTTGCCTTACTTTTCACTCTTTAATTTTTCTCTATTTCGTTGAGAAATATTAATAAAAAAACTGGTACCTTTATCTGTTCTTTTTTTTTTCACACAGTCGTTCTTCGGGCGTACCTACAATAATTTGGGGAGTATATCCGAATGCAAGAACGGTGGTATTTGTGTGATCAACAAGAAAAATCGAACAGCCTGCAAAGCTTGCCGATTACGGAAGTGTCTGATGGTTGGTATGTCAAAATCAGGTTCGAGATACGGACGTCGTTCTAATTGGTTCAAGATTCATTGTCTACTTCAAGAACAGACGCATCAGGCGCATACGCGTCTCATAAAGGACCCAAAGTTGGCATACGAAAAAGCAAAAAAGCATTTGGTTCGTTGGACGCGGCTAACAACAATAATACCAATAATAACGAAGACGCTAGTACACCCATTTCGAGTGGTATCATAGGAATGATCACAACAGCGACAACTACAGCTAATAGTTACCATCATCACCATCACCATCATCATCAACAGCAACAGCAGCAGCAGCAGCAGCAGCAACAACAACAGCAGCAGCATCAGCAACAACAACAACAACAGCAGCAGCAGCAACACCATCAGGATAGAATTGGGAAACGCGAGGATACGGCATTGAGGTCGCAGGACATTTCGAGTACGTTGAGATCGCAAGAATTATCATCAAGATCGAGCCAAGAACAAATTGGTATGAGGGTTGCCGAATTAGCAAGAGCCCCTCAGGAACTTCTCAGGCCGGAAGTTTCAAGAAGTACTTTTCCAATGTGGAGGGGTCCAGCATTTTTACATCCGGCATTAACGCAAATGCAATTTTTAAATACACCGTTCTTTCCCTTTCAACAACGTTTCATCGTACCGTACGTTAATCAAATCGGAGCTCCGCCAATGCTAGAGAGTCTTTCGAGTTCCTCGAGCGAAAGCATAAGTCCTCGATCAACACCATCGCCGACGAGAACGAGAGTAGAGGACGATAGTCGAGTTTTGAGAGTACGATCAAGTCTATGCGAGGAAGTTGATCGATCGTCATCTAGGCCAAAATCGGCAGACGAGTCGGTTATTTACGACAAAAGTATTGCATTTTTTCGATCGCTCGGTCCGGAACAAGAAGAACCGATTGATCTCAGCATCAAAGCTGCCGTGGCTGCGGCGGAAGCTATTGCTGCTGCCACGGCTACCGGGACAACAGCAAAGTTAGAAACGAGAGAGACGGATCCAGGTAGCACGGAAGAAGAAAGATCGACGGATAACGAGGACAACGAGCTCCTTCATGACACGGTACCACCATTGGATCTCACGAGGAAAACATGACCTTGGACCAGACCCGAAGATCCTTGATAGGAACTTCGAGACTACATCGTCAAGATTGTTCTTTTATGTGTTCTACATAAAAGAATTAGTATTTCTTTCATTGTTCAGTGATTCGATGTGTTTTCGAAATTATTCGAAAATGAAAGATGTTTTTCCTCTTGACTTCTCTATCGGTGAATTTAGACCAAAAGTGTAGTTTACATTAAACGTTCGTGCCCTTATGATAGTGCCTTTAAGCTCTCTTTTTATAAGTTGTTTTGTTTTTTCGGCTAACGGTTTAACTAAGAGAGTTAAAATGTGCCTTGTAAATGAAACTTTTATTAATATTAAACGTTCCCGATATAATCATGCACGGTTTTACGAGTGTTAACAAGTTTGTTTTTATGTGTTGACGTAATCGAGGAATGACAAATGTTTTTTTTTTTAATAATCTCTATTTATCGATAACGAAAGAATGATTTTCTTTCTATCGCGACGGAACGTGCACGGGACATACCATACTTGCATATACAAGTTTTATTTAATCCGAGCTAGTAGTTGCATTAAACTCGGTTTAAAAGAAAAAAAAGAAACAAGATATGACGAAACGTAGAATGATTCTTTCTCTTAGGATGTACGTGTTTTTTCGACGAAATCAACGTTTTAACAAAAAGTGCCTTTAAACGAATAGTATAATTAAATACATGATCAATTGTATAAAAAAAAAAAAAACGAATTTTAATCGTTGCGCTTTTGATTAAGAGCGTTCAGCTTTATCTTTGTGTTTTTAAAAGCGGTCTTCATTATAAATGATATTAAAGATTAATCTCGATTGAGATCGAATTTTAACATGTTGTACGAATAATTAAATAAAATCATATTTTGTATATATATATATATATATATATATATATATATATATCAAACGAAATGATTTAAACTGTAAAATTGAAATCTTGTCCTGTCATTAAAACACGATTCGTGTATTACGTTTATAAATTACAAACTTATTCCCGAAAGTCATTCTCGAGATTATTGGAAAGTATTGATTCGTAGGAAGAGACCTCGTTGCACCTTTTAGAGTTCTCTTTGTTAAGTACGCAACTTCGCGAAATCGTGCGATGTTTGCCCCGTTCGGTCGAAGACGAGCTCTTTGTAAATATCCTTGGAAAGCGGACGGACGGCCATCTGGAACGCGAACTCTTCAAACACGCGAGTTCATACATATTACAAGGACTTTCTTACGTACACCAAAGAGGTTAGGGGAAGGTGGGGGGGGGGGGGAGGGAAAGGAAGGTAGGTAAAAATAAATTGAAATAAAAATAAAAAAGAAGAAGAAGATGAAGAAGAAGAGACAGGTACGAAGTTACGATCGAGCTCACATCACACATGTTGAGGATCTTTTGACGGGTGCGAAATGTAGAACTTAGTACGCTGACATAGGAACGATCTTTTGAGGTTTAACCGATAGGAAAAGAATGTGATAGCTCACTTATGATACTTTACGAGCAGGAGAGTCGTCTTATTTGATTCTGAACGTACGTTAGAAACTCTCACTTGACATAACTGTCACAGGAAATGGTATTGAAGTTTTCTCTACCCCTTTTCTTTTAAACTTACAGCATAAATATAACTAGTATGTACTATACACTCAATACACTCACGAGTAAATCAAATCTAGTATATACTTTGATCTCGAGGATTTCGAGGAGAAGTAAGCGCGTTACGTGTGTTATATGCCAGGTGGAGATTGGATTTATCGATTATTAGAAGATTTGCGACGCTTTCTCGTTTAGATGAAGAGAATTTAAAAGAAGATTTTCGATATCTTATGATGACGGACACGATAGAAATATTAAAAGAAAGAGATAGATAGATCGATAGATCTCAAGATGATTTCTCGATCGTTTCAACGAGTTACAGGGAGGAGAGAAGAGACGAGAGGGGTGCTCTCTCTCTCTCTCTCTCTGATGGTTGTAGCGATGGCGATGGTTGTTACGGTGTTCCTCTCAATTCCTTATTTTATACGTGTGCACCTGTGTGTATGTTCACGCGAGTAGGTACCTGTAAACGCGCGACGGTTAAAATATCTCAGAGTCCACTTGTTGTTGACTTAGGTGGGACGAATAAGAGGAGACCACTCGACGTCCACCCAACAAGCTCTTATGATTTCCTGCCTGATTCAACTTTCCGAGGGTCAGCTCGTTCTCGTTCTCGCTCTTGCTCTTGCTCTTGCTTTTGCTGTATTGGTTTTAAGAAAAGAAAATAAAAAAGTAAGAAAGACAAGAATTAAAAGGGAAAAAAGAAGAAGAAATAAAAAAAAAGAAAAAAAGGAAAAAAGATAAAAGAGAAGAGAAAAAAATATCGTGGTGTAGAACGACGGGCACGTAACTCCTTTTGAGGTACTTCTGATACGGAATGCGTTGTACAATGACTCTCGAGAATCGTCAAAGACGTGATATTGCTAATCACGTAACAAGATTCCTCGGTGCCAGGTATCACGTATTCTGTTCATTCGTGATGTATTTATGTGAAAAAATTTACCAGAGAAAAATGATGAAACATGAAAGCTGTAATATCGATAACACGAGTGTATGATTTATTATGTTAGGTTTTATCGAAAGTTTCTTGCTACTTTTTTTTCTTCTCCTTCTTCTTTTTTCAGTAAGTCTTAGTTGGATAAAATTTTGCTTCTTTTTCTTTTTTGACTATGTCATTATCTTGCTCAGTGAAATAATATGAAATAAAATGATAGTGCGAGTATGTAAGAATTAATAAAAAAAATTAGATAAAAAACTTTTGGGACGTTTTAATATAATAAATTGACGGATGGAGAACAAAACTTTTCCAAAATCGTTTAACGAACCTATAGATCATCGAGTATATTTCCTTCTAACCGTTAATGAATTATGTTCGGATCGGTTAATCATTTCGACACTATTGAGATCCTCGGGATAACATGATTTTTTGGTATCCCGACGATTATTCTTTTCCGACCTGTCTGCTGACATGTCAGGTGTTTTTTAACCTCTTAACGAACTGGTTAACCTCTTCTCGCGTTAATTCGCATATGAAAGTAAACGATTTTAAACGTATTTTTTTGTCTTTTTCTTTCGTCACGTATCAATTATTTTCTTTTCTTTTTTGTTTTTTGCTTCTTCGTATTCTCTATTGAAAATTAAGAGAAATCATCAGAGCGAGTTCAGATCGTATGTAGGACTATGAAAAAATAAGTCTTGTCTGGAGGTCATTCGATGTCGTATTCGATTTCCAAATAGTTAAACTCGAAGCTATGAGAAAGACCGACTTCTTTCTTTCTTTCTTTCTTTTTTGCCTTAAGCCGAGAGAAAACCGTTCGATCTTATGCGGTCATGAATCCCTAAGATATTTATTCGTTTGAGGAGTGTATTTCGCTATCTCCCACCAGTAACCATCTTGATCGTATAGCGGACCTACTATTCTTCTCATCTTCCTTTCTCTTTCTCTCTCTCTCTTTCCCTCTCTTGTTCTTTCTCTATCTTTCTATCTACCTCACTCATGTCATCTTTTTAGTGCGTTACGTAAATCTCGGAGACACCGTACAACGGATCGTCAAAGTCACCGTCTCGTCGTAAATTAATAAAGTCCCTCCTTCGAAACAGAAGACCGACTGTCCGTTTGTAAGAAGAGAGGAAGAGAGACAGAGAGAGATAGAGAAAAAAATAAAAGAAGAATAAAAAAAGAAAGAAAGAAGAGAGAGAGAGAGAGAGAGAGAGCCCGGAAGAGAAGGAAGACCGGTTAGTTGTTCATTGACGGGGCGAAGGCCCCCGTACGTGAATGGTGGTCGTCCCAGCCAAGAATAAGCCAATATATTAAAGAAAGAGTTGATTTTTATATCGTATTCGTGACTACGAGACTCGCCGAATTCGAGTCATAAATTGGCTAATAAATCGAGACTGCGATTAATCTACTGTACCGTGTATCGCGTCTTCTGACGATTCGCGACCGAGAATTTCAAACGAATTTTGTCTTCCTCTCTATTATTTTTTTGTTTCCTCGAACGTATATTACGAAGTTGTTCGTTCGTTATTATAATAGTCATTAGACTTGAAATTCAAAGTAATTAATTCGTTTAGAGATTGTTCAATTAGATCATTAAAAACGAATATTTCATTTCACTGTTATTTGATTATTGTTCGTTAAGAAGAAATTTGAAATATTTCATCGATCTAATAAATAATTGTCGATTATTTCTTAAGAATAAGTTAAAACAGGAAAAAAATATGTCTTTGTATTTGTCTATTTAAAGTCTGTTCAACAAAAACAAGTTCGGTTAAATTTTGTTCTGGAAATTATTAAAAGACAAGACACGAGAAAAAGAAATGAGTTTTAAATCGCAATCGGAGTAACGTTTACCGATGAAACGATTGGAATTTGTACGTACTAAAAAGATCAACAAGTACTATTGAGTTTCATTTTATTGTGCATTAAACTTTGACAAGAATATCTAATAAACCCTTATCCAAGGTTTCCATTCGATCCTATATCTAGGTTATTTATTCAATGTTTTCGACGATGCCAAATTTGTTCTCGACGAATGTCGACAATGCCAAGTAGAATGCGGCATTTTACGTGGGTAGTCAAGATAAAAGAGATGAAGGTAAAGAAGTTAAAGATAAAGAACGGGGGTTTTAGAGGGGGTTTAAGAATAGAAAGGAAGAGAAGGGGGGAAGGGTAAAATACTCTACGAAGAAGAAGAAGAAGAAGAAGAAGAAGAAGTAAGAGAAGAAAGGAGAGGACGAGGAGAATGAGGATGAGAAAAAGAAGAAGAATAAGAATAAGAAGAAGAAGAAGAAGAAGAAAAGCTTGGCAGATGCGCGGCACGGGCGTAAGAGCGGGGCCATTACGCGCGAGTGCGTGAGGTAAAGAGGTTTACTACACCTGTGGCCTGTGGGCTTGGCTAGCAGCCGAGGTGAGCAGTCGAGGCAAGCAGCAGAGAGAGCACCGTGAGACCGAAGGAGAGAAGGGAGGTCAGTCCGGGTTGACAGTCCGGGGTCAGACAGCGAGCAAGCGTCCGTTCGGTTGCCTCCGATTGGCCGCCGGGAAATTCATAATACGTTTTTCATAGATGCGCGAGTGTATCCTCCTTCTCTCTCTCTTTCTTTCCATTTCTTTTTCTTTATTTATTTATTTCTTTCTTTCTTTCTCTCTCTTCCTTGGTTGCGCCTCTATACTCGGCCTCGAGTCGAACGTCTCTCGCGTGACGTTTACGAGCGCTTGACCCTGCGCTCACGTATATATACGGTGTGCGAGCTCGGGACACAGGCGGTACCTTCCTGTTAGCTTGGATGGGGAACGAGATGAAGAAAGGGACGAGTCTCTCTTTCTCTTTCTTTCTTTCTTTCTTTCTTTCTTTTTTTCTTTCTTTTCTTCTCTTCTCGTCTCTTCTCGTCTCGTCTCGTCTGCATCGACTACTACGCTAATTGGCTACGTCGAAGAAACGATCATACCAACGATGAGGACAAGACTTTGGTAATGTCTCACAAAAGCTATGCTTCCCTTACACCTAGATTATCATTTTCCGATGACTCTACATATTCTTCTTTATTTTCTCTACGTTTTAGCGTTCTTTTTATTATTTTTTTTATTTTTATGGATACCTCGCAAAACAAAGGTTTCTTTTTTATGGTATCGGAAAGTTTCTAAAGAGGGGATCGTGTTTTTTTTTTCCAAGTTCAATTTTACAAAGATTATCTTTTATTTTGTAAAGTATGTTAGCAAGGAAGGTTTAATCGATTTGCATTGACAATTAAGTCAATTTTCAAGACAAAAAGAGAAAGAGGTAAGTGCAAACGAAAGGTCGTTCGTGAATTATTTGTTTATCTACGCAGTCTCCTGAGTTACTTGCTTTTTGATACAATATTTATGTAGGCGTGAACTAATGAAATCTGATCGTACGTTGAATTTCGTATAAAATTGCTATCGATCTTTTTCGATCGACCGATTGAGTGTCAGAACGTAGGAAAAGAGAGAGAGAGAGAGAGAGAGAGAAATTAAGAATGAATTATAATACTTTCAAATCAATTTTAAAGTCAATGACGTTGTTAAGAAAAAAATGGAAAACTGGTTTCGTCGTAATACTTTGAAACCTATTATTCATCGTCGAAAAGAACCCAATTATATCGCTGATACTCGTGCGATTTGCTAAATTTTATAGACGATATTTGCATGTGCCGTATAAAATATATGGCCATGATTATATCGTAAGATAAAAATAGAAATGTTCGTGTACGAGAGAAGTAATCGAGATTTTAAAATAAAAAAAAAACAAGATGGATCATTGCAATGCCTCTTTATATTAGCTTTGTTTTGATATTAAAATGATCCAGACAAGTTAAAAATTAGTTGTTCATTTACGATTAATGGGTTTAGGGGATATAACATGTTCAGTTTAGACTATCTGATTTTTTTTATTTTAATTGCTACGCAATGTTCAGAAAAAACATATTTTTTAATTTAATAATTATTATTTCAATAATTAATTATATTCATGTTAAACAGTTATAATTTGTTACATTTAATAATCATTTTTTTTTTTTATTAAAATCATTAAATATAATAACTATATGATAAATTTAACGAATATAATTAAATTTATTATGAATATAAATTAGGTCGACAATTATAAATATTAAAAGAAAACATATGTAAGAATATATTTATTTTCACATTTATGATTTTTGATCGTTGATGACATTTTCATAAATGTGAAAATAAATATCTTTTTTTTTTTTTATTTGAAAAATTCGTTAAATCTAGCTAAACATAGATCTAACGTACATCTTGTACCTCTTAACTATAAATACTTAAGTAAATATCTTGTTAATAAGGAAAAAAAAAATAGGTTACAGCTTTATATATAAACAATGTCGATTAATGAAAGAGTTTAATAAGTTTTATCGATTCTACGAATATGCAAGAATATTAGTGATTTAAGAATATAACAAGATTCCTGTGTCACCGATAATACTAAGGAGAAATAGGAGAATGAAAATAAGAAATAAGATGAAGAATAATAAGAAGAAGAAGTAGAAGAAGAAGAAGAAGAATAAGAAGAAGTAGAAGAAGAAGAAGAAGAAGAAGAGGAAGTGGAAGAAAGGTAGAAAGAGGATGAGAATGCAAAGGTAAGGCGCGTCTTTTCGTCTAAGGTAACTTATTCTCTGTCTTTGTAGACGCCCTTTTTTGCTTACGGACTCTCGCGGCCAGGAGATGGGGTTAAGTGGGTGCGACCCCGGGACGCTAAATAATATCGAGCTGTGCCATCTACCGCGAGTACTTACCGCGCCCGCCATCTTGAAATATTACGCCGCTCGCTTTATTATTCGCGCTAGCTAGCTATGTATATATATAGATATATACATAGAACACATCTATATATATATGTATATATAATTATATATGTATATACATTTATTTATATATGTAACTATAGGCACGAGCTATACCTATAATACTTATACATACAACGAGAAGTTTCTCTCGAAGGAATTTACTTTATGCGTTACTTTCTTTACCGATCACGATTATTCCACACTTTAGTAAGTTAAGTACTTGTATTTTGTAAAGGGTTACCCTTCGTGTTCGAACAAAATTTCATGCCAGCTGATATTTGGAAAGGTAGTTATTGGAACATGACTTTTTGAATCATTGATACACAGATACGTGTGCAAGATTTTCCGTTTATTTGAAATGTTTCGCGAAATATGAAATGTGAATATAATCAATATTTGACAATACAATGTTTATTGTGTGTATAGTCGGATTATATATAAGACTATTGAAGAAATTATTGTAATGCCCGGGAAAGGACAATTTTATGGTTTACAGATTTATTATTATTGATCAATAGTCTAGTCTAAATTGGTTTAATCTAATTTTGTGTCAATTTAGTAATAGAGAGATTATAAAAGATATATTTATGTGTGAGATGAAATAATGGTTTTAAGAAGATCACAAGGAATAGCATCGTGATTAATTAAACATATAGAAATTTTTTCTATTAATAAAAAGAAAATATATATTTATAGTAATAGTTACATTGTAAAAAATCAGAATATAAAATTAGCTTCATCTCAATTGAAATTTGTTGAAAATGATTATATAACATTTCATGAATTTCGCGAATTTTAATAATAGTAGTACAATATTTTTACAGCACAAAAATATAATAGACATAAATTAACAAAAATTTAGTTTCCCGTGAGCTTTTTAGTATTTAATCCCTATCCTTCTCCATAGATGTTCTTAAAGCCATAGGTGAAAGTTAGCATTTTCTTATAACACAATTCTGCATTTAAATGTTCCTCGAAAATTTCTTCGAGCTGTTCCAATTTTTTTTCAATGTTTTCACATATTTTCTTGAGATCAATATCTTTGATTTCATCATTTATACCTTCGTTGTCATCAGATATTTCTTCAATTTCATCAAATGTTTCATCCTCTTGATCAAATTGTTCATCGGATTCCTCTGAAGATTCATAATTTTGATAATCAGTTGGAGTATTTGATAGTTTTTTCCTTTTATATTTGGATTCGTTCAACTCAAGAACTTTCACTTGAAGAACTTTTAAATCTTTTTGTGCTTTCTTACATACTCTCTTCAGTCTTAAAATTTCCGTTGATAAATTACCATATTCTGTATTAAACTTAAACATGAGATATTTTTGTTGTTTCTCAACATTTTCGATATCTTTGTTCTAAAGAAAAAAAAAGCGCGTGGATCCCACGCGCGATTGATGTTATAAGTTAATCAATTTATTGAATTATTAGATTATTCATTATCGACACAATAAATGAAAGAAAACATTAAAAGTTGCAAGTCTAGTGTTCCATGAAAATGTATAAAACGGATTTTAATATTGTATGAGCGTTATATTCAATGAACAATGACTGAATGACTTTTCATTTATTGTGTCGCTTGAAAATTTTCGGTACCCTTCCAAAAGAAATTTTAATTCAAAAAAGTATATATATAGATATGTCAATAACACTATTTTCGAATTAATTAATGTATTTATCTTATATAAATGTACCTACATTTTTATTTTCCATTTTGCGTATATTAAGATAATCGAGACAGTAAAGTTCGTACGTGTTGGCTGTTTGATGAATATTTCAATATAGAGACAAAGCTCTAAATCTAAGCTCGAGTTTAAAATGAAAAAAGAAAACATTTTTAAAATTAACAATAAGATTAAACTCTGAGATTCTGAGATTTACTTTTATATCCAATATATAGAAATAAAAATAATTCTTACTTTGATTAATTGTTTCGTTGACGAGCACTTGATAGATGTCTTAACTACTGATCAATTTTACACGTTATGAATTAATATGATCACAGTAGTACCTCCTTCTCTGATAGTAATACGTTCGTCGACGAACACTTGGTTTATGTTTCAGGTAATGATCAAGTTAACATATTATGCGATAAATAGAATCAAAGTAATACATTTTTTTCTAGTAGTAATATGTTCGCAGTTTATATTAAACATTGGTTGTAAACAAAATCTCTGAGCTTCCTATTTATAGTCGATCTATTACCTTTAATTACCCCCGAAACTTCGAAAGAGTAGGAAATGATCTACTGTCATTGGTCGTAGGCGTTTCTTATTTTTGTCACTAAATTTTTCCTATACCAATTCTAAACTAACTTCGAAAGAGTAGGGAATGATTTCTTATTGGTCGGATCTATGTTTCGTTATTTTTAAAAATTTCAACCAAAATCACTATGCTTAATGCTTACCCGATAGTGAACAATAATTTTTATAAATAAAAACAGATATTTGAAAGATAGGATCATTAGAACATTTTTTCGTGTAATGATTTATGTATCATATAATGAGTTATCGATCATTATCTATCTTCTAATGAGTTATTTATCGTATATCGTTTCTCGGAAATGATCGAACATTATTTTTTTGAATTTATTTAAAATGCTATTAACGAATACTGAAAGGATAATTACGAAAGTCTGTAATATCTGTAGTTATTAAAAATAAATTAATATAATAAATATAAATGTACTTTATAAAATCCTCAATTAATAATACAATTTAGAGTAAAAAATTTGAACGCAAATGAAAACCTATTTCAAATAGAGTTATAGGCAAAAAAAAAAGAATTATAGAAAAGATGTAACGAGTTAATGAAATATGAAGATTTTTATTATCGAGATAAGATTATTCGAACGGTTATTTCATTTTCTTCCTTTTAGTTCATCCCCGCGGCGGTGCACGGGGATCCCCGCGAGTAAAATAGCGATATCGTAAATTCCAGCAATTATCCTTAATTAATAAGTATCCAGTTAACCGGAGGGGGTGAGCCTTCTTGTGGGAGGCCAGGGTCTTATGGGCTTTCTCGCTCGTGTTTACCCTAAGACCGCCGGCACGTCACGAATTTAATGCTACCCGTTGGAAATTTAGGTGAGGAGTCTCAGTCTCCGACTTCGCGTAACCGTAAAGCATCAACTTTATCGGCGAACCGGCAAAACTGCGCGATTCGACTGGCACTTTCATTACCTTCTTTCTAATTGCCCGCCATTTAGGTAAATGTATATACATATACATATATATTATATATACGCATATATATACGCACTGTAATCCGTGTATTTGTCGTTCTTCCTTCCTTTCTTTCTTTCGTTTCGTTCATTTGTTCCTTCTTGCTCGCACACGTGATTTCGTGTCATTGTGACAAAAAGAAAAAGAAGCAGGAGAGTGTAGAGAAAGAACGAGAGAACGAGAGAAAGAGAGAGAGAGAGAGAAAGAGAATGATCCTATCGAACATCGAACGGTCGTGATCGCAAGAATTCAAAGTAAAGAAAATAAATTTCAATGTGTAAAAGACGATGGAAACGATGATCTTTCGTTACGAGTTTCGTTTCCCTTATAGTAAATATTATACTCGTTCAACAATTTTTTTTTATTTAAATCATCTCTTTTCCATGATAATTATATGTTTTACGAAGATATTATGAAGATAAAAAGAAGAATGTTTTATTAATTGTTAAATAATTAATAATTTAATTTATGTATTAGAAAATAAATAAAAAGAAAATTATATAGATATATTGAATTACCTACTTTAAAAAATTTTATCCATACAGTTACACATGTGATTCACTTTTATCTTTGCCCTCTTACCCTCATTCGACTTTTTTTCCAAGAGTATCGTTAGTTAATCGAATCAGTTAAGCTCGAATATTTAAGAATCGAAGTAAGCTTAATAAATTTTCTTTTTTTTTTGTTTTTCTCTATAGAATATTTTATATATAAATTTTATAGAAAATAAAATTAAAAAAAAGAGCGCATTTTCACAAATATTTAGAGCTATATTTGTTATGGAATTTCAAATAAAAATGTATATGTCATATTTAGTTTTTGTGTGTGCCTTCAGAAATGCTTGTATACATATATATTTAAAAAAATAGTCATTATAAAAGCACAAGTAGTAGAAAATCAGAACGAGCAGAAGATAAATCCAACGATGATCACCTGTAACAAAAAGAAAAATGTATTAATCATACAATCAAGTGATACAATAGCCTGACATATAAATCGTCCAATTCGCAGATGCATTTTTCAATTGAATTCTTTATTTATTTGTATCAAGTCTCTACTTTCCGTTGCAATAAAATTAAATTTAAACGCGTGATTTTACATTTACATAAAATATATATATAAAAAAAATTATATCTAATAATTATTTTGAAATACTTATGGAAAAGAAAAATTGCAAATTCAAAAAAAAAAAAAGGAAAAGATCTTAAAGACGAAACAAGAAAAGAGAAATAATTGTAATATTTACCGAACATTATTTAAGCTTAAAAATTGAATAATACGAAAATTGTAATATTTTTGACTCTAACTAAGCATTTATGCATCTTTTCGACGATTAAGACACGACTTTGGTGTCTCAAGGAGATTGAATGATCCATCATCTCCAATTACAACTACAAATTAATGACGAGCAAAAAAGCTCTTTTCGAAAAGTTCGAACTTGCTGTTGAACCTTTGAAAATAACCCAATAGTCTATGTAGTTGCCCTCTTCATTTAAGCCTCTTCTTTCTTCTGCCCTAAACGCTGTTGTGCGGCTTTTTCTAAACGCATTTTACAATACAAGTCGTATAGTATTTACTCGAATGCCTCAACAGATATTTGATCTAATCGATGAACCTATTATTAACACTTTGCATTTAAAAAATTCAATAACATCAAACAAAATTAGAAACTTGTCATACATTTTATGGTCTTACTTTTTTACTCGACCATTTTTATCTTTTTTTTTACTCTACTTTGTAATTATTATACATATATAACAAATGAAGTACTCAGTAGAAATTACTAAAGAGCAAAGCGTTAATATACTTAATATTAAGTAAATATCCAACGTATTCAGCAATCTTCACTTTTTCGAAAAAAATTAATTTTTAAGAAAACGCAAAGACTTTTGAATCGTTCGATACTGATTTATATCTCGTGGTACAGAGTATCAGCATATATGGAAAAAATAAAAGAATATAAATGATAAATGCATTTAAAGGTTGCTGAAACTTTGTATAATATCCGGAGAAGAAATTTGTTTCCCACTCCTGAGTGAAAATTACAATCGCGCGACTTCTCCGGTCTCTACCTACTTACAAATTAAATAAACATTCACACCTAAGAATGCTACCTGCCTGTAATGTTGGCAATATTAAAAGATCAAACATACGTACATACCCACCACTCACTCCACGATTCTCTCACATACCACCAGGGTGCAAAAGCCTAAACTAGAGAGCATGCCCCGGGGCACCTCCGACACCCTAGTTCAAACGCGTGTTTTCTAAACTTATGGGAGTACGTACCAATG
The DNA here is from genome assembly GCF_010416935.1 of Polistes fuscatus. NCBI lineage: Eukaryota > Metazoa > Arthropoda > Insecta > Hymenoptera > Vespidae > Polistes > Polistes fuscatus. The sequence goes on along the minus strand of NW_025113151.1, from coordinate 9,273,551 downwards.
CTGTAATCGTCTATCAAGGCTAGTAATTATTGCAAAAATGACTAATGCAAAAATACAAGTATACACTAGTATATATTGCATACTAGTTATATACGAGTATATCATAGTTTCCACAAATAAATGTGGTAACTCTACTATTCAAAACGATTATTATTACAAAAAAAAACTTTCAAAACGAAACAAAAAAAAGTAGAAAAATTTAATATAAATATAAAAATATAGAAACACTCGTATTTGTCATATCATACGTGATATGTAGAAGTAGTGTTCTCAGTATTAAATGATGTATTAATTAAAAAATGTCGCGAAACGATGTACAAAACACTTTACCTAATACGCACACACAGGTGTAAAGTACATCGTGCAATCACTAGCACAATGACAGCCGCCAATAGGGAAAAAACTTAAAACTAAACCTATACTAACCGTTTCTCACCCATACGAGTAGCACCTGGGCACACGCATAGATGAGAACGCAGAAAGTACAGGGGGGAGAAACGGGAGATTAGTATATTAGAAGCTGAAAATCCTGATCTAAAAAACATAATTAACATATATATATGAACACATAAAAACATTTTATTTTATAACATATATCAAAACATTTTATTTCATCTAACGGACTAAGACTTTACAAATCATTTGGATTTGACTTTTTGGCTATGCAAGAATTGTTAAATTTAATTTTTTAATATTTAAGAATTTTAAAAAAGTAAAAAAAATACATATAACCAACCTCGGACGACTCCTTTCATTAAGTTGGCTGTTCTAATAAAAGAACTGGGCTTTGAGCCACCACTTAACTGCTAGAATCTATCCGTCGCGAATGAGTTTGTCTTCTTGCTCATTTATTTATACTATCGAAGTATCGATATATCAAAATTAATCGCGATTAGATAAACTAAGAACGAAGCAATGCATATAAGACATTTATTACATGCTTTTCTGGACGAAAACGAGTAAATTAATGCTCGGTTTCACCACTACTAACCACGAACAAAACGCGTAATAAAAAAGAAAGTGCATTAATTAATTGCACTGATAATTAAATGATTTAACCGGTGAGACAAGAAAACCTATCCTGAACTAATAAAAATACAATAAATACAATACAATATAGAATTTTCATGAGTAACTCCTAGAAAGGAATTACTCATGTGCTCGTCACTAATTTATTTAAATAATTACAACCAGTAACTCGTGCCGATTAGGACCTTTCATCCTCGACATGATTGAGCACCGGAGGGACTTTAAATTTTAACTCACTGCATAAGAAGTTCTACGATGGCTCCAAAACACTCCTACTTCGCAGCAAGTATTGTAGAATGCGAGTATCGAAGATCCATCGAAGATCCATCGAAGATCCATCAAAGATCCATCGAAGATCCATCGAAGAATTCATTCCACATCTTTGATAAGGTAGAAAGTCCGTCGTCATATCTGTAAAATAAAATAGAACAAAACGATAAGTTATTTGCAATATAATCCAAAATCGTATAAAAAAAATCGAATAAAATGTAAATAAAATGAATACTTACAATGCATTCCAATGGGATGAAACTCAGTTGGCACCATGGTGATGCACCTCGTGAATCTAAAAACGCGGTATAACGAAAATAAGAAACTATAGATGAGTTTCTTATCGCGAAACCGAAATATTATACGGCGAACAACACTGGCTCTAATTCGCGTTTGATTTTAATTTGTTTTACGCCCGATCACTGATTCTACACAACTAATTCAAAGACTGCTTTGCACACAGTCAATGCAAGTAGAAAAATCTTCATTGATGCACTGATTCTAATACGCGAACAGTCTGTGCGACTGTTTAAAGATAAAAATACAACTTTACTCGAACAAACTCTAATGCAATTACTGCATTGGTCGCAGTTAATTTAATATATAAATTTCAAAAATAGTTCGCGAACGCGACGGAATTGAAAAGAAACGAACGAACGTGCTTCTAATCCGTGATTTTAATTATATTTAACGATACAACACTCCCGTATATTGCTTCGCGCACGATAGCAATGCACGAACACTTGCAACACTTCACAAACACAATTCACAAACACTTCCAACACTGATATATTCCCATGATGATCTGAAACAGAAATAAAAACAAAATTATAAATATCATTGTTGTAAGTAAAAAATTATTATAATTATTGAGAAAGTGTTTAAAATAAAAATTGACTTACGTTTATTCTTCATTGATGAATGCACGATGGGTATCCTACCCTTAGGATGACGATGAGCACACGTTTAAACCGAATAAAAGAAACTTACGGAGTTTCTTAACCGAGCAAACGAAACTTTAACATGCGACGATCAACACTGACTTTACTTTCCGATTCTTTTGTATTTTATTTTTACGATGCAACACACGAGTACCTCATTGCCTACGCGCTCGATTGCAATGATGTTCTGAAACAGAAAAAGAAAAAGAACAATTAATATCATCGTTATAATAAAAAACCATTAAAGTTATCATAGAAACGTTTAATAGGAAAATATACTTACTTTTAGTCTTCATTGATGACTGCAGGATGGGTATCCTACCCTTAGGATGACGATGAATAAAATAAAATTAAATAAAACTCTGAAAAGCTGAAACATACTAAAAAGATTATAGAACAATGTATCCTGTGAATCATTCCTGAAGGCATTGCACACTTTTAAAGATATTTTATCATAAAGAATCAATATAAATTCAAGCAATATTAATTGCTTTATCTCACTACTTGTATAAAATTACATATAAAGTATTTAATATCAGTAAAAATTGTTAATAAAAATCGATAACGTTATATATATATATATATAGTTTAATACGTCACGTTCGTTAGATCTTAGCTCGTTGAAGGACTGATCAGGAATAAACGTAACCGCGTCCTTCATGTCGAACGTTCGGCTGTCTTCGTTTTGTTTTCGGCTGTCTTCGTTTTTCTGTTCTCACTTCGAGAAATTCCTGAAATATACGTACATATTCGTTATTGCCTGTAGATAGAATATTTTGTTTTCTTATTTTCTCTCTCTCTCTCTCTCTCTCTCTCTCTCACTTTCGTTCTCACTCTTTGTATACATTTCTGTATGGTTTAAAAAAAAGAATAACGCTTACCTCGATGAATATGAAGATAAAAAAGAGTAAACACAATTGTTAGACTGAGTATATGTATTCCTGCTGACTCTCCTAATGCTCGGTACCTAAAAAAGGAAAAAAAACAGATTACATTAGTATAACATAAAGAAAATCAAATATATGAGTGTGTGTGTACGAGCTACCTATACTTATGCATATATGCCTGTATGTGTGTGTATGTGACAGGAATCGAATTTAATACGAAATACGATCTTTGAATACATAATTATGAAAAATAATTAATTAGAGCATTATTAGAGATGGTAGTAAGTATCGATACCATGAAAAAAGCTGGAAATTAGAAGAAATATTGTTAAGTAACATTGATGAGATTTGGCGGCACGTCGAGATATATCGATGTTACATTCTCACAGATATCTATCGAACTTTTCAATATTTCGTTTTGAAAACACTCACGTATAAAAATCTTGCTTATAGCTATCGTTTGATATATAATAGAAAAGTGTACAATACTTTTCAATTACCTGAGTTAAACGAGATGAAAGGTATAAAAAATGGTGGTCGCGCTCTGCGCGACATCTGCTGCGACCAATGGCTACTTGAGATTTTGCATTCTTTCCATCTATTATAGAAAAATATCGAATAGTTAAAAATAGGATTTAGGAACATAACAATTGTCGAAATATATACTTTATTAATCCTAACAATCAAAATTGATCATTATAAGTCGATATCTATAGAAATTATGCTGTAAAACAAGATATATATATATGATTGCGTAGAAAAATGCATACCAATATACATGGAATTTTTTTCTACGCAATTATATATATATATATATGTATATATTTATCTTGTTTAACGGCATAATTTCTATAGATATCGACTTATAATGATCAATTTTGATTGTTAGGATTAATAAAGTATATATTTCGACAATTGTTATGTTCCTAAATCCTATTTGTAACTATTTGTAACTATGTACACATACATTCATGTATTTGATTTTTTTTATATTGTACTAATGTAATTTTATTTTTTACTTCTCTTAGATTTCCGAGCATGGAGAGTCCAGAACGAATACATATACTCGGTCTAATAATTGTGTTTACTCTTTTTTATCTTCATATTCATCGAGGTAAGCTTTCTTCTTTTTTTAAACTATGTGACATATAAAAATGTATAGAAAGAGTGAGAACGTGTTGGAGAGAGGGAGAAAGAGAGAGAGAAAGAAAGAAAACAAAACATTCACCTACAGAGAATTATGAATGTGTATGTATATTTGTAGGAGTTTCTCGAGGTGAAAACAGAAGAAAGACAGCCGAAAACAAAACGTAAACAGCTGAGCACCGAACGTTAGACACTCTCAAGGATAAACAGTATGAGATCATCATTCCTCTTCCGTCCTTCTACGAGTAAAGATCTAACGAACGTGACGTATTATATATATATATATAAACAATTTAATTATTTTATTTCTAATCTCATCATTATTGAATTAATCGTATAAAAAGTTTATTATAGCATTGGACAGCATAATAATTAATACACTTGTTAGGTTATTCTTTATTGAGTTTACTACTACAGTTATTGTCTTCTTTAGACTTCTTTAAAGATTTTTATTAATAATTATTAATAATATTTTATATTTTATATGCAATTTTATACAAGTAATGAGATTTAGGCAACTGATATTGCTTTCGTTTGTATATTGAAATACAAAGCAAGCACTATCAAACAAATAGTTGCATACTTTGATAAATTCCATAAATATTGTTTAACTTTTACTTTTAATAATTTTAATTCTTCATGATAGAATATTTTTTAAAGTGTGCAATGCCTTCAGGAATGATTTCAGGAAATATTGTAATATTTAATTGTATGTAATATAATCTTTTTAGTATGTTTCAGCTTTTCAGAGTTTTATTTAATTTTATTTTATTCATCGTCATCCTAAGGGTAGGATACCCATCCTGCAGTCATCAATGAAGACTAAAAGTAAGTATATTTTCCTATTAAACGTTTCTATAATAACTTTAATGGTTTTTATTATAACGATGATATTAATTGTTCTTTTTCTTTTTCTGTTTCAGAACATCATTGCAATCGAGCGCGTAGGCAATGAGGTACTCGTGTGTTGCATCGTAAAAATAAAATACAAATGAATCGGAAAGTAAAGTCAGTGTTGATCGTCGCATGTTAAAGTTTCGTTTGCTCGGTTAAGAAACTCCGTAAGTTTCTTTTATTCGGTTTAAACGTGTGCTCATCGTCATCCTAAGGGTAGGATACCCATCATACATTCATCGCTGGAGAATAAACGTAAGTCAATTTTTATATAAAACATTTTCTCTATAATTATAATAATGTTTTTATATGAATGGTCTATATAATTTTGTTTTTATTTTTGTTTCAGATCATCGTTGGAATAGTGTCACAATTTATTAAATTAAATTCATTTGGAAATTCGTTTAACACTAGATTTTTTCATTATTGTTTCATTTACTATTTTTTAAAAACTTGCGAAAATTGTTTGCATGAAGAAATGGGTAGAGGGGAGGAATTACTATTTACATATATTTCATTATGGTATTAAAAATCAACATATATTTTAAAAAAATAATATTAAAATTTTATATATATGTAGCATATGTAACAAAGAAATTTGATATGAGTCAAATTGGTTTATTGTTAGTCCATTAATCTAGTGTTAATTGAATTAACTGCATGTAATGCAGTTGTAGAATCAGTGTTGGTGCATTGTCATCGTCATCGTCATCCTAGGGGTAGGAGACCCATCGTGCATTCATCGATGGAGATACAAAGTGAGTATATTTTTGTATTTAATAATTCAACAAACATTTTAATTGTTTTTAGTAATAGTAATGATATTAATAGTATTGTTTTTTATTTCTGTTTCAGATTGCAATCGTGCGCGAAGCAATATACGGGAGTGTTGTATCGATTAAATATAATTAAAATCACGGATTAGAAGCACGTTCGTTCGCTCATTTCAATTCGTTCGTGTTACGCGATGGTATTAGAAATTTTTCATATTAAATTAACTGCGACCAAAGCAGTAATTGCATTAGACTTTGTTCGAGAAAAGTTGTATTTTTATTTTAAAACAGTCGCACAGACTGTTCGCGTATTAGAGTCAGTGCATCAATGAAGATTTTTTTACTTGCATTGGCTGTGTGCAAAGCAGTCTTTGGAAGCAGTTGTAGAATCAGTGATCGGGCGCATAATAAATTTAAATCTTATGCGAATTAGAGCCAGTGTTGTTCGCCGTATAATAAAATTTCGGTTTCGCGATAAGAAACTCATCTATAGTTTCTTATTTTCGTTTATACCGCGTTTTTAGATTCACGCAAGGTGCATCACCATGGTGCCACTGAGTTTCATCCCATTGGAATGCATTGTAAGTATTCATTTTAATTTACATTTTATTCGATTTCTTTTTTATACGATTTTGGATTGTATTGCAGATAACTTATCGTTATGTTCTATTTTATGTTACAGATAAGACGATGGATCTTCGATGGATCTTCGATGGATCTTCGATGGATCTTTGGTGGATCTTCGATGGATTTTTGGTGGATCTTCTTTAATACCAAATGGAGGAATTCTTCCACCGTCAGACTACAATACTTGCTGCGAAGTAGGAGTGTTTTGGAGCCATCGTCGAACTTCTCACGCAGTGAGTAAAAATTTAAAGTCCCTCCGGTGCTCAATCATGTCGAGGATGAAAGGTCCTAATCGGCACGAGTTACTGGTTGTAATTATTTAAATAAATTAGTGACGAGCACATGAGTAATTCCTTTCTAGGAGTTACTCATGAAAATTGTATATTGTATTGTATTTTATTGTATGTTTTATTAGTTCAGGATAGGTTTTCTTGTCTCACCGGTTAAAATCATTTAATTAATCATGCAATTAATAAATGCAATTAATAAATGCACTTTCTTTTTTATTACGTGTTTTGTTCGTGGTTAGTAGTGGTGAAACCGAGCATTAATTTACTCGTTTTCGTCCAGAAAAGCATGTAATAAATGTCTTACATGCATTGCTTCGTTCTTAGTTTATCTAATCGCAATTAATTTTGATATATCGATACTTCGATAGTATAAATAAATGAGCAAGAAGAAAAACTCATTCGCGACGGATAGATTCTAGCAGTTAAGTGGTGGCTCAAAGCCCAGTTCTTTTATTAGAACAGCCAACTTAATGAAAGGAGTCGTCCGAGGTTGGTTATATGTATTTTTTTTTACTTTTTTAAAATTCTTAAATATTAAAAAATTAAATTTAACAATTCTTGCATAGCCAAAAAGTCAAATCCAAATGATTTGTAAAGTCTTAGTCCGTTTAGATGAAATAAAATGTTTTGATATATGTTATAAAATAAAATGTTTTTATGTGTTCATATATATATGTTAATTATGTTTTTTAGATCAGGATTTTCAGCTTCTAATATACTAATCTCCCGTTTCTCCCCCCTGTACTTCCTGCGTTCTCATGTATGCGTGTGCCCAGGTGCTACTCGTATAGGTGAGAAACGGTTAGTATAGGTTTTGTTTTAAGTTTTTCCCCTATTGGCGGCTGTCATTGTGCTAGTGATTGCACGATGTACTTTACACCTGTGTGTGCGTATTAGGTAAAGTGTTTTGTACATCGTTTCGCGACATTTTTAATTAATACATCATTTAATACTGAGAACACTACTTCTACATATCACGTGTGATATGATAAATACGAGTGTTTCTATATTTTATATTTATATTAAATTTTTCTACTTTTTTTTTGTAATAAAATCGTTTTGAATAGTAGAGTTACCGCATTTATTTGTGGAAACTATGATATACTCGTATATAACTAGTATGCAATATATACTAGTGTATACTTGTATTTTTGCATTAGTCATTTTTGCAATAATTACTAGCCTTGATAGACGATTACAGCATTGGTACGTACTCCCATAAGTTTAGAAAACACGCGTTTGAACTAGGGTGTCGGAGGTGCCCCGGGGCATGCTCTCTAGTTTAGGCTTTTGCACCCTGGTGGTATGTGAGAGAATCGTGGAGTGAGTGGGTGGGTATGTACGTATGTTTGATCTTTTTAGATATTGCCAACATACAGGCAGGTAGCATTCTTAGGTGTGAATGTTTATTTAATTTGTAAGTAGGTAGAGACCGGAGAAGTCGTGCGATTGTAATTTTCACTCAGGAGTGGAAAACAAATTTCTTCTCCGGATATTATACAAAGTTTCAGCAACCTTTAGGTTCATTTATTCATTTAAATATTTCTTTTATTTTTTCCATATATTGCTGATACTCTGTATCACGAGATATAAATCAGTATCGAACGATTCAAAAGTCTTTGCGTTTTCTTAAAAATTAATTTTTTTTTGAAAAGGTGAAGATAGCTGAATACGTTGGATATTTACTTAATATTAAGTATATTAACGCTTTGCTCTTTAGTAATTTCTACTGAGTACTTCATTTGTTATATATGTATAATAATTACAAAGTAGAGTAAAAATAAAAGATAAAAATGGTCGAGTAAAAAAGTAAGACCATAAAATGTATGACAGGTTTCTAATTTTGTTTGATATTATTGAATTTTTTAAATGTAAAGTGTTAATAATAGGTTCATCGATTAGATCAAATATCTGTTGAGGCATTCGAGTAAATATAACTATACGACTTGTATTGTAAAATGCGTTTAGAAAAAGCCTCACAGCAGAGTTTAGGGCATGAAGAAAGAAGAGGCTAAATGCCGAAGAGGCTAATGCCGAAGAGGCCCCCACTTAAATGTGGCTGAAGAGGGCAACTACATAAACTATTGGGTTATTTTCAAAGGTTCAACAGCAAGTTCGAACTTTTCGAAAAGAACTCTTTAGTCTCATATTTTATATTTTATTATATTACTTTTTTGCTCGTCATTAATTTGTAGTTGTAATTGGAGATGATGGATCATTCCATCTCCTTGAGACACCAAATTCGTGTCTTAATCGTCAAAGAGATGCATATATGCTTAGTTAGAGTCAAAAATATTACAATTTTTGTATTATTCAATTTTTAAGTTTAAATAATGTTCTGTAAATATTACAATAATTTCTCTTTTCTTGTTTCGTCTTTAAGATCTTTTCCTTTTTTTTTTTTTGAATTTGCAATTTTTCTTTTCCATAAGTATTTCAAAATAATTATTAGATATAATTTTTTTTATAACTTAATATTTGTATACTTTTCCCTTTTTTTTATATATATATATATTTTATGTAAATGTAAAATCACGCGTTTAAATTTAATTTTATTGCAACGGAAAGTAGAGACTTGACACAAATAAATAAAGAATTCAATTGAAAAATGCATCTGCGAATTGGACGATTTATATGTCAGGCTATTGTATCACTTGATTGTATGATTAATACATTTTTCTTTTTGTTACAGGTGATCATCGTTGGATTTATCATCTGCTCGTTCTGATTTTCTACTAATTGTGCTTTTATAATGACTATTTTTTTAAATATATTTGTATACAAGCATTTCTGAAGGCACACACAAAAACTAAATATGACATATACATTTTTATTTGAAATTCCATAACAAATATAGCTTTAAGTCACTTTAAATAAAATTCAGGATTATTATCATGTACGGGTGCGTACGTATTTTTTTTTATTGCGTTCCAAAGGTTACAAGGCTCCTGTTTCCACTTCTCTTTAGATTATTTTTTACTCTAATAAATACATATTATTCCTTATCGTATATACATTCCTTAGCACCATTACATTTACATCTCCTCACCCTTACGCACACCTCCCTTACTTTCGTCTCCCTTCCCTTCTTTATTTCTCACCAACATACGCATCCGCCTTTTTCACGCGCTTGCTCATTCGTACACAGTATGATTGTCATGTATTAGAGCTACAATGCAAATGGTTACCTTTTGTGAAAGACTTTCTTTCTTTTCTTTTTTTTTTTGCATTTGCGGTACGTATACTTACTATGAGATAGAGAGAGAAAGAGAGGGAGAGAGAGAAAATCTAAAGAAACGATGATTAGATTTACGAGACGAGAAATAGTTCCTGGAACATAGAATCTTTACTATTTGCGTAAACACGTTGGTGCAACGATTTACATGTTAATTAGGAAAAATTTAAAGTAGTTTAGCGGTACCCTTTTATACTTTATGTATTTAAGGTAATTTTTTCTCCTAAATGTTGATAAAAGATCTTTCCTTTTTGCAGCTACAATACATCTAAGAAGTGTCACCCGGTATAAAGAATAAGTTGTAAAATATAATATTTATAAAAGCTTGATAAAAAAGATATAAAAATCACAAAGACAATCGGCTAATTATTCGGTTTTTTCTTCATGTTTAATAATTCTTTATACTTCGTTATTAGAATACTATTATTTTGATGTTTTTTAGAATCAGAATCAGCTTGATATTTATTAAAGGAAGAATAATACAAAGTACATTTGTTAAAAAAAATTACATATAATTAATATTAAACAATGAAAATTTTCAACTCAGTAGTCATCATTGATCTGAAACATTAAAAAAAATATATTTTAGTTTAAACGATCTAAAGTATTAGTAGAATACAGTATTGTGTTCGATTTATCTTAATTGATTGTTAATTAATCAAAGGAAATGTATATTGTTGTTTAAAAGCACCGTGTATACGTTGCAAGCACTGCCTTGTTCGAAATTCACCGTTAGATTGGTTCATTATCCTCTATGAAAGTTCTTTTATTCAATGTTATTTATATGACTTTTTATATAAGGAAATTCTATTTATTACGAATATTATTTTTCTTACACGTATATACAACATATACACACACATACTAATACTAAATTTTTCTATAATTTCTGTGTCATTCTCTCTCTCCCTCTCTTTTCATGACATTTCATAACATTTTATCGTTCATTTCAAACGAAATCAATTATCGATTAAATAGATCATCCAGTTTATTATTTTACGGAAAAGAGTATAATAAAATACACGTTCTCTCTTTCTATATATCTTTTCTCGAAATATCTAAGATGAAAATATAACAAATTCCCGTGAGGAGTATTATAAATTAAGGTCACCATAGTGCAGCCAGTCGTATATTGCTGGGACGTTATTGTGGACCGTTCTTACAGTATATGCGTGTATACGTATATACATTCATATGTGCATGTATGCGGGAGAGAAAAGATATACTCGCTGGTTTATCAGGTTTAGATCACTCGTAATGTTCCGGTATGACGTATGCGGCTCATTAATTTGCATTTGCGACAGAGACGCGGCCAACCGTACACAAAACGTGTGCATAATCCTTATTGTCGCTTTTGAGGTCTTACTCTCAGATCTTCATGCAGATCTAATAACTCGTTTCTTCTTGTATGCTCGCGCTTTACCTAGACTTGACCTAAACTACGGATGATTTATAAAAGATAGTACCGGACAGATAGTTCATCCAGTAGTAAGGAATTTTTTTCAAGACAATATAGCGTGTGAATCATTGTTTATTTTATTTCCATTTAGGTATACGTTTATTTTCTTTATTCATTTAACCTTTTTTACTGATGAATGATACGTATATGCGTTTAACATGAGTTATAAGGGTTGTTGATTAACGAGTATATGCTATCTATGTATATTAATTTATTGTGAGTTGCATTAAATAGATATTGAATTAATATTAATAATATTCATCAGTTTTGCTTCAAATTGACATGAATTTTAATAATAAGAGTTGATAATTCTGTTATAGTCATATAACAACTGCAATAGTTACTTTTTAAAATAATAATTATAATACAAAACTTGCAATAAATTTTCTATTTATCTATAATGAAGGGAATGATTGAATAGTTACAAGTATTCATCCAAGTATAATAATATCATTGCTTATTTCGAATTTTAAAATTTTTCATAGCAATTACGTTATAACAATTTAAATCTCCTCGTGGCATTTCCTCCTTATCGAATTTCGACGAACTTATTTAAACATAGTATAACCAGCTAGCACGCATAAAGAAAATAATTGAGTTTGTAAATTAGAAAGAAATAGGGAGGATGCGTTACGGTCACACGGAGCGTTCACCCGTGAATCTCTTGACTCGAAGCACGTAGAAACGTATTGCATAGGTACACGTAATACAGGCGCTAATCTAACGGTCTCTACCCCATGAACCGTGCTCGTGGAAATCTTAATTCTCAGAGAAGGAAGGGAAAGGAAGGGAAGGGAATGGAAAGGAAAGGAAAGGAAAGGGAAGGAAAGGGAAGGGAAGGGGAGAGAAGGGAAGGGAAGGTGGGTGGGAGAAAAAGATACAAGCATAAGATTCGGATTGGATTCGTTCGTTTATAAACGTGTTCGTTGTATGAATATAATACAGATAAATCGTAATCCCAGAGATGGCACGGAAGGCGCGCCGATTAATTTCGAGATGAGCCCCGTCAAAATACAACCAAGTCACACGAGTTCCCCCACCTTTTCTTCTATCCTATGCTAAGGCTATAATCCTGACTAATAACTGTCGCAAACTACACGTGCAAACTTTATGCGGTGTAAAGTATTTACCTATGTTAGAGAGAATAATCTCATCGAAGACACGCTCGTTCCCTCGTACGACGTACAACAGGTGCGTCCTATACTTATATATATATATATAAGACGAAGGATACCTTCGTAGATCGGTGAGTGATTACGGTAAACGATACCGAACACTTTTTGTTCATTGTGGGAGAGAAAAAGAGAGATTAGAGTTAGACACTTGGATCGTAACGTTTTTACCTTCTCCTTCTCTAACGTTGGAAAAGTTAGGCGAGTCACGTTGCAAAGGAAAGAAAAGCTTCGGGAGGGAAAGAGACAGAGAGAGGGGGGGCGAGGGGGAGGGGAAGAGGGAGATATGGTAAGGATCGTGCGAATTGCGCTGCGAGAGAACGTAGAGTCTGAGTGATTTCAACGCCGAACCTAGAATCATGGTGCCGTTCTAAATCCAAGATGGGCTACTTAGCGGGAGCAAGAGGTGTCGGCCCAGCTACGGCGAGTCGCTCGTTCGCCGAGCTATTTTCCTTGGCTACGTGACCGATCGTGCTAGTAGTTCGAATCGTCGTTGGAACGACATTATATGTTCATCTTCGCGAGAGTACAGTCAGTGTATAAAAGAAAACTCAATGCATTCGCGTACAATCGCGTGTTACATCTTTCTTAGACGTTATACTTAGACTTGTTTTATTATACGATGAAATATATTCAACTTAGGCTTTACGAGTTAAATGAGAAATATGTCAAAGGAGAAGAAGAATAAAGAAAAAAAAGAATATGATGATGATATTGATAACGATAAAAAAGTAGATAGAAGAGATGAAAATGAATGCTCAGAACAACATAGAACGTGTCATGTCGATGAAATGTAGATTCACTTGTGGATAGATAGATAGATAGATAGGTAGATAGATAGATAAGTAGATGGATGGATTGCGTAAATCTCGGTTTGTTTAGAAGGTAAAGTCTGTTAATGAGAGTTACCGCAGAAACGGTGGCGTAAGAAATACCGTGACCATCGTTAAAAGGATTGTCTATGTAGTTGTCTTCAACTCGATTACACAGAGAACTTGAAGTTCTTGTCAAGTCCGTGTTACCATAGCACGAGATGCACGTAATCGAAAGTATTATATCTATAATAGCATTTTAAACGCTGCTAACGTTCTTTATCTTTGGGACCTTCAAAACTTGTAAGAGAATCTTTTTCCTTCTTTTTTTTTTTTCCAATCTTACTCTACCTCTTTCTCTTTCCTTCCTTTTTTATCGATCATTGGAACAGAAGAAGAAAAATAAAAAGAAAAAGAAAATAAGGAAACAAGAATAACAATTCGAAACGAGTGGCTGTTGACTCGAACGGAGTGTACGAAGAAGAAGGTGTCGGATAAGAGATGATCCTCGCTAACTGGCGTGATTCCTCTCGAGAAAAGCATGACGCCATCTTGTTACGTGATCGTCGTTTGTCTCTGACGTATGATCGAGCCAACCTGCCGATCACCTTTCTATATACACGTAGACACGTAACGTAATGATATCGATGTGTATGCCAGACCAGGAAAGAACGAGTCTTGAAGAATAACGTGAAGGATCTAGATCAGCATCTGGAAGATGAGAACTTGACCGAAACAAATCGATTTTGATCGTGATTCTATCCGAGCTGGAAGATCCTGAACGATCCTGCAATTTGTCGAGAGTGGTATCGATCTCAAGATATGTTTCGATGGTAGGAGGTAGTAGGTATTACATACATATATATATACCGTGAATGATTTTACAATCGAATCTTTCTTCCGGAGATTATTACTCGGAGATGATAACTGGAACATTTCTAACGACTCGTAAGATTTCTTAATAAAAGAATTATCTTATTAATTATGAATTTATCGCAAGATGCAAGATTAATTGCTTATACCAAAATAAAAAGGAACAACAATTGTGAATAAAATTTAGCTAACTATCTTTACGTGGTATTCAAACGAAACTATTAACAATTAAGATAACAACAAAAATCTAATCTTCCAAATTTGATATCAAACTGTAGACGAAAAAGACCGATACAATGTACGAATGCATAAATTCACATATACAAGTAGTAAAAAAGAGAAGCTGTAGAAAAAGGAGGAGCATCGTGTAAAGGAGTCGGTAGGGTGGGATGGGATGTTGTGGGGGGATAAAGGTGAGAGGAGAAGAGAAGTAGTAGTAGTAGTAGTAGTAGAAGAAGAAGAAGAAGAAGAAGAAGAGAGAGAGATGGGGAGAAGGTGGCTGGTAAGGAAGAGGACAACGACGAGTCGGAGACTCTCATGGGCCACTTCCCATGTTAATATCCGGTTATGCGTAAGGTATGGAGGCGTACGGCCAGTTTGCATGGAAACTAAGGCATTACCGTCGTGGACCACCGGAGTCGAACCACTCGTCGAACAGCCCTGTTTGCCGACACCTTGGAGGACGACTCGGTGAATCTCTACTATCGTCTGTTTTTTCTCTCTCTTTTCTTCTCTCTTTCTTTCCTCCTCGTTCCTTCCTTCTCTCATTTATATATATATACGTACCATTCCAGATCTACCTCTCGTTTTCTCGAATTTCTCGATTCTGATTCCAGACGTTCTCTCATCCGGCGCGGATCTTCGGATTACGCCGAAGTATCAACTCGGCGAATCGGCCCGTTTCTTAGACGCAACAGGGTCGGCGGCAACGTTCAAAAGATCATGCGTCATTAGAGATTAGATATTGCAGGGAAAGAAAGAGAGAGAGAGAGAGAGAGAGAGAGAAAGAGGGAGAGAGTCAGTTTTATTCTGGTCCTTCATTTTCTCTTTTTTTTTCTCTCTCTCTTCCCTTTCATTGCAATTTCAGGAAAAAACTTACGACTTCTCTTTTCTCGCTATTCTCCCCTTCTTCTTCGAAGGATTAAAAAGGAAGAGAAGAAGCTTCTTGTATATAAGTGCGTCCGCACAAATGGCGAAATGCTCTTCGATACTTTTCATTCTTTCTTTCTTTCTTTATTTTTTTCTTTAGACGGCTTTTAGGAAAGATATAGAGGCTTTAACGAGGAACGTTAAGAAAATTTCTCGCGATCGAATATCGAACGATATGCCGCGTTTCGAATATTTTCCAAGGATTTTAATTGGTGATAACTGTAATTGTGGTACCAGTACTTTTGTACACACTCTAACATTATTTCTTTCTTTCGTAATGGCAATTTAATGGAAGGAAAGATCGACTATTGATTTTATGCTACTCTAAACTATATATTATTTTCTTCTCGATTTGGAAATAATCAAGTTTTTTGGCTTTTTTATTTTATTGATTCGTGAATTATTGAGAACCAATTCGATTGATTTCGAAACGAGAAACGATACAAAATAATACACGCGATCTAACAAAATCGAATTGTAACCAAAATCTCATGGCTTATGTTAGATTGGCGTGAAAACAAAGTATTGAAAAAAAGAAGAAACACTTTTATATATGTATATATATATATTTTTTTTTCTATTTCTTTTTTTCTTTGACAACGACAACGGAATCAATAATATAATCGATAGAACATTGTCGTAAGATATCTATGCGTTCCCGCATGTGTCTCGTTGTATCTAAAACACGACAGCGCCCACACTCCAGGTTCCTAGGCTTAAAGAGGTTCAAAGTTCCCTTCCACGCCGTTTACGCCTTATTTATTCTCGTAATTTACTCCTACGCGGCTTTTGCGCGCCGGTAATTTACTTTACGACGATCATATCTGAAAGTGTTCGAAGCGCGGTACCTCTGCCCTGCTCTCTCTCTCTCTCTCCCTTTTTTTTCTCTTTTTTTCTTTATTTATTTTTCTCTCCTTTTCAATCTTTTTTTATCTTTCTCATTCTTTCGATATTTTTTCATGGGATTAACCCTTCGTGAGGGTTCATGCTCCATTCTGGGACCGAACGCGTTATTGTACTTTTGGAAAAAAAAAGGAGAAAGTTTTTCTTTTTCAGGGTTACGAACACGTTTATTGACTGTCAAAGTGCGATATAAAAGTATACAAAATTTTGTCGATTTTAATTCAACGCCATCAACAAACGATTCACATATTATCTTTATTATTTTCAAATTTATCTTCAATGTTTTATCGACGATCATTTTGATCCACGTTTGGTTATTTCACAGATTAACGGATTTTATATTTCAATTGTAACATATATAAAAAGATATATATTCAAAACGTTGACCGTGGGAACAAATCGAAATCAGTTAATTGAAATCAACGAACACATTGGAATCCGTTAATCCTTTCTCAAAAAGAAAATATTTTTATTTTATCTTTTTTTATCGAAAGGAATGACGCGAGTAAGCGTTAACACGTTCAAAACGAATAATATCTTTTCTATATTTAAATAATATACATATTACCGTACTCGTATGTACTAGGTATGTATTTACGTGGGCGTCGTGCAAATTTGCGAGTGGACGTTGTCGCGTTTGGTTCTTACGTAGCATGCCAAGCCCCACTTTGCACCTCGATGCCGATATAAACGGCGTCCACTGTCGGCTAACGTCCACCTTGCTTATTTATTCCAATACGCGAAACGGTGCCTTTATGGTGGAAAATTAGCGAGGGTTACCGCGTGAACACCTTACTCACTTAGAAAGACTGTATATCTCGTATTTCTTTATTGGCCTAACAGACACGCCCTCCTTAGCACCCTTTAACACCTCTCGATCTCTTTTAAAGAGCGCTTTTCAAATCTACTCTCCGACTCGCGTCCCTTTTCGACGTACATTACGTATACTTGTATAAGTACGATGAGAAAATGAGAGAGAAAAAAATAAAAAAGAAAAAAATAAACACGGAAGGGAGAATTTACTTACTTATTTTTTTTTTTTAATTTTTTAACTTAACGACATTCACTTGTTTCTTTTCGTTACCTTTTCGATAGTCATAGTTAATCATTCCGCTTTATATTTATTTGAATTTTTGTTCTTTCCCTTTACCGTTGTGTTACGAAGTACCTTAAGACGCGTTAAAAGTATACGCTTAACACGCAGCTTTAGACAATGTTGGAATTTAAACGAGCCTTGACAATTAATTCCACGATCGCGAGGAATGCTCAGTGGATCGCTTCGAGTGCCTCTTTAAAGCGGTTTCCATTTAAATTATGCCTCCTTTATGGTCACAATCCTCCAAGATTTATCAGTTTTCTTCCTACTTATTCTTCTTTATATACCTGTCCCTTGACGTTTCGCAAATCGTTGGAATCCTTGCGTCTTAATTATCGAATCCGTGTGTTTAGATCGATGATTCCTTTTTCTTACCTTCTTTTTTTTTTTCTCTCTTTTTACTATACCGGAAGCTTCTGTAGTTACCTTGAAAATTTGTGAATAATTTTCTATCGAAGATTAACGAGACTCGCTAACTCTGTGCTCTCAGTGTACTTATGTAAATATGTATTAGTGTATGTATATATTATACAAGACGTCTCAAAGCTTTATTAGGAATAGAAAAATATATATATATAGAAAAATATATCAATATATTGCTTTATTAATAGAATTACAATATTTGGTTTATTTGTTCTTTTTAAAGCACGAATCTCATTTAATATTGACCCACATTGGCAACATTTCTGATACCTGTAAACAAGAAAATTTCTTATTTTACAATTTAGTAAAAGGATATTTGGAACACCCTGTATGTACTACCTATGTGTATAGCACGTATCCCCGTTAAGTTACAGCGACTGGTGCTTAACCTTTGACACGGTGTACAATGCCTGGACGGTATTCCGTAATTGTTATTTTAATAAGCTAATTTTCGCGCGGTGTGAAGAAATGGGGGGTTTTCAGGGTGGGGAAGGGGAGGAGGGTGAACAGCAGCGACCTCGTCGACGGTCACGTCAGAGATTACTTTCGTCGAGAGTCAAGTCGACGATTTAGCTCGTAATAAAACGGCTACGGTTGTATCGTAAGTATACTTTTGCATTAGGATTTTTTATAAATTCGAATCAGAGAGAGTGTGAGAGAGAGAGAGAGAGAGAAAGAGAAATAGAAATAGAAACTCTCGTTTCGAATTGTTCGAGCAAAATGTCATAGGATTCTATCGTAGTTTAACAAGAATTTCAATCGTTTGTTATAACCCCATAAAAGGATCTTATTGTCACTTGCTTTTGAGAAGGTTAAAGAATGGTCGTACCTTTATATGGTTTCATGACGTACGTCATTTTGTTTTTATTTATCTCGAGAGGAACAACTCGAACTGGAATGATTTTACGAACGGGGTAAGACCGTATTTGGTAATTACGATTATGGAAAGTTTATGTATACACGTTAGGATCGTTCCATCGATCACCTTACCGTTCTAAGCTAAGACGTGAAAAAAAAATAAGAAAATAAAGAATCGAACGGTGAACGATACGATTGTTTTATCGTTTACAACGATCCCATAGAAAGAGAGGAGAGAGAGAGAGAGAAAGAGAGAGAGAGAGAAATATACTGTCAGATAGAATAATGTCACGTAGTATACTTATTTACTTACTGGTAGGAGTTTCAACGGGACGTTCACTCGCATCACATACGGCTTATGGGATTTTCCAGCGCAACTTATTTATGATGACAAAAAAATTGCTTCTTCTTTATTTCTCTTTCTTTCTGTTTATACCATAGAATATACACACACACATATATATATATAGTTACTATGAAATCCGCTATTCTTCAATTACTAGTGCCTTCCCAGCGCGCCTTCGTTTCTTCTATTCGTATGCGTATGTATTTGTGTGTATATATATATGGGTGTGTGTGTGTAAATGTGTGCTCATAGCTTGGTTGTGCGGGCGCAGTGAGCCGAGGTTACAACCGAGGGTCAAAGGTCCGGTACTGCGGAAGAAAGAAAGAAAGAGAGAGAAAGGGAGAAGAAAAAGGGCTAGAGGAGAATAGGCGTGGTTCGTATTTGAAGTAGAATCGACCCTCACAACTTCCATCTCTATCTTTCTCACTCCCTCTCCCCCTCGCTTTCTCTTTCATCTTTTTCCCTAGAAAAAGATTCTCAAGGATAGATGTACGTCTCTCGGAATCTCGACAATTGAAAAGAAATTTTCTCTCTCTCTCTCTTTCTTTCCGTCTCTCTCTTTCCTTTTGATCGTACACGCCATTCTCGTGTCGATAGGGTTGCTCATTCCTTCCCTTTGGTCATCCTTATTTTCATTACACAGGATTTTTCATGAATGAATTTCTATATTCCAGAAGGATTATTCTATATGTTGAAATAAGCTTAAAAGTGTCATACAATATTGTATGTATTTGTTTTTAGTGACTACCAGTTGGTTCCAACAATTCATAGAAATGGATGGAAATACTATTCGTAATATTAAAAAAAAAAATTAATCGACATGAATTTTTTCGCAATCGAATACATAAAGTGTAGAGTAGTTCGCGTTGAAGCAAGAGACGGGTACTTCAAAATCTTTAATTATTCGTAAATAGAAAACTAATATAAATATTTAATAAAATACTAATGTAAATTGAAAAAATATTGAACATGCATTTATGAAACATCCTGTATATACCTACTTACTATAATACAAGTATGTCTATACCTCTAATTTCCAACTAATTTACTAAGGATGTTACTAACCGAATGATTCGTAATTAATCGTAATTCGCCAATTAATAATCTCACTCGAGGATACGTTTAAACGTGTACAAAAGGAGATCGGTTAATGAGCGATACTTATCGAGAATGAAAGACTACGTTCCTTAAAGGGGAGTTGTTTTCTGGAAAAGAAAAGAAAATCGTTAACCCTAAGGGTGAGACTATTAAACCGTAAATGACCGATTACGCTCGTACTTGTAATTACCGTGATTAATCGTACGTAAGTGCCTTACGCAACGTACACTTCAATTTTCGATATTACAACTCGAACTTGTTGCCAGAGTTAAAAAGAGAGAGATTAAAGGGATATTTATGATAATAATCTTTAAAAAGTCGATCATTCTTATTTATGTTTCCTTAAATAAGTATAAAATAAATCCTATCGAGAATATGGATCACTTATATGATATATCACGAGTTTTACATAGAAACGATTGTTTCACAATATACTTATTTAATCGAAACCCTACATTAACGGTTAGAATAAATAAAAACCAAACCTTAATAATGAAATCTATATACCGATGTTTCATTATTTATAATATATAATATATTATTCGACACAAAAGTCTGTTCTTTGGGGTGTCATTCGATTTTATTTTTAAATAACAAGATTTCTCTTTTTTCTAACTTCGAACTTTCTTTATCTATTAAAATCAATAATATTTTCTATATCTAAAACATATTATAAACGATTGATTACTTTATCATGGATAGTTAGTTGTAGATAGGAAGAAAACTCGATAGATAATAATTTATGAATGATTGTTTTTCCTAATAAGAAGGGAAAGAGAGATAGATACAGAGAAAGAATGAGAGAGAGAGAGAGAGAATATGGAGGATGTACGTTGGACGAGAAGAAATTGCAGTCTTACGAGAAGTAGTTGCTTGTCGAACGAGAGTCGTAAAACAGGGACCGATTGACGCCTCGATGCGTTTGGAATTTCGTAAGAGAGTGTTATCGCGCGTCGACACTTTGAACGAACGATGTATCGAAGTTAATCGACCTCTCCGACACGAAAACGACGATGCTACGACGATTCTACGACGACGATGCTTTCACGTTTCTCACATCTCCAAGAGACGTTTTCTCGAGCGTATACGCATATCTACAGGATGTCCCAAATTTAGACAGCCAAAGCTGTTTAAACATAACGATTAAAAAGAAAGATACAAATGTTGTGTCCAGTTTGTCGAGAAAACCTTTTCCTACGGAATTACTGTGTACACATTTTTTTTTAATACGAATACGCAATCCTAAAAGCAACCCTTACGTTTCTTCATTTTTATTTATGGGAAAGTTTTCAATTAGAGATTATTTCTTTAATGGAAAATACGTAGTTGTGTTTTGTTTTACGTGTATCAATTTACTTGACAAATTTGATATAATATTTTTTGTTTTTTATACATAGATTAATTTCTCGTAGTTTAATTGTTTAAGTTTGGGACAACCTGTATATAATAAGTAAGTACTATATATGTAGTGTATAAGTATGTGTGTATTAATACGCGCATCGGTATTATTATTAACGTTTACGCGATTTTAACGTGTATTCCTGATCATCTATAATATGAAAGATTCGAAAAGGATCGATTTGACTAACGCGCGAACTTTGATTTCACGTTCGCTTTTCTTGGCGACAACCGATTGACGGGCATCGCTAATTTGATAGAAATGATCAATAAAAAAGAAAGTCGGCGTCTTCTAATCGAGAATCGATTGAATTCTTTCATCGTTTATAGATATTCAATACTTATTCTTATTATTTCTATTTTTGTTAAAAGATTTGTATAAGTATACACATACAATTGCGTTTCTAACATTAGGAATATTATTTTTATTTTCTTTTTATAAAGTGAGAGCCAGCTGTACTAGAACGTATAATAGTATCTTTTTTTCTGAAACTAATGAAGCGCGAGGAATGGGTGGATCAAAAAATTGGAACGGATTGCACGCGGAGTTGTTTACATTCGATAGAATAATTGTCAAAAAATTTCACGTTACGTTTGATTATTTCGTATTAGTCGCAATGGTAATTTCCATCTGACAGAAAATATATCTACCGTTTACCGTTCGACGCGTTCAACGTGGCAAGCGACAAACGAATTAGCGTTGCTCGCATTGTGGATGGGGTAATAGACGTTACGTGCAGCTGACATTTAAGTCAGGACAAACGCTAACTCTGCTGCAGCACTGTTGTAATCCTTCGATACGACTCGCTTGTTCAAAGTCTCGTTGGATCGGACGATCCTCGCGCTTATTTCGCACCAAGATGAGAAAAGAAAGAGAGAGAGAAAGAGAGAAAGAGAGAAAGAGAAAAAGAAAGAGAGATCGAGCGTGTCTCATTAATGTCCTAGCTTTTTGTTTTACACGCTCGCAAGAGTAGAGTTACTCGTATTGCTATTGCAAAAATAATCCTACGTTACGTCCTTAATCCTCGATCGTGCATAGCACACGTCGACCTCGATGTCTCGATTATGAGACATAGACGAGAAAAAGAAAAAGAGAGACGACACTAGCAGCAGCATACAGGGAGAGAGAAAGAGGGAGAGAGAGAGAGAGAAAGAAAGATGACGGTGCTTTCACGCAGAACGTTTTGTTTTACGCGTTCGAATCTTATGAAAGGCAGATTCGATCTTGGAATAATAGTAACGGGATTAAATCGCTACCACCATGAACTTTTCTAAAAGGTCGCACGAGTCGCGAGAGTCTCTATATATCGAGGATGAAAAAACAATGTGAGTCGAGTTAGAAAAGTATCTTTCATTCCTCCTTATTACGAGGAGCAATGCGCTTATATACGCTACTTTGCATATATACATACATACGTCTGTTAGACGCGTGTCGCAAGAAAATAATACGATCTCGGTTTGCGAAATAGTGGCGAACGAACGAACGAACGAACTAACACGACCTCGGTATTCTGATCTTTATGAAATTGCTGATTATATTTCCAAGATCGTGTAAACGGTCACTGCATTAGCCGCCAGTTGTTTTTACATTTTGTATAATATGATGCTAATTTAATGCAGACTTTTCAACATCAACCTTCGAATCATCATACCAAAGTTTAGAACTTATTTTTTTTTTTTGCTATGTTTATTTTTTTAATCAAATGTTGAACGATTTCGTGGATCGATTAATGTTTAACCCTTCCCCATCTACTAATAAGAATATCTTGCATAATAACATAAAACCAAAGCTATCGTTGAACCACATTGAAAAAAAAGTTATACGAGACTAGCGATATCAATTTATACGTTTTTGAGATAATAGACAGCTTTTTCATGGGCGTCGTCGTCGTCGTCTTCGTCGTCGTCGTCGTTCGATACATTGGCGAGTTCAAAGTACGAAGAGGAGGACGAGTAGGACGAAGACGGTGGTGGCAGCGGCAGCATCGAGTATGACCTTCGACCCTGGTTCGAGGCAGGTGAGGCTGAATTTTTTCAAACGATCTTCCCCCCTGATGTACACACACGCGCCAAGATATCCGCGACAGGAGGCTCCGAGGACAAGGGGAAGTGAGGCTAGAGGTAAAAGAGGTTTGCCGATTGGTCGGCGCCGTCCTCATCTTAGCCAGTGACGAGAATGGAGGCCATCCGGACTTACTCCCACCGCGCCTAGTTTTATTCCATACCATACCTTTCCTATCCTATCCTATTCCTATCCTATCCTATCCTATTCTATCCTTTCCTGTCCTTACCCACGTTCCTATCCTGTATACACTCGATCCCTCCAATGCATTCTTCCGGAGAAGCAAGCAAGAACGGTGAAGAAGCATGCAACCCTTTCCTTTGCAGCTCCACCTCCACTTGCACATTCGCATCTTTCTCCTCCTCCTATTCCTCCTTCTCCTCCTTCTCCTTCTCCTTCTTCATCTTCTTCTTCTTCTTCTTCTTCTTCTAATGTCGCTCTGAAAAATATCGCCAGGTGTTATTCGACGACGTGTACGCATGAATGCTTTTGTATCCCTCGATCGGAACTCCTCGAGAACGAGAATGGATAATAATAACGACAGGAGGGATTAGCTTTAGAATACAACAGGAACATACATATCTCTCTCGAATGGATGGAACAGGAATTTGCTGATGACTCTCTGAGATCTTTACATACACGCATAAATATTATACTTACTTGTAGGTATATCTACGTATATATATATATATATATTATACTTACCTATGTATCATACTTGTACATCTGGCGCATTGGCGATCAACGATATTCGGTACCCCGATATTAGCGCATTATCTATCCGTGCTCGATGGGATTACCGGCGTGTAGAAAATTTCAAGTTAGCGTCATGTGTGGTCCAGGCAGAAACAGATTAGCACGATCAATCTAAGCCGTCGGTCGATCCCGACCTCCTTCCTTCCCCGTTTCTCTCCCTTCTTCTTCTTCTTCTTCTTCTTCTTCTTCTTCCCACCTTTCTCATCCTAACTTCAATAGCGTCACGGCATCCTCCACCTTCTTATACTCTAATGCCTTCTCTTTTAACCCTTTGACGATCCATCGAGTCTTCTTATCCATCCTGAAACTATCCATCGACTCGATCGAAACTCGTGTTTAAGTGTACAAGTTACCGAGTGAGAGAGTGAGAGAGAGAGATAGAAAACTACGCACGTTTTCTCTCCTAGGACGTTACGATGTCGTAATACCCAAGTGTAGGGAGTAATATCTCTATTAATAATGTAATTGCCGGGCGCCCGCAGGATCGTGAACGCTCGTAGGTACCTACAACCATTAGTTCTCTCTCTCTCTTTCTCTCTCTCTTTCTCTTTCTCTCTCCTTTATTCTTCCTCTTTCTGTTACGAACAAGATACTTTCAAGGATGCGAACGAACATTTTCACCATACACGTGAACACTTCCTCGTTCGAGAAATAGGAAACCAAATGAACTGTTTTTTCATTTGTAACTGATATAAATTCGATTTTGGAAACAATATGTTGAGATAAGTATCAGTTAAGCATGCAATTCGTATTATTAATTATTAATTGAGCGAAAATACAATAGAATATTTAATGAATATTATTTCACATCGAAAATGTATAGAAAATAGATTCGTTTCCGTAATTTTTTGTCGACGAAACCGTTTTGTTTTTTTGGGGGGGACACGTTCTTCCGTCGTTAATTTCTGATACGTCCGCATTTTATTTATACGTAATTGGCAAGTTAAAATAGATTTTGATTTAGAAATACGTTGCATTTGAAAGGATGATTTAATTATAAGTATAAATATGTAGATATCGGTTTGCAAGGTTTTGTACAGGTTATTTCTTTTAATATAAGAATGAATTTTGAACGAGGACTCGTACGTTCCAATTCATAGAAGGGGTTTACTATTTAGTTCTTTGCATTTTCGGTACGTTGCACTTTTCGTTCTCTGCTAATTGAAAGAACGTTTTTAGCGCGGCGGTATATATAAAAGCTCCTCTTATTTGCGGCTCGACCACAAAGCGTAACTGAACACACGGTCTGATAATAATTACATTTGCACGCTAATGGGGACGAGCTTTACTACGTGTCCTACGTCCGTTTATCTTTTTTGTAGTGATCGTTGGTAGGGGAACGAACGATGCAAGAGGATAAAGATGTTTTACATTTTACAAAATTGTCTCTTCAAACGTGACTACGTCATTTAAGATCTTTTCAAAAATATTTCATTCGTTTATCTTTACGAACAATATATACCGATGATATATAAATCATTATATATATTATATAAAAGTAATCAAATGAATAAAAATTGTTCATTACCATTGTGCCGATATTTTATGATACCAGCACTCTCAGTCATATTTTAATTTTTATTTAATTGCTCGAAAGAATAGATATTATTTGTTTTCATTTGAAATAGTGATGGAAAGATCAATATCTTCGTTTCTTGCAGGCTCACATCCTTTAAGGTATAGGGTGACAGGTCGAAGATCGTTGCACCTGGCTGTTAAGGTCGCGACACGTCGCAGGTATTTCGATCGACGACGATGACGAAGACGACGACGACAAAGATGACGATGACGATGACGACGACGACGACGACGACGACGACGAAGATGACGGTGGCCGCGTGCGTGAACGCATCCCGTATGCCCATTAGGAGGGTATTTCACGGCACGTCACGTTTTATGCCGGCCACGTGACTCCGCGTGACACTCCGAGTTGAGCTGGTGCCAGGTCAAGGGTCATGATTCGCATCGAACCATTCGGTCCTTCGCTCTTCGGTCGAATTGATTTTTTCTCTTTCACTCTCACTCTCTCTCTCTTTTTCTCAGAAGTCGAAGGTATATTTATATATATATGTGTGTGTATATATGTAAGTACAAACCTTTTATTTTTTTTCCTTTGACCACGCTCGCATTTTTATTTCTCTCGACGTCGCGTAACGGATTAGGATAACGGACGTATGTTCCTTTACGATCGTTCGCTAAAAAATACATTTGAAAATAAATCATTCATTTGATTCGAGTTTATAGAAAATATAATATATTTAACATTAGATTTATGGGTGTTTTTCGTTAACTATTTTTTAAAGACTCGCAAACGTTTCTTGAATGAAGGTAGAAGAGAGGAATTAATATTTACGCATATTTAAAAAGTTTACGATTTTATTATTTATATATTTGATCGCTTTCGTGTCAGTGTTGTGTCAGTTGCTGCGCCCTGCAGGTCAGAGGATTGGACAGCTCTGCATTAGATTTTTGTTTTCATTTAATAAAAATTTTACTAATTGTAAGTGGAATAACGAGAGGGGAAAAAGAAAAAGATGAAAGAAGAAAAATAAGAATAAGAATAAGAAGGAGGTATCCATGTCGCAGCAGGAGTGTATTCCGGCCTTTTAACGACTCATTTGCGTCGTGCCGGAACTTTACGAGCGGTCTGATCGATTATTTTATTTTATTTTATTTTCAACTCCCTTGTCCTCTCTTCTTTCTTCTTCGCGTTATATGTTCATTCTCTTTTTCTATCTCTCCTTTTTCCGTTTCTTCCTCGTTGCTTGCTTTCTTCTATCCTTACCCACCTCTATTCTGTTCCTTTTCAAAAGTTGAGGTTTCTCACGACGGTTAGCCGACGCGTCAGGGTTTTATCGGCGTATCGCGTTTCTTCTACTGCAATACCTCGAAATCTTAAGATCTATCGGGGGCTTCCCGCTCGGATTACGGGAAATCTCTTCCACGGGAGCGGACAAAAGTTAAGAATCGTTGGGTTAACGAGATCTCAAGCGTGGGTAGATCTCAATGAGGGAGGCAAACATTTCTTTGAATGTTTTCAGATAAAAAAAAAAGGAAAAAGAACGAACAGGGAGAAAGAAGATCATTTATTAACTGGTTCGAAAAGTAATTTCGTTCATTCGAATGATCGTTCATTGTCAAATTAAATATATATTCAATTTTTTAGCTATTTCTTGCATTGTTTTACGACAATTAGCATCGACGAGTGAGTACTTTGATCTCATCTTCTTAAACCGAACAATTTAAACGTGGTGCATTTTTCAAATTTATATTCTAAAACTAATTTTGATTCTCATATTTACATAACATTATTCTATTTATGGGGATTCCACCAACATAGAGTCCATCGGCAAAGGGCTCAAATGCAACAAATGCAACCCATGCGATGACAAAGAGAAACACAGTAACATTTGTAATGGCTGGTATTTATTTAATGTAACGTAAAGCAAGGGAAAGAAACCATCGATAATGATGCTCATGGTCGTCGTCCAGTTGGTCGCTTATCTTTACAGCGTGCGTTGCTGAGACCATCGACGAGTTTCTAGCCTCCGCCATTCGTGTTCAGCCTCGGCCGACAATTTTACAATTCTGCTGCTTAACTAGCTGGCGCGGGAGTATGCGCTACAGGTTTATAGTTGATTGCTTTTAGTATTATACGCTTTTTCCTCATCTTATTTTTCTTCTACGAACTTTATTACCACTCCGTTGCTCGGTCAACGGTATTCTTTGCTTTTCTTTATTACCAATTTTTCTTTTTCTAACTTTTCTTTTTCTTACGCCAATCTTTGACGAGATTTCAATCGCCGAAATTTGACTTATCTTTCGGGAATAATTGTAAAGTGTATTTGCGTATGAATATAGAATTTGTTACTTTATCGATGATCCGTTTAGTTATGCGAATTGGCAATATATATAGATAGATTCTTTCATTATAAATTAATTAAGCTTTGATTTTATTTTTTAATAGATCTTTAGAAAGAGAAAAAATCAAAGAAAGAGAGAAAGAGAGAGAGAGAGAGTATAGCGTTGCGTGAAAGCACATGCTTTAATTGCCACGGAATCAATGGAGTCTAATTTAATTATCGACGATCGTAGGAGCCCCGATTGACTTCGGTAGAGATTAATGTAATAACAACTCCGACGGAGAAACGATCGATCACTTATCGTATACCAACGACTATCTATCGAGCGTTCCCGTGAAAATTTTTCACTGGAATGCCACGAGTCACCTCGTACGTATCTAGCCGTTGGGATTATACGCGGATAGCGAACGCGAATGAAGCATGGCTCTTCTTGGTGGATACTTGTCCTGAAAACTGGCGAGTATTCGTGACTCATTGGCGTAGATAGTCAATTTATTTTTCCTATCCAACAAGATCCTTTCCCCTATGAATCATTATATTATATTACAATTTCTCAATCCATTGTTTTAATATAAAAATCTTATCTTTTATAAATGTTTCTAATAATACTTATTAATTATACGATTAGAGATAAATTTTAATGGAAGAGAAAATGAAAAAATAATAAAAAGATAACTGAGATCGTTTTAAAAAAAGGATTTAAAGAGACACGCATAGAGAATCAGTAGTAACTCTCTCATACGGTCAGCCAAAGTAGCGAAACAGTAACAGATAAAGAAAGTGTTCTTCAAGAACAAGTGTTTGTGTTTGTGTGTGTGTGTGTGGAGTAAGAGAAAGAAAGATATATTATATGAGTTCACGAAGTATACGCCAGTGGCCGTGCGCGCTAGTTGTATGCAAATAAGATGGGATAAAAATTGATCAATGTCAATCACCCGATGAATCTCTCGGAGCCAATCAGCGTGTCTCATTAACCCCCGCCCCCGTGGACACAGTGCCTGTCAGTCGTTAAGCTCAGGATCTAAGCTCTTTCTTCTTGAATCCTTGGTTGGTTCTGTCGCGAGCGTGAGAATCACTGCATCCCAATTGATCCTAGGGTCAATGAAGCTGTTGAATGATGACCACTGACAGGTGCATTCATGGGGTTGCGCATAATGCGCTTGCGGAGGCGCATGGCGCAGCAACACACTGTGCCTTTACCAGTGAAAACTCGGATTCTTCTTACCTTTTTCTTCTTCTTTTTCTTCTTCTTCTTCTTATGCTTCATTCTCTTTCTTCCTTCTTTTTTTTCTTTCGTTTTTTATTTATTTATTCGTTGCAAACGAGTGAAGCGAGCGCTTGGTTGGTTGGTTGGTTGGTTGGTTGGCTGCTTACTCGCTCGTTCGCGCTAATTGTCCATAGAAATCGAAACTCGACACCTGCTTTCTTTGTACTCGCGCCCTTTTCCCGCCTTGGAAGATCTTTTTAAATGGCGTAAAAGAGTTTGCGTAATTACATAAGCGAGGCTGGTGTTTGTTCCTTTCTTCCCGTTCTCTTCCTTCTGAATCTTTCTTCTCTTATTCTTTATCTTTCTTTCTGTCTCTTCATATACAGGGTGAGTCAATAAGAATTACTATCATCTGAAATAATAACTTCTTACTTATTGCTTTTATCGTTAAATTTGTATATAAATTATATAGGATTTAAAGGAACGCATTGGTTGAATAAAATTTGATTTTTTTCCTATATATTATTTTTCTATCAAAAGTTACTCGTTATTTTATTATAAATCGTTTTAATTAATTCTGTAGTTTTTAAAGGGTGCAAAAATAAATTTATCGAAATATGATTTAATTATCTTGAATTGATTTAATAAGATGTACGAGTGTTCTTTAAAGTGTTATATAATTAATAGAAACGTATTGTTTCCTTTTCCTTTAGTAAAATTATCGCGTAAGGAGTTATTTTAGATGATGTTTCTTATCGTTTCACCCTGTATATAAATATATATCTCGTAGTACGTCACAGATTCTTCTTCCCTCCTTATTAAATACCACTCCGCGAATATAATAAGATGGATGGAGGTTTAACGAGTCATCGGGTGGACGGTTTTTTGAAGAAGAAGAAGAAGAAGAAGAACGTTGCAAGAAGAAAATACGAACAACGTCTGATAGACGAGTAAACGAGCGATTCATTTTTATAGAGTAACCATTATCTACAAGTTTATTTTATCACACATACTACTTATACGTATACATAAGTGCCAGTAATTAGATCCAAAAATTGAAATAATTCAATCTATGATATATTTTGCATCGAAATTATTTCATAAAATTTTTTTAGGTTCTCTTTTTTTTTGGGTAATTTTTTAACTTAGATCACTTAGACAGAAAGAACAAAATGAATAAAGTAAAAATTCGTATACCGTTTAAACTGATAAAATAGAAAAATTAACGAGACTAGTTATCGATCGTGGTAGTTAATAATTCATTCTCTTTCTTTCTTTCCGAGCATCTCAGAAGAGAATTCGAATATAAATTCGTGTCTTTCTTTCCTTCCTTCTTTCTTTCTTTCTTTCTTTCTTTCTCTCGTCGTATTTTCCGTATATGAGGCTACGTTCACACCCGGCAGGCGTTCGCGTACCGGTAAATGCAACCGATTCATCATGAAATCATTCGCGCCAGGAGGATTCATTTATATTAATGAATGACTTATTAATCACGTTGAGGACGAGTCCGGGGTCATAGTTGGCCCCGTTGGCCTAGCCGTATGTTTCTATCTTTCTTTTGTAAATTTTAAATTTCCTCTTCTTCTTCTTCTTATTCATTTTTATTTTATTCCACTTCTTCTTTTTCTATTTATTTTTAAATTTTATTTTCGAAGCTGTTCGCGACTCGGGTGTCCTTTCGAAGAAGGAAAATTGCTTTTCCTCGTTGTGGAATGTCGCGACATAGGCTTTACGCAACTTAGGCTTTACGTTTATTCGACGATATCGTTTGCACGTTTAAAACACCAGCCTCTTAGACGTATGAGAAATGGAAGCTCTTATGATTTACGTGCGACGCGCGAGAAAGTTGCGATAATTTTACTCGTCCGCGCCTCTTATATCTACTTACATTTATTGCTTTTGTAACGATGGCCAATGGGTGATGCCATACTCGCTTATAGAAAATACGAGACAATTTTTTTTTGTCTTCTTATCCTCTCTCTTCTTCCTATAATATTTCTTTGAATAAATTAAATACTAGTTTTTTGTTTATCTAACATAAATATAATGCATAAAGTCTGGTATTGTTAGAAATAAAATGACCAGTGTTAATTCGTACATTGCCCGACCGATAAAAGTCAATTCTAGATTTTTTTAAATGATTTATTCAATATGCTATTGTGAAAGTTTTCTTTTTAATTACTACAAAATTATTAAACAATCTTTACTTTAAGAATTACGTAGAAAGAATTTCGGGTTATCCCATATATCATTTATACGACTGAAGAGAAAAAAAAAAAACCACAATAAATAAAGAAATTAATAATAAAAAGAACAAAAATATAATTGCGATGAAAAATCGGTAGGTCATTTGACAACCCTTAACAATCGCTTACTATTATATAAACTGTCAGGTAATTAAAGTATTAAACAATTTTCTTGAATATAAATCTGTTGATGTTACAGTATAATTGAACTTACTATTAGGTTGATTATGAAAAGGGTCGAAATGAATTGCTCGAGCAAACGGGGGTTGATCGCTTTATATATATAAGTTGGTAGTGGCGAGCTGATAATAAACGGTGCTTCGGGACACTAACGATCTCGCATTACCGAGATATAAATGATGATATTAACAATCTTATAAACCGCATCGTGGGAGTCGGTCGAAGGTGAAACGCTTCTATACCAGGTAGGAGTAATTAAGATCTTAATTAGGTATTCACTCGAGGCCCTGGTATACGCGCTCTTTCTATCCTTTTCTCTATCTCTCTCTCTCTCTCTCTCTCTTTCTTTCTTTCTCTTTTTCTCTTGATTTCTATTTCTCTCTTTTTAGCTTAACCGCAACCTTTCTAGTTCGCTTTACATGCTCATGTAAGGGGAGTCGATGACACGTTGAAAGTTTCACGGATCTTTCGTGTTTCAATAACGAGTCCATCGGATATCTTTTAAATTGTGCGGGGTCAAAGTTCAAACGTCTGAGCGTCTGTTCAATATGCGTGCCTTACGAAATAGATATTTTTTTTGTTATTAACAATTTTTTTTTTTATTTTTCGAAAGAGAGAGGGAAAGTTACGTACCTGGTTAACGATCAGTTTCGTCAGGATTATCTTTTTAGTCGTTGTGTAAGTGGTAAATGTTGACAAGAACATCTCATTCTTATCGAAACATATATATGTATAAGATATCTTGTATGTATTGTATTATATATTTTTTTTGTTTTCATAGAAATTCGAAATTGTTTAAAATCTGTTGGAAGGAACGAGTTTACCAAATGATTCACATTTTTGTTTCGTAGATAAAGATAGAGAGATTATTGTAGAGAATTGTTCAGATAAGAAATTCCGATGTCTCGTCAGATTGGTCATCTGATCGTTGTTAGAGACTGAACTACGTAATTTTGGACTGCTGTGGCGCCATACAGATCGACGTAATTAAAATACTTAGTTAGACACAGACTAAGATTAGTTAAAGCTAGCGAACGAGATGTGATACTATATCTAATTATTTTTATTTTTTTTTATTGTTGTTGGTTTGTTTTCTGACCGGATTCATAAACGACAGGACTATAAACTTTTAGTTGGAATGCAGTTCGATGGTATCGCACAGTGATTTTTATGCTTTCTTCTTATGTTGACCACGTTGCTAGCAGTTCGAGGATACCGTTCTTGAATCTTTTCTTTTATTATTTATTGACTTAAACTTTTGATAAAGTAAACTTATTTGAATATTAAAATGAAAATACTTACGATTAGTAATTTATTAATATGCTTATCGCTAAATGTTTATTTTATATCGTATAATAATTTTTTTTATTTTTATAACGAAAATGGAAAATAGATGGTCAGGTATGATATTAAGGAATTGTATCTGATTAACAACGATATATTATATTTTATTTAAATAATTTTTAAATATTTCTTATAATAATATATTTTAAATGAAATAACGTTTGATTTTTTAAAGGTTTTATTCGTTAATATGCAAATACTTCAAAATTTTCACAACTTTGGTAAATTATTATTATTCAGAATTCGCAGATTTAATATTTTTACTTTTACAGTAGTAATGTATACGAACATTATTAAGCCCTGCGTCATCGACTGCGTTTCAATATTCATGAAATACACTTATCATAATTGCATGTAAAAGTAATACCAGTTTCGATATACCGTCAACTTTGTAATTTTTCATAAATACCTTTGAAAACCTCTTCTCTCGGGTAAATCAATTCGAAGTATAGTTGCGAGGAATTTAATTGGGTCAAGGATAGCAATTAACTCTATTGGGTATTCTCGTAAATACATACGTGCAAGAATGATAATTCTCGTTCCATGGTGGTATGAAATAAAAAAAAGAAAAAAAAAACATGAAAAAAAAAAGAAAAAAGGGGAAAAAAAGGAAAAAGGGGGAGAAAAAATGGAGAAAAGAGAAAATGAAAGGAAATAATAAAAGGAAAAAGAGTGAGATTCGAGAAACGAAGTTACAATGTGATTCGTGATTCGCAGGTAGCGATTATCGGGTAACGCCAGGCGTCGTTAATTATCGTCGAGTTGTCTTCTCTCTCTCTCTCTCTCTCTTTCTCATTCTCTTGTTGCACATACACGCTCATATACACGTACACACAAACACAGATAAATACGTACGTACAAATACCGAGGTGTGGATCTCTCTTTTAATTGCGTCACGACCCATTTCACCGACAGGTGTTTAGTCTTCTAATAGACGATCCAACGATGATCTTTACGGACAGAGAAGAAGACCTAACCGGAAGTAGTAGCAAATATATGAGGAGGATAAAGAACAGGGAGAGAGGGAGAGAGGGAGAGGGAGGAGAGTCAAGAATCCAGTTTCTAAAGCGACTACTAAAGTGTTGTTCGATAGATGCAAGAACTCGTAATGAGATATAACTGTTTCGAAGTCGTGAAATTTGTTATTGTTTATTAAGAACTGCTTTTTGCAAGAGAACTGGTAACGTTACTCTTAGCACGTATATAGTATATAGGAGTTATATGAGTTTTAATATATACATATATATAGGAAAAGTTCAAAAAAAGGATTGACCTTTTTCTATGAATAAATTTATTTTATTTTTATTATTTAAATTTGGTCGATGGTTAATAGTACATTTGTAAAAATAATTGAATTATCTTCAATCGTATAATTAAATATCAAACGAATCGTGCAACTGATTCAACCCTGAACGATCTTATTTAACACTTTGATTAGAGTTTGGATCGGGTAGTGTCAAAATATCTGGACGAGTAAAAAAAATAAAGAGAAAATAATACGAATGGAAAAAGAACAAAGAAAGATTAGGGTGCGGGGTAGAGGTAGAGGTAGGGGTAGGGGTAGGGGGAAGGGGAGTTTGATCTCCGGCGCACGAGAAAGATCATAATGGAGCGATGGGTGGGTTATGGCGTTTCTTCTTCCAACGGCAGGAAGATATCAGCTTGATTCTTGGCGCGAGCGTATCTCGGGACGAGATCTCAAGGATCGTGCTTGATACGGGCGAAATAATGCGAGATAATCTTCGGCATGGCCGTAGCTCCTTCGAATGATCCTTTACACCCACTCGGTTTGCCCCCATTGGACGAAGATCGATAATCGCGCGGGGTCCTCTCTCCATTCTACGATGAAAAACTACGCGGTAGTCCGTGCTGAGAGATTTCGAATCGTCCAACAAGATCAAAGCACCGCCATTCAAATGGACGAATATACTATGACGATGCGTTTTCATTATTATATCCCGCGTATTTTTCTTTTTCTTTGGTTTATTTATTTTTTTTTTCTTTTTTTTTCATTTCCGTTAAAAATCAAACAAATACCGTCAGACGAGTACGAGAATTGTATTAATTTGTTAGACTTATTTAATACTCTTTAATAAATCTAATCCTATAGTAGTATATGGACCGTTTATTTTGAAAGTGGTGTAAGTCCATTTTTGAAAAAAAATGAGATATCACGTAATTCATCCTTAATTTAATGTAAATTTTGTATGTATAATTAGTCTGTGTTTAATTTTTTTTAAAATTTCCATGTTTTGTACAATTTAAAATTGGTCGGTAAATGAAATTAACAGACAACAGATATATTAATCTTTAATTTTCTCGAAAGAAGAGAAA
The DNA here is from genome assembly GCF_010416935.1 of Polistes fuscatus. Classification (NCBI taxonomy): domain Eukaryota; kingdom Metazoa; phylum Arthropoda; class Insecta; order Hymenoptera; family Vespidae; genus Polistes; species Polistes fuscatus. The sequence continues at coordinate 9,237,880 of NW_025113151.1, read as the reverse complement.
ATGGACTTACACCACTTTCAAAATAAACGGTCCATATATATATAGTGAAACAAAGTGATATATTCGACAGCAAGTAAAAGTATACGATAAACAGCTAACAACGATCGTGGTAGTCCAGCGTTCCTGCCAGGAAGAAGATCGATCTGGCAATGCGGTTAGGGTTGCGTCAGGGTAGTTTTCCCAGTTCGAGATCGAGGTAGTTCTCTCGACTAAGTTTTATTCGGTGGCCGCCATGATACATCGAGTGTATCAGCGCGTCGTCGGGTCCCGAGATATCGGTTTGCCGATCTCAGGGCGATTTGTCAGCGCTCGACCGGCCGTGTACCACCTTATCAAATATATATCGAACACCGCTCCCATCTTGTATTTACTGCGGGGACCGGTGAGCTTACGTGTACCTGTGTGTGCGTGTCCGATCCGATATCCACTTCAAGTCTTTCTATGCGCTATGTCAGAATCGCTAAATCTCTTATCCTCGTTGCACTATGCACAGAAGAATTCAAATACGGTAGTATTGTAAATATATACGCAATTTGACTACCAAAAATATTCGTACACACCATAGTATGTTCAATTTTATGGCTTTATATTTCGATCGAAAAACCAATCATTTTAAGGTATTGTTTTTAGATTTTATTTAATCGTAAGTTCAATTTTATGGCTTTATATTTCGATCGAAAAACCAATCATTTTGGGGGATATTGTTTTTAGATTTTATTTAATCGTAAGTGATATTGGAATATTTTTTTATAAGTTACTCTACCACTAATCTTCGATTCTTTATCTTTCTTTACGTACACCAAGAATTTTGCTATTTGACGAATAACGCCGAGTTCAATGCGATAACGATATCATAGTTAACGACGACACGTTAACATGCAGATAAGAATTTAGAGAAATTGGAACAAGAATATCGATCTGCTTAATTATCACCAACGTGTACTTTTATATGTATATATGTATGTATGTATGTTTATTAATAGGCGTATTTTCGCATTAAGATATCGCAAGAATGTTTTACGATCTTTATCGTTTTATCGTAATTAGAGACGCGGTAGTAGTTCCTCTTCGATCTTCCACGTCGACTGTTAGCTTTCACTCGATTATCATAACTTATTTATCCAAAGATATATTTATAAGCAACTAAATACACACATATAATAACTATAATATAAAATAATATATAGAGTATATATATTTAATAAACAGTATGAGATATCTTATCTTCATTATCTTAAATTACTTTTAAATTAAATCTAACAATAAAAATCATTTATATAATTACGATTACATGCTATCAAAAGATACATAACGTGATACATTATACATGATTTTTCCTATAAGTAGAAAGGTTTAGTAGAATCGATGTGATCAAATTTTGAGATTTTTATAAATGTAATTAATATTTGTTAAAATAATTATTTGATGAAATGTGTGTGTGTGTGTGTGCAAAGTATAGGAATAATTATTAAAAAGAAATAATTCGTTTTAATATAAAATATCTTTATCCTCGTTTCGATTTCTTTCGTATTCCAAAGATTCGAGTCGAATCGTGCCTTAATCGAGTATTGTTTCGTTCTCACGAGTAATTACGTTCGATTCCCTTAAGGGAACTCGGGCGCCTAATCTTCGTTTATCGGGTGCTGCGTGGTTGCGAGTCGAGCCACGTTTCGCGCCCTGCGATCTCGATAAGACGCAAACTTTGCCACGTACAGGCCTTTGCCGCCTTCTAAATACTGGTAATGGCGCTTAATATATCGCCTTTAGATAACAATCGTCGGAGAAACGTGGCGATACGCGGCTCGCACACTTTTACCATACCTCATTCCTCTCTATCTATCCATCTATCTATCTTTTTGTAAGTAAATTTAAAACAAAAAGGAAAAAGAAAAAAAACAAGAGAAAAGAAAGGTTTGTTTTCTTTAACGATTTATTACCGATCACTTAAACGATTCATGGCTTTATTTTACGACACACGAAAAAGATCTCCTATTTTCTAAAAGTTCGTCGCACGTAATGAGAAACTCGCGTTAAAATATTCAAATATACGATTTATTATCGATATAGCGTAGAATATTAAAAGTATATTTATTTCAAAATATATATGTTAAGTTAAATATTTTCAGGTTGAATCCCTTCGAGCTGACGTCATCGGTTACCAGTTACTCTCCTCCCTTATGTGAGAATATTAGAAAAAATGTAAATAAAAAATGTGTAATAAATTATGACGATATAATATGTCAACTTTGTTAGATTGAATATAATTAATTATAAGTAGTTGCGATATGGTATCAAAGAGTAGTGTCTTTAGATAGTTGTTGATTCGACGTACCGTTTAGCGATGACGCGATCATTTCTTGGAAAACGAATCGTTATTGCTAGCGTTATTGCTTTGGAGATCGAAGAAAGAGGAAGGTCGATATCGCGGAAGGCGCAAAATGTCCGGTTCGACTGGAAAAAGAAGAGACAGGTTCAGAAATAGAAAGAGAGAAAAAGATGGAGATGAAAGTTCCAAGAGTCATCGGTAAAAGATTTCGAAGCCGACAACATGGCACCAGATTACGCATACGTGAGGTTTTTAACGAGGAAGCTTGGGGGAATCGGCGCGATTGATGTTTATTTAAAAACCCTATCGAGTTGTTTACCCTTCTCAGATATAGAGGGTGTAAGAAAAAAAAATTCTTTTGACGATATTGACAAGCTGCCGAGTTGCATTCGTACGAACGAATATCAAGAAGAAGAAGAAGAAGAAGAAGCTGATGTTGTTGAAAAAAAAAAGAAAAAATGAAAGAAACGTTCGGTCATAATAGTAAAGCATAGTAAATTGTCGCGCAGAGACGTCTTTCGCGCGTCTTTCTCGCGTTAGTTGGACCCTTTCGAGGTTAACTTTAGGAACAGATGAGCAAAGAAAGAGAGAAAGATTGCAAGTAGGGTCTTGACGTCCAGCAATTTTCGACGCAATAAACTATCGCGTATATGGAGATTCCATTACTGTGCTCAGTTGTTTCAGGGTCGAGTGGTATTAAACAAATTTATACGGCAGCCGAGTGTGTCATAAAAGACACGTATCATATATACATATACGAGTTGGTGTATACACTAACATATATAAATACCTATATAGATATGCGGAACACCTAAGAAGGAGAAGAATAATATGGCGGTCGTCGAGCAACAACGTCAGCTCGAGGCCTGGGACAACTTTTAAAAGTTTTTTTAACAATTTTTCGTTGATAATAAAAAAAAGGAGGAGGAGGAGGAGGAGGATGAAGAAAGATAGATAAGATAAAAAATCTAGATAAGGATTGAAGCTTATTCATCGATCGGTGAAAACGGATTATCGTATGGTCGGTTATGGTATCGCGTGTAAGACATACGCGAAGAAGAGAGAAATGGCAAAGGGGCTGAAGAAAGGGCTGGGGGAGGTCAAGAGGCTGCCGGAGAGTCGGCTTGACGGATAAATATAATGATTTAATGACCATTTCGTACGGCAACGACACGAAATTCTATGATCTCCACCTCCTCGATCGCTAATGACACACACAGAGAGCCACTCGCAACGAGGCTGCAATTATTTCGCGGCGCGTTCGACTGTAGAGTGTGACGTCATCGCGAGTACCTTCTCACGCCCTATGACCGAGCACCACACTCAAAGGAGAAAGTACACTCCGCCCTAGAATCTTCTTTACTGCTTAGATACTTAGATGATAGTATATATATATATATATGTACATATATATGTAAGTACGTACATAGCTTGGAGGAATTAGATCGAGAATTGTCGCCAATACGCTTTTACTATTACTACTACTACCACTAACACTATTATTCCACTAATACTATTACATCGTTGACTGTAACTATCCCCGTTCGATGTTGAGATCAGTTTTTGCTGTAGCAAGATCGAGATTCACCTAAGTAACTTACTTCGAGTGAGTGCAAGAAACTTTTGTGATCTTTCAGGTAGGTTGGTCTTTGTTCGAGATTCTTTAAGAACATGTTGAATCAATGTTATTTGTTGAAGCATCCTGTTCGTGATTTTGATCTTACAATACTTAACGATATACGAGAGATTCGAGGATTATATTATATATTATATTCACGTAATAGGATTTTTGTCAACGATATTATCCTATAAGGTTATCCTACGTGTTAATTAACATGTTTGAGATAGACGATGGTCAGAATAAAATATTTACTCCAGTATCTTTTGGAATCAGTCTTAAGTTAGAGAAGTATATAATGAAACGTTTTCGTATCCTTCTAATGTATCCCGATGTCGTAATGGTATGTGATGTCGTACGTTGAATAACCATGGATTTAAATAAAATATCAATTAACTCTGGTATCCTTACCCTATCGTAGATTGCGGAGGCCTTTAAAAGCTCTACCTAGTGTGTACCCAGGTCGTGTCCAATATAAATCAGATTGTATCACTCGGAGTGCTTTAGTTATCTTTGAATGGATCTAACGGACTCCTGTGTTGGGCAATTATCGCCGATATATCGATGCAAGGAAAATGTCACCGAGTCGCGAGTAAACCTCTGATCGTCTTTGCTATCCTCATCGTCCACGTCGTCGTCGTCGTCGTCGTCGTAGTCGTCGTCGTCGTAGTCATCGTCGTTGTCGTTGTCCTCATCGTTGTTCGTCGCATCGATCGTTTTGCCTTTGTAGATAATTACACTTCCATGCTTCGTTAGATTCGATTCGTCTCGATCGTCCAACCGATTATTCCCGAGACTCGACATCATTCTATGTACCTACATAGGTAGGTATTCTAAAGAAAGATAGAATGAGAAAGAGAGAATGAGGGAGGGAGGGAGGGAGAGAGAGGATCCGTGAATCGTCCAGCGATTCTCTGTAGAATCGTAAATTGTACAACGCGAATACACTTCAGCGACAATAATGTATTGTGTTCGATTTATTCATATACGTATATTATGTTCTATACTGGAAGAATAATCCTCCTCCTCCTCCTTCTCCTCCTCCTCCTACTTCTCCTCCTCCTCCTCCTCCTTCTTCTTCAAAAGAAGGAAATCTCGATAACGAGAAAATAAGTGTCGCCTTCGGCTAACTTTAGTGTCACGTGTGGTTGCAAATAAATGTCCTCTGTTTCATCTCTGCTCCTGCAGTTTCCTTATCATTCTTTACCTTCATTTCGTTATTTTTTGTCTTGAAAAAAAAAAAGTTAAGATGATTACTTTCCTACTTATCTATTTACCTTCTGGGTGTTTCCAAAAACACGGATCGACGTGAAAGTTAGAGATCCACGTTGGTGGTAAACGATTGGTCATCGGTACGTGTCCGTTGATTCGTGGAGTCATCGTGACCTCGCGAGATCTTGCGGATTAACTTCATTTACGATTTGACGTCTTGGTTTAGAGATCGATCGGTTTTAACGGAGTATACAGCGAGCCGGCAGGTTCACAAATTCACCGTTTAAATTCTTTAGAAACTCACATTCGGGCTGGATGTTACAAAACTGTTTATATCGGATGTATATATCTGTTTAAATTAAATGGTGAATTAATCGATAATAGGAAGAGAATGATTAGTTGTGACTTTCGGATTAGAAGATATTCGAATAAAACGTATTTTTTATATTTAGATACCCGATAGAATGTAGTTGGGGATCAACGTTTGAATATAACATGGGCGTTCCAGAAGCGAGAAATTACGACTCTAGGATGATGACTTTTCTATATTTCGTATAAGAAAGAGAAATATATTCGAGAACTCGGCAGGTTGAATCTAAACGATAAATATAAATTCTTTCATTTCTTTGAATTCAGAAGCTTAGCCCGAAGCACGAGCAGCAGAATATGCTACAACAAAAATGGATATACATACTCTAATTCCAGTTTTAACGAATTATCATAACAGCTTAGGAAATCTAACTAAGTTCCATCTAGCTAGCTAGCTAGCTAGCTAGCTAAGTTCCAAAGCCTTATTATGGAGGTCGATTTCTAATTCCTTTTATGCGTTCTCTTCGTCGTCTCCATAAATTCATCCATTTATGACCGTTCTCGTAGTATTTATTTCTATTTCTTCTTAGTTTTTATACAAATACAGCCGCACCAGGTTTCCAACTAGTTTCTGATTTCTTCCCCCTTCCCCCCTCACCGCTACCCCAATCGAGATATCGCCGGAAGCGATAATTTGGAAGAAAAATTTAACGATCACAGATTTTTGATAAACGACGACGACTACGACGACTCGTGAATTAATTCCCAATGGTGGATTTAGTTTTTTCTTTTTTTTAACGATTTTGATCCTTAAGAAAGATCAAAATTTAGAAGAAGAGGATAAAGGATAGATCATTGGGAAGGTGTAAACGACAAGATGAACCAAGTCGGTCATTTCAAGCGGAAGTTGAACAACGACGGAGGGTGGTGCCGCTTAGCTTAGTTGCAAGAGACAACTCTTCTCTCATCTCTCTCTCTTCTTCTTTTTCTCTCTTTCTCTTCTGTGAGTGCCTTTAATTACGACTTCGTTCTCGTGTTATTCAGCATGGTGTTATCTTAATTGCGGTAAGATATCGCGTATCGCCGCGCACCTCGACTTCGGCAATCAAGGAAGAAGACAGATAGATTAAGAGAGAGAAAGAGAGAGTTTTTTCTTTTTTTTAACGATTTTGATCCTTAAGAAAGATCAAAATTTAGAAGAAGAGGATAAAGGATAGATCATTGGGAAGGTGTAAACGACAAGATGAACAAGTGCGGTCATTTCAAGCGGAAGTTGAAACAACGACGGAGGTTGGTGCCGCTTAGCTTCGTTGCCAAGAGACAACTCTCTCTCTCTCTCTCTCTCTCTCTTTTTCTCTCTTTCTCTTCTGTGAGTGCCTTTAATTACGACTTCGTTCTCGTGTTATTCAGCATGGGTTATCTTAATTGCGGTAGAATATCGCGTTATCGCCGCGACCTCGACTTCGGCAATCAAGGAAGAAGACAGATAGAGTAAGAGAGAGAAAGAGAGAGAGAGAGAGAGAGAGAAGACGAATGAAACAGCAAGGTGGATACGTGGCCATTTTATTGCACGGCTTTCCGTTTCTTCGAGTTTTCTTAATAATACGAGCTGACACGTGACGTTAAAATATAATTACACGGATTTATCCTCGAAACTATGACGAGTTTGAAAAGTTTGATTGTTAAGCGAACATTCGAATTAAATGAAAGAAATTTTCTCATATTATCGTAACGATTTGGAAAATACTGTTTGGATAGTAAAGTTTAATTGTAATTTTGATATGATGTTTTAGTTCAAACGAGAAGCTTGACTCTTAACGAAAATTAGATTAGTTTTTCTTAATAATACGAGCTGACACGTGACGTTAAAATATAATTACACGGATTTATCCTCGAAACTATGACGAGTTTGAAAAGTTTGATTGTTAAGCGAACATTCGAATTAAATGAAAGAAAATTTTCTCATATTATCGTAACAATTTGGAAAATACTGTTTGAGTAGTAAAGTTTAATCGTCAATGTAATTCTGATGGGATGTTTTAGTTCAAACGAGAAGCTTGACTCTTAACGAAAATTTAGTTAGTTTTTGTTAAGCGACATGAATTAAAATAAAAGAATTTTCTGATAGTATCGTACGATTTGGAAAATTTGATTGTTAAGTAAAGTTTAATCGATGTAATCTGATGGGATGTTTCAGTTTAAACGAGAAGCTTGACTCTTAACGAAAATTTAGATTAGTTTTTCCTAATAATACGAGCTGACACGTGACGTTAAAATATAATTACACGGATTTATCCTCGAAACTATGACGAGTTTGAAAAGTTTGATTGTTAAGCGAACATTCGAATTAAATGAAAGAAAATTTTCTCATATTATCGTAACGATTTGGAAAATACTATTTGAGTAGTAAAGTTTAATCGTCAATGTAATTCTGATGGGATGTTTTAGTTCAAACGAGAAGCTTGACTCTTAACGAAAATTTAGATTAGTTTTTCTTAATAATACGAGCTGACACGTGACGTTAAAATATAATTACACGAATTTATCCTCGAAACTATGACGAGTTTGAAAAGTTTGATTGTTAAGCGAACATTCGAATTAAATGAAAGAAAATTTTCTCATATTATCGTAACGATTTGGAAAATATTGTTTGAATAGTAAAGTTTAATTGTAATTCTGATAGGATGTTTTAGTTTAAACGAAGCTTGACTCTTAATTTTAGATTAGTTTTAGGATATTATTGGAGATATAGAGTGATATCATTTATGTAAAGTGTTTGATTATAAATACAAGTTTTGGGATTGATTTTGAAAGTCTCGTTGTTTTTTTTTTCCTTCTTTTTTTTTTAAGGAATTACCTGATCGAAGGATATTGTTTTTCTAAAGGTTAGATCTTGAGGAAAAGATTAGGGAATTATATTGTGAGAATTATGTTTATGGAAAATACAGGATTAGGGAATATTCGTTAGGTAACTGTTGAATTGAGGAAAAAAAAAGAAAAAGAAGAAAAAGAAGAAAAAGAAGAAAAAGAAAAATGTCGAGTTGGCTTCTTAGCGAGTAATTTGAAATACTAACGTTATTATAACGTTGCTTCTTCAGCCCCATCGTGGATGATTATGCGGTTAGAGCGTGGCGAGGGCCATAGAGCGCGACCGGCTACAAAGCACCTGACTTGTAAAGGATGTAGAGCCGTACCAACGTGTCCAACGTTAATAGCTGACATCGTGAATGGCAGGAATTTCATGCCTTTCCCGCCGCGACAGGTCCCTATCCACCTCTTGCTTTTCTTTCGCTCGTTTCGTGTCATAATGAACGAGACATCTGTATCCTAAGATCGTCTACGATTCACGCATGTCTCGCAGAAACCAGAAAAACGATTTTATTCCATTCCATTTCGTTTCATTTCATTTCATTTCATTTCATTTCAATTCATTTCATCTCATTTTTCGATTCCGCGTGAATCCTTCCTTCGTGAGTTCGATGATCTAGGAACGATCGAACGAACGAGACCTTCCCGGTCATCGTATGAGAAATCTACAAATATTATTGGAAGAAATGTTTAACTATCGGTCAAATGATCGGTTTTCAATCGTCAATTTTGAATTCTCTATCTCTTCATTTCTGTTTTATTATTATAAGTATCAACGTATTCTTTTTTTTCTTTATCTAAATTTTTATGAGAATTTAAATGAGAAATATTTCTTACTTTTTGTTATCTAAATATTGTTTTATTTATTATTTACATTTTTCACGTTAATTCGATTAGATATATTGTCTTTTTCTTTTTTTTTTTTTTTTAATTTTAATCGAAGATTATCTAATACTTTTTATTAGCGAATTATTCTCAAATGTAAACGTGAAAGAAGATAATGCGTAACCATTAGTTTATCGCGTTGATAGATTAGTAAGAATAAAAGTCATTTTTACTCATACATCTAAACGTTTATTTATTTCTCTTTGATATTAGAAGTTTTATATTAGTATAATCGAGTAATTAATTATCATGCGCATTAGTAGTCGTCAGCTTAATAATCTATGAGTAATTAAGAAGATGTGATTAATTTCTAGTTTTTGTCATCGATTATATTAAATATTTCTTTTTGATTCAAATGTTAAGATATTTTTTTCGTAATATTATCAGGTAAAAACATAGAAAAAAAAAAGATTACAGATCATCGTTAGTTTGTTTTGTTTGTAGATAAATTAGATTGCAAAATAGAACCCCCGATTACTTTTTTTTGTATATTCTACTATTGATCATAGCGTTTTACTCTTTCACAGATTCAAAGTTTCTGCATAATTAATTATCGTGTATAATTTTAAGCATTAGCTGTTACCTATCAATTAGTAATTGAGAATATCTAATTAATTTCGAATTTTTGTTTCATTCGTTTTGAGTAAAAATGTAAAAAAAAATTACAGATGTCCGTTTGCTTATTCCGTTAATAGATTAGGTTAAAACAGGAAACAGTAACGTGTGTCTTTTATAGTATGTTATAGATCGTGGCATTTAACTCTTTCTTGAATTAAAAGCTATTGAATAATTAATTATCATGTATATGTTTAGGTAATCATTAACAAATTGTCAAATAGTAATTAATAAGACGTAATTAATTTCTGTGTTTGTTTGATCAATGATCAATACTAAATATTATATATACGTTTATTTGTTTTTTCATTCAAATGTTCTTCCATAATTTATTCCGACACATTTTCGAATACAAAATGACGATTTAAATTTAATTTATAGATTTATTTGTAAAAAAAAAGAAAAACAACAATCTTTTCTTAAATATAATTATTATTTATTTTCAGATTAAAACTTTGCAAATCACGCATATTTTGAGTCATATATTATAACATCTTAATTAATAATTAAACGATAAGTTTATAATTTTGTTTGATTGACGAATATCAAACATCCATATTTCTATTTCGCATATACCAAACTTAATACCGAAATATTTTCTAAAGAAATTTTTAGAAGTTTAGATATTTACAGAAGTCGACTCGACCAAAAGAAAACTTTATTAAAATCTGTTAAAAACGTGAAGAAAATCGAAAGGAAATTTAACTAAAATTTCATTAAATTAAAAATTAAAAATTACAATTTAAAATTTAATTAAAATTTATTTAGAAAAAAGCCCTGACAAAAAAGAAAAAATTAAATTAAATTAAAAATTAAAAATAAAAATTTAATTAAAATTTATTTAGAAAAAAGCCCTGACCAAAAAGAAAAACAACCCCGAAAACAAACCCTGAGAAAAAAAATCCTAGAAAAAAACCGCCACGTTTAAAAAAAAAATTCCTAACGCATTGTATACATTGTATACATTACCATGTAACATATATACATATATACATATATACATACACACATACACACAGACATTATATATATTTATGCATGAACAGAATACACATGCGGAACATACTTGTTCTATCCTTACGGTTTGCCCGTAAATACAGCCAAGGGGGTTTTCCGTTTAGCCGATGATTTACGGCGCGAACGTGTCTCAGAAGGTGTCGATCGCATAATGGCGAGTCCTGTCGCCGTCGATCGCCCGCCGATACGGTAATCACGGGGTGGCATCTACCTGGCCGCGATCATAACGATAATGGTCGCTCTTCGCGGGGAAGACTTCATCCTACACGCTGTCTACGTTGGATTATGTGCCATTGTGTGTCTACCTTCTAACTCTTACGACATATACCTACGTACGTATTTTTTTTCTTTCTTTTTTCTTTTTTTTTTCATCAATAAGTATACCGAACAAAACATCTATACCGTCTATTTGTTTCTCCTATTATTTATGATTTCGTTCGAATTTATTCGAAAAAGTAACGATCGGACGCAAACTCGATATATTTCTTTCGTTCTCCCTTTCGAGAAATATCGAATAACTTCTTTGAGAGTAATATTGGTTGACACGTACTAAAGAAACAACGATTGACGGATCGTGTATTATGAATGTGTTAAAAGTATTTGGCACGTATTTGGTACAGGTATTTATTGATTTTTATAACGTAAAATAGGGAAATAGGATGATTTATTATATACAAATAAGAAGAACGAAAAAATGATTTTATACTCGATTTTTTTTCTTCTCTGAAACAAAGATTATCGGATAAAATAAGCTATTTATTATTTCATTTTTGTTCTTATTTTTTGTTTTTCATAAGAAATTTGAATTTCCCCGTTGTATTCGTTATACGGTCAGATATCGTACGATCCTAAAACAAACATTTTTATATCTCTATCTATTAAACTTATTATTCATGGTTTCGTCGAACATCTTTGAGAGTAACGATCAATACAAACAGAAGATTATTCTACGAAGAAAGATCGAATGTCAATCACGTAAATATACATAGTTAACTACACGTAACACGCTCATTGCAATTCCTTCTTGATTAATGAGCCGATAAGCGTCACTTTCCAATCTTTCTTATTTCTAGGAAAAAACAAAAATTCAACAACGTATATTTCGCAACGGACCAATATACTTATATAAATATAAATATAATTTATGTAGCAGATATGCACACAAATGTATGTTTATCGTAGAAACGGACTAATTATCGAATTTGTAAAAGCAGCGCGTTCGAAACGTTGAATAGGACTATTACGTTACCAACATTTCTCTCTTTTTTTTTTCTCTCTCTCTCTCGAATTACGATCCAGCACGTGTTAGGTCGTCATTATTTACCAGCCAATGATTGGTGAGCATCGTTTTATAACGTCAGAAGAGGAGATGAGACGAGACGTTCTATCTAAAAATCTCCAAAATTGACAGCAATTTGCAACGGTCGTAATCTTTAGTCCTCTTCATTCACACCATAACCAAGCAAAAGAAAGATAGAAAGAGATAGCGAGTTCCGTGTATACAGGGTGTTTCATTAATATAAGTCAATACTTCGAAAGGGTATATCTAACAAACTAAAATTACATCGAATCATAAATGATTCAAACAAATCTTCAAAGTGTCCACAATTACTTATGAATGGGTACCAGTTCTACGTGCTACTAGTTCATTTCTTTTATACATTCATATATCTAATGCATGTCAGTTATTTCAGTATAATATTAACGAGAATTATATAGAACACGGACTGCAAATAAGTTGTACCATTTTGGGTTTCATTATATCAACTATATAATGGAACTTATGTTTCTTTCAAAAATCGGTTCGCGAATCTTACAGTAATCGAATGTATAAGGCAAACAGTAAAACTTGTATTAAGTTAAGTGGACACGAATCATTTTAGAAATCTTGAATAATCTATAAATCGGAAAACTAAAGTATAACAAGACACATATATATTCATATAAGATTATTTATCCAATGCGTAAATATATTTAGTGAATTATTGATATGAACATTTATGAAACACCTTGTACAGTTTATATACACAATATATATACCTACATATACGTTAACTTTACATAGATGGATATAGGTATTGTATATAACCGTCATCATCATCGAACGAATTCTCTCTCTCGCACGAGCGAGTCTGTACGCCACGGTGCTACGTGATCGGTATGGTGTTACAGCAATTTCTATAATATTGCGCACCTTTCTGTCCTCTCATGGTTGTCTGTCGTCTTTGTTGTTGTCCTCGTCGTCATCGTCATCGTAGTAGTCGTTGTTGTTGTTGTTGTTGTTGGGGTTGTTGGTGATAGTGGTGGTGGTGGTGTTGGTGGTGGTGATGGTGGTTGTTGGCGTACGTGAGCAACGTTGTGTTCTGAGTTCTTCTTCTCGACTAACAATAAGGAATCTTTAAGGGCCCTGTATAATTTAGCCGCTGTCGTGGCAAGCTTTAAAAGACGAGTCGTGTATCCACCTTCGCGCCTAGCCTGGCAAGAGCGCGTGCTCGTACCAGCCGCAATTATTATACGTGTCTCGTACTCGCGAGTGTAAACCAATTAAGGCGCCCGTGCAAACCTTAGAAGCTACATTTTCTTCTTATTATTCTTCTTCTTCTTCTTATTTTGTTTCTTCTTATTCTGTTTCTTCTTATTCTTCTTCTTCTTCGTGTTTTTCACCTTTTTCTTATCTTATTCTACTCGGATATTGTTCTACCGAGTCTTGTTATGCATGTATTATATTTACGGTTATTCACATTTATTAATTCTTTTAATTGTATTACATTCAGAGAGAGATTCTCTCATTTTTTCGGGATATATTTTATTTTTGAATATGTTTTTTGAGAGGAGAATAATTGGTGGTGATTGTATGAGTGCGTGTTTATATTGGATTCTAATTTTTATATTTTGTATTAATTGATAGTATAGTTTATTTTTTCTTTTTTTTAATTTGATATAATTGTAAGGTAAGGAATAAAAGATTAATTAAGGCCAATTAAGGCGCCCGTGCAAACCTTAGAAGCTACATTTTCTTCTTCTTCTTCTTCTTCTTCTTCGTGTTTTTCACCTTTTTCTTATCTTATTCTACTCGGATATTGTTCTACCGAGTCTTGTTATGCATGTATTATATTTACGGTTATTCACATTTATTAATTCTTTTAATTGTATTACATTCAGAGAGAGATTCTCTCATTTTTTCGGGATATATTTTATTTTTAAATATGTTTTTAGAGACGTGATTGTACGAGTGCGTGTTTATATTGGATTCTAATTTTTATATTTTGTATTAATTGATAGTATAGTTTATTTTTTTTTAATTTGATATAATTGTAAGGTAAGGAATAAAAGATATTGTAACAGGTATAGATGATTAGTTCAACGTACTTAATTATACGATTTTATTTCGGTATTATCTTTTTTCTTACCGATTTTCGTAATCATTTTAATCGAAGATTAAATAAATTCTAAGAACAGACTTATATTTTAATATTCCAAGAATAGGAAGATTATAGAAAATGTTAAATGTATGCGTATGTGTCTGTGTGTTGGTATTAAACTGGTCGCTTTTCACTATTCCGTATTTAACTACGTACATAATAACTTATATTACATTTTTTTCAAACTAAAAATTCAACAACGTAATTAAATTATAATAGAAGATTAGGAACGATGAAAGTTCCAACACACAGACGCGTATATTATTTATTATTTCGAAGTATTTTAAAAAGATTTTCTATATTTCAGCGTACATTTATTTTCTTTCTTTCTTTATTTATTTAAGAGTATTTTATTCTTTCTCGTATAAAATCCGACGATCAGATTTAATTTCATAGAACGATTTCGGTTAGGGTTATTTCAAAATTTCTTTCACGGAGGATGGATAAGTTCGGTTTCACAGATTTCAACGCGAACGCATGTCGTGTTGTTGGTTACGCATCATACGAGATCTTGCGAGAAATCACATGGCTATTAATGCTATATGGAGAAGACATTTTCATATTTAAAGACACAAGTAACTATAAGTCATTGAGTAATCGACAGCCAGTTGGTCGGTCATTGAGTGTTAGTGCGGGAGTGACGGTTCGTTCTGTCGTCATCACGTGGGAAACTGCTGCTAGTGAAAGTTTTTAAATGTTAGCCGCTTATATTTCATCCGATTTTACCATTGGCCGTATTACGATCGCCACCGATTTATATTTTTTCTACTCAATATTTATTCATTCATTTTGTTTGTTTGTTTGTGGTATCTATTCGAATGGATTATCATTTAAATTATCTGATTTTTGTCTTAATTCGACTTTTTTTTAAAAAGTTCTTCCATGAACAAAAAAAAGAAACACGTATAAAATGAAATATTACTTGATTATTAAATTGGTGGTTTGTGCAATGAGAGAAAAGAACTGACATAATTGCGACTATGTTGGTAATAGAAAGGTAAAAGGCTAAAGGAGTATTGATAAATGTAGAATATTTCAAAACGATCGACTATCGATTGCAACGTTTCTTGAGGACAGAAATAAAACGAAGAGAAAAGAAAAAGATTGCTAGAGCAAGTCATAAATTATTTGAACCGTTGCATCTACAATATAATTTACGATTTACCTAAACGCGATCACTGTTCCATTCCGTTCAGTTTATGTCAACGTATTTACAGCAATAATAATAATAATAATTATAATATTTATTACACGTTCACAGCATCCTTTGATAATATTCAATAGAAATTTAAAAAAATAACGAAGATTAAGAGAAAATGTAAATGTAATAAAAAGAAAAAAACAAAACAGGACCACATTGTGTAGTAAATTAACGAGTTATCCGAAAAGGAGTTAAATAACAAGCAAAGAGAGGGAGAAAAAAAGAAACCAAAAAACCAAAATATGTTCATAAGTCTCGAAACACGATTTTCCCCGCCCTTCCTCCTCCTCACCACCATCCCTTGATTTAGGTTACGATAAGAACTATTTTTCTCACGATCAGGATTAAATTATCGTCAGGATGTGATCTTGGAAAATAAAGAAGGCACATATAAGGGAATAAATAAGGGAACAAAAAGAATGAAGAAAAAAGAAAAAAAGAGAAAGGAAAAGAAATGAAAAATAAAGAAGCGTTATCGTTTTGTGGTTAGGAGGGGGGGGCCATAACGAGGAAGAACGTAACGAAAAGAAGACGAGCCAATGGTAAAGGGGATAAGAGGGGGAGGGGGAAGAATATGGACTACCCTTTCTTCCTTCCTCTCTCTCTCTCTTTCTATTCGTGAGTGTGTGTGTGTGTGTTGTTTTTTTTTTTCTTTTTCTTCCCAAGTCAGGGACCAGAATTATTTATGCTCACAGCTGGAAAGAGGGGCTGCCGGGGCTGCCGGTTCTGGTCCATCGTCGTCGTAACTCAAGTTAGAAAACAACGAGACCGTGTAAGCGGTTATGTATCCAGGTAGCGGTAAATTAGTGGCACGGCCCACGAATTTCGTTCGCGGAGGAAAGAAGAGAGGAAGATAGAGAGTGAGAGAGTGAGAGAGAGAGAGAGGGAAAGGTAAAGGGTCTTTCCCTTCGAGAAGAAGATGGTCGAAGCTCGCGAGGACGTCCCGTGGCGAGGCCAAAGGCAGCACCAATCCTGATTAAAATTACTCTACCCCGAGATCCGCCGAGATTTCCGCGGCGAAATTTATGAAATTGTCCCGGTTTATTGTTTTAAATGAGCCTACGTTCTCCAAAAGATCACGTTTGGATAACGAAAGGAATAACCTGTAAATCCCAAAAGGGTGGAGAAGTAGTATGGGGGTAGGGGAGGGGAGGGAAGTAGCCGGGGGTGGGTAGACCCCCTAGAGAGTCGACCCCTTGTCGTATTCTTCCCTTCTTTCCCTCCCCCTCCCCCCTATTCCTACCCCCCCTTCTAGGCTCTTCTTTCTTTCTTACTTTTTTCTTCTTCTTCCTTTCTTTTTTTCTTTTTTTATTTTATTTTCTCGTATTATTTTGTGAAAATTCATTTCGTCATAGGACGATTTTTTTCTCGAAAAAGCCGAATAACCGATAGCGAGCGAGATTGATGATCGATATTTACGAGAGAACAAGGATAAACTGCTGCCGAGGTAACAACCTTCGAACAACTTCTACGGATTTTAATTTCGCGATTCTTGTAATTGAACCAGCTCGCAATTAATCTCGAGATTAACCTTTGTAAATTATGAGGTGCGTACGGCTTGTTTCGTGTTTGTCTGTATGTAATGTACACATACGTATACGTATTGAAAAAGAAAGAGAAAGAGAGAGAGAGAAGGGTAGGATAGGTGTTAGAGTAGTAAACCCATACGGACTGTTAGAAGTTGCGGATAAGTTGGTTGGCTAGTTTGCGATGGTTCGCGTATGTATCGTGAGAAAATGATAGAATCCAATCGAATATGAATTCCAGGGTGTGTTGGTGGGGTGAAAAGGTAAAGAGGGGAAAAGTGAGAGAGAGAGAGGGGGGGGACGGCAGGTGTCGATCGAGGGTGCCAATCATTCGACGGACGAACACGTTCGATGATGTCGATGATGACTATCATCGTTTTCTTCTGTTTTTCATTTCCATCTGTCTTTATCTATTTTGTTTTCTCGTTTTTTGTTTTTGTCGATATCCAGTTTGCGCTCGAGTTTGACTCAATATCAATCTAATTTATCCTCGTAGCTTGGGTTTAGAGTTAGGTTGAGATCTAACGGTCCCATAGACGCGCTTGCCATGGGAATCGTGCCAAGATCGGCACCAACGTTAGCTCACAGACAGACGGAACGAGGCGTAAACCTTAGCCTCAGTTATGTGCGAGCTAGCAAGCTAGCTAGCATGCTAGCTAGCTAGCTCGCTCGCTTTACGATTCGCAACGCTCAACGTCCAACGAGAGATGGAAGATAGAGGTTCTCAATAACGGTTCGATCAACTATCATCGTAGGTAGAGACGTTTAGAAAATTGCAAGCACGAGTTATAGGAAAAACGGGATTGATGGGTAATAGGATGTTTTATATATATATATATATATATACATATAAAGAGAAAAGTATAACCGCGAATTTGTAGAATTTATTATATGTTAGATGTTATTTAGAAGAACAGTATCTATCTATCTATCTATCTATAGATACGTTTTATACTTTTGCATACATTCTTCGTTAGGATTTTTGTTTGTTTCGTATTTCATTTTGATTATTTCTCTCTCTCTCTCTCTCGTTGCGCGTCTATATTCTCGCTAAGAATAATAAACTTAGTGTAGCTTGGTCATTCGACATCTCTCGAGGAAAGATCTTTTCTGAGGAGGAGGAGGAGGAGGAGGAAGAAGAGACTCGCTAGCTGGCTAGTTTGTTCACTTGCTCAGGGCCCAAGTCACGAGGATCGTGTTCCCTGCGGCTTTTTCTTCTAACGACGCCGACGAGAAGAAAGAGGGTGAGAGAGGAGTGAAGAGGAAAAAGAGTCGAGGAGAGAGAAAGACAGAGAAAAGGGGCGGGGTGGGGGATAGGAGACAGGGGAGGGGGACCCGATTAATAAATTCGCAACGTCCACTTCCGGTAACCGTAGCGCGTGTCCCATTAGTTTCTTAAGCTTCGGACTAAAGAGAAATTAAATACAGCGTCACAAAGATGGGTGTCGGCTTCGTGGGGACCCCATGCCGAGTACCGTGCTCATAATGAACGTAGCCAACATCGTTCTTAAGCGTAATCGTTCCTTTGCCGTTGCGTACGAAGACGCGTGTAGAAGGGTGCCGTACACCCGTGTACACGCGTGCGAGTACTGCGATAAGCAAGGACCTTTCGAACCTTAACGTTCCCCAACGACCGACTCTATTAATTAACGCCTTGCTATCTTATTCATTTTCATATAGGTATCAACATATGTATATATATATGTATATGTATATGTATATGATTATGTGATTATATATGTTGGATGTAGATAGGGTGTCTCCAGGAACTGGGTCGGTTTATAACTTTGATCTTTTTGGGGTCGTGCACAGCTTGAGATAACTTGATTACCTCGAATATATTTGAAATTGTAATTATACAATTATAATAAAATATTATTTCTACAGAGGTTTTATAATATGGTGGGTATCTAGAGCCCCCGGGGGCATGATATGGTTTATAAGTGAATCATTGATTTTATTTTTATGAACGGTCAATTCAAAGTATATCGAATTAATTCATTCGAATGATTGGTAATTGAGTTTATTTGTGGTGTAAGTATTAATATACGATAAGTTGTATAATATTGTGAAATTTGATAGGAGAAACGTTTTTCTCAAATTTTATATACGTTTGCCAGAACGAAAGGGTTAACGATCTTCAAATGGCGATAGGTTTTCAAACGAAAGAAATAAAATAAACGAATGGAAAAGGTTCCTCAACGAGATCGTATCGATCGTCGTTCGCGAGAACATCCTAACGAACATCATAATTTTTTTATTTATTTTTCTCCTCCATTTTTTCGTTTGCTTCTACTCTCCCTCCCCCTTATAATATTTATTTGACTACTAGCTTATAGTTTATAGTATTGAATTTTACAACTACGGCAATTAAACTGTCTTTCATTCTCCCTTCACCATGGTCACTCGTCTTCCATCTTTCTCCCTCGTTCTATTCCGTAATGTTAAAAAAAAAAGAAAAAAAAAAGTCAACAGAAAAAAAATTGTTCCCCGGCATTAACAATAACTCAAGACATTTATTTACTCGGTTGTCATCGAGTAATTAATGATACTTTGATAATTCAACGTGATTTAGGATAGGCCTGATTGTTGGAATAGCACGCGCGCGCGCGCGCGTTGTAAAGTTCCGACTCCGAGCGAATATAAAAGTAAAAACGAAACAAAAAATATAATCAAGAGAATAAAAAGAGAAGGGAAGGGTGGGGGGGAGGGGGTCGTAGAGGTAGGTGAGCAAAATACGTTCTTCTTTGGGATAGGTCAGTTGGAAAATACGAAGTTGAATATATTTATTTATATCTTGCGGATAAATAACGAACAGCTGTGTGCCTAGTTGTTGACTCTCCCTCCTCCCCCTCCTCCTCCTCCTCTTCCTCCTCCTCCTCTTCTTCCACCTGAAGAGCAGTCGTCTTTTCATTTTATTGTCATCGTTGGAAATTTAATTCTTATCGTACGTAATATCGAATTTTACGGCTTTCCAGACTAAATTCGATGTTACGCGGCAACATGATAAAGGATAGGGAATAGAATATAAAGAGAGACAGAGAGAGATGGAGAAGGAGTTGTGTAATTATCGTATAATTAATTACCGTCCTTCGCTCCTGTTTCTTCGTTTGATAGTAATAGTTGATAGAAAATAGGGGCATAAATAAAACATCTCGTGGAAAATAAACGGACGACATTAAAACGCGTTCGTTATTATATCATTCTATGTTTATTTTCGAACAAAATTATAATAGGATCGTATATATCTCTCATTAATTATTTTTCTCTCGCTTTGCGTTACTTTTTCGAAGATTTAAAACTCTGTTTTTGGTCGTCGATCAAAGTGAATGATGAAAAACAGCCTTAAACAAATGTAATTAAATTTAGAAGGAAAAAGAAATAAAGAAAAACAAAAAGATAAGAAGGGAATAGAAGGAAAAGGTGATTTTCCTTAGGTATATGTAATATTTGCAGGGTCAGTCATTTACGCCAGAGGGGGGTAGGCGTCTTCTTTCCTCTCCTCTCCTCTCCTCTCTCGTTGGTTCCAACGTGTAAATCAGTCTCGGGTGGAAGAAACGGGCCGCGTGGCTCATCCGAGATTTTCCATTGCCAGCAGGACACCGAGACTTGGAGTTAGGGGGGCCTCGTCGGCCCCCATGGCGGTGCAAATGTATAAATACCAGCCACAAATCTGCCAGTTGGCTAATTTATAAATTTCACGCCGATCTCGTAAATGCATTTCTGATTTAGGGCGTTTAAATTATCGCTAAACCACTTCTAACTGGCCGTACGTGTAATCTTTCTCGCTTTTGCATCCTTCCTTCGTACGTACGTTCGATCCTTCTCTCTCTCTCTCTCACTCTCTCATCTTTTTTTCTATCTTTCTCTCGACCTCCTTGAGCATGTTGGTATATGGCTTTCGATAAATGGCGTGCGCATAATCGCGAACGATACTTCTGTAAACGACGAGCACGCGCAAAAGAAGGAGGCGGTGGAGGAGGAGGAGGAGGAAAAGGAGGGAGTGAGGGGCGGTGGGAGGACGATGACGACGAAGACTTTGCAAGAAAATATGGAGATACGAAGATACCGCGCCGATATCGCCATTTTCTAACACTATTTACATCCTAAGACCGATCAATTCCACATATTATCGTATTTATAATACTTCGTCTTTATATATCACTTCTCGTAATACCACATCTATACTTTCATTCTAAATCTTATCGAGATTATTTTTTGTATCAATAATATATAGATAGAAACGCAAGCAAGAAATGTAAGCAAGCAAGCAAGCAATGTAAGCGAATACGATTTTCTTCTCTGTGTAGGTCAACTCGTCGCAAATGTTAAACCTATCGAAATCTTAGAAGTATAATAAATATCTGTTTAATAATTAACAACGATTAACTCTTTGCTCGGAGTAGATAATTTATTTTTCTTTTATCTTTTACGATAAGAAAAGAAGAAAAAAAAAAGAATCCTGGATAAGCGATACGATTCGAAGGAATATCGATAAAATATTATACATATGTGTATATGTATATACACATACGTACTCGTAAGTCGATTTATAGAGGATAATTGAAAATTATTTGGTAACACGGTTGATCGATAGCGAGCCGTTAACTCGTTCATACATCACCAGTGCCCAGGGCCTCGGCACCTTCTCTTTCTTTTTATCTTACTATCTTTCTCTCTCTTTCTTTCTTTCTTTCTTTCTTTCTTTCTTTCTTTCCACCCACCGAAGGAGTCTTAGCTGGTCGTCTTAGCGAGGTCAGGTCGACCAATAAATCCAATACGCCACGGTTCGTCCCGCGAGAGCGAGAGCATCGGTTTTACAATTCATGAATTTATTATGGGCAAACCAGCAACGAGAAGGATACCGCGGAGCCCCAGCATCCGACTATTGATTTATCGTTGCGTACGTCTTTCGACCATAGAGAAGAAGGGAGCACGGATCTTTTTTTTCGAACTTACGTTTATGCCGTCAAATATTTTCTGCTCTATACCCTATACCTACTCTCGTTCGAACAAACGAACGAACGGACACAAAAAAATACAATATGCTTGAATATCAAACTATCGATGGATGAATAATATTCTATATTGCATAGTCTTTTTTGTTTTTTTTTTTGTTGGTTTGTTGGTTTGTTTGTCAGAGAAATATGATCTTTAAATATCGATACTATTAATATTATTAATGTATATTTATTTTGATCCGATATCAGTCAATATTATTAGTCGTAATTGTTGGGGATAAGTACGTGGGTGTATTTGATAAAAGAAAATAAAGTAAATGGGTTAAGACAAATTGATGAATTTGATTTCATTGATGTATACAATCGTGGGACATTTATTCAATTCGAGGCCATAAATTTTGGTTAATTTTTAAAAATAGAATTATAAAAAGAAACCAGTTGTATCGACTGGTTTCGGTAGTTTCGAGTGTTAAAATTATGTTAGAGTTAAACGAAAGTGAGAAGAATGAAATTAAGAAATTATATAATTAAATGAATCGATAAATTTATATTATTTAGATATCTCGAAATATAAGTCGTTGAAAATTTCTTCAATGTATAATTCGTTAATTTGAGTAATTTTTACTAAATACATATTAAATTAAAATAAGTCATATCGATTAGTTTTGATAATACGAGAGTTCAAATTTTTCTGTTAAATAAAATGAAAATGGAAAGAATACAAATGTAAAGAAGTTATATTATAAAAGTCATAGAAAATATCTTAAATTGAATCATAAATTTGAACAAAACTGTTTGTTTCAAAATAAAATTATCAAAATCAATCGATATGACTGATTTTGTTTGTTTCAGCGTTATAATTATATCAAAACGAAACGTAAATAAGAAGAATGAAATTTCGAAATAAGATAAAAACATCTTAAAATTATAATCAAATAATACAATACAATAAAATAACATCTTATAAAAATATAAAACAATTTCGTTAATATCGTCATAAAAGTCATGGGGGAGGGGGGAGAAAAAAAAGGATCAATAGTATCGAACTGCCCCAAACGTTTCTATCGTCAGAAAAAAAAGAAAGAAATATAATCGAAGAATAAAATTCGTTCGAAGATAAAATGGGAATGAAATGAATAAATGAACATCAGTCTTACGAATGAATAAATTACGATATAATGGTATTTATAATAATGAGATTACATTAGTATAAAACGGTAGCGCCGGGATGAATAAAAATTAACGAAATATAAATAATAATAAAATATATAATATTAAAGAGAAAAAAAAAAGGAGGAGGAGACATTTATTCGAGTGGTAAATCTATGAAAGTGCGCGCGCGCGCGAGCGCACGTACGTACGTACGTTTGTGCGTGTTATACACAAAGATACAAGTAGATGTAAAACCGAGGTCGATCGGCGTATATATGCGCGGACTTACCGTAGAAATCCCGTAGTTCATTAATCAAGAAACGACCGGAGTCGGAATGCCTTCGTATTTCGAGAGTTGCAGTCCATTTATCACGGTGGAAACGTATTTGTAGGCAGTGGCTGTGGCCGCTTCGCTAACAAGTGGATACGCTGTCCTCGCGGATGATGTAGCACCGGCTAGGCTCGAGGCCCCCTACGGCGTCCGACACCTCCAACCTTACAACCTCCGACCAAAACTTTCTCAACCCCGTGTTACAGCACCCTTCAAAGAAAGAGTTTTACGAATTTTAATCCACTTAAAAAAAGTTTTGGAAGGAAGTACTACCACGTTTCCGTTTAACCCCCCCCTCCTATTCTTCCCTCCCCCTACATTTCTAGAAAATTCGATCGAAATGGTGTAACGTGTTATTCGTATTTTAATGCATAAGTGAAAGTAGGTTAATTTTGTATATTTTAGTTTTTTTAATATCAAGATCATCTATTGTGATTACTTAATTTATATACTTATTGAGAAAATATGAAAGAAGTATGTAGAAATATTTTAATAATGAATAATAATTACCCCACAGAGCAACCCTTCGTGAAGGAGTTTAGTGAACTAACTTTTTCAAAATTGTTCAGCAAGGAGACAACTAGAAAACCGTGTTTCTCGTATTTCGTAATTGTTAAATATTTTGTTTCAAATAACTGCAACGTTTAATTTGTTGTTTCGTTTCGTGGTAGAGGCACGAAGGATTTATTTGAGATCGTTGAGAATTAGAATTCCGAGTATTCGTCAAATGTTTCGTCCCAAACACTTTTCGATTATTAACGATTCTAACACTTTTGTTAAATATAATTTTACATTATTAATACTATTAACATAAATGTAATTTACGACTGACTTGCTGGTTCGTTTGGCGCTTTTATTCGCTCTTCTTTGATTAATTTTGGAAGGGGGAGGGGGACTTTAAGTGATCATGTAGTTCAATTTGTTGCGACAAGGCTCAGATGCAAGTCAAGAATATTTTACAAAAAAAGAAAAAAAAAGAAAAAAGTTCTTCGCTTGCACTTTTCATAATTTCTTCCGTGTTGCGCAGATTTTTGCCTGTCATCAAATTTATTGCGGTTAACGTTATTGAAGACGGAATGTAGTATTGGGAAATGTCGCTTAAAAATATTCATGATATCATTTTAAAGCCTCTCGTGGATTATTACAAATTTTACAAATCTATAATAATTACGAACGCAAGCGTTCAAGTTTCGTTTAACACGTAATATATCTAAAATATTAATTATATTTCTAATCAACGATCAACGAGATTTTCTCTATTTTTTTACTTCGATAATTATTCGTATAATCGACAACAATGTTTAATTATTATTCTCAACAAATTATCTTGACTTTTTTATTTTTCTTTTTGCTTCGATAATGAAATTGATTTTTATTAATTCCAAAAAAAAAAAAAGAAATAAAAAAGCAATAGAATTTAATCGTATAATAAGCCGATCATTCTTCCGATCGACATTATTAAACTAATCGTTTATGAAGTAGATATTTCATGTATAAATATGTGTGCGTGTGACGTGAACGTGTTAAACGGAGGAGGATCTTATGATTTACCGAAGACGAAAGCGAAACAAAAATGAAGAGCGTGCCACGATATGGTTTGTTGGTGTGCGAGTTATATAAGATAAAACGTGCTTGCTTCGACGATATTTTTTGACTTGGTTTGAACGCTGAGAAAGATTGTAAATTAAATATTGAAATATCATGGGTACGAAGTCATTAAGATACCGATCGCTAAGATTTACACGTTAAAGGCGATGCTTCGCATTTGATTTTACACACAATGAAATTATCGATTATAGTGGGGGATGAGGAGGGGTTTTTGGGGGGGGGCAGAAGATTGGAAAGAAAATGATAACCGTGATCCAGTAATAATAATCGAATCTTTCGTTTTATTTCGTTGCGTGTTGTAGTAAAAGTAAACATTTTTATTCGAATTTAAATTCACGAGTATGGTAAGTAAAATAATCAGCAATATTATATGATATTTCAAACGATTATTCATTTTTTGTTTGTTTCTCTTTCAACTATTCATTCCAAGTAAGACGCATATCGCGTACAACTTGTTCTACGATAATGATAAATAATGTTTTATATTTATATTATCGATCGCGAATAGAAAATGAATAGTCATATTACAATCTATCGCCTTAAGGCAAAGTCTAGTCCGGTTTAACGATGTCAAGAGTATAAAAAGAAGAAGAAAAAAGAAAAAAGAAAAAGAAAAGAAATAATCGAACTTTGAATTTTTTGTTGCAGTCATTTTAAGTAGCTGTTTACTTTCCATTCGCATAGGATACAAATAATAAAATCGTTAAAATATCGTCGTAGTAGAGACGTGTTCTTTTCACTTCGCGCATCGATTTTTATATTTATCCATTTATTAGTATTCTTATTTTTCCCAAGTATCACGTCATCGGTAGCTAACAAGAAGAAATAATCTGAATCGTAATGGGAAAAGAAAATCGCGAGAGACACGCCATCGGACATTTTTCATTTTCGCGTGAAAACAAACAAGAAGAAAAAAACAACTTTAATTAATAATATTTTGTCCGTACAATTATTATTATTATT
This sequence comes from Polistes fuscatus, assembly GCF_010416935.1. Lineage (NCBI taxonomy): Eukaryota > Metazoa > Arthropoda > Insecta > Hymenoptera > Vespidae > Polistes > Polistes fuscatus. Next base: position 9,211,866 of record NW_025113151.1, on the reverse strand, counting down.
TTCGTCTGATCTATTCTACGTCGGGAAAATGTTTCTATATAAAAACGCATGGGTAAAGTAGACGAAAGTAGCAACGAAGTGTAAATACGTTAGTCTTCAAACGAAGAAGAAGAAGAAGAAGAATAAGAAGAAGAAGAATAAGATAAGAAAGGGTTCGTAGCGTAATGAAGACGGTAGTGGTAGTCGACGTGTCTATGATCTACGATGAAAGGGACGCTCGAGGCTTGCAATAATTTTGCGAGGGACTGTATATAGGAGTGTTAGCAGCTAAGGGAGCAGAAAGAGAGAGAGAGAGAGAGAGAGAGAGAGATAGAGCACCGAGTGTATAGTTGTGCGCGCGCGCGCGCGCGCGTGCACCGAGGTGAGGGCGTAAATGCTTCTTCGCCCCCTTCATCGAGAACGATCCACGTAATGCTAAGGTGTCCGATACATAACGCGCCGTACGTGTCTTCTTCCCCCCCCCATCCCATCCCATCCCACCCCCCAGGTCTCTCTCATCATACACCTCAACCCAAGTTCTCTCATCATCCCGTAAACTCTTCCATCTTTCTCTCACAGCCACGTGAACGAAGTTGAAGTTTAACATTCAACCCTGTTCTCTTTTCTTTCAAGGAGCCAACCTTTCTTTATCTCTTACGAAAAATAAATAAAAGTTGAGGGGCTTTATTGAAATCTGCCCCCTCAACGAGGGCTGCTCCCTCCTCCCACCCTTCAATCCTCATTTTTCATTTTCTCTTTCTCTCCTCGTTTCTTTTTCTTTATTTTCTTTTTATTTGTATTACGTGTTAGAGTTGGTGGTAGAGAGGAGCGAGCCCTCGTTGAACGCTTTGACGGAGGCTGGAACGTTTCTCTGCGTACGAGACGTTCACAGCGCGCGAACTCGACATCTCGACCCCTCCCACACCGTGTCGTCCTTACTTTGCCCCGTTGTTCTTTCCCTTTTGAACCTGGTTGCTTTGGTGTGTATTGGTGATCTCGAGGAAGAAATGATAATGATGATGGTGATGGCGATGATCATGATTATGATGATTATGATCGTGATGGTAATAGTTGTGCCGGTGGTACTGCTATTGTTGAGTATTAAAATGCTTATACCTTTCGAAAATTTATTTTATAACTCGTCCTGGTGTATTTATTTTTCTTTTTTTAAGTGCGAATTTCTTTAGAATCTTTGTGATTTGAAACTTAATGAAACGGAAATTAGGAGCCTAACAGAAGGTAGCCGACTAGTTTAAGGTAGCCGAATTTTCGTTGAAATTGAAAATTTGGTTGAGTTAGTATAAAATGTAAACATTTGTCTCATTTTCTCGAAGTTTAGTTTTTTAAACATTTTACTTTTACCGCGTGTGAACTGCACGCATGTACTTTTTGTTTTAATTTTGTAAATAATTGAATAGATATCTAGAATAAGGTACGTTATATATTATATTTTATTAAATTTATAGGATTTCGTATAAGATGATTTTAATGCTCAATCTTGCGATTTAATTATTTGTGTTTTTATTAATTTTTTTTTTATATATCTTTTTTTATTTTATTATTATTTATATATTTTATATTTATATTTTAATATCGTAAAATTCTTATACTATTAAAATAACACTAATCCAAAAATAGAAATAAATTGAAATTTGTAAGCACACGTTTATCAAAGTAATTCATCATTTTATTTTCCATCATAACACGATTATACTAAAACATAATTATTTTCTTATCGTCTAATATAAATTCTTATCACTCGTATATCCGAAAAGATTGTTCGTCGTGTTCGATTAGATCAAATCTATCTTTTATATTTCTTTCTTAAAAAAAACAAAAACAAAAGAAAAAACAAACAGAAAGAAACCAGCAGAAAAAGAAAATATTACGACGGTCATTAATGGACTATTCGTTGGTTGGTTGGTTGGTTGGTTCTATCTGTCGTTCCCACAAGATCGTAGTTAGGTAAATGTTAAATATGGAAAGCGGAGGCTGTTGACGGCTTCGGATAACGGAGTATCGCGTTGAGATAAGAAGAGGTAAAGGCGCACGCGTGCACTTGCGTTGCACTTATGCACGCCGCCGTGTGCATTGAAAATCCTAGCAAAATCCAGGAGGGATAGATTGAATTAAACGCGACGTTAGTATGCGCTGTTTCGTCGTATTCACGATAATTCTCTAACTTCGAGAATCGAGAGCTTCTCGAATGATTCTTTTTTTTTTCTTTCATCATTTTTTTTTTGTAGTACTTGAAATTCCTCAGTAATGCTTGTCTCCATCTTTAACCTATTCTCTCTCTCTCTCTCTTTTCCTCTTTTCTTTTCAGTATTCTCTAACTTTTCTCTTCCTTATTCTCCTTTTTCGTAGAACGACGATATCGAACGTAAGCAAAGGAAGAAATAGATGCCGCGCGGTTCTACCAATGGGGGAGGGGGACAAGGGGGGGGGAGGATCTACTGTTTCTTGACGAATAGGACAAGCGAGAAATTCGTTTAGATAAGAGGAAGGAACTACGATCTATTCATCTAATAGAGATTTGTATTCGTTTTTCTTTTTTCTTAGCAATTAACTGGCCATATTCGTTTTTCTCGAATGTTACTCGGTAAAACTTGGCTAAAAATATAAAAAGAGGTAAAGATTTGTGTTCAAAGATATCACACTTGTGTATTTCATGTAATAAGTTTCATCGGGAAATTCGAATTATTTACATCAGCGCTTCTTAATCATTATTAGATATATTTCAAAGTATTCTTTACGTAAATGAATAAATAAATAATTATATTGAAATGTAACGAATTGTTTTTTTGATAATAAAGGGTTGAGAAGCACTGATCTGGACTAATCTATAATATCTTCTAATATATACTTTAATCGTTTATTTTCATATCGAATAATAATAATAATTATAATATACAGCATAGGATATAACGTGTCAATGATATTTATGATGCGAATAAAAAGATTTCTCTCGGTGATACATTAAGAGAAATTATCGCGTAAATTTCTTATCGACGTTAAAAACTTTGTTCTTTCGCGGTAATTTTTGTTGTTTCTTTTTTTTTTTTTTTTTTTTTTTTTAAAAAGGATAAAACTGGCAAATGGAAGGAAGAAGACGGGTGAAGACGCGTTGTTACAACGGGAACGAGTCCGTGAAAAATGAGTGTTAATTTAATCGACCGATTCGACATTACGAGAGAAGAAAAGAGACGGGAAGATAGTGTCGTCTCATTTATACCTGGGTAAGCCTTTAAAAGGTGAGAAATGTTGGTCGTACTTTGACCGATGTCTACACACCAACGCTGTCACGCACTGACATATCGCTCTGATAAAAGCACGACCCGGGGCAACGGTTTTCTACCAAGAAGAAGAATATAAGCTAACACCACGACATTTAAGTATTTCTTACACGTTGCAACGATTCGATGGCTAATATTCTCAGACGTTCCAACTTCACGAACGAACGAATGAAAGAACGAACGAACGAATGAAAGCAACAAACTAAAGAGAGAAACGTAGAAACGTTTATTTGCCGATGCTGTCGTTCGAAATCCGTCCTCCACCTCGTTCTACCACCTTGTTTTTTTTTCCTCCCCCCCCTCAACAATAATACAAAAAAATCCTATAACCCGCACCGTTCGACCGACTCGAGATAAGCGAGATTAACCTATGACCTTGTCGCGAGAACGATTAATCGTGGAATTCTTATCTCTTTTTCATAACTCTTCCGAGACGTTTTAAGAATTCCATTTGCTCTTGAGTAGAGAGACTTTTATTAAACATTTCATTTTTATTTTTTATTTTTTATGTGTAGTCACGTGTTACTGTAATATAACGAATATACTTATATAGTTATTTTTTTTGTTTTTCCCCTAGAAATTTTACCAACTTTTTGATTTGTTATCCAACTCTCTTAGTTGGGCAAAAGGAATATAGGGTTAAGAACGTGTTTGCTCCTCTACATTACATGGAATTTATTTTTTTTTTTATTTTTTATGTATAGTCACGTGTTACTGTAATATAATGAGTATACTTACATAGTTATTTTTTTTGTTTCTCCCTAGAGATTTTACACAACTTTTTGATTTGTTATCCAACTCTCTTAGTTGGACAAAAGGAATATGGGGTTAAGAATATGTTTGCTCCTCTATATTACATGGAATTTATTTTTATTTTTATTTTTTATGTACAATCACGTGTTACTGTAATATAATGAATATACTTATATAGTATTTTTTTTGTTTTTCCCTAGAGATTTACCAACTTTTTTGATTTGTTATCCAACTCTCTTAGTTGGACAAAAGGAATATGGGGTTAAGAACGTGTTTGCTCCTCTATATTACATGGAATTTATTTTTCTTTTTATTTTTTATGTACAATCACGTGTTACTGTAATATAATGAATATACTTATAGTATTTTTTTGTTTTTCCCTAGAGATTTTACCAACTTTTTTGATTTGTTATCCAACTCTCTTAGTTGGACAAAAGGAATATAGGGTTAAGAACGTGTTTGCTCCTCTACATTACATGGAATTTATTTATTTCTTTTATTTTTTATGTTTAGTCACGTGTTACTGTAATATAATGAATATACTTATATAGTTATTTTTTTTTCCCTAGAGATTTTACCAACTTTTTTGATTTGTTATCCAACTCTCTTAGTTGGACAAAAGGAATATAGGGTTAAGAACGTGTTTGCTCTTCTATATTACATGGAATTTATTTTTATTTTTATTTTTTATGTATAGTCACGTGTTACTGTAATATAATGAATATACTTATATAGTTATTTTTTTTGTTTGTCTTTAGAGATTTTACCAACTTTTTGATTTGTTATCCAACTCTCTTAGTTGGACAAAAGGAATATGGGGTTAAGAACGTGTTTGCTCTTCTATATTACATGGAATTTATTTTTTCTTTTATTTTTTATGTATAGTCACGTGTTACTGTAATATAATGAATATACTTATATAGTATTTTTTTTGTTTTTCCCTAGAGATTTTACACAACTTTTTGATTTGTTATCCAACTCTCTTAGTTGGACAAAAGGAATATGAGGTTAAGAACGTGTTTGCTCCTCTATATTACATGGAATTCCGTCCGCGGTCAATAACATTTCCGCTCACGATCCCGTTTGAAACACTAGACGGGTCGGCGGCTTAGCATTGAGTAATGCGGTGTGGAGTGGCAGTAATGAGGTACATTAATATGCAATGAAAATGTCCCTACGCGGCCCGTGTTATTCGAGTGCGTGGGGAGTGTGAAACGTAAGATAGCACCGAGATAGTGAGCTAATATTAATAGCGGCCTCTCATTGTTCTACGATACAAACGGAAAGGGTTGGAGTCAACTTTCTTTCTCTCTCTCTCTCTCTCTTTCTTTCTTTCTTTTTTTTTTCTTTCTATCTTTCTTTAACATCGGAGAAGAACGAGAGAAGAAGACGATTCCATACGAAGATATTTTACAAATCTAATCGGTAAATTAAATGTTTTACATTTACCGCATTCGAACGTTCCCTTTCGTTTTCTTCTTCTTCTTCTTCTTCTACCTTTTTTATTTTTCATTTCATTTCTACGTGATTTGTTTGCTTTTTTTCATTTTAACTCTAAACTTACCGATACTTTATTTCATAGTCATTTATATAACGATCGGGGTGGTGTTCTATGACCAAAGTTTATTACATTTATCATCCCTGTCGGTTGCGTCAAACGGATCGTCGTAATTTCTTTTTTATGTCATCCTCGGTATGAAAAACTTTCCCCTCTTTCGGATAATTATTTATAACATCAAATTATTCGGAAAAGAATTTCTTTGCTTAATCCATACGAAACCGTATAAATTATATTTTCCCCCGACACGTTGTTGTTAGTCGCCTTTATTTCGAAGAACAAAATAAAATAAAAGAAAAGGGATAGCGGTGGGGGGAGGGGGGGTACATAAAGTCGAGCGAAAGAATGCGCTCGATGCGAAATCTCGCGTCTCGCGTCATAGAAGACAGAGGTGCAATTACCTGCGCACGTTTAGCCCGAGAATCTCTGTTGAATCTTATTCTCCGTAGGCTACCAAGAGTTCTTTTGAAGAAAAGCGTGCTTGAGAAAGAGAGAGGACGACCTACTCTCTCTCTCTCTCTCTTTCTCTTTCGATTTTCCTCTTTTACTCTTTCTCTTTCTCTTTCTCTACCCGTCTGTCTGTCCGTCTGTCTGTCCGTTCGTTCGTCTGTCCATCTACTTTTCTCTCCCACTCGAATAAGGTGGACGAGGATGAGGATGAGGATGAGGAGAGGGCGTCAAGCCTTGAGCATGAGAGAGGAACCGGAGAAAGGTACCATGGTGTGTACCGTGGATCGTTGAAATAATATGAGAAGAAGGAGGGCGGGTGGCTAAGCGGTGCTCGGTGAGGGATTTGGCACGACTCGGTCTCGCCTCTAAATTAGTAATTGCAGCCTCCGTGACGTAGCGCCCCGATAAAAAGCGGCTGTAATGCTCGCCGATACGAGGTCACGAACCTGGGCTAAAGTGAATACTTTACTCGTGTTGGAGAGCACGCTCACATACACGGGGAGAGAACTCTTCTATCTATCCCTTTCTTTCTTTCTTTATTTCTTTTGATCTTTCTCTGTCTGGTCTTCTTGGACCAAGCAAGCAACCTAGCTAGCTGAACTGGCTGACTAGCTAGCTGGCTGGCTGGCTGGCTGACTAGCTGGCTAGTAAAACGAAGAGGGGGCGTAATCCGCGGCGACGTGTATTCCCACGTCGTGCTTTCTCCGTTAACGTTTGCGCGCGAGTTCAGTCGACTTCGAGAAACTGTGTGTGTGTGTGAGAGAGAGAGAGAGAGAGAGTACAATCGATCCATGGTCCAATACACCGAAGTAATAATCGAGCCTGCTTCCGCGAGTCCTTACCATTCCTTCTCTTCTCTTCTCTTCTCTTCTCTTCTTTTATATCTTTTTCTCATCTATCTATAGGTATATTGATGGATCCTTTGATCGATCGATCGATACGAATATTCTAGGATCAACGCATTTACGTTTTTAACAAGTAGACATTTGTTTAAATCGATTGATGTCATTGTTATTGGTTACTTGGAATCTTTTTGTTCGTTAAGTTGATTCGATTGATCGATATTTAATATTTGGTCAATAAAAATATTGTGGTTGAGAGATGTTCTTTTTCATCCGTGTGATCGAAAGATTTAGATAATTCAGTATTTGTATTAATTGTAATATATGTCACGTGTATAGAATTGATGCTCGAACACTTTACATTATTTTCATGAACAAAATGAAACTATCGTTTAAAGGGTAGAAAGTATTTAACAATTAGAAAAAAATAGGGAAAATCTAAATTTCTTCGGGACGTTTGTTAATTTCATTTAACTAAAATTCAATTACGTTTTATCTACGGTGTTATGTTTAGTGGAATAAAATATATTGCCATGTATATTAAATTTTGTTTCGTTTTGAAATATCATTGGAAATTTAAAAGTAACACTCAGTATCTTATTACTATTCTGACATTAACGATTCGTAGAAAATAAGTTACGCATCATTAGAAGAATCTGATTCTAATGAACATCCGAAGGAAGGGGCACGCTAATTTTCAAGCTGTCGTCAAGGAAAGAATGCGGAAATTTTGCGCAGGACTGACTTAACCATAACCATCCAATTCGAAAAAGGATACTTTAATCCATGAACGTTAGCGTAGTGTGCTTTAATGCTACGCGTAAAAGTCGCATGCCGTCCGATTAGCTAATTAAATTTTCGCGATCGTTAACTTAGCTGGATTAACAAAAAAATGACATTTTTACGGTAATATTCTGAGTCATTTATAGGATTGAATTTATGTTTCAGCAATGATAAAACATAGTATCGAACGAATAATAAATTTCTAATGAAGAAAATGCGAATATTACTTAGGCCGTCATTTAAACTCGTTAAGTGAAGCATTCATTTAATCTAATTTAAGCGATTAACAAAGTGTTAAGATACCTGTACACAAGCATTGGTATGCGCAAAAAGTTTGTATTTAACGAAAGGGCTAAGAAATATTTTCTCTCTCTTTCTCTCTGTCTTTTACTTTTCTTGTTTCTTACTTGTATTTCTTACTCGTAGGTAAGATCTGGCATATATAGAGAAAGAAGGGCCTCCGTGTGTACTGTGTAGTGTACCTACATATATACCAAAGTACTTCTTCCCCCTTTGACTCGCGTCGTAGTCAGTGCCGCGCTGAGATCGAGATGCAAAGGAGACCCGCGTTGCTTTTAAACTCGCCGCCACGAAGCGGATAAATTCGCCCAGGTCCCTCGATCTATTAATTCGAGCCGCCGTTGCATTCCTATGGGGTCTCGACCGCGGTGCTCCTCGACTCCACGACCTTCCTGCTTTCTCGCGATCGCTTGCACCTCTGCGTAGATATGCCTTCGAACCTACCTTGCCAGCTTCTTTTACTTTCTTTCTTTCTTTCTTTCTTTCTTTCTTTCTTTCTCTCTTTATTTCCATCTATCTATATTTCTATCTCCCTTCTTACCGATTTTTAATTCATATCATCTTTTATCTATCTCTCTTCTTGCCGATTTTTAATTCATATCTCATTTTTCTTTTTACAGATTTTTAATTCACATCATCTTTCATCTATTTCTTAATTTTTAATTCATATGTGCTCATAATTATGAAAGTAGTCTAAGTCAAAATTACAAAATAAAATAAGTTTATTAGTTATTTCACGCCACATTATTTTAGCTAAATTAATTCAATGTAATTCAATGTAATTTTCACGATGTTGTAAAAAATGATTCGTTAGATAGTCTTTGTTATTTCAATATTATATAGAATTTATTTAATGTTCAAATGTAATTTTTAAATATCTCGAAACAAGAAATATATGACTTAGACTACTTTCATAATCATTTCTTTCATACTCTCTTTCTTTCTTTCTCTCTTTATTTCCATCTATCTATATTTCTATCTCCCTTCTTACCGATTTTTAATTCATATCATCTTTTATCTATCTCTCTTCTTGCCGATTTTTAATTCATATCTCATTTCTCTTTTTACAGATTTTTAATTCACATCATCTTTCATCTATCTCTGTTCTTGCCAATTTTTAATTCATATGTGCTCATAATTATGAAAGTGGTCTAAATCAAAATTACAAAAATAAAATAAGTTTATTAGTTATTTCACGCCACATTATTTTAGCTAAATTAATTCAATGTAATTCAATGTAATTTTCACGATATTGTAAAAAATGAACCGTTAGATAGTCTTTGTTATTTCAATATTATATAGAATTCATTTAATGTTGAAATGTAATCCTTTAAATATCTCGAAACAAGAAATATATGACTTAGACTACTTTCATAATCATTTCTTTCATACTCTCTTTCTTTCTTTCTCTCTTTATTTCCATCTATCTATATTTCTATCTCCCTTCTTACCGATTTTTAATTCATATCATCTTTTATCTATCTCTCTTCTTGCCGATTTTTAATTCATATCTCATTTCTCTTTTTACAGATTTTTAATTCACATCATCTTTCATCTATTTCTTAATTTTTAATTCATATGTGCCCATAATTATGAAAGTGGTCTAAGTCAAAATTACAAAAATAAAATAAGTTTATTAGTTATTTCACGCCACATTATTTTAGCTAAATTAATTCAATGTAATTCAATGTAATTTTCACGATATTGTAAAAAATGAACCGTTAGATAGTGTTTGTTATTTCAATATTATATGGAATTCATTTAATGTTCAAATGTAATCCTTTAAATATCTCGAAACAAGAAATATATGACTTAGACTACTTTCATAATCATTTCTTTCATACTCTCTTTCTTTCTTTCTCTCTTTATTTCCATCTATCTATATTTCTATCTCTCTTCTTGCCGATTTTTAATTCATATCTCATTTCTCTTTTTACAGATTTTTAATTCACATCATCTTTCATCTATCTCTGTTCTTGCCAATTTTTAATTCATATGTGTCCATAATTATGAAAGTGGTCTAAGTCAAAATTACAAAAATAAAATAAGTTTATTAGTTATTTCACGCCACATTATTTTAGCTAAATTAATTCAATGTAATTCAATGTAATTTTCACGATATTGTAAAAAATGAACCGTTAGATAGTCTTTGTTATTTCAATATTATATGGAATTCATTAAATGTAATCTTTTAAATATCTCGAAACAAGAAATATATGACTTAGACCACTTTCTTTTTACTCTCATTTCTTTCATACTCTCTTTCTATCACCCTTTCAAACGATTTTTTTTATTCTTACTATTTCTTCATTTCTTTTACTATTTTTTTCTTCTATTTATACACGCGTTCTACGTTTCTTCTCATTATTTCTATCCCACGAAAAGAACTTCATTCCTTGTATCGATTATGCTCGAGGGGGTAAGGCGGGTTTCGTTTTGACGTGAAGTTAAAACGCGGAGAAGTGAAGGAGAAAAGATTATGTATCGTCCGACGTATCATCGGTGTCGCGTTCTATCTAGTGATTTATTAAATATCTACTAACGTTAATGATCGATTATCTATCATACTAATCTAATCAATCTCATTTTATATTCTCACGTTTCTTTGTTGTACAATGGTTATATTATCTCTCATGGATAAACATCGATGTAAATTTTTACGTAAGAAATGATTTCTCGAGTTCTTTTCCCTTTAATTTTTTCATTCCTCCTTCTATTTTCAATCTACATCTAGATAAGTTAACTAATACATTGATACAAACGCAATGATCGATCTTTTCATATTGAAGAGAAGAAAAGGAACAAACGTTTAAATGAAAATCGATAAGAATGGAGACAGGTAATTATACCGATACATAGATACACACACACACATATAAATAACTTAAATCATATATCATCTATGTGATTTTTTTTTTTTTTACGAATCAGATCTATTAAAAATCTATTAAAAAGATCTATTTAAAAATTAAAAATTAAATTAAAAATTAATTAAAAATTATTATAAAGTATTATATTATCTATCATTTATATATTATCTATTAATTATATAATATTAATTATATATTATCTATTTAAAAATTGGTATAAAAGTGTACGAATACATAGAAATATAATACATAGAAATGTATATCAGAAATGATACATCACGTATATCGTCTATCGGATTTTCTTTATTTTCTCACAATTTCTAACGATCATATAGAAAAAAAAAAAACAAACAAACTAACCAATAGGTTATCTATCGAGCTTTTTCGTAACGGTGAATTTCAACGAATCGAACGTATCGACACGGTGTGTCCAGCCTCCGCTTTTAAATACAAAGGAGAAGAGAAACAAAATCGCGAATGAGAAAAAGAGAAGTACTGAAAAAAAAAAGAAAAAGAAGAAGAAGAAGGTTCTGATAAGGGCCAGCAACGCGTGGCGATATAAAATACAATGTTGTAAGTTTCGCGCTATCGCATAATTACTACGCTTTACGGCGGCCTTTACACTTGTTTCTGCACCACCATATCTTCCGCTCATCTGTGTAACCGGAGATCGTAGAAGAGAATTCGCTACGAACGTATATATGTATCTATCTGTATACATATTTACGTATTTACGTATTTACGTATGTAAGTACAACGATTATAAATCCCTATGTAAGATAGGAAATATATATATTGAATTTTTTCATCTGCTACACCTCCTCCTCCTCCTCCACATCATCCTTCTGCTCATTCCGGTCTTTTCTTCACATTCGTTTGTGTTTCCGAGAACAAATCCTTAAGCTTCCTCTTTAACACTAGATTTACCAGACCAATCAAAATGACTGGTCTCGCAATTTCAATTGACACGTAACATTTTCTTTCCGTAATGATATCATGACTTTTGTAACTATAACTAAAGAATCACTTTTATGAACTTTATATTATCTTATATAACATTTTATTTATTTATTTATTTAATAATATTTTATTGACCCTAGAGCTTAGGCTCCCTAAAGGCCATTAATTACAGTATAGTATAATGTAATGTATAGATAAAACAAAACAAAAATTAAAATTATGTAATTATTATTAAACTTATCATTATATTAGTAGTAAAGCACAGTAAGTAGATAAATGTAAAAAGAAAATAGTAAATAATAAATAAAAGTGTAATAGTTCTATAATAGTAGTAATTTTATATTTGTAACAAATATATATTTTGCTATTGCTATTTTTACCTCACTAATTGTAAGCACTATTTTTAAATACTAGTCATTTTGATTGGTTTTGATATAAATAGGTATATCAAAATAGTTGGTAAATCTATTGTTAACTTATCCCTTTTTTATCATTTCCTCAGACTTTTTAATTTGTCCTATCCCATTTGTTTTTTTCTTTTATTTTCTTGACTTTCCTTCATTCTGTCATTCTTGTATTTCTTTTTTTTCTCTTGATTCTTTCTGTAAATTTGTTTTTTTTTTTAGTTACCGGTGGGTTAGATAAAGGCCTATCGGCAATATAGTATCGGGTCTGGTGTAAATACGGATAATTTATATTATCTTATATAACAATTTATATTTGTAACAAATATATATTTTGCTATTGCTATTTTTACCTCACTAATTATAAGCACTATTTTTAAATACTAGTCATTTTGATTGGTTTTGGTAGAAATAGGTATATCAAAATAGTAAATCTAGCGTTAACTTACCCCTTTTTTTATCATTTCTTCAGACTTTTTAATTTGTCCTCTCCCATTTGTTTTTTTCTTTTCTTTTCTTGACTTTCCTTCATTCTGTCATTCTTGTATTTCTTTTTTGTCTCTTTATTCTTTCTGTAAATTTGTTTTTTTTTTAGTTACCGGTGGGTTAGATAAAGACCTATCGGCAATATAGTATCGGGTCTGGTGTAAATACGGATAATGTGGCGTAGGAAGGGATATTTCCTCCTCCGTGAGGAGGCGTGTAGGTGTATCAGTATCCGTGGTAGATTAGATCGGCTTTACTAGAGAGTAAGAGACCGAACGTTTCGTGCTAGGCGAAAGGTAATAACAATAGCAAGCGGAGAGAACGGTACCATCTCTTCGAGGAATCGAATATCGCTATCTCGTTCCTGTCATCGCACTACGCGAATATCCCTCTTGACTGACCGTACCACCGAATCTCTCACGAGTATGTAAGAACGGATAACTAAGCAATTGCTTTTTCGATCTATCGACGATTAAACAACCTCTTCTTATTCTTATTATTTTTCTTATTCTATTTGTTTCATCAAAGAATAACAAAAACTCATTACATTTTTCAAAAGAATTACGAATTTCGTCATTTAAACGAAAGAAATCATTCCTAAAGTATGATAATTAAAAAAAGTGTCTCTCAATAATGTTTATTATAAACAATTCTCATATTTGAAATAATATATAAATGTAGATAATATTTGTTTGATCGTATTAAAGAAAAAACATTGTAAGCAACTAGTTTGACCAGTAGGTACCTTAGATATCTTTAAATGTTAAATGTCCTTTATAACCAATAGAATTTCTAATATGGTTAGGAAGAGAAAAACATTCTTTGCGTGTATTTTTAAATCCTTAAATGGTAAACCGGAAGAGATGAAGCAACGATATAGTCCGCCTCTTTTCTCAGACATCCCGGTAGATCACGTTTAAGGATGACTTTGTAAAAGATCACGAGAACGAGAGACAGAAAGAAAGAAAGAAAGAAAGAAAGAAAGGTAGAAAGAAAGAGTTAGCCAGACAGTAAGACAGTCGGAGAATGGAAAGGACATAAGGTAAAGAGGTAGATCTTTAACCGATCTCGTTCGAGATCCGACGGAAAACGAGCTTTTTCATACGTCAAAGTGCCTTATGTTAGTACAGTATAGGCATACGAATAGTAGGCACGTGACAACGACGATGGAACCTTCTTTACTCTTCTTTCTACGATTGTTTCGAATAAAAAGAGAGACAGAGAGAGAGAGAAAGAAATAGAGAGAGGACCGGAAGAGTTATAAATCTTGCCAGAACAAATCGTCGATCTAGAAGTATACAGGGTGTCTCGGTTGATACTCGGTTAATATTGAAAATTAACAAATTATATTATATATTTTATATATTATTTTATAAATTATATTATATATAATATATAAAATATATATTTATTTTATTATATATTATTATTTATTATATATTATATATTTTTAATTATATATTTCGATAGAAATATTTTTCTTTTACATGTCATTCATTTTCAGGCAAAAGTTTTTTAATTGGAACAAAATTAATAAATAAATAAATAAAACGATGAAGTATCTAATGTTGAATATTATTATTAACTCGGGTTCCAGGGATCAAAAATTATCAAGGTTAATGATAAATCTAAAGTTTAATTTATTTCAAATATTTAACACGAGATAAAAGAATAAACATTATTATTTAGGACACCGCGTATATTTACTTATCGATTTAATCGTTTGAAAATATTTTCGCGTCTCTAGATGCCATTTCCTTCCACTTTCCTTCCACTTCTTGTATTCGTTTAACTATTTAGTAGGTACATACGTAGCGTTGATAAACGTTTCCTCGATTAATCGATTATTCGCCATCTCGTTCAGATCGACCACTTTATGTTGCGGTTTACTACTACTATTATAAAATATATATATGTGTGTATATACTATACTATCGCACCAATGTCCGACGTCGTCGATTATTCTGTCGTTTCTCTTATTACGTTCCTTCCTTTCGTCCTTGATACGTTCCACTGTGAATCTCGGCAAATGCGTTCTCCTGTTACACCGGGATATTTATGTAACTTGCGAGAGGATGGCTCTCTCTCTCTCTCTCTTTCTCTTTCTTTCTCTCTCTCATTTCGTCTCCTTTTAACTTCTGTCGCAAATTCGATGCATCGTCGGCGTCATTGTATTTAAACGGAAACTCGCTAAGTTCAATCTTGATAATTATATGATATTATTTTTGTTGATTTATTGAAATATACTTTTGATTTTTATTCCTACTTTTTTTTTTTTTCCTTATTTATTATTTTTTTTTTCTTTAACGCAACACGTCGGGATCGTTTTGCTGCGTGGAATCGGTCAACGCTAAATTATTAAGTTAGTCATTTTTAGCGAAGATTTTGTTAACACATTTCGATGTAATTTCTTTTATTCCTAAACGTCATCCATTTGTCAATGTCCATTGATTATGTAAGTTATGGTAAGTGAGAATGACGGGAAATAATCGTTGATATATGTAAGCTGATAGCATCAACGATAAAATAACTTGGTAGTATCATAAAAGATTCATGTGTAATATCTACATTTTATTATTCTTCTCATCTCGACTTTGATCATTCCATTAGGCGTTACAAGCACGATTTCTAGATTTTTTGATGCTGCGCGATCGAATAATAATTAATAATATATATTTCGTTGTAAAATAAATTATTCGCTAAAGGGTATAAGTAATACGGTAGATCCAATCTTTTTTTCCTTTTTTTTATTTTTTTGTAATAAAATAGATGAAGAATATATCTTGTTTGTCTAGTTTAGTAAAATGAAATTCTAGAAGTAGTGCTTTGTATTTTCGACGAATCGTGATAAACTAAAATGACTCGAGAAAGCGATTGTAATACTAGCTGCGGGGCAACAATGCAACAGGTAGCATTCAACAGGAGTCGATTCGTTGGGATACAGAGAAAGAAAGAGAAAAGAAAGAAAGATGTGTCATTTGAAATTTACAGTTACTTCTTACATAGCTACTATAATATACGGTGTCTAATAAATTTATCAACATAACCCAATATAAATTATTAAGTAGTATTGATCACGGATTAATAATACTCCTAATCACAAAAATGAAACATTTTGATGCAATCAAATTTTTACTCCCACGTATTTTTCCAATGCGTGAGAAACAATTTATTTTCCAATTTTTTTGCCACATATTTTCTATCAAAAGAAAGAAAAAAAAGAAGAAGAAGAAGAAGAGAAAAGGTAGAAAAATGTTAAACGTATGCTCATAATTCTGATTTAATTTACCCGATAAAAAGACATTTTACTTATTTTCTGGGATATAAATTATTAATGTTAAATACAAATAAAAAAAATTAGAAAAGAAATGAAAGAAAACGTTTATTATAGGGAAAGTGACGTTATCTAGGAAACAATCAAGAGTATTACTCAATGTTAAATATCTTATCTAAAATCTCTCTTACGACGACAACTATCGAAAGACTACTGCTGCTACTTGAAATAGGCACGCGTTAGAGAGAAAAAGAAAGAGAGAGAAAGAAAGAGAGAGAGAGAGAGAGAGAGGAGAGAGACCACTCCTGTTTGGTATTATGCCATCGGCCATTGGCCATTGGTTCTCTTCTTCTCTTCTATTTTATTTATTTTTTTTTCTTTTTTCTGATTTTTTTCTGTTCTCTCTCTCTCTCTCACTCTTTCTTTTTTTCTTTTACTCGCCCGCAAAGATACAGGTATGTATACCAAAGAGACGACGAACGTGCGAAGTAGCCAAGAGAGAAATCACACGATTTCCGTTTCCATTATAATATGCAGTTTCTGCGATGGAAACTTTCTCGAGTACTGTAAACTCCTATCGTCGTTGGTATTATACGATATGTCGAATTGCAGGTCGCGAACCTAAGGTTCTCGCAGGTGCGCTTAACGTTTTCGAGAAAGTCGACACACGGGAATAAGACGACCGAAAAGATCGCTTTTATGAATGTTTACGTTACAATAAAAATCCATCTTGGTCTTCTTACGTAGCTGGTAGTCGTCCTCCTCCTCCTCCTCCTCCTCCTCGTTTATATTTATTTATACATATATATATATATATATATATATATTTATGTGTGGTGTGTATATGTGTATGCAATTGTATGAGTGTGTACATTTTTTTCTCTCTTCATTCTATTCAATTATTTACAATTCCAAAGTGTGTAAATAGCTAATGGATAGAGTCGACATTCTCGGATGGATTTTCACGATTCGACCTACTGATCGTTGAACCGAACGATCATTTTACGTGTTTTAGGTGCGAGTAAATAAATAAATTTATTTTATATAACTTTACAGTAGATGCTACCAGAAATAGATTTCTTTTAACTTTCGCGTAGTTTGAACTCGAATTCGAAGTAGTTTTATTATAAATAATCTTTTATTAATATGTTGAAGTAGTAAGGACGAGATGAATATCGGATAAAAATCATTGACGAAATGTACGATCTAAATAAGTTCAGAAAAATAAAGTATAAGTCGAAGTGAATCGGACGTTTCATAGTTAAAAATTTGTTTACCGTATATATATATATAACTTAAATATTATTTTTTAAAAACATATGTGTTGGTTTTTAGTTAATTAAATATACGTAAATATTAATTCGTCCCCTTTACTCAATTCTCCATTCACACAATGTTTGTAAGTCAGAAAAATAATGAACAAAATATCTGTAAATCTAGTGTTAAATGATCTAACAGAAAAATAGAATTTATTTAAATCGAAAGTTTAATGTTTCCTTTTAAAATGATTTCTTCTGATATAATTTATTTGTTTCAATCAATTGCGATAGAAAAAGTAAAACCAATATGATAATTGAGATGTAGAGTAGAAAGATAAATAAGAAATTATTTGATCACAGCGATTAAGTTTATCCGAATGTGGAATTTATTCAGATTGAGAATGGTTAATTCCTCGAACGATTATACTTCTTTTATTTACATTTTTGTATTTTATCGTGGTATAAAAAGTTAGTTAAAAGTAAGTGAGGAGGTTGAGAGAAGTTGAGAAGAGAAGAGAAGAGAATGAACTAACGTAGGAACGAGTACGTGTCCGCGAGTCCTTCCAAGAAGGGTTCTGGCAAATCAGTCGGCACACTGGGCACTTCACAGTCTTGTCGTCCTCACGAAGTCGGCCCCTTTACCCTCGTCGCCCTTCTGGACGTTCGTCCGGAAAGTCAAACAATGCGACGTGCAGATTCCGCCTTATTTACTCCCGCCAGATACCAGTTGAGAAGACAAAAAGAGAGAATGAGAGAGAGAGAGAAGGAAGAAAAGGACTCGACATGCAAAGCACGCCTTGTCATTTGCTTCCATCTCTTGGGGATCGGTTTACATCCGCGCGTGCACTGTGCTCGCACGCGTGCACTGCGAAACCCTTCTTCGGGTTAAAAAGAAAAAGTTATAAGTCTGATTCGTCATCGAGGTTATAAAGAAATAAACTTCCCGTTTTCTTCTATATTCTATTTTCCGTGATATATTTGATTCAATTTTGATACGTAAGATTTTTGATAAACATATTTCGTTTTACAATAAATTCGTTGCATCTATCGAAAAAATAGTAGATTAGTTGTTCCAAGTTCTAAGAAATTAGGAATAATAATAATACAATAAACCACATGAGTTTTCAGATGGTGTTATTACACCATCACTCAACATCATTCACACTACACACTTTTCATAATAATAATTAATGAATATATAGTGGACTAGAATATGATTTAAATTTTCTTTCATATGTTCTAACTTTAAATCATTTCTTTTCAAATAAACGAATGTTCTTTTTCCATTTGTTTTTATCTTTATTCTATTCTCAAGAACCACGAGAGAATTCTGATAGCCGAATCTGGAGTGCAGTTGAATTCTAGATCGTGGTGCTTTAAAAGGGAATACACTCTTGTACACGTAACGACACAGGGCTGTCTGAGATTCTCTCTTTCTCTTCCTTCTTCTCTTTTTCGATGTCCACAGACGTTTCTTCTTTACAGTCCGATCACGAATGCTGTTTCTCTTTCTTTCTTTGATGCACCCTCTCGGAATGTGTGTTTCAATTACTATGGATTTTCCTAATACTATAAAGGACTAGTATAAAAGGATACTTTTTCCTCTCTCTCTCTCTCTCTCTCTCTCTTGTTTTTTTATATTATTATAGTACACCTATACCTTGATTTACGAATCTTTTGGAAAATAAAATTTTGTAGAATATCGTGTCAATTTTAAATTTAGAAAATAATTATGTAAAATATTAATTCACTTTAAAATATTAATTCACTAATTTACATTGACCGTAAAAATATTAATTCAAATATTAATTCAATAGGCGAGTAGTTCTTGTGAAAAAGTTAAAATATATAATTCTATTGATCGGTATAGTTATATCATGTAATAATTAATTATTTCACATATTATAATACCAATGTTATCAATTGAATGGAATGTGAAAAATTGACCGTAAAAATGTTTACACACACATTTTGCAGTTGTTTTTATTTTAGAAAAAGCGTGTAAATAAAGTATCATGTAAATCGGTACATTACTTATCGTGTTATCGATAGAAAGCATCGAGTTACAAAACGAATGAAAACGAGGTCAATACAAAAGTCAGAAAAGGGTCTCATGAAGAACGCTATTAATTTTGATTTAAGGTTCCGTTAGACGCTTTGTGTGGTCCCCATATATTATCAAGGAGTACTATTGCACGCGCTGCAAAGAGACACCTTTACGCGTACTACCCGACTCCTGTTCCTGTTCCTCCTGTATTGTAGGTATCACGCAGGTGGGGGAGGCTAAGGGGGGAAGGACGCCTACCGGATGAATAATTTCGTTACAATCTTAATCCAATGACGCATGGGTCTCGGCTTACTTTCTTGCTCTCTTCTAACATTCTTTTATACACACACATACACACACACACATACTTGTATCTCTCTCGTTTTATTTATTTCTTTTTCTAATTTTTATAGGAACCGTGGAACATTATCGAATCATTTACGAAAAGTATAACGACATTTATTTTATTTTATAATAATTTTTTCTTATCAATCGGTACATTATTTTCAAAAATTCGTTTTATTGCTGTAGTTTTTTAATAGTTTAAAATTATCGAAACGGTACAGAAGACTTTGTACATTTGATAACAACGAATAATGAATAATAAATTGTCACTAAACAATCATCTACGTATCTTTCGAGTAAAGTTAACATTTTATTGAGTGATGATTTCGTTAGGAATTGAATCTGGACAAGATTTGGACAAGTTTTTTTTTTTCTCCGAATCGTAAGATACGTTCGTCCTCGTGGAATTTTCTTTCCTCCTCCTCCCCCCACTCCTCCCGCCCCCTTTTCTCAAGAAAGGCTTAGGGTATAATCGTGAACGGAATTCGCAGTATAAATCAGATGCCATGGAAGGAAGAAATGCGGTACGAAGTCTTTGGTAGGTAACCGTGGCCACTGTGCAATGTTTCCAGATTCATCCTGTTCGCAGTATTTTCTGACTCTTTCTTTCCCTTTACGTGTATCACCCTTTTACCTTTACCTTTTCTCCTTTCCGTTACGTCGTTGGTCGCAAAGCGTAACGTTCGCTCGAATCGAAGCCGAGGGACCACCTCGACTTGGCTACAAATTGCATTGTTCGCCGATGTTAGTGCCGAAGTGAGCTTAATAATGGCCGAATCGTATACGAGAGTTAGCATAGGACCAGTCGCGACATTTTCTTATTTTCACCATTTTTGTTCGAGTCCTCGATATTCTCTTTAAAAAAAAAAGAAAATAAAAAAAAGGTTCCCCGAGAGACTACAAGAGTCGCTCGACTAATTTATAAGTCGGTGTTCTCTTTTTTTTTTCTTCTTATACCCATGGAACCCGGAATATAGGGGAAAAATTTATTTCAGAAAAGGATCACGCTTTCGTGTCGTTCGGGATTCTTTTTTCGATATCTTTTTTTTTTTTTTTGTTTGTAACTCCTTCAGGTTACAAAAGGGTTTTCACGAATTTAATCGTGATTGTTGTTGTAAGAGATGTTGATCGTAGATAGTGGGATCGGCTAGAAGATCTCAATCGTTCGAGGATTTCGTTGCTGCTCGGACATGTGCGAGATCTTTAACTTATCGTATAAATCATAGAAATCTACATTGTAACATCGACACTTACATGACACTTACAACAACATTTCGTATGTATAGTAATGGATCGTAGATTATATAAAATCTAATATATATATATATCATTCTATAATTATGATCAATTTCAATTTTGAATCATTTATTCTTATTTAAATCATTGTAATTATTCACAAATATTCCAACTGTATAACTCGTATTGCCTCAATTTTTATAATAATACGCACAAATATTATTATTAATAAAAAGATAAAAGATAAAACGTTTCAACGATTCAACCTGGTTGCTCAAAGTTTAGTTTAGTTAATATAATATTTACAGATGCTGTATAATTCTAACAGAGTTATTCTTTATATCAGTTAAAAAAATGAAAGAAAAGAAACAAGAAAATTTCTCACGCTTTCGTTCTTTTTGCCTAATCGTTCAACTCTAATCTGACTGAAATATATAATAGTTGTAATGTGTTTAGGGTGAAGAAGAGTAGCATGGAGGTCGAGCAATAAGGAACAGAACGGTTTTGCGGTTCAGTCTCGTGGTTCTTCTCTTCGAGGAACTTGGCTATGTTCTTTTTCTCTCTCTTTCTCTTTCTATTTCTCTCTCTCTCTCTCTCTTTCATTCTTTCATTCTCTCTGTCCCCGAGTGCATATACACGTATATAAGCGCGCGTAGGAACGCACCGTTCGAGCCCCAGCCATCGTCAAGAAATATGATGATTGCAGGCTGCTACCATTTACAGTAGTGCGGTTTTGTCTCGTATCCTGACGGTCTCAAGGGCAAATACCTATATTCTTTCTCGTACCAATACCGGCAGCCTTTTTTCCCCCACTCTACTCTCTACACTAAACTTCACATCTCCTTGCCGAACTTTCTTAATGACTTTTTCTACTCCTACTTCGTTAATTAACACATTGTTGAGATCGGTTGTTATACAGAACAAAATCTAAAAAATAGTTTCGTATTAATCATTCTAATGAATATATTTAAAATTATATACAAAATTGATAATACGAATTTATGAAAAATTCAGAAATATTAGTAATAACAAAATTTCAAATGTTATAAATAAATATTAATTATGAGACACGTATATATATATATATAATACGACGACTACGATGACAATTTAGCAAACGCATAGAGGATGCTAAATTTAAATAAAAAATTTAAGCCCCCTGATCATTTGTAAATATATATATATATATATGTGTGTGTGTGTATGTATAAGAACAAGATAATAAATATGTTTGACGAAAGTATCTACATATTTAACTGTATATATCTGGTAAAGGTGGTAAAAACTTTGGATATTTGACAATTCCGATTTGCTATCATTGTCTTTTGAAAGTAAAGAAGTCGCCCTATGCGTTTTCGTATGCCATAAATCATCGCGTGCCTCCACGCTGCTCGCACAATGCCATACTAATCTACCATCACGCACGGACGATATAACTACGCCCGCATGGCGTCTTGTGATTTACCATCCTGCGGCTAACCTCCATTATGTATGGCGCACGGTGGAAACTGTTGAGAATACCGTGCACCTTGCACTCGGATATACTTGCGTACAGTGCATGCTAAAAGTATATATATATATATGTGTGTGTGATTTTTGTCATCGTTGATATCTACTTTTAATCGATTGATCGATATACATCTTTGCTTTTATTTATTATATTTATTCTTCATTTAATCCGTGTTATTTTTTTATCGCGTTAAATGATCTCAGTAATCAATGAAATATGCTTATCTAAATTGATCTCTCTTACAACAACTTGTTAATAGATTAATAACGATCCCCGATTGGGAATTTTGATGTGAACGTAAAATATGCGATAATTATATGTAATATATTACGCTTGGAAAATATATATCTGTATGAATATATTTATTTCTTTACATTATACAATTATTTATATTGTTTTCAACATTACCGACACATATTTTCGTACGTTTTTCGATCGAAATATGTAACACATATATGGTATTAAAAAACAAAAACAATAATTATTACATATCAAAATACAGAGTTTAAATCGTGCGTTATAATTATGAAGATATTATTTAAAAAAAAAAAGATATTATTTAAAAAAAAAAAACTCACGAACTTTTATTTCACCCTAATAAAATATTTGATCGAATATAATGAAATAAAAATTAGTCACAGAATCCACATATAATTTTAAAATGAATTTTAACGTACTACACAAAACGTTAAAAGAGAGATATCAGTAAGTAAAATAAAATCATGAAATATCAAGATAAGTTGATAAGCATTATTTAATAAATAATAAGAGTAAGGAATATTATAAAGGATGGTATAATAGGATTGTAAAAGGGAGTAGAAGAGGATTATTCGGTATCCTTACGCACATAACTCGGAGCCGATAGGAATAGGTCGCGGTCGTTAGTAGGTTGGCAGGGTTCGAAGAATGGAGCAATAAAGGAGCCCGACATATACGCTTACGAGTATCCTGACCCGGTCTTTACGACCGATTTTCACGGAGTAACGGTCGTACGATCGAGAATTATGCCGCGGTGCGAGATCGGAGATCCGCTTGCGCTAATAGCGTACAAATCGGGCGGTCAGTATTATTCACCGGTTCTTCTTCTTCTTCTTCTTCTGCTTCTTCTACTATTTCTTTCTATTGCTGATGGTGAACCGTATATGTATCTTAGAACTTCTCTTCTTTCTCTCTTTCTCGACACCGGATGCGTAGTAGTGCTATCTTACATCGATAGATTTGCGACGTTTATTCCCCTGCCAATCGGGACACCTTACTGCCTCTTATGGCAATTTAAACATTGAGTACGATGACCGATATAATCTATTATCTCTTTCTTTCATTATTTAAACTTTTACAAATTGTTGGATAATATGTGTATTAATGTATATTAATACATTTTAACGATTATATATTAATTATAATTTAATATATTATTATATATATAAATATATTATTATATTAATTATATATATTATTATATATATATATATTAATATATTATTATATATATTATTATTTTTTATATTATTTATATTATATTATATTATATATAATTATATATTATTATTATTATATATTAATTTTTTATTAATATACATTAACGTGTATTATATACATAATACAAAATTATTATATATACAATATATATTAAAACACATTTTAGTGTTTTTTTATATTTAAAACACATGAGTTTGTTTTTTAAATAATATCTCCATAATTATAACGCACGATTTAAACTCTGACGTATTTTGATATGTAATAATTATTTTCTTTTTTTTTCTTTTTAATACCATATGTGTGTTAATAAACGTATCAATGATTTTATAATCAAAAGTTTGCTTTCTCATTCATTTTATAATAATCTTACGATATTAATTCATTAACGAAATTCTTCGAAGAATTCTACGAGAATATTATTCTCTCAATGCTATGCTTGCTTCTAATGGAAATTCCGGTAAAATAGAAGAAAAAAAAAAAAAATAAGAAAAAAAATAAGGAAAAATTACGTAGGAACGAAAACAAACGAAAATTCACGTTAATATTAACTCTGATACTCTCGCGTTTTCATTCCGCACGCGTAATGAATTCACCCGGCATAATTTATGACTAACGAAGCGGCGATATCCTTCCAGGTGTATAATTTATATCCGCGATAGTCCTCTCGGACTGTTGCTCGTGGCTGTTATTACTCGCATTAACAGCACCTTCTACATATATATACCCACATATACGTATACATATATATATATAGCAAACTCTTCCCGCATTTGGAAGCTTAGGAAAAAAGAACTATATTATATCTTTCTTCTTTCTTCTTGAACGAAAACCTTTACTCACGAGAAACACACAAAACCTATAGGTATACATATCGCATAGAGACATAAAGGATGAAATAATGGGCTGACATAACCGGTCGGTCGTTCGTTCGTTCGGTGAACACTCGAGTCGGCGTATCGTTTCTGTTAGTTTGGATCCATACACGAGAAGATCTTATATGCTGGACCAAAATCAGAAAAGTATTCGGGTGGGGGAAAATGTGAGGGATGAGAAGGAGGAAGAAGAAGAAGAGGAGTAGAGGAGTAGGGGATTGGGGTGAGGGAAAAGAGGACCGGTTGGATGATCCCACGGTTGCTCGATCGAGACTCTAGCTGACGTAATCATTCGAAAGCTTCCTTCTTCTCTCTCTTTCTTGCTCGTTTGGTTTCGTTTTGATTTCATTAATGGATCGGGTCCGTACTAATGCGACTCTGTTTGCCGAGCACTCGGTTCGCATTAAGAGGAAAGAAGAAGAATAAGAAGCCGAGTTTCGTGCCACGAGCACGCGTATTTTCGCGCTCGAGGACGACACCGATATTCCTCTCCCCTCATCCATCTATCCCTCCACCTGTTCATCCAACAGCTTCTATTTCCTTTTCTTCTTCTTCTTCTTCTTCTTCTTTCTCTGTTCGACCTTTCCTTTGGAATTGTCGGTACGACCTAGCGAGGAATTAACACTTCTAGCTTTAGCACGGAGACTCACTCAGTCGTGGAATCGAACCGAGTTTGCTTATGCTAATAACATACGTGAGCATAGTCGACTAGCTTCTATTACTACGTCGTCGTCGTCGTCGTCGTTGTCGTATTCGTTGTCGTCGTCCAACGCTTCAAATATATTAATTAACATCGTCATTAAGTCTCACAGTCGTCGTCTTCTTCTTCTTCGTCGTCAACCGTTCTCCAATCCGAGAGAATAGTTATCGGATTGTCTATCTTTTTCTTTCTATATCCACTACTACTATTACTATTACTACTACTACTACTACTATGTTTTATTGTTTTTTTATTTTTCCTATTAGGATCCTCCTATCCTCTTTCTCATTCCTCTGTCTCTTTGCATAAGTTTTGCCGCGCGACCAGTTGCGAATTTCTCGTACCTGGTGAGATTATTTTACATCTTTTGCGATACTTGTTCTATCCGTCGGCACGGAGAACTAATCAAAGCGCGAGATATTATTATTCTAGGAATATTTTTTTTTTCTTTTTTTTCTACAACGAATAAAAACCTTCGTACGTGTTAATAGGATTAAATGTTAAACATTCATTCGCGATGAAGGTTTTTTTTCAGATCGGTTAATATAATAATTGGATAAATAGTTTTTATTGTAATTTTATTATTGGTTTTTTTGTGTCATCCTTTTAGGTTTTCGTGTGTGTGAGACTTGGTTCTGATTCCAACGGTAGAATTTTATTTTTATCTTTTAATTAGAGTAGTAATGTCAAAAGTATTCCACAACTTCCTTTTTTATTTTTATATTTAAATATACACGTTGTGTGAGATATTTTTGATATAATTACAAAATAATTATAATATTGATTTCGTTTATCAGGAGGATCGATTATTTGTGACACTTTTCGTATAAAATTGACAGATAAAACGTTGAAACAAATAGCGTCATTTGCACAGGAGCTACGGTATTGGTTCAGTTCGGTTCAAGAAAGAAGAAGATTGAAGATATTCTTAACTGAAGAACAAATGATCGACACAAGAACAAATGAGACTTATATTTCATTCCTGGGCATGTATCTCATATGCGGATCTCGGTACACAACTTGCAATATGCACGTATCTTGATACGTGTATCTCATATGCGTATTTCCGTGTGAAACCGGCGTTACTCGTTGCAATATACAGGGTGTCTCAAAATAAGAAAGGACATCGAAAAAATACCAAAAAAATAACGATACTACGATACGATCTATTTGACATATTAGTTTTAGATATTTGCTCGTGAGATTATTTTATAATCAATTATATTTTGCGTTTATTTACAGAACAGTTCTTTGACAGCGCTGAAATTTGTCTCGAAAGAATTGTAAAAAATCGATAACGAAATCATAGGATTTTTTTTGTAGAAGAAATGCTTGCACGAACATTGTTCGTTGTTTCGTTGCAATTAAATTAGTTGAATAATATTTCTTGCTTAATTTGAAACATCCTGTATGTATAGGAGAAGAAATATCAGGTTCTTAAATTATACTCTGCAAAGTGATATCAGAATTATAATAATAGAAATGTATTTAATTAATTTCAACTTATACCTACGGCACTAATCATCTCGCGACTCTTTGAAATATCCTAATTATTGTATACAACACTGATTGCTATTAATCAACATTGACTATTCTAATGACACTGATTATTCTAACGACACTGATAACCCTGATCGAATCTACAATACAAATGACTTTACACTGAACAAAATTCCGTCTAATGCTAACGTATATTTCACACACGTCACTATCATCACTGATGAAATAGAAATAGCTTAATACTTATTTTGACTTTTCAAAAAAGAAAAAAAACATATCTCATTATCTATTACACAGAACCCACACAACCCAGACAAACACTCACACGTACAACATATAAGTGTACAATTTTTTATATATAAATACATAATACACACACACACACACGTCTATGAATGATCGGTACGAGGTTAAAGGATGCAAAAGAAGAAAAAAAAAGAAATCGTGGAATAGTATCACAGCATGTTAAGGTAATTAACGGTTACGATCAAATCGAGCTTCTCCTTTGTTGTTGCGTTGTTTAATCATTTTCCAGCATGTATCGAAAGTCGTTCGCGGAAAGGAAATATGGCCTATCTCTCGTTGGAAAGCAACAGCAGGGCTTAACTCGTTGTTCGATGCAATCGCCAGGAACGATACACGATCGTCCTAATTAGGCGGTAATTAGATTCTGTTTGGTGATCCGAGCTCATGCAACCTGGATTATTCGAACGACTAAGAAGATTGCGCTACATGCTGAACAAACTCGAATTCGAACTTCACGGAAGTACTTCTAACCCCCTTTTCCCTCTAGATTTTTGATCGATATTATCAATCCATATCATTTCCGAATTTTTCTTATTATAATAATGATATATATATGTATAAGTCATGTTAAAGTAAACCTAAAACATTTACAAATGTTTCTGAGCAAAATCAGAATTACAAAAACCCAATGAAACATGACTGATTCAATTCAAATCAATTTCCATTACTTTGATTCTGTTCAAATTATTATTCGTGCTTAGTACAAATATTATATACGTTTATTCACTTATTCATCATAAAAATATACATATATAATATATTTCTTTTCCGATATAAACAAAACATTAAATGAAATCAATAATAATCAATAATTTTGATTGATACGTTAGAAATAGTTATACATTCATTTGTCTAGTAGTTTTAACGTTTAGTGATAATGGTGTTGGAATCCTTTCGAGGAAGGGTTAAAGGGACGTAATAAAATATCATACGGGTTAAGTTAGACCCGTGTTACCGATTTCTCGTCGAGCTAACTTTGAATTCCATTGGACTTCTTCTTCTTCTTCTTCTTCCTCTTCATCTTCTACTTCTTCTTCTTCTTCTTCTTCTTCTTCTTCCAACTCTGGCGCTTTATCCGGCCATTATTTACTGCGCGCAAGCTCGGCCGCGTAAATTATGGCGAAGTCGGCTTTCATAAATTCCAAGACGAGATACGGAGCGACAAATTCACCTCGTTCGGGCTCACATACGTCGTGTGCGCGCGCGCGCGCGCGCGAGCTCACTTACGAGCGCACGCGGCTGGCTTGGTTACACGTGCCAGATACATCACATCGTCCATATAAAAGGAGAGAGCTCTTCTCCTACTACTACTACTATTACTAACTACTACTACTACAACTACTACTACTACAACTACTACTACTACTACTACCTATCGATTTTCATTTTTACGACCGATTACCAAGAAACTTACCACGGTGTTAGATCGTTAAAGTTATTCCCCGATCATAAAAGTACTACATACATTTTAATCACACGTACCTTATACCCCACCCTCACCCCACTCACCCCCCCGTCCCATCACCTTTGCTTATTCATATTTAATTTTTTCTTTTTTTTTTGTTCCAGACAAAAAGCTGATAAGTGATTTAAAAATAATTTTAATATCGTTTCAATTGAATAAAGTTAATACATTTTATTATTTATGTGTTTTTATTTACTCCAATTAATGTAATTGCATAAAATGTATTTCCTTCGAAGCACCAGATGGTTCGTATTTTATCATCGTTGAGCATCATTTACCGCATACAATGGTAAAACACATGTAGTCACGTGTCGCAAATTTTTCAAGACAGAGTTTTTAAACTTAATAAATTAATACCAAAGTGCCCCTGTAATAATGTTTCCCGTTTAATATCCATAAATGCGGGCTGAATACAATTTAATCGTATTATGAGATCAACTAAAACAACCAGTATGATTAAATTATTAAGAAATATTTCTTTTAAATGCCCACAGATGATAGCTTATAAACAACATATCGTATAATTTCGATCGAAAATGTATTACTTTCCAAACTTTTTACTTTGATATCGATCATCACACACAAACACAATTCTTACCTGTTAATTATTATATTAAAAGTGATATCAGACGAGTGAATCTTAAAATGAATGATCGATAAAATGATGAAAAATGATCAGAAATGAGAAACGATCAAAAATAATTCTTTTTTTTAGTAGCATCAAATATAGGAGACCTTATTAGGAAAGTCAAAGTATTATTTCTAATACTTCACGATAAGGAAATAGGAAGATGAGGAAAGAGGAGTCCAAAGAACGGTAGAAGGTAGCCAGCAACTAGTGAAACTGTCGAGTGTTCGGTAGAAGTTCGAGAGAGTTTAACGACTGATGATGATCATCCGTGGGTGCGCTCCATCGTATGGATTTCAAGCTCTTTGGTTAAAAAATCTTGAACATCGGCCAACAGACCCAGCGAAGAGCAGTAAAAGAAAAAGAGAGAGAGAGAGAGAGATGGCTGTTGATGATGGTGATGCGTTGTTGCTTATGGTGGGAGGTGGATTAGGCGAGGAAAGAAGGCAAGGAGAAGTAGCGGAGGTGGTGCGGAGTGGTAATGGGAGGTGATAGTGGTGGTGATGATGATGGTGGTGGTGGTGGTGGTGGTGGTGGTGCTCTGTTAGTTTCTCTCTCTCTTTCTTTCATGGAGAAAGAACAGAACAGCTTGGAGATCCCAATCTTGCGTGGAGGCCTCTCGAGCAGTGAGTAAAAGGTGGCTAACATCTCGAACATCGTCCCTGTAATCTAATGAGCACCTGCTAGGAGCGCCGCCTACACTCTATATATAGACGACGGTAAACTCCTATGTGCCTTCGCATGTGTGATCTTCAGGGCCGTATCTATACCATATCCTATTGTCTTTATCTTTTTAATATATTTATTATCGATGTGAGAAATGTCATTTACCTATAGAAAATTAGTTATCGAACGTTTTACTAGAAGTTTATTGTTTCTTCCTCGAATCAACGTTATTATAAGTTTTTATTGGTAATGTATAGTTATATGAGATTATAGTTTGATTGTAGTTAGTATGATTGTGAGATTAAATCGGTCTAATTGATTGGTTATTGATCATACAATTTTTATACGATATTAAATCTAAATTAATGATTAATATTGTATTAAAGGGTAGTTATATTTTGATTATTAATCAACGATTGAAAATATATATATATTTATATTACAAAAAGAAAAATAAAAATTCAAATAAGGATTTCCTTAACTTAAACCAATCATTTAAACATATTTAATTAAAACAATTCATCCATTTAATTGGATACATTTAACGAAAAAAACAAAATCAGAAAATGGATGGAAAAGAAAAGAAAAAGAAAAAGAAAAAAGAAAATGAATGAAAATGAAAATAAAATAAATCAGGAATCCCGTTTTCCGTATCTTTCTTCGGTACGTGCTTCTTCGGTACCGTCTATTTTTGCCGTTAGGTGCATACATTATTTCACCGACCATATCTCTAGGGATCCTTGACGAATGGCTTCCAGTCGCGAGGACGTGGCGAAGTTAAGAATAAAATTCTAGAGGGTTAGGAAGAGACTCGTGTCGCGCGACGGCCCTGTGCCTGCCTCCATCGCCATCAAACGGCTAACGTATGGTCCGACACCCGTAGATACGTATATACGAGAAGACATACGCTTGGACCCCGTAGAGAGGGGCATGGCTATATGTTATGGGGGTACAGGTGCCGGTTTAGTCTTTTCTATCTTTCTCTTTCTCTTTCTCTTTCTCTTTCTTTTTCTTTCATACGTTCTCTCCTTACCTGTTGACTATACCGCTGTTGTCTAACACACCCATACACGTACGTCCGTGTGTGTATATATTTGTATACGTATATGCACGTATACGTCACACTATGGAAATTTTCTCCTTCCTAAACCTCCCAGCCCTCCCCTCTTTCCCCTCTTTCATCGTTGTGTCGTCCGTGAGATCTTCGTCCACGGGAGAAATGCCGTTCGTATGCGTGTGAGGTCGCATCGAGTGCGGGTGAAAGTCTAACGCGGGTCACCCGCCTCCCAACCTCCCCTCTTTACCTCTCACCCCTTTCCATCTTCTTCCTATGACCGTGCTGCTTATGTTAGATCGCACGGTGGTCAAACTAAACTCGCTTAGAGAATGATCCTGTTCGCCTTACACGGAACATCCGGTACGTTTTCTAACTCCATTATTTCTTCCTCGTTCATTTTCATCTTCCTCTTCTATGTATTTTGTTAGTATTTATATAATCATGGTTGTTTTATTTTTTGGTCTCTTTTTTGGGGGAAGAGAAAATGAATGGAAATGTGAATAGTTGAATAATGTCTATGGTGTTATTTTAAGTAAGTTAATATGATAAAAGTAATGAAAAGTTAAAGAGTAAATGATCACACAATTAATAGAAGGTTTATATTTTTGTTCTTATATAAAATATAATTTGAAGAGAAACGTTAAAATGTAAATTTTTGTAGAAATTTTTCTCAAACATTTTTAGATATATTTTTCTATTCGTAGATAATTCGCAGAACGATGTTACATATCAATCGTCAGAAATTTGATGATCATTTATAGGAATAAACATATCACACGTTATTTTGGATAGATTTCGATAATAATATTTAAAAAGAAAAAAAAAGAAAACAAACAATTTTGGAATTTCGAACGATACTTTCGTTCTTTTAAGTTTCGATATTCTCGAATAAGAAAATAAATTGTGTTGGATAAAAGTAATAAAATAAATGAGAAAGAGAAAGACAGAGAGAAAGAGAGAAAGAAAATGGTGCTCTCGTATCGTGAATATTGGAATCGTGCCACGTTTAACACAAGATAGATTCTTGCTCTGTGAATATCGGTGAAAGCCGAGTGTTTCGATCGTACAACAACATTGTCGCGAGACTTGGGTCATCGGGTCAGGTGATACGCGCGATTTCGCTTCGTCTTAGCATAGCTCGCGCGTGAAACCTTATGGGGGATTTTATGGGGGTAGGGGAAGATGATCGTTCCCACCCGCGACATGCACACACACAACCATATACGTTGTCTATTGGTATGAGACGAGTTAGAGAAGATGTTAGATCTCTTTTACCTTTCCCCAACCTAACTCAAGATATTTATACGTAAGATTTGTTCTGCTTCCGTTTGTTTCATTTATATTATAATTTTGATTAGATTTATTTTGAATCCTTTAATCTTCATTTATTACTAAAATCAATAGCCTTGAGAGATAGCAAACACTTAAATAGGCATTCGTGAGGAGATTGGAAGGTGGGCCCTGGATAGCTCAATGGTTAAAGAGCAGTCGTTTGAAAAGCGGAAATCCGGGTTCGAGTCCCGGTCCTCCAATCAGTCCAACGGCCCAATTTTTTCACGAATCCTAAAATAGTATCTTTAAAAATAAATTATATTAATAATTAAGTATAATATTAATTGTATGATTATATATTAGTTTAAATAATATTTTAATTCTTTCTTCATTTAAATATAAAATATCAAATATATTTATATAAATAAAAATATAATATATGTAGAACAACTATCCAGGGTCAAAACTTTCACGAATACGTAAATTATTTATTTACGATAAAAATATTAATATTATTTATTAATAAATATAGAAGAATCTTGATATTAATTATCGACCAGCCTAATACTATAATTAGAATGTTATATTACTTTGTATTATAAATACGATAACAATTGGATGATTAGTAGTTTAAAATATATACAATATAAAATATAGTAGAAAAAGAGTTGTTTGACTGATTGTGAATTGGTTTGAGATATGTCAATGTGTATGTAGAATCATGTACGAGTAGCAACGGAGACAACGTTTTCACGGAACGATGCGCTTTAGTTGCGCGTAACATGCTTCATTCGCCAGCAGTCACGCGTTCAAGTCACCATGAGACGAGAAACGTGCGAGGTACGGTGTACCTATACTCGTACGCACATTTTCTCTGTAAAATATTACTTAAGCAAAATATCGAAGGGTTTTAGTAGGTGGTACCTATTTAGATAAAATTACAAATTTCTTTTAAAGCACGATTGGTATAGTCACTTATAATATCCCCAATTATTAACAAAAAATCACTAAATTATATTCATCGAAAATTATTATCAATCCATAATAATAATAATTTTAAAAATAACGTTGGATATTATTGAATACGATTATAATTTATTATTCATTAGGTAAAAAAAGAGAAAAAAGAAACAAATAAAATTGGTATAATTCGCGTTGTCAAGAATAATAATTTGGTAAAATTCGAGAAACGTAGAGTTGTATCTGCACTAACGCAGTTGTATTTGAACTAAAAAGTACTTGTATATACACATACACTTTATTATTTATTTATTTATTTTTATTATTAAGAAAAAAAATCGAGTAAATTTTGCGAATTCGTGCAGGAGATAGTCGTGCGAAGAACTCCGGAACGAAATAATTTAAAAGCCGAGCGGATTGTAGCGCGGTGTAATTACCATCGGGCTGCTCGCGGTTAAAGTTAAAGACGGCGATGGGGAAAGGAGTCGTGTCGGATCGCGTTCGAGCTCTCGCGAGCGCGTGTACATAAGATACCGATAGAGAATAAGATAGAAAGAGAGAGAGAAAACGCGAGAGAGAAAACGAGAGAGAGAGAGAGAGAGAGAGAGAGAATGTAGAGATAGAAAGGTCTGGCCGATGATGATGGTGAATGGTGATGGTGATGGTGGTGATGGTGGACCCAATGCTGGTGGAAGAGGGCGAGAAGGTTGAAAGAGGTGGAGGAGAACTGTAGTACGTAGAAAGGGGGAACCTTCTGATTTATGCCATATGCTTTATGATCGGCGTGCTTCTCGTGGTTAAAGTTTTGTCTCCTTCGAATTGGCTTAGAATGCGAATAGAACAGGGGGTGGTGGTTAACTTTTTGACTATAGGTAGAGGGGGGAGGGGTATTAGGGACAACTCGGTTAATAATATTATGAATTATGAATAATTTATTAAGTATTTAAGTATTTTTTCTTTTCTCGACAAAAATATATTATATTTTATATA
The DNA here is from genome assembly GCF_010416935.1 of Polistes fuscatus. Taxonomy (NCBI): domain Eukaryota; kingdom Metazoa; phylum Arthropoda; class Insecta; order Hymenoptera; family Vespidae; genus Polistes; species Polistes fuscatus. Next base: position 9,177,619 of record NW_025113151.1, on the reverse strand, counting down.
ATATATCGCACTATTTGAACAAAATTGTTTAATAATGAATAAAGATTATTCTATATGGTATAGTATAGACAAATTATTGATCTTTTGAAATATTTAAATAAATGATATTATACTATTAATAAATATTATATTACTATTATTAATATTATCATTATTACAAAAATGATTAAACAAATGGTAGAGAAATTTAATATTTTCTTAGAAGTTGTAGGTACGCGAAATATCATTGAATGTTTATGAAAAGAGAAAAAAAAAAAATAGAATTAAAAAATAAATCAATTGTTTCCAATGAACAACACGATTCGTGCAATAATGCAAGAGAAATAATTTCAATAGGATAGATAAGTGTCTAACATAAATACAGAAGTTAAAAAAATCATTTGAAGAGAAATAAAGAGAAATATGATAAGGATGAGGCCTTTGAAATGTATCTCGAGACGTTTCTAACCCAAATACCGAAAATTACGATCTGTTCGTGTGGCACGATGTTGGAAACTCCTTCCTTCTTCCTAGGTCTGTGTTCGTTACGCTTCGTTGGTTACGGCGGTCGTCTATGCACCGTGCAATACTTCGCTTTTAATCTATTGAAGAGCTATCGTAAGAGAGAAAGAGAGAGAGAGATAGAGATAGAGAGAGAGAGAGAGAGAGATCAGACGCGTTATTAATGAATAGCACGAGGTCGTTCTCTCGGTAATTATCGATAGAAATAATACGTTTATTTGATTAAGACCAGACTTAATAGAAATACGATATTACGATTGATAATCATTTTACTTAAAGAGAAACTTTATTGTATCGTATGTAAAAAAAAATGAATTCCACCTTGAAAAAAAAAAAGAAACGTTAAAATTAATCATTAATGAGATTTTACATGTGCAATGAATGCGACGAGAAATTAAATTGAATCGGATGAACGTTGGGAAACAATGTTATAAGATCTTCCTAAAAAATATAAGCAGAAAATAATATTTGGAATCAACGAATGTTTTTCCTTTTTATTCTTTTGTTTTTGTTTGATTATGCGATTAGTCGAGTCTAAGAATTCGAATAATTAATATTTTCTCTATATTTGATATTTAATTAATTTCGAAACTAAGAAGAAAAAATAGAATAAAGAAAAGAAAACAAAAAAATAATAATAATAAGCGAAGTATTTACCTTGACGATAACGATTTATTTAAACGAAAGAAAATGAAAAATTAACTTGGGATAAATTTTCCCAACGAGAAAGACACACAACACAGATCGAAAGTTCCAACGTATTTTATTATTACGTAAAAGTTGTAAGAAGAATTACGGTGTAAAAGTTTTATACTACGACTCCGATGTTAGTACGAAACGAGGATTAACTCGGTCATAAAATAAGAAGTTGGAGGGGTGGGCGGGGGGGGAAGGGGAGTGGGGGAAGAGGTATATCGAATCGTTCGATTACGTTTCTTCATCGTTTTTCCTCGCTCACGGAAAACTCGTTTAAATGTGAAGATACCAAATAGAAATAAATAAATAAATAAATAAATAAAGAAAGAAGGAAAGAAAGAAAGAAAGGAAGGAAGAAAGAAAGAGATAGAGACTCGTGCGTGTCTGTTACTTTGCAAGATATCGTATAAACGTCCATCGACAAACTATCCGTGGCGAAAAAGAGGGCGTGGGTGGCGTGGTAATTCATAATCACTAGAGAAAGAATTCCATCGTATAGTCTATTCTTTCTTCTTATTACGTTACGTCTTGTAATAATTTTTCACTTTTATCGACGTAAACATAGTTTTTTGTCTTCCGATTTTATAGAAAAAGAAATAACGTTGTTTCTTTCACTTTTCTTTCGTTTTTTACTTAAAAGATCGTTTAATCATCCAAAAAAACAACCACAGTGTTGTTTTGTAAGCAAAATTCTAGAGTTGTCTCTACGACGAGGTGTACTGCTAAACGATTCTTTTATTTAAAATAATATAATATATATAACAATTTGTGATTTAAAATCGTAATTAAAAATTGATAATTAAAAATTATTTTATATCTCATTATTTGGAAATTATCTTAAATGTATACTACTAAGTTAAATACTATAGAAAAGAAAAGAAAAAAAAAATGATAAACCACTGGGAGAAAGCGTTTGAAGCAGAACACGACGAAATAAATCCTATTAGTTCTATCCCTTGTTTTTCTCGATACCCGTTGGTATGTTGATTGCGAGCAACGATGCGCGTAGAAGATTGCAACCGCATCGCATCGGTTGTTTCAACTATGCGACTATGCTATACATATATAGTATATTACGCTACAATACCGTCTAAGTACCAGCCAACGATCTCTCTCACATTAACTATTTTGCGATAATCTTGAACGACATCGTTGATTTTCACACGACCCCTATGTTTTTCTTCTTTGTCAAGTGAAACTTCGTTAGACTCATTGGAAACGTTATTTCTAAGTGAAATAAGTGTTAACGTGAAAACTTTACTCAACGCTTAACTAACTATGATTCGTGATTTGATCATTATTAAACGAACTTTTAAATATGAATATTATAAAAATAATCGAAAAAGTTTTGTAACAGTAGAACAATAGAACAACAAATTAAAAAAAAAAGTAACAATAGAATAACTAATTAGTTTAATGTTAAATTAAAGTTAATTAATAAAAAAAAATAATAATAATAATATTAATTATATATATTTTATATATAAAAATAATAATAATATTAATAATTAATAAATAAATAAAGTAATTAAGTTAATGTTGAATTTTTAACAATTGTCCTTCTTTGAATTATAATGATATATAAAATGTTAACAAATTCAAAAATTTCAAACGTTAAATAGTGCGTGAAACCAAATATGAGAGAAAAATCGTCCAAGGAGGTGCTGAAAAAGAAACAAAAACACGTAATCCTTTCTTTTTATATTCATTGTGACAATGGGTTTTATATTCAAAGACGAAATTAAAGTTTACATCGTAAAATTATTTATCTCGTAGAGAGAGAATGTCGTGTGGGGTGCAGTGCAGTGCAGTGATAACGAACGTTGCATCGTTTTCTCTCTTCTGGCGTGGTTTACGATCGAATTTCACTTTCTTCTCGACGAGTATCTCGCGAGTGGCAACATTAAAGGAGAGGAAAATAAAAATAAGAATAAAAAGAAAAAGAAGAAGACGAGCATTGCATTATTCTATAATTTCGTGAGCGTATTATATTCGTGGTTTCTAAATCATCACTTGGAATGACGAGAGTGGGGGTAAAGTAGGAGGTTTTGCGCACGTGTACTTTGAGATAATATTATAAATAATATATTAAACGAATTTTCATAATATCTAACTCGATTAATTCGCAAAAATCAATGACGCGTATAATCGCATACCTAAATAGTCGTAAAAGAATATTGAAAGAACGAGAAAAAAATAAACAAAAATTCAATCTTTGATACAAGAACTCGTTTCACGAAGTAGAAATACACGATGGTAAGGGAGCAGGAGTTACGAAGAAGAAAAAGAGAAACGAGAGAGAGAGAGGGAAGAGAAGAGAAGAGAAAAGAAGAGAAGAGAAAGAGGAGGACGTGGATATCGCGACGTACGAAAATGAATGTTCGGATAGGCATGGGGACGAAAAACTGGTTGCACCACCTACACGAACGATAGCGGCCCTTACGAGGGTCAAGGGTTAGGGCCCCTCGTGACGCAGTAATCGTAATTTTCTACTCTCCGAGACCGAATGCCAATGAAAAGCGGGTTATTAATAAATAAATCCGTCCGATCGCGTAGTGCACTTTGTGCAGTAGTTTAGTAAGCGAAGGGTGGGGTGGAGTGGGGGGGGGGAACTGAGAGATTGTTGTATAAAAACACGTATACGTATAAGTATGGGTAGATGAACGTGTGTGTGTGTGTGTGTGTGTGTGTGTGTGTGTGTGTGTGTGTGTGAGATAGAAGGCTCGTAGCTATCGTTTCGTTTATTAAAAAGTAAAAAGGGTAGGGGGTGGGAGTAAGAGAGGGGGTTGGAAAATAAGGAAGATCACATCGATAAAATGCATACAACACATACATACTTAATACTTTTATTTTTCTTCCGTTCGTTCGTTCTCAACCCTTAATTCATCCCATTGTCGTCTCGATGTTTGATCCTGGGGAAGTACAGGTGATATCTTTCTTCCCCTAACCGAAAATTACCTTTTCTTATATTGTCGCGAGTCGTATCTTTCTAACATGTCGAGCACTTAATTTTGCCGTCTCCTAACTCTCGGATTAAAAGGGGACACCACCAGAGGAGGTAGTCGAGTATCATAGGTACGCGCATGATATGACTACCACACACACACACATACACACACACATATACATACTTTTCGATGAACCACCATTTGCGAGGAGTTATATTATTCCTTTCGAGTTAGTTCGAGAAATATTTTTATGAGTATCTCTTTTCTTATATACGTATTATACATACATACATACATACATACATACATACATACATATGTTGCATATAAGTACTTACTAACGAGTATTATAAATACATGGGACACTTACACACAGTTAGTTGACAAATACGAAGGATTTTCGTAAAGAAAAAGAAGCTCAATATTGTTCAGAAAGGGGGGAAGGGATGAAAGAAGATAAACCATAAGGGGGGGAAAATAATCTCTCATTTTTTCTCCCCTGTTTATTTTCAATCTTTCTTTCTTTCTTACAGTTAGATGACTATTCCATACTTTCTAATTAATTCTCTCTTTCTTTATCGTTCTTTCTTTCTTAACCCTCTCCCTATCTTTATCTATTCTCCTGTATTTATCTGTTATTCTGTTTCCATCTTTCTTACTGGTTTGGTAGAAAATGTATTTGGTAGAAGAAGCAGTATCCTGGATATAGCAGCATCTGGATACTTCCTTGGAGGAGTTTGAGTATGGTATCTGAGCGTAGATCGGAATTCAGGTACACGGTAGCACTACCTCGAGGCGCACAGCTCGTGAACACCACCACCACCACCACCACCTCCACGGCTAGTGGAGATCGCGAGGAGTCGAAGTAGAAGAAGAAGAAGAAGAAGAGAGGAGGAGAAAAAGAAAAAGAGAAAAAACAAAAAATAGAGAAAAAGAAGTCGACTGAGAGAGAACGGCTGCCGCTGCCTGCGATTTCAGAGCCCCGGCGGCACTCTCTCTCTCTCTCATTCTCTGGTTCACACTCTCTCTGTCTTTCTTTCCTTCTCTTTCTAGCTGCATGGTGATCTACCGTCCCGAGCCAAGCCCCTCATTAACGCCTTTGCTAAGAAATTACACGCAGTCGGTGGCAAACAAGAGCAAGAAGGTGTCGGCTGCGCTCGTTCAACTACACGAGAGACCCGTGCTATTCCTTTCTCTCTCTCTCTCTCTCTTTCTTTCTTTCTCTTTATCTCTGTTTCTCTTTCTTTCGTTCGTTCATTCCTTCTTACCTCTACCTATGCCTCCTTTACCTTCATCGTATCTTCTCCTTTCCTCCCTCTCTCACACCTATGCTGTTTTTCTTTCTCATTTTCTCTTCTTTATCTCCTTCTCCTTCTTCTTCTTCTTCTTCTTCTTCTTCTACTTGCTTGCTTGCTTGCTTGTCCTTTATTCTCTCCGTGAAGCGTGCGAAACTGCAAAGGCAATTCGATCGAGATTCTGGCCCAGATAGCAAGACCAACTTCTCTTCGATTCCCTTGACTCTCTCTCTCTCTTTTTCTTGACTTTATTCTCCTTCTTACCCGTATTCCACGTTACCCTTTTTACCCCATTCATTGCATTTTCATTTTTCTTCTTCTTCTTCTTCTTCTTCTCTCTTGAAGAAGAATTTTGTATACCGTCGAACTTTATTTCTACGATAAATCGTATTTCTTATATTGTTTTTAGATAATTAATTAACTAATTTGAAATATAACGATGTAATTTAAACCTTTTGATTAAAAATAAATATTTTGATCAATGAATTATAACTTATTGTTAGATATACATATTAACTGTAATGTAAAATTATCTTACAATTAGATAGAAATTTATGTATTCGTATTATGTGTCCTGAATAAATTTTGACAAGCTATTTTGCGACGAATAGATTACACAAATCTCGTAAAAGTATTTCGTACAAAAAGAGTGGATATACTTATTGTTAAACATGCATATCAAGTGTAATGCAAAATAACTTTTGACAAGATAGAAATTTATCTATCAATATTATTAGGATGAATCAAAAATTCGTGTGTTCGTGTGTTGTGTTGAAAGAATACTTTGAAACTGCATAATAGATTGGTTTTATAAAATTTACTTTAGAAATAATAATTAAAAACTTATAAACTATTGGTTCACCCTAATATTTGTCCTAAATAAATTTTGTCTACAAAAATGAAGTATTGAGAATCATACGTTATTTCGCGAAGAGAATAACATAGATCTTGTAAAAGCAGAACTTTTTACAAGATAGAAATTTATCTATCAATACTATTAGGGTGAATAAAAAATTCGTGTGTTCGTTTTTTGTGTTGAAAGAATATTTTGAAACTGTATAATGGATTGTTTTTGTAACAAAATTTACTTTGGAAATAATAATTAAAAACGTACAAACTTTTATTTCACCCTTAAAATATTTGTTTTAAATAAATTTTGTCTAAAAAAATGAAGTATTGAGAATCATACGTTATTTTGCGAAGAGAATAGCATAGACCTCGTAAAAGCAGAACTTTTTACAAGATAGAAATTTATCTATCAATACTATTACGATGAATCAAAAATTCGTGTGTTCGTGTATTGTGTTGAAAGAATACTTTGAAACTGTATAATAGATTGTTTTTGTAACAAAATTTACTCTGGAAATAATAATTAAAAACGTATAAACTTTTGGTTCATCCTAATATTTGTGCTAAATAAATTTTGTCTAGAAAAATGAAGTATTGAGAATCATACGTTATTTTGCGAAGAGAATAGCATAGACCTCGTAAAAGCAGTTCGTACGAAGAGAACAAAATCGGAGTCCGACCTAACGTATTCCGGCTACGTCAAGTCCGTCCAAGAAGAGACGTAATCTTATTAAACGGCTATTAGCTGCTCGCCGAGGCTTGTCAACATTTAGACATCTGGCAGACACGAGAACACATTCTCTTCTTCTTCTCTTCTTCTTCATCTTCTTCATCTTCTTCTTACTTCCCCGCACACACCTACGCGCGTTTCTTCTCAAGAAATGAACGCTCGCGAGATCTTTCTCGTGCTTCGAGAAATATATTTCTGTTAAAAAGATCCACGGATACATAATATATCTAATACCTTTGATTTTCCATTATTATTTCACTATTATTTTATTATCATAGATTTATTTCAAATAGGGACACCTCTTACATATTTCCAATATTTTCATTAGGACACCTAAATGTTTATTATATATTGTAAAAATTATTTTCCATTATTATTTCACTATTATTTTATTATCATAGATTTATTTCAAATAGGGACACCTCTTACATATTTCCAACGTTTTCATTACAACACCTAAATGTTTATTATATATTGTAAAAATTATCTAATATGATTCATCTATAAGGTGTTATTTCAATTGTTTGCAAATTGTTTATCATATGATAAAAGAATATTTTCGAATAAGTATCGTATATGATTTTTAAAAAATTATACTAATATATTAGATTAATGTTATTACTTTAATTTGTGTTTTTTTCTCAAAATATAAAGACCATCTTTTACAATTAGATAAAATGTAACAATCTTGATGATACTTTAATACATTTTTTATTCACTATCTAAAATCTATTTCTAATTAATAAATAACGTATCTTAGTTGCAAGAATTTTTTGTATAAAACCATAAAGTACAAAGATATTTATGGGTTCATATAGACACATTATTTAACGTTCATTATTATATTAATAAATTAATTTAAAGATATAATATATCGAACTATATATATATTTATAAATAGACGAAAACTTTTTGTGCAACCTAATTGATAGAAATATGTTTATGGTTAAGTTATTCAAAGATCTTTTCTCAAAAGGGATGACGCAAATCGGTCAAATTCCGATGCGGTCTTCCCACCTACGTGTTCTCTTCACCTTTTTATTTTATTTTCTCTTTCTCCCCTCCTCCCCTGCCCCTCCTCTTGCCCCCTTCTTCGGTGGTACTCGGTATTACGATCGAAATGACTGACATACTGACGGGAAACATTGCGACCCCCCGCTGTTGAATGTCGTCGGGTAGATTTCTCGAATGACCGATGCGGGTGAATCTTTCTATTTCGACTAGCGCCGACTTGTCTAACAAGTACAAAACAAAATAGAGATAATAAGGAGATATAGAAAGGTAGATAATGAAAAAATAATTAAATAAAAGTTTAATAACAACAATTTTCAATAAGATCTCTGTGATATATCATTAAAATTATAATATGATTCAATATCGGTGTAAATAATTGGAATCTAAATATAAACCTATTCAAAAGTTTCAAATTGAATTCTGTCAGAATTTGTAACAAATTATTGTTATTAATATAATAATAGAACATTTTGAAAAATCATTAAGAAGGAAGAAAAAAGAAGATAAATTCTTGCGTAGGTTATTAGAAGCATTCTATTTCACGTACGGCATAGTAAGTTCATGCATATTCATAAGTTAAATGTGAGTAGGCTAGTCAACTGTTTTTTTAACGAACTGTACCATATATGGTATGATTGATATAAATGGGTTTAACCATTGTGGGATTATTTTATCTAAAAGTATGTTAAATTGTATCTGATATAATTTATTATTGATTATTATAATACAGGGATTGGTTTGATAATCTTCAATTTATGTGATTTTTTTATAATATATTTCTATAAAAGAATTAAATTGAAAAGTTTACAATTACATTGAAATTCTCCTATAAATTTTCTTCTTATTATATTATCGTTATGATTATTATTATTATTATAACAAGATTGTTATTTTAATAATACTTGAAACAAAATAACACACGTATCGATCTATCGATTATTAACTTTCCACGAGCGCGTCCACGATCAAGAATAATTTAAAAACAACCTTTAAACTCTTTGGAATCATTTGCATTCTTATTCCGAGCGAAGGAGAGATGCACCAACGTTGCAATATTGTAAAATTTATCGGGGTAAGCTTCGCGATGATATTTTACACCGTAGAAATGGTCGAGCTCGAGTGTACATACACACAGACACGTGTGTAGCCCACCCATGGTGGGATGGTTTCGTGGTAGGGGAGGGCCCTTTGGCATCGAGAGCCCTTACACGTTACCCCATCCGTTTTTCGTCCCCATGGAAGATGGCCACGTGACGTTTGTATTAAAGGGTGGGGGTAGAAACGATATAATATCTTGCTATAATTCCACTTATATATATATCAGTGTTCCTTTGGTGCTTAAATCTCTCACTCGTTTAAATCTTTTTTATTATACGCTGATTAGTACACTTTATTAAGCACCGTATTTTATCTACATTTCGTCTTTTTATTAATATCCTGAATTTTTGTCATCGTCTTCTCTACACAAATTATGGTTCGCTTAGGTAAAACAAGATTTGCACACACACATACAATCGTTAAACATATAATTATAAATACATTGTAGTGTAAGTCTAACACTGAAGTAATAAATCAATAGAATATTAAAAAATGATGTTATCAGTATTATGAATAGCATGAAAGTTAGGAATTGATTTGTTTTTCTTTCTTTTTTTTTACCATGAATTTTTTAACTCGAGTGATAAGAAGGTGGTCAAACTTTCGAGGAAACGTATCGAAGATATATAAAATCGATGATGCAACACGAACGTCGTTGTATAAAATGTATAAAATATAAAACGTTTGGCGGAAAGCGATAAAGAAGAAAAGGGTCGCGTAACGTTGTTATCCCAGAAGCACGAGGATCTCAAAGAACAAGAAAAAGAGAAGGACAAAGTGAAAGAGAGAGAAAATCTTGAATGAACTAAAGCGAACGAACGAAGCGGCGAATTTTTACGATCGGGACCGTTTAATTTTCTGACAAGGTAAAATGCCGATAAATAAAGGTTTCCATTCCGTTAACGAAACATTTATCCGTATCTTACTCTTTCTCGTTTAGGGTCGAAAGTAATGATCGAGAAAAAGCGGCGAATGACTTGTCAGACACCCCATAGATCAATGATAACTCGTACTTGGATTGTCAAATAATATCACGATTCACGGGATTTTAAAACTCGTCATACTGAAATCCATCTCATTTGCATATATATATATATATATATATATATGTATACTCATAAAAAATTCGTTTTCAATTCTGCACGAAAACGTTTCCTGATAAAAACTTTACGCACGATTTTTGTCTCTTTATTTTTTTTTTTTTTTTAAGATGTAGATTAAATCTTCGTACTGTTTGGCCGTCCCTAATTTTGGGACACCCTTTATATGCACAAGTATGAATATTTGTTTGACCCGAAAGAAAGAACAGAAGAGAAGAGTACCTACCAAACTTTTGCCGAAAAAACGCGACAAAATTGACGAAACGAAAAGCAGAAGAAGAAGAAGAAAAAGAAGAAGTGAGTGGGGTGGGGTGCGATGGTTTGGAAGAAAAAACTTCTTTGAAAATTTTTTTTCTTTCGTACTTCACGCGCTAAACGATTGCCACTCGAAAATTTATTCTCTCGCAAATTCTCTTCGAATTACCATAATTTAACGAAAAGGTTCGACAAAACGCGCGTTAAGGTAGATTTATATTAAATTGTAATACTTTTTTTCTCTCTCTCTCTTTTATTCTTTCTTTTTTTTTTATTTTTTATCTTGAAAGAAACACGTGTAACGAGCAAAGCAAGCACATAAGCAAGCGAGCACTCTTCTTCACTTCCTTTACTCATCAGACTTTGTAAGAGACGGTTTAAAAGGTAGATTTTTATAGGCCTCACCGCCATCGGGGATCGTTATACTTGCTTGGATTTATAGATTTACTTCGTGGCTTTTTCTCTCTCTCTCTCTCTCTTTCTCTTACTATCTCTTTCTTTCTCACTCTTTCTCTTCGTATAAACTGGTATAGTAGTTTAGACTCGCTTTTAGGATCCGCACGAGTAACGATACACTTCTTCTTTCTTAAGGGCCAATTCTTTAACGAGCGTTTTAAATTCGAGCGTGAGTAAACCCCCTTGTTTTGATTTTTTTCGTTTCGGTCAAATGTATTCCCTTTATCGTGAAATTAATCGAAGAAGAAGAAGAAGAAGGGGTTATAAAGGGTTCAAGGAGATACACGTATTACGCGAGAAAAACTTTCCCTACGAATTTCACGATAAAATAATTTTGATTAAGAATAAGAGATTGATTTTATTTACAAAAAATAATACGAAATCATTAACAAATCTAATATACGTAAGATTACTTATCACTCTCTAACGGTTTCAGAAAGATTTCGTTTAAAATTAGTTATATCAATTGATATAAATATATAAATTTATTCTAAAATGATCTAAACGTTAAAGAAAATGTTATTACATAGATGTATTATATTATACATTAGATTATATCAATATAAAGGGTTCAAGGAGATACACGTATTACGCGAGAAAAACTTTCCCTACGAATTTCACGATAAAATAATTTTGATTAAGAATAAGAGATTGATTTTATTTACAAAAAGTAATACGAAATCATTAACAAAAATCTAATATACGTAAGATTACTTATTACACTCTAACGGTTTCAGAAAATTTCGTTTAAAATTTGTTATATAAATTGATATAAATATAAAAATTTATTATAAAATGATCTAAACGTTAAAGAAAATGTTATTACATAGATGTATTATATTATACATTAGATTATATCAATATAAAGGGTTCAAGGAGATACACGTATTACGCGAGAAAAACTTTCCCTACGAATTTCACGATAAAATAATTTTGATTAAGAATAAGAGATTGATTTTATTTACAAAAAATAATACGAAATCATTAACAAATCTAATATACGTAAGATTACTTATCACTCTCTAACGGTTTCAGAAAGATTTCGTTTAAAATTAGTTATATCAATTGATATAAATATATAAATTTATTCTAAAATGATCTAAACGTTAAAGAAAATGTTATTACATAGATGTATTATATACATTAGATTATATCAATAAAGGGTTCAAGGAGATACACGTATTACGCGAGAAAAACTTCCCCTACGAATTTCACGATAAAATAATTTTGATTAAGAATAAGAGATTGATTTTATTTACAAAAAGTAATACGAAATCATTAACAAAAATCTAATATACGTAAGATTACTTATTACACTCTAACGGTTTCAGAAAGTTTCGTTTAAAATTTGTTATATAAATTGATATAAATATAAAAATTTATTATAAAATGATCTAAACGTTAAAGAAAATGTTATTACATAGATGTATTATATTATACATTAGATTATATCAATATAAAGGGTTCAAGGAGATACACGTATTACGCGAGAAAAACTTTCCCTACGAATTTCACGATAAAATAATTTTGATTAAGAATAAGAGATTGATTTTATTTACAAAAAATAATACGAAATCATTAACAAATCTAATATACGTAAGATTACTTATTACTCTCTAACGGTTTCAGAAAGCTTCGTTTAAAATTTGTTATATCAATTGATATAAATATAAAAATTTATTCTAAAACGATCTAAACGTTAAAGAAAATGTTATTACATAGATGTATTATATTATACATTAGATTATATCAATATAAGGGTTCAAGGAGATACACGTATTACGCGAGAAAAACTTTCCCTACGAATTTCACGATAAAATAATTTTGATTAAGAGTAAGTAGATTAATTTTATTTACAAAAAGTAATACGAAATCATTAACAAATCTAATATACGTAATATATTACTTATTACACTCTAACGGTTTCAGAAAGATTTGTTTAAAATTTGTTATATCAATTGATATAAATATAAATTTATTATAAAATGATCTAAACGTTCAATAAAATGTTATTACATAGATGTATTATACTATACATTAGATTATATCAATATAAAGGGTTCAAGGAGATACACGTATTACGCGAGAAAAACTTTCCCTGCGAATTTCACGATAAAATAATTTTGATTAAGAATAAGAGATTGATTTTATTTACAAAAAATAATACGAAATCATTAACAAATCTAATATAGGTAAGATTACTTATTACTCTCTAATGATTTCAGAAAGTTTCCTTTAAAATTTGTTATATCAATTGATATAAATATAAAAATTTATTCTAAAACGATCTAAACGTTAAAGAAAATGTTATTACATAGATGTATTATATTATACATTAGATTATATCACAGCGGGATACATTAAACGAACGTTCGAACGTTTTCTTAACGTAGAGAAACGATAGAAATGAGAGATTAAAAAGAAAAAGAAAAAAAAATAAGAAAGAAAGAGAGGGAATAGGATAAATCGCGTTGCTATCGAATATAAACACAGTCACATATATGAAGATGATATTTTTCGAACTCTTTTTATCTCTCTATTCTTTTATTTTCCTCGTATGGGGGACACGATAGCCAAAGTATCAACGAGGAATGGCGGGGGACACACAATGCCGCGTTTATCATGCGCGACTAATGGAAAATTATCTCTCTAATTTAAATCCCTTTGGAGAGCGAGTCCGTTGTCTGGTGGTGGTCGTCGTTGTCGTCGTCGTCGTCGTACACACAGAAGACGAGAAGAAGAAGAAGAAGAAGAAGAAGAAGAGACGAGTATATAGAAAAGAAAATAAGAGAGAAGAAAAATAACAGAGAGAAAGAGAAAGAGAAAGAAAGAAAGAGAAGAAAGAAAACATGGTCGTCGTCCCGTTGCTTTTCGCTCATTCGCTCATTCGCTCATAGTTAACGGACAGAGAGAATATATCCGGCTAGAAAATAAAATCGGTGATAGTATCTTCTCGAGAACGAACTCTCCCACGCCTATGCCTATTCGTTGCTCATCCACCAAGCCATCTTCTTCTTCTTCTTCTTCTTCTATACTTCCCCTTCTTCTTCTTCTTCTTCTTGGTCATCGTCGTTGTCGTCGTCCACATCCTCATCCTCTTCCAGCACCACCTCTTCTTCTTCTTCTTCTTCTTCTTCTTCTTCTTGTCGACGTGCGTGTGCGCACACGAACACTCGTGTGTTTGCGCACGGTGCTGCGTGCGTTTACGGGCCAGGAAGAAGTGGAGAAGGAGGAGGAGGAGGAGGAGGAGGGGGTAGAGGTGGAGAGATCCAGGGTCCAAGGGTCTATCGGGGTCCGACCTGGCGACCCCGGCACGTATTCGCCACACCCGCACACCGATGCTTAGGGGCCGCTGAGAGATCCTTAGGTGGGGTCTCCCAGGCTCCACCGAGACTACCTCCTCCACTACTTCCTTTTACTTTTTTTTTTCTTTTATCCTTTTTATTTTTTATTTCTACTCCTTCTTCTTTTTTCTTGTGGATCTTTTTTTTTTCTTTCTTTTTTTTATTTATTTATTTTCTTCTTTTTTTTTTTTCTTATTTCATTTCTTCTTTTTGTCGAACCTTTTTTTCTTCTTCTTCTTCTTCTTCTTCTTCCTCTTTCTTCTTTTTCTTCTCGTCTCATGACTCGCGCACGCCGCCGAGCTTGCGCATATATGTACATCGGCGGAATTAATAGCCGGTCTTTGTGAAAAAATCGCAGGTAATGTGATTACACCGCTGTCTTTCGCTCGTTCCTGCGTTATTCCAACCGCCTTTATGTTACTCGACTTCTATGTATACACACGAGTGTGTATACGTATATGTGATTTTGCGTGAGAAACCAAAAAAAAAAAAAGTATTTGCGTTTCGTACGAATACTCGATAAGAGATTAGAAAAAACCAAAAACATTGTCGTATGCTTTCTCCGAATATAACTAACGAAAAAAAAAAATAGATCATTAATAATAATTTAACAGTAGTTTATATCTCGATCAATTTGTTTTTACAAATGAAAAGAAAGAGAAGATTAGCTACTTGAGAATCATCGGTTGGATGATAAATTATTGACCGTATCATCTCACAAATCTCGGACGAAATATTTCCGATTCTCATTCTTTCTCGGGGTCTTAATAGTATTGAAATTGCTAGTTAGACGCATAATCGAGTTATAAGTTTTACCACGAATGATGAAGGTACGAATATACCACGATGGGAAGAAGTCTGGAGAGTATTATACCTGTCTCTCGATCGTGCGAGAGAGCGTTCGCATCTCTTGCCGCAAAGAGAATGAATAAGATAAAGAAAGAAATAGAAAGATAAAGTGAAAAAGAGAAAGAAAGAGAAAGAGAGAGAGAGAGAGAGAGAGAGGGAGAGAGAAGCTTCCCTTCGCCACGGTTAATGAAAATGAAGCCCTTCGAAACTCCTCGACTACTGCGAAGAGGGAAGCATTCCCTTTTCCTCTGCAATTTAAACCTTCACGATTTTCGTGGAACACGAAGAGGCTTGTGCTCGCTTCGCACGCGCCGTCGTTCGATTCGCCTAACCGCTAACGCACCACCATACCATACCGTACCGTACCGTACCGCACCATACCGCATCGTACCCACCACCATACTACTTCAACACGCTTCGAATTTTCTTCTCTTTCGTTCCACCGTAATTGAATTCTCTCGTCTTGGCAAAAAAGGAAAATCCGCAAAAGTTTGCATTTTTCTTCTTCTTCTTTTATTTTCTTTTTTCTTTTTCCTTTTTACGATAGACGTATATTCAAGAGACGACGTATACAGGCATGAGCTTGAAATCAAATTTGTTGTTGAATTTCCTACGAAAATTTTAATGTACTGATCAATTTTTTTTATGTTTTTCATAAGAGAAATTATCGTTATTATTATGAAGTATAATAGAGTGTTGATTAATCGAATTAATTAATAGACAAATTCGTTTCGATTGGTTAGTGTATATAAATATTCTAGTTGAACAATATAATTGAACTATAATGCACTATAGAATATTTAACTTATGACGTGTGTCTACTATTTTGAAGTTCGTAATACTTGTAATGTTTCTTCTTCTTTTTAATATATCCTTATTTTTTATGTTTTTAATTATAAAAGTAAGATATATTGATGTACAAACGATTAATAAAAATGTCGACAAATATGTATGTACATAGATACTTTACATATCTCGTGTATCATCAGAGTTATTGAAAACAGGATTTCAAACGAGTTTGCCAAGGTTCGCTCAGCTTTCAACCGATTCATACAACAATAATGTTTTTATACGATTTCCTTAGATATATCAAAGAAACGATAGATATCGAGACTGCTGATAAGTCGTATCTTTAAACGATAGAATAAGATCCTTGCAAACGTCATTTTCATGGTACCTGTGTATCGTTAATTGAATGTAAGGAATGAGAAACGATAAAAGGATGAGAAAATATTAACATTGACGTGATAATAAAAGAAAGAGATAGAAAAGAACACGATGTGAATTGACACATGTGTGTCGTTGTTTTGAGACAATCGCTGTAAGAGAGAAATAAATGACACGTGTATATGGGGATTTTTTAATTTTTATTTTTATTTTTTATTTTTTTTTAAACCAATAGAAAAACACGACACGATAAGAATCAGAGATTCATTGACGTGAACGCGTATCACTTTTACTCGTATAGAAAACACGAGATGCATTTATAATTGTGTATCATTTATCTGACACGAGATAATTATTTATAATGAGAACAAGAAAAAGAGGTAACGATAATGAAAGAAAATGAGAAACGGAGAGTTAGATTGAAATAGAAATAAATAGAAAACATCTAATGCATTGTTAATACACGCGTGTCCGTTTATTTTTCTTTTTTCGAGAGGAACGATCAAGGGACAAGAGAGAAATAGAAATAGAAAACGATTAAATATACTTAAAAAAGAACAAAAAAAAATATGCACAAAGGAAGAGAGATAGAAAAACACGAATCGAAATTCTTAGCGATGCGATACGAGCTTAAAGACGCATTGACACGCGTGCGTTGCCCTTTTTTTCCGAGATAATCGTCGAGACAGAAAGAGAAAGTAAATTAAAAAGAAAGAAAGATAGAGATACACACACACACATAATAATAAATAAAAAAAAAGAGTATATATTGGAAGAGGACACCCGCGATCGAAAGCCGTGCGGTTGGACAATGCTTCATTAGAGCATTGTCGATGCACAATATCGCACAATTAGCCTGACCAGGCCGTTTCTTCCTTGGTGTTGCTTTTAAAGGATGCACTTCTTAGCTCATGCTCGTGCACGCTTCCAAGAGCGTATCTACACACCGCGAACAGCACACAAGATCGAACGATCACCACCACCGATCGATGATTCCCCTTCCCCTTCCCCCCTAACCCTCTACCCTACCCACCCCACCCCCACCCCACCCCATCCCTTTTCGATCGGCCGCTTACGTGGCTGCATTATAATGCTTCGACATAATGCTCTTCTTTATGCCGTACCCTTTTACCGACTAAAACATCCCTGACATCTATCTTTCTTACTTTTATACAATCCCCCCCTCCCCCATCGTTCTGTCCCAACCGATCACCATTTTTCTCTTCTCTTCTCTTTTTTTCAGGTTAGTAGTGTAAGATAGTGGGTATGGTTCGATTAGGTGTGTTCTAGGAGGTTTTAAATGATAAAATTGGTCCTCGTTTGTTTTTCGTAATTCAAATGTCATTGATTTCTTCTTTTTTAACAGTTGGATTCATTATTTAGGTTCGTCTAGGTTCGTTATTTTGATTAGTAATTGTTATCCGTATTGGTGATCGTTTATAATTACATGGTCCTTGTTTGTTTTTCGTAATTCAAATGTCATTGATTTCTTTTTTTTTTTTTTTAACAGTTGGATTTATTATCTAGGTTCGTCTAGGTTCGTTATTTTTATTAATAATTGTTATCCGTATTGGTCATCGTTTATAATTACATTCGAAAACAATTGGATTCGTTTGAAAAGGTTTAATAATTTGTAATATAAATAAATCATCTTCGTTTTAGTTTTTTGTTTCAAACGAGTAACCAATTCTGGATTGAATTCATCAATCTTTAATATTGTTTTGGTCTATCGAGATTATTCATTTGTTACTGTACAATTCTTAGCTTCATTGAACGTCCAGAAATTGTATTTCATTTCCTGTATTCGAAAGAATAACGCTTTAATGCCAATACAGTTCGAAAATCAATCAACTATTTTTGTATTTTTCTAAATGATAGTTCCACCCTTATGAAAGTTGTAGAACTAATTTGTTTCCTCTGGCATCCTCTAATATGATTCTTCATATTATTAGGGGTAAGGGGGTTGGCATAATGAGGGATCGTAAATTGAATTTGCTACCGAAGGGAAGAACGCGTAATGCTAGTTGCAATAACATTCATCCTTTCGAATCAACTTTAACATAAACTTCAAGAATATAGTTTTTTTTCAAATCGATCTATGAGATAATTAGGAGTTCGTACGAATATATATGTGTACCGTGAAAGATCAAAATTTGATAATATCAATCAAGAATCACATAATGAGTTGACACATATCCGAAATATTAAAAAAAGTATAAAAATAAAATGAAAATATTGGATCTTTAACTAATGCATTTTGGTATGTGTTGACATTTCACCATAAGAATCTTGGTCTCTCACTATTAACACATACATATACGCACGTACACGTCTACGTATTTTTGTGTATCTTTAAAATCCGAAAGAGTTAAGAAAAGGAATCTTGAAAGGCGATGAGATTTCGTTCGAGTTCGTCGAGGTCGATGGAAGAGGAAGGTGCCGAACGAGTTTCCGAGTTATCTTCGTATAGAAAGACGGTCGATTTAACGATCGACTCGACTCGGAGATGTGCTTTAAACGCCTCGGCAGCGATTTCGAGAGGAAATCGAAGCCAGGCCGGCCGTTCGAAGAGCGTTCCAAGAGAACGGCCAAGAGAGATAAAGATAAAGGTATGTGATGTGAAGATGGTATGTGTATTTCTATGTATATGTGTGTGTGTGTGTGTGTGTGTGTCTTAGCGCGCGGGCGCGCGCGTGCCCGTATTCAGAGATATATGTGTGTGTGTGTGTGTGAAACAAGGTCGGCCGAGGTCAGATCGAAATAGAAAAGCAGAACCGTAGCAGGAGGCTGATGTCTGGGGGCGTGTCGGCAGGTAGATAGATCTGTCGAAGAGAGAATGAGAGAGAATGAGAGAGAGAAAGAGAGATACATAGTAACCCCTACCTCCCTCCCACCCACACTTTTATGATCCAGAAAGAAACGACGTTCCTTAGCTGGACCGATGATGATCCAGATCTCTCGAATTCATCTTGTTATATTTGAAAGGTTACACATTTCAAATTGAATAAGTCGAACGTGTTTCATCTTTGGACCGTTACTCGACAATTATTTCAATATTCGAGACAAATAATGTTTACAAAATTTCAATTGGTTTCCCGTCAATTTTATAAAAGATAATTTAAAGATGAAAAATTAATACGTTTTTTATATGATACGAAAGGACATTTGATATTATATCGGACGATTCTAAATGAAGGTAAATAATTTCAAGAGAACGCTTTACACGTTTCCAAAAATATATATGATGCATAAATAACACACACTCAAAAAATATATAAATTACATTTATAAATCAGCGTGAGAGAACGTCGGCCGTGGAATTCAATATTGCGAATATAGACGGGTTAGAAAGAGAGGGTGTGTAATTTTAATTTTATTCAACCTTTATCTCCCTCCCTCCCTCTCTCTCTCTCTCTCTTTCTATTTTTATTTCTCTTAGAGTTTCTCTAGTCTTTCTAAGGAGAGAGAGTGGGCGTAAATAAGAGAATAAAAGAGATAGATAGATAGATAGAAAGAAAAAGAGGAAAAGAGAGAGAGAGAGAGAGAGAAAGTGAACGTTATGGAGTGTCAGGAGATCCGTGCGCGGTCCGCAGAAGGGCCGAAGAGTCGCTGACGGGCCATCAGATAAGGCCCCGTGTTTGCCTAACCTCTCACCTCCCACCAGGCTCCACGGTATGCCCCGAAGAACGGCTCTCGAAGAAGTGGGTGCTGCTCGTCTCGAGCCCGTCTTGACGGACAGGTTCACCGTATCTTCTTCTTCTTCTTCTTCTTCTTATTCTTCTTATTCTTCTGTTCCTTCTTCTTCTCTTCTTCTTCTTCTTCTTCTTCCTTATGATCGTTTAAAAGCTTTCGAGAACGGCACTCAGAAGAAGGTGAACTGCTCGCTAGTAGTACGGTTCGACCTCGCGTTTGAACTCGCGTTCAGTTCTCTCTGAAATCATGGCTCGCGTTAATAGCGTTCGAGGAATATAATGTATATTACGTTATCTTCTATAACGATCGAGTGAGATTCCCCCATTAGAATTAGTATTAATAATCACAACGACTAACACGTATAAACACGTGTGTACGTTATTATTGAGAAAATTAATATACCGTATATGTATTTATAGATAAGATAAGATAATTGTATATACGTTATATAGAAAATATTGATAAACGTATAAATATTTTATCTTGTTTTTTATTATTTTCTATTTTGCATTTATTAAATTTATTCTAATATAAGTATAGAGTTTATTCGCTTTAAATTCGCGTGTAAGGTTTTAACATTTGTATCTGATGTTGTAATGGGTTCGTATATTAAGATTGATCGTCATAAGATAGACAAAGAAATTTTGTTTCTTTTTTAAATATATAAAAAACAAAATATTTCCTATTGTTTAATATAATTAACATTATAATCTTGCGAAAATATTAGAGAATTCCGTATTGGGTACCGTTTCATATAAGATAAACTTACTCTACATACACGATGTATTTCACACACATCTATCGATAACTGTAAAAGGAAAGTACCTATATATTAAGATAAGAAAAATATCGTTCGGTTGGTAGTTCACGAAGAGAGTAAGAGAGTGAGAGAGAGAGAAAGAGAGAGAAAGAGACGAGTACGAAGTGCCGTCGAGCTAATCAACGTGACAGCAGATAAAGGCGTCTCGACAAGTTGTACCAGCAGCGTCTACCGGTAGACGTAATTGAGACGGCTCTATCGGTGTCTACTAAATCCGCAACATCCCATCCGCTTGACTTGCCAACGTAGAAAGACGTTCCTCTTTGCTTACCTACCTACCTACCTACCTACCTACCTACCTACCTAACCTACCTACCTACCTACCTACCTACCTAACCTACCTTCGAGAATACATTAACGAATTAATTTCGCTTCCGTCTTGTACCCCAATCCCCTCTTTACCTCTCTACTTCCTTCGTCCCCTGTTCCATCGTTATATTACACAAGCATACTTTAACATATATGAATTAACAGGTACACGTAGAAAGATCTATTGACCGCACATAGCAGAGGATGTGTTGCTAGGCATTAACTGATCTGAAATTCCGTGAACCAACGCTGCTGTCCAATCCCCCTTCTTTCTCCCCTCTGCTTACAACTCCCCTTCCTCCTCCTCCTCCCCCCCATTCCAATGTCGTGGAACATTCACGCGTGCCGCATAAATACGCGATGTGATCATCGCGAGCTGATTCAAGGGGTGTGTGTTGGCATTCCCTTGGCTTGGCTTTGCTTGGCTTGGCTTGGCTTGGCTTAAGACAAGCGACCATACCGATTTAGGATCCAATCGGCCGAGTTTATGCGAGCTTCGCAGCTGGGTGCACGTACGGTCTTATTTCACGGCAACGTTATTACGTGAACGAACCGCCAACTCGTTGGCGTAAGCCGTCTTTTACGGATTTACGTACAACGACGACAACGAGCTGTGTGTTGCAAATATTCACCGTACTCTCTTACGTTTACACAGGGTGACCATTGAAACTAATTTTTGAAGTTTTATTATTTATACGATCCGAAGTGGTATAATTAAAAAACGGGGGTGGGAGTAGGGGGTAAAGAAAAATAGTCGAATCGCGGGTTAAAATAAATTTGGATGATGGGGGGATATTATTGAAAAATATATCGTCGGGCGTTTGAATGTTCGAATTTATTTGGAAGATTTTCGATGCAAATCCGTAATTGAATGTCGAGGGTTGAATAAATTGGGAAAAGATCGCGATGGTAATTTTCGAGACACCCCGTAGATTCGTTTGGTTGTTCAACTGGCACCGACCCAGAGCAGAGAAGATAGGCTTGTTCGGTAATTAGGCGGCCGGAAAGAGGCCGCGGGGGGTCCCCCTTTTTGCTTCAGGGCGAAATCGCGTGGGCGTGATCGCTATGTGATCCGGCCCTAAAATGTGGCCTAAGAAATCGACGACGATTCTCTAATTAGTTTGCGCGAAGGAAAACTTTAAGATTTTAAACTGTTCATGATGATTATTGTTTTTTAATTTCTTCCCCATGATACGTTTACGTTTGCGTTTGTATTTATTTGATCGATATTTCGTCGAATAAATGGACAACACATTTGTATAAATATTTATAATAGTACGTGGGATTACGTACAATTTATTTATTTGATACAAAATTATAATGAAAAATGATAATTATAAAGGTAATAACAAAGGTGTTTATTTCTACAATTTTTATAATTTAAAATAAACAAATATATATTTATACACAATATTATATAAAAATCTAAGAAGAAACGATATTTTTCATAATGAAATAATAATAATAATAATAATAATAAAAAATGCGTGAAATATTAATCCATCCAGATGAAAGTTAAAAATACTGACCCAATAAATATCAGCCATACGTGTACGCGTATATATATACACCTACTTTCTCAAACAAAATGATAGATTAATTTTCTTCGAATATTCTTAACGATCATCGATCTTTTCAAATCGAAATGATAAATAGTCGTGTTAGAAAGAATCGGAGAGGAGAAAAAAATGTGAAGCAGATGTACGATTAGAAATTTTTCGAAAGATTTTGTCAAATAGTTAAACGAAGAGTTGTGGAGTCAAGAGTTGGCAGAAAGGAAGGAAGGAAGGAAGTAAAGAAGGAAGGAAGGAAGGAAGGAAGGAAGACGTCCTCTTCGATCAGGCCCACGCGTTATGCTAGCTTATGCTAGCTGGCGTCCACCGTATGAAGACATAAATCAAATGCTTTCGTGAACGATGCTCGCAATTACATACGCGTAAGCGTAACGTAATATATAATGACGCTCGCACGGCATACTCGTACGGTACGGTGTGGTAAGTACGATCCGGCTCGTTATAATACTTGGACTTTCTTCGTTCCTCTTCTCTAAAACTTATTCAGCCATTTCTCTCACACACGCGAGAGACAGACGACGACGATAGTGTGGGAGTCGTGCCAATTTGTCCGACTATTTGGTCCGACCTTTTACATAACGAGGTACTCTCTAACTCATTCTTTATTTATTTAAGTTTTTTTCTTTTCTTTTCTTTTTTTTTAATATTACCACGCCAAACTAAATTAGTTACATATAAATTTACATAATTATTTGTGACTTATTATTTTGCCTGAATTATTTCCTTATTTTCAAGATTATTTTGATAGGAATATTTTTTTCTATTTTTGCAAACACAATCGATGTATTATCTTATTAATTTATTTATTATTTATAACGACATAATTTATGAAGAATAATTAATGGAGAGCAGTATTTGTTTTCGGTACTACTTTTTACGCGACGAAATATCCTATAAATTTTCGTGCCCTTATCTTACTTTGTTATGTTGTTTTTTTTCAATATTTGTGTTACACTTAAGAAAGCTTTTTACTATAATAATTTATTACTTTCATATTATTTTACACACGTGACCAGATCCAATGGTTTGATATCATACACGCAAGGTTTGTACCACTCTAGACGTTCTGTAGTATCAATCGTACGTTCGTACTACTTAAACGATAGAAAGGTGAAAATAAATTCATAATTGAAACGTCGAATAAATTCTACTCAATCAAATTATACTATAAAAATGCAATTAACATTTTCAATAAACAATTAATATTTAATATTTATCGATACTAGCAAATTTACATTAACGTATTACAATCGTTCTTGATCTTACAATTGAAATATTAATTCCAATTTGAAAAGTAGATTCACATTAAAAGAAGAAATTATGAATTATGAATTATGAAAAATAAGTATGTACATAACGTTATGAAATACATAAGAGATGAGCCAAAGTTTGAGAAAAGATTTCCTCCTCTGGTGGGTGTTTGCCCTCCTTTAACGTTCTCGAAGTCGTCGAAGACAGTCAACGTTTACTTGGCAATTATGTAAGCCAGTCAAACTGTTTCACCAAACAGTCGGTACCAAGTGTTCACAGTTCACACGGCAGTATACCGCAACGACGACAAAAGACCGGGCCCGTTACAGATCTCCTACTTCTGTTTGACTATCTCACGATACTTTTCTCTCTCGATAAAGACCTCACCCATGATCGTTAATACTTTTAAACTTATTCTACGATCGATATAACAAAATCTTAATCTCAAATTTATACAAAGAAATTATCTCTTAATAATTATCAATATATTATTCCTAAATATTATAACTCTTTTTAATTATAATTCCATCTCGTTATCGTTCAATTGATTATGTTTAAAAAAATGTAGGTTTGTCAATAACACTATTACTACTATATTACGTATGTATATAAGTGCATTCTATTTAGATAAAATTGAAACAAGTACACACAAAATATATTTTTTTTTAGAATATTTATAATAATTTATAATATATATTATACTGAAAAATATTTAATTTGACAATATAAAAATCGTTAATTAATTACAATATAAATTGCTAAAAATCAAACAACGAATAAAACATAATCAACAGAAAGAAATTATGATTCCAGTGTGCAAACGATTAATTAATATTTAAATGCTTATATTTAAAAAAATCAAGCCCATCAGACCAAAAGCAGAGAAAAAAAATTAGCTTATAAAAAACATGAACGAACTACGTAAGATAATAAATAAATAAATAAATTAACTGTATAGTATAGGTACGTTCCGTTAAATTCAATTAGAAGGTTTCCTTTTTCAATCCATATAAGGATCAAAGGAAAAAAGAGAGAGAGAGAGAGAGAACGGGGAAGGGGGAGGGGGAGGGGGGTTGGGTTGGATGAAAGTACCGTAGTTACATTGATGCAGTTGCAGTTCTTTTAGTCACCCGAAGGGGGATTCCATTGTTATGAATCGTTCGTAGGCGGCCGTCCGATGTTTGCGGTTGTCGTCCGGTACGCCGGGCAATTAAATAAGCACGTTTAGCACTGGTAAATAAGAATGAGAGAGAAATAGATAGATAGATAGATAAATAGAGAGAGAGAGAGAGAAAATCTAGAGAAACGTGAGGTGCGAAGACGGAATCTTGACGCGCACGCGGCACCTTTCCGGGTTCGCACGAATCTTAACGGCCCAAGCAAAAGAGGGACGCCTCCGGGCATGGCCGGGCCCGTTAACAACAAATTATATCAATTTGTTAGTGGCCCCGGTGAGAGTGCGCACGTTTCTGCGGGGGTGGCGCGTTACATGCGTGTTCTATGCCCATAGATCATGGCTTGGCTTCTCGGCGCATGGCAAAGAAATACAAAAAAACCGGGGAATAATTTAAAAAGGAAAAAAAGAAAAAAAAAAGAAAGAAAAGAAAAGAAACAAAAAGGAAAAACATACTTATTCAAGAAAGACTTTAGACGCGCGTCTAAATGCGTTTCAGCGTGTATATTACTTCGTTTCAATGTACTCGTGTATGTGTGTGCGTGTGTGTGTGTGTGTGTATTTGTGTTCGTGAGAATTTAAACACGATTACGATAGCTTAAGGAAAGTTATATTATCGATCGATCGATCAAATACTTTCTAATGATATTTCTTTTTAATTTGTTTATTTACTCTGACAATGAGTAATTTTTGTTCCTTTTTAAATTAGGGTTTGTTTTCTTTTTTCTTTTTTTTTGTAATTATGGTTGTTAAACGAATTTTAATATCCTTACGAAGTAATTGCTCTGTTGACATTATTTTAATTTAATGGTCATAATCTGGGAAAGAAAAATGATCGAAGTTTTCAAATATTTTTTAGTTAATCGTAACTTGAAGATTTTGAATCAATAATATAATCTCATAATTGTTATGTGACTTTAAAAAGATAGAAAGAAAAAATAAATTACACGTATCACGGTAGTCCTATAATATTTTGCAATCGAATCTTCAAACTGAAATTTTCTTAATCATCGAATAGGTTAAAACGAAAGAAAGAAAGAAAGAAAGAAAGGGAAAAAGAATTGAAAAAAAAAGAAAAAATGTAAAAACAAGTCACGTTCTGCCGTTTCGTCAAGATCATTGAGCACATTTTTCATGATAGTCCGCGATCCATCATTTCTACCTAAGCTCGATCCTCAAACGAGATCCATCAGATTCTTCTCATCCGTGAGTCTAGTTATGTTATGAAAAATGGCGTCGCTTAATCATCCGGGCCAATTTCGTAGCGGGACAGTGATCGAAACGTGTCTTCCGTTTTTTTAAAAGAATTGAACCAACTTGATGATGAATAAATAAATTTCTCGAAAGATTATTATGTTTTCGTATTAATTAAAGAAAGGTGTTAGAAGAAAGAAGAATGAATTACAAATTTCGATGAAGAATAATATTGATGTATAAATAATTAATGAACGTTTTGATTTTTTTCTTTTATATATATATATTTCTTCGTTTTATTACGTAATAGCAAAAGTAGAATTTAATAATAGCAATTAATAAATACGAATAATATTTTAACATTTATCAGCCAACCGTAATAATATAGTATTTTATTTTTGTTATTTTTTTGTTTGTTTTACAGTTTACGTATCTCAGAACATTCAAATGAATATAATAAATAATTATTAAATAATGAGTTTGTGTATATATTATTTGTAAATGTTTACGAATCTTAATATATCGGAACGAATGATTCTTATAAATAATTCATATGAAATTACGTCATAATGATGCAGTATTATATGTTTTTAATAACAAGATAATTCATGGATGTATAACTGCGTGTATATGTTTTAAGAGTGTATGCTTAAAATGAGACAGGAGAAATTTATTAATGAGATATTTATCAATTTTTTAAATCAGATGTTGAACGAGAAATCCGGTTTTTTACTCGAGTATTAATAAAATATCTACGTGTGACAAATAAATAATATATAGACAAAAATATTCTACACGTGTATATATATAGAATATGTTTAATATGAAATTTAAGTAAAGTAAAAAAATATTTCAATTTTAAAATCTTTTTAAAGAGGACAAAATTTAATTCTATCGAAGTTTCAATTATCTTATCAATATATCTCTCATACAAATAAACAGTTCCATAATATTAACATAATTAAATAATATAAACAAGAATATTAATTATTCCATTCGTTTATTAATATCCTAAACAAATATGCATTCGCATAAAAAATCCACGATACAATTATTACGACCGAATACAGTACGAGAAAGAAAACAAAATATAAAAAATTAATTAATCGATGATTAATCTCATTTAGAGAAAAGAAAAAGAAAAGAAAGAAAGTAACATAAATAAAGCGCGTAATGAAATAATAATAATAATAATAATAATAATAATAATACCTATAATTACATTGAATATATCAGAAAATAAATCATCGAGCGAAATATAGCGGGTTGGTTACTCTCGAAAGAGACACGGAACGTTAACGTCAAGAAATATGAAGGTGAAATAGATCGCAGGTGCGTGGGTGTCTCGTGTAAAACGAAGAAGAAGAAGAAGAAGAAAAAGAAAAAGAAAAAGAAGACGAAGACGAGACGGAGAAAGAGGAGAAGGAAAAGACGAAGACGAAAACGAAGAAGAAGAAGAAGAAGAAGAAGAAGGAGGAGGTGATGGTTGGTAGAGAGAGGGGGAGGTAAGGGGGGGAAGGTCGGAAGGGTGTTAGAAAATACGAAATTGAGCCCATTTGTTCTCGAGTGGTCTCTGTGAGAGTCTGACCGCCTCGATAGCCTCGTACCGTGCCGCAGGGGACCCTCCTGAACCCTCCCTCCCTCCCACCCCTCCCCCTTCTCATCTTATTCTCTTTCTTCCTCCCTTATGGTACCATAAATCCTTCGAGGTGTTAATACGTTCACACACTCGTCGACCTCTCGAGCACCCACGAAAACACGTTGCTCGTAGATCTACGGTATGCTTTAACACGTTCGTTGTTGAGCTAATTTTGCTTATTTTTTTTTTTATTTTTATTTTTTTATTCTTTTATTTATTTGTGTGTGTGTGTTTGTGTGCATAAATCGATACGCACCGCTAATATATTTTTCATAATGTTTTCGAGATACAAAAGTGTGACTAAAATTATTCAGAGGATCGGATCGGATTCTCAAACACGTATAAAGCGAAATGTTTGAAAACCTTTTCGTGCTAGGTGTTTTCGTTCTCTTTTTAATATTTTTTTTTTTGTCTCTTTCTTATGTTTGTATTTATTTTAAGGTTTGTAATTATTCGTCTGAAATATTATGATTGTTGGCATCGGTTTTCTATCATTTTGTTATCCCATCGTTTTGAATTATTAAACAAAGGTATTTGTTTAATTATCGCAATTGTAATTTTTATTTTATAATTAGTATTCTTGCTAGTGCATTCTCTTTTTTCTCTTTTTTTTTCTGTTTTCTTTCTTTCTCTCTCTCTTTCTCTCATTTTCTCATCCAGTAAATAGCGTGCCAAACGAACGCTATCTTCGTCGAATCGCGGATTCAACCCTATAATTTCCGATATACTATACCGGCGTGTGTTATCTGACCGATCCTTCCCTTTCCGTCGATTCCAAGATGAAATCGTAAACGGATAACGAGCATCATGGTGTTCTAAATTTATCGTCAAAGGAACGAATAGTTGGAGGATCCTTATTCATAAGAAGAAATATATATTTTCGATATTTTCGGTTTTAAATTATATTTTGAAATATCCAAAATTCTATACATATTATGTAACGTGGAAGTTTGAACGATTAAATTCTTATAATTAGATAGTGTGATAGTGTGAGAAAGCACGTGCATAATTATAATTAATAGTACGGAAAGTAAACATTATTTTTATATAATAATAATAACAATAATATTATCGTCGTTCGTAATATTTAAATCTGGATTAAATTAATCGATTAATTCTATCAAATTTACATTTCAATTTGAACGTATAAATGATATTTTTATATAGAAAGTAAATTAAATTTATACAAGGTTGTAAATTCAGATATTTGAAGTAGTAAGGATACGTGTCTTATAAAATAACAATTGTTTTAATATATAAACGAAGTATGTATAATACATACATGTGACTCATTCTATATTCGGATAAATAATCATTTGGATTAGCAACACATTCATATAATCGACGATCTACTGATTTTAAAAATGAAAATGTGCATTCTGTATAGGTAAATATACGTATTGTATCTATCTATTGTAAATGTATAAGTTAAACGTATAAATTTGTATAATAAATCATTTTGAAATGGCAAATATTTATCGGCAAGCCGCATATTATGCCAATTAGATATCCACGAGTCTGATACAGTACATGACTTCTGTCGTGTTTCGTTTACCATAGAATCTAAGGTGTGTATTATATTACGCAAGAAATAAGTGATACCTCGGTACTTTTCATCGTTTAATAGCTGGAAACACGAATTCCCTTTCGATTTATTGGTATTAGTGTGTTATATTACCAACTACCGATCAAATATTTCTTATCTTTTGTAAAATGAAACAAAAGAAGAAGAAGAAGAAGAAAAAAAGGAAAACTTCTTTACACGCACGATTATAAAATGTAACAAAATTTGTGTTAACGCAAACAAAAAATACGAACAAAATATTTCAATGATAAATCATAAATCATGAGAAAAAAATCAAAAGATATTTTTCATGTTGTCCATTTTGTCGATTCGTTAATCGATTAATAACAAATCAAATTTCTTGTATCGTGAAAATCTTCGAATGTGTAGAAGGGGTATACACGTGCGTGCGTGTGGTGTGAGGTGTTTGACACGTGAACATAATTTATGCTTACGTTATCGCGACATAATTTAGTAGTACGTTTACCCAGGAATGGAATGGAATGGAATGGAATAGAAAGGAAAAAGTAAGTAAGGAAGAGGAGGAAAGGAAGGAGGAGGAGGTGGCGTCGAGGGGGGGGGCAAAGATCTTGCAAGTTTCTTTCTAAAGTTTGAAGTTAAGCAAGTAAGTAAGAAAAGATCGGATCGGTAGACTGTTGTGAGAGAAAAGATCGTCAACTAATCCAACGATATCCATCCAAGTTACGATTCTAGTCAGGTGAGAATAGGCATAGGCCTTATAAACCCTCCACCATCGTGGGTTTCGTGCCAAAGACCCATCGATTTCCATGCTACCATCCACGACGATCAATTATTGTCCGTCGTTCGATCCTGATACCTTCGAACAAGGCACCGCTCGAGCTGCAATCGTGTAACTCGATCGTCTATCGCAGGCGCGAGAGCAAAATGAAAACCTGTTCGGGTATAAAATACTTAAGGAGCGTCGATCTTAACGGTATTACAAACATAAAAGTTACACTTCTTCCCCTTTGATTCGGTCAAAGGTCGTTCTTTTACACATATATAGGGGGAGTGGGGGGGAGGTACGATTTTATTTTAGAAATTACAACGTGTAGGAGTATGCCGATTTAATGGTATCTTGTCTATTTGAATTTTTTTCTTTCTTTTATTCTTCTTTTTCTGTTTTTTTTTTTCTTATTCTCTTGGTGGGATAGTAAAAGGTTTTACTATTTATTCGTTACAATATTTTTGTAATCAAATGTTAATACGTTATGTAAGTAATCAATGTTAACACTGGAATTAGTATTAAAATTATCAGTATTTCAAATATAATATCGGTATTTGTACTGTACCAATATGGAACATTAATATAACTTAGCAACTAATCGTCTATTTAAAAAGTATTCTTTAATTATTACTTTATACTGATTATATGTAATATTAGAATAAGTTCTTTATTATAATATAGAATCCTGAAAATATAATATAATAACCCCATATATTATCTAAAGAAAATATTCAAAATATCTATCGGAATATATTAAATGAAACTTAGAAAACCTTTCAAAATAGAAAAACATTTGAAAAATCGTATCTAAACTCGCTTTAATTATTCCCCATTAGATAAATAAATAAAACAAAAACAAAAAAAACTCCTACGTTGATTTCCCGATCTTGATAAATCGTGGGAAAAAAATTCGAAGAATTATTCGAAAAAGAAAAGCGTTCAATCCACCAACGATGCCATTCTCTCGATCTCCTTTCTAAGTCCACCGAGGAAGAAGGATCTATGACTTCCGTAAGGACCATAATAAGTTTGCCATACGCGAGAAGACATGCGATTCGCCGCCAATAGGCGAGGAGAAGAAGGGGTCACACAGGGGGTCACATCCGATTCGCAGATAAGAAAGCAAGCCGCGCGATTTTACCGCGTGCGGCAAAGTTGAAAGCAAGTTCCGCGCCCTTCCTGCCTCGCCTCCTCCCCCTCCTCTTCCTCCTCCCTTCCACCCTTCCTCTCCTTCTCTTCTTCATTTTATTTTTTTTCCTTTTTTTCTTTTTTTTTCTTTCCAATTCTCTCTTTCTCTTTCTCTTTCTCTTTCTCTTTCTCTTTCTCTCAACAATTCGTTTCTTCTCAGTGAACAACGAATCTCGCACGGGATTTTCGATCCGGATTATATTAAGATAAAAGGGCACGATCAAAGGGGCGTTACCATTACAAACGTTAACCGATCTCGTTACAATTTTGGAAAGGTGGAAAGAGATATCATATAATGTTGAAGAGAGAGAGAGAGAGAGAGAGAGAAAGATCATGTCTTGAGATTTAAAGGAAGATAACTGCGAAGGGAAATTTCCCATAGATGATGTGCATCTTATTTCTTGATATTATATTTATATGTACAGGGTGTATCAAATTTAGACGACCAATAATCGAGAATGGATTAATTTATGTATATATATATAAATGAAAAAAAAAACAATTTGTAAGTACAATTTGTCAGGAAATGTTTCATTTAGTATTTTGTATACTTTTTGTTAAGAATTTTCTATATTAAGAATCAACTGGGTCTAAGGGTTAAGTAAACGTTTCCCGAGGAAATATTTCTGATGATTTTCCACCCTGACGGTAAGAAAGGGGTTGAGTTTACGTATAGGAAATTTGTTTATAATTATATGACAAAATATTTTTTCTTACAAACTTTACGTAACATTTTGTTTTTTTTCTTTTTCGAGATGTAGATCAAATTTGCTTCACGGTTTGATACATCGTGTATAATATGATACAACTTTTACTTACCCTCCCGCGTGATCTACCGGGTGGGATAATAATTATCGATAGACAGATACATTAGTATAGAAAAGTGTAACAACGTTTAAGGGAGCAAAACCATTGATTTCGCGTATCATTTGTTTACAAGTTTCATTATGTTAAACGATTTTAAAGATAGAAAAATCATGGCAGAAGTAAGAGAGATAGGCGCGTTTTATTGCGCCCGTTAAATTTATATAATAATAAATTAGTTGCTTGATAGTCCGGCACAGTGGTGCCGTTTATGGCGTCCGTTATAAAACATTATTTTATATTGCGATTAATCCGAGTTCGATCGTAAATTAAACGTTCCATAAATAAATCAACGGCAATTACGACGGGGTGCCGAGTGCAGTAAATTTCACTATATTTCACTAATCGTAATGTCTATGGAATATTTATGGAGTATATGAAAAAGTTAGTTTCACAGACTCACTGTACGAACAACGTACTCACGATATTACATTTTATCGTTAAATATGACTTAATTTCGTTTCGCTATACGCTAAATATACATATTATATTGGACTATAATATAATAAAAAGGTTCATTCCATCTCTATCTCTCTCTCTCTCTCACTCACTAAAAATAAAAGTTCAACGCGGATTCTTTAATTATATTATACTTACACGCATCCCATAAATAAAATACAATTAATTCATCATATTTAATATTGTTCACAAAAAATAATAATAATAAAAAAAGAAAAGAGAAAAAACAAACCAACAAATTTTACAAGTCTGCTTTCCTATTGGAGAAAGTCGAGTCCCCTCCCCCCTCCTCACGAGATTGAGGTGAGAAACGACGTTTTAATCGGGGAAAGACGAGAAGCTTGCTCCCGATTGGTTCACAACCTTTCTCGTCGCTCCACTTTACAAGAGTCGTCCGTCCCTTCCCCTCCCCGGCCCTCTCCCTCGGCCCGTCCCCCTTCAGTCCCCCCCACAAGTCGGAGTCGAGATAAAAGGCTGATTTTACGGGGCAGTACGTGGCCGTACGTGGCTGTTCCAAGAGGCATCCTTAGAGCTGATCGAGGAAGGTATAAAGGGTGCCGACGGGCATTGTCTGGCGTTTAGTGCTGGCCCGACCTTTGCTACGTGTATCGGTGGGGCCCCTCTCTTGGCATCCCGATGGGGCACCATAGTCTCTCTCTCTCCCTCTCCCTCTCTCTTTCTCTTTTTTCGTCTTAAACGTTCCTCTTCCGAGCACGTCTTACGTTTTGCAGCCGAGTCGTAATACGCACGCTTACGACTTTGCGTCTCTTTACCTTCGTTCTACTATAAGAACCGACCCCTGCGATCTTTTATACGACCTTACCCCCTCCCTTACCTCTCCTTCACTCCTCTCTCTCTCTCTCTCTTTCTGTCACTTCTTTTTCTTGTTTTTTCTTTTTCATTTCTTACGGTAAAGGACTAGTTTAACGTAAATATTGGTAATGAATGAGAACGGGTGTAAGAGATAGGAATAGGTAGGAATGATTAGGGTTGTTTTTAATTTTTATATTGTCGCGTATTATTCGATAATTTTACGTCAATTTAATTTAACTGTTTTAGGGTTCTTTTTTTTTTTTTATATATGTAAGATGATATAGTGACATTTGGAAAATGTTCTATATTTCGAAATATGTTTGTATTTAATAACGATTGTTTGAAGGATTAAATAAATGTTTTAGTATAATGCAGTTGATAGAAAATTGGTGAATAGATGAATAATAAAAATAAAGTAGAGTATCGATTATTCTCGATTATTCGAAAACGTTGATTAAAAATGCATCGAGTATTGTCTCGTTAATTGATAAGATATGAAATTAAGGATGTTCTACCGGTCAGTTTTCTCGGAAATAATCGTTTTGCGTAAATAAAATACCGTGCGACCTTCAGTTGGAAAGAAATTTTTCTAATCATTAAGAATGAATTCTTATCGAAATAAGTTTCATCATCGGGTAATTTCGTAGTCGGATATCAACTGGAATTCCTTCTTAAGAAATTAAACGGAGCTTCGGAAATCGAAATGCACCTGGGGGGTCGCATCCCAGGACACTCTTCTTCTTTTAACGTTCAACGTAACGTGCACTGTGCAAATGTAAACGGCCGTTACTCTCTGACCTCGTCGTATCTCCTGTTTCCCGAGTTGACACTGTCACGTTTCTATATAATACCTATGTATCTATGTATGTAGATAAATATATATATGTATTATACTATACACTCCATGACAAAATGATAGGACAACCCTTAAATTTTTCACATTTATTTTCATCACTTATTCATTCAATTTTTTAGGATCTCATAAAACTATTTTTTGATCAGTAAATTATTTAATATAACAAGGATTGAAGTATAGTAATTACAATATTCGTAGAAAAGAAATATGTCAATTGTTTTTTAGATAATTAATTAAATTTGAACAATTTATTATTATTTCGTTACATTTGTTTTCTATACAAACAAATATAATTTTTCTAGAATAATAGAAACGGAAACAAATTTCTTATATGTTGCAAAAGAATGGGGAATATCTTTTAGTTGATTTGTCATATTTTTTTTTCAACATCAAACTAATTGAATATCTGTAAAACGTGAAATTTTTTTCATGTTGAAAGATAATGTATTCTTTTATGAATTTATATAAGAAATATTTGCAAATATTAGTAGAACTTAAGTAACAGAGGGAAAAATTGAGTAGACTTGTCTTATCATTTTGTCATGGAGTGTAGATAGTATCCGAGAATAGGATAAAAGCTGACTTTCTGTAGGTACATAGACCGTTTTATGGATTCGCTCGAACGTCGAGTCATAAAGGATAACGTCGCGCTAGGAACGCATTACTTTTATGTACGCGTATATCATGCATCTAATTGTAGGCAAACTCTAGAGTATTATGTTAATTATTAGCATCACGATAATACCTACACTTTAAGCGCGAATCCTACAGGTTCAAAAAAAAAGAAGCTTTTCGTTAGTGGCGAAAGGCAATAACGATTAGCGAAGTATGCGAATCATCTTATCGACCTTTTCGATAATCTTTTTCTTGGTGTTTTTTTTTTCTTCTTTCTTTCTTCTTTCTTGTTTTTTTTGTAATTCCCCTTTCGCGTGTTCATTCCATTCGGATAAAATTGTTATTTCTCATTAAACTTTGTAACTATCATTGTTTTTCGAGTATAGTTTAGAAAGTTTAGCTCGAGCTCGACCAATGGGGAAAATTATACGATAATCTTTATGATTAGAACGTAGCTGGAATAGCATATAAATCTAATGGATATACATTTATATTCGTTTTGCTTAGTTATTTAATATGAAAGTCAATTTTATTTTCCTAATAAAATCAATGAATTTAATTTTTAGTATACAAGATTTGACACTATCGCGATAATGATCTAATATATACTACGAGTGTAAAGTATTTTATTTTTCTCGAGGTTCCCATAGGAATCCCAAAAATTTATCGAATATTCAAAACACATTCGAATATCCTATTTTTCAAGATTTAACTTTAGATTTGAAATACTTTTTTGTTACAAATTCTGAAATCCAATTCAAATGAAAACTTCGAAAAAACAGATCAAACAATTATGTTCTCAATGAAACGTTGGATTCTTTTTGGATTCACATATCTGATATCGAAATACGAAATACCTGAATATAATTATGCGTTAATGATTTTTTTTCAATTCCCGAACCCCATTATTGTATAGTTCTTCAAATAATTAGTTATTTATTTCTAATGAACAAAAACCGATTTATAAGACTCGGAAACAGTGTTATATTTAATAAATCTTCGTAATTGGGTCATCGATAGTTGCACCAAAAGGATAAACTCGATCGTAATGTAGGACCACGAAGATGAAGTGGACGAACGGTTGCCGTTCGGCTTATGCATAAGCGTGTGCATTACCAAACATTACGATTATTTTATGGCACTATACGCGCGAGTCGTAAAATTCACGTGCCATTTTAACAACTGGCTTCCTGCTGATGCAGGTCCATACGAACGGTCAATCGCGGTTAAGGAGATTTGAGCTCCTACGAACTCACGCACGCACGCACGCGTGCACTCACTCACGCACACACGAATGTGGATAGTTTTTAATTGATAAATAAATCATGCACGGAGAGAGCGATAGAAAGAGAGAGAGAAGAGAGAGAACCGGTGATTGAGATTCTCGATTGACATTCCTTATTAC
This sequence comes from Polistes fuscatus, assembly GCF_010416935.1. NCBI lineage: Eukaryota > Metazoa > Arthropoda > Insecta > Hymenoptera > Vespidae > Polistes > Polistes fuscatus. The sequence goes on along the minus strand of NW_025113151.1, from coordinate 9,141,151 downwards.
CAGTCGTACCTGATAACGTATGATAGTCGGTAGTTTCGTTTCTAATCGTTCTTTATACTGTCTTATTGTAATTTCTTTTGGTATTTCCATGAAATATTAATTGTATATAATACGAAAGATGTACATACATATTTATATATTATTAGATTTACATACTGAGCCAATTTGACTCATGAAAAATTTGATTACTATATATTATTAATGACGCAACCCTGACGCATTTGTTCGTTCGAAGAAAACTCTCCCAATAAATTCGAGCTTCAGTTGTTTAAAAAATCGAGAAGGCCCGGGATTCGAACCCAGGATCTTTCGCATACCGAAAGAACGCTCTACCACTTGAGCCACGAAGACCTGTGATTACTATATATATTATTTTTTATAAACATATGTTATCTTAGTTACATAAATATTAAATCCTCCCGTCTATTCAAGCTTTCATTCATACAATGTTTGTAAGTCATTAAAAAATAATGAACAAAACGTCCATAAATCTAGTGATTTATATATATATATATATAGTGTACTGTAGAAGCATTGCAAGTAATTGTTGAACGAAGGACGATTTATCGTTACAACAACGCCCGTTAGAAAAATCATCTCGGGCCAAGAAGTTTGCAACCTGACGACACGTTATGTAACGAGTATACTCGGCGTCTACTATCTATCTATCCTTAGGCTCTCAACGAAAGTGTCTTGTCGCGATTAACGAGCGGCTTCCTTGCGCGAATGATGATGATGATGATGATGAAAAAAAGAAAAGAAAAGAGTGATAAGAAAAAGAAGTTAAAAAGGAAAGAGAATGAAAGAAAAGAATAAGAAAAAGAAAAAAAAATTATAAGGATCGAGAAAAGATGTTGGGCACACGTTAGAGTTAAAGATGCCACACTTTAATAGCGAACATGGCTTCTGAACGATGACGTTCAACGCGGAAGTTTGTTCGGCCTTTCTCAGGCCGACTTCTACTTCTTTTCTCCTCCTCACAGTTGGAAGCGTTTGTAATATAATATAAAACATGGACGAGAGAATGAGATATTCGTCGTGACTGTTTCTTCTTTTTACTTCTTCTTTTTTTTTTTTTTTGTATTTTTTCTTTACTTCATTTTAAATCTTACTTTCTTTTTCATTTTGGGGTCGACGATTTTGATCTCTCGTACGATCAAACGTTTCTAATATCATAACTGTTAGATATTTCTAAATTGGACGCTTGGTTATGTTATTTATTAATTAATATTTGATAAATTGAAAAATAGATAAATTATTTATTATTTGATTTTATACATTCATATCTTTTTATAAAAAAAAATTTATATATATTTAATATTTATTTTTATAAGAATGATGTATATCTGTATGTTAAATTATTAAAAATAATATATTTTTCTTATTTATTAAATATTAATATCTCCGTTTAGAAATTGATATTGTCTGTGCGATATTTCCGGGCAATTTAAATATAATTTAATATAATATTATATAATATAATATATAATATATTTAAATGAAGTAATTGATTTCTTCATTCGGAATGTATATATCGTTAAATTGAAACCTAAATTCAACTTAACGGAAGATTGAAACGTATTAAATGAAAGTTGAAATGACAAGTTATAATTTAGAAACGTGAGATTATGATAAGCTATGATATTTATTAACCAACAAGCATAGAAATCTCGTAAGGTAACGTCAAGTTATTTCTCGGCAGAGTCGATATACCACAATTATTCCACCGTTGGTTTACCATACAATGCTTACTTAAAGTCAGAGATTCCGTCTTCTGATTTCACAGTAGCTACCAGCGCAAAATGACTTAATCGCGAGTGATTTCTACCTTGTTGAATTTTTTTCTCTTTTTTTTTCTTCATTTTTCTCTTTACTTACTTTATATTTCTTACAATTTTTATTTTAATCTTTAAATGGTACGGCCAACGATTTAAAATTTGAAAATTTTTTTTAAATACATATTTTAATTATTCAATTTTCAATTTTATGTTATTTATACACACGTGGAAGAAAACATTAGATTGAAATGCAACCGCGAAGTATAAACAAATCGAAATTTTTACTAATATTTTATTTTTATTTTCTTAAATAACATATACGAAAATTGCTAATTATTCTTTTTAAAAAATTCACTAACAATATTTGAAAACACAGAAATGTTCGAAATTACAATTATTTCTAATTATTAATTTATTTATTAATTTCATTATTTCTTTCTAATATTTTATTTTTATTTTCTTAAATAACATATACGAAAATTAGTACTTGTTCTTATTAAAAAATTCACTAACAATATTTGAAAACACAGAAATGTTCGAAATTACAATTATCAGTGTATCATCGTCGACAAATGAAATCGTTCAATTTTTCTAAATACAAAAATATTAAAGTATTTAATTGCAATTGTTAGTTTCAACAATATATTATACAAATATTATATTTCAATGTAAACGTTAGAGTTATATGCAGTCCGAGTTACACAGGTGCACGGAGACGAAGAGTATAAGAATAAGAATTAAAATAAGAAGTAGAAGAAGAGAAAGAAGAAAAATAAGGAAGAATGAGTCAGAGAGAGAGAGAGAGAGAGAGAGATAGAAAAAGAGGAAAAGAAAAAGAAAAAGAAAGAAAGAAAGAAAGAAGTAGTCAGTGTATGGTAGACTACTTAAAATGCATTGGCAATAAGCCACGTCGCGTTACGCGTAGTCGTTCGTGATACCGCGACTTGTCTATGGTTCCAGCCACTCACCATCGAGTCATAAGGTTTAAAGTCGTCTCGTCTAGTCGTATAAAAGGCGGTGGTGCATTCGCGGCATTTACAGAGAGGAGACGTTCGCAAAATGTTTTATTCTTTTATCTAATACTTCTCTACCTTATTTCTTCTTCTTCATTTACTTCTTATTCTTCTATTTGTTCATTTGGATGAAAAAAAGATAGATAGAATAAAAACGTAAAATCATTTCGAATAATAATACTATCGTTCCACTGTATAACAATAACAATAATAATAATAATGTTTAGAAAATTAAAAAAACTGGTGTGTGTACTTATGTACGCACGTAAGAAGTTATACTTCTTTGCCGTACCAAAACGAACATAACCTCAATAACCTCAAAAATAACTTCAAAAAAAAACTTCAAAGAAAAAAAATAACCTAAAAAAAAAATAATTATGATTATATATATATATATTTATATAAGAAAGAATAAAAAAAGAAAAAGAAAATATCAAAATATAGATATCAGTCCACACTAAATATAAAAGAGATATATCGAATTACTTCACGCGTCAACAGCCATGGCGCGGTTACAGCATTAGTTCTCGCTTCGATCATTTAAGTAAAGCGGCGCTGAGTACGATTAGTATTTGGATGGGTGACCCGCTTGAGAAAAAAAGGGGAAGAAGAAAAGAAGACAACTTCATGCCGTATACTTGAAATCGCTTTGCCGCGCGTCGTGTAAATACTGACAAACTTCATGGTGTCGTTTTTCCAGACGCTCGGAACAAAATCATTCCCCATTACATTTTCCCCAACGCGCCAAAAGAAGTATAACTTCAAAAATAATAAAAGTATTATTATTCCAGTTTATTCATGGGGAAATACATACATACATACATATATAAACAAAATTTTTTTAGATTAGATATAACCAGTGCTATAGTTTGGAATAAACCCATATCTACGTGTAATTGGAATGTAAGATATCTTCTAGCCATTAGAAACGTAATCATTAACCGAAGTAGATAAATCACTGTAGTCGAGTAAAGGACTCCGGTGTTAGGAAAGGATGCCTGGAAGCACAAAGCTTCCGCGAAGTCCGGTCAGTGGTCAAATGACCGGAGGAGGTCGACCAAGAGGAACAATTTCGCCTCTAACGTGTGAAATTACCCCGGGCTATTTCCACGCGTTTCTTATGTTCGTTTCTTCAAAGCGTCAGAGTGTCGACTCTTCGAATGTTACACACACTCTCTCTCTCTTTCTCTCTTTCTCTTACTCTCGTTATTTTTGTTCTCTTTCTTTCTTTTTATTTTCTCTCTCTCTCTCTCTCTCTCTCTTTGATTCACACTCTTTCACATTTATTCTTTTTCTCTCTTTCGTACAAACTTTCTTTCACCCTGTTCCTACTCATTCTCTCTCTCTCTCTCTTTCTTTTTCATTCTATTACTATCTTTCTCTTTTTCACTAATTCTTTCATTATCTTACTTTCTCTCATTCCGTCATTATTATTTACACTCTCTTTCCTTTTCTAGATTTTTCATTTCTCTTATTATTTTTCTTTCTTATTATTTTATATCCATATATATTCCTCGGATGAACACACACACACACACGATTCTTCTTTTAGAAAAAACAAAAAAAAAAGAAAAATATCGAACGACGTCAAAGTCGACTTCCGTGGTAGCCTTTCTACAGAAGCACAATCTTCTTGACTCGTCGTATAATACCACGAAATTTAGCCTTAGGCATATATCTAACCGACTAGAAAACAGCACGGTAATGCTATAATTACGAATTACATCGAGTGACGCCCCATCTCAATATATCATTTTTCTTCGCCAACTCGAGGATAGGTATAATTTATACAAAAAAATCGATAAGTCACGGTTATTATCGATCGAACAAGTATCCTCGATATCCTCGCCAAAGAAAAACGCGTTTTCTATAGTTTTATTATATATATGTGTATGTATATACGTGATGTTCCTAATTTTAAACGGTTAAACTGCGAAAGCATAATTTAAATCTTAAAATAAAATTAAACATTTTTCTTTGTCAGGACACAAATTTTTCCTTTGAAATAATAAATGATTTCGTAAACGCATACAGACAATTACGTTACACCTCTCGAATAATTAAAAACGCAGTCATTGAATTTCAGGAACAATCTCACGAATTGTATTGACAATTGGAATATTAATAAATTTTTATTTGATTTTTTATCAGATGAATATTTTCAATCGGAAGTTATGATTGGTCAGAAATGTTAAAAGAAATTATATTTTAGTTAAAACATGCAAAATATTAGTACTGTGTTCTATTTAGCTTAATTAATTGTTAATTAATCGAAAGAAATGTATATTGTTGTTTAAAAGCACCGTGTATACGTTGCAAACACTGTCTTGTTCGAAATCCACCGTTAGACTGGTTCATTGTCCCCTATGAAAGTTCTTTTATTCAATGTTGTTTATATGACTTTCCATATAAGGAAATTCTATTTATTACGAATATTATCTTTCCTTATACGTATACAACCTTCGGAAAGTAATATAAACAACTTTCAATGAAAGAATCTTTAACCGACTTTCATAGAGGACTATGTGTCAGTTTATTGTTTGATTTCGAAGAGGAAGGTACGTTAACTAATACTCCGTGCATTTAGACTACGATACAACATTTTCTTCGATCATTTATCAATCAATTCAAATTAATCGAACGCAATACTGTACTCTATTAATATTTTTAATCGTTTAAACTAAAATATATTTTTTTAACGTTTCTAATTAGTAATGATTTTTAGTCGAAAATTTTTATTGTTTAATATTAATTATATATGTAAGTTTTTGTATTTAATTTATTTTTTGTATGCAATTTATATTATTTTTACTTTAATTAATATTAAGCTGATTTTGATATTAAACAAAACATTTAAATAGCAATTAATTGTTAGACATGAACAAAACTAGATACTTCCCGTATTAAATCAACATGGTACGATTGTAAGGTATGGGTATTTTCTGTATATTATTTTCGTTATTTTTTAATTCATTTGTTATAAATAATGCTTTCAAGTTAAACTCATTAAATACGATTTTAAGGGATCACTGTATATTACAGTACATACAATGGTTAGTTGATTAGATATTACTGAGATCTATTCAATTTTATCTTTTTCTCGATTAGATATCTCAATCAATGATTTCAATAAAATTTATACGTTTTGAAGTATCAACGAGAGTTATGGCGTTCGAAGAAGACCCCGTTTGATCTCGCTAATATAATTTATTAAGAATAATATGAAAATAGTGTGCGTCGTACTTCATAAACGTCTTGATCGTCGATTCTTCAAGATTTTTTTAAAAACCCATAGAGTAGCTATCACATTTGCATATGTTTTTATCTAACTATTTATTTATTTCAGATATACGTCGACCTTTACTCTGGAATTATATAATATAATATACATACCGGTTATGCATAGGATTACTTATATATCAACGATTCATATCAATTATCAATTTTTTTGTTATAAAATAGAAAATAAACAAGATTTTTTATTTCAGATACGAAATGACTTAAATATCGATACGTAAAAAAAGGAAAAACTTGTATCTAACATTTCCTTTGAATCGTATCATAAAATCGTTGATTTCGTTATAAAAAAAAATCTAATCATATGACAGATAAAAACGAATAATAATATAACAGCTAAGACAATCAAATATTTCGTATAATTCTCCGTTCACAATTGTCGTATTATTTGTCAGATAAATCTTAGATTATTAGACAAATCGATAAAAAAAAAACGAATAGAATTTAGTAAAACAGGATGTCTAGGATACGTATACCTAGATGGGGTCCACCTAAGTTGACCAAATTAACGACGCGAAACTATTCTCGTCGCTACCACCTTCTGGATACCTACTCTCCTTGTAATTACACACGAATGGTGGTGCAGTGCGGTACGGTGCAGTGCAGTGCAGCGGAGTGCAGTGGAGTGGAGTGGAGTTGCTAACAAATATCCATGGTAATCGTACTTTCCGAGTTTCTAGAACCGTATACCTCCTTAACGAGCGAGGATTCTCGTACGCTTTCATACATTCTTATATATTTCGCTCGTAGGTCAGAGATCGCAGGATCGACGCTTAAATTCCTGCTCTGAGAGAAGAGAAAAAGAAAGACAGACAGAAAGAAAAAGATAAAGAGAAAGAGAAAGAGAGAACGCGTAATCTCATGGAAGCCGGAATATTCCAGGCGTTTGTCCCTCGCGAATGGTACACGCCGCTTCTGCGTGGTATAATGGCAGGATCCGATACGGGAGTACAGCAAAGATTCAAACCTTAGACGCAGGGATTCAGGATTTACGGGTAGTATATACATTGGTATACCTATACATACATACATACATACATATACGTATGGTAGTACGAGTCTCAAGGAAAAAGAGTTGGTATAGGACCATGCGTTTTCTTCTCCCTGGGATTCCAACTTTTTTATTTTCATTTATTTTTCCTTTTTTTTTTCTTGTTTTTTTTTTCTTTTTATATATAAACACACACTCATCTTTGATCTCTCGTATTTTTGTCATTTTCTTTACAAATTCGCGAATTGTATTTCTTTTCTATCACTTTCCCCCTTCCCTCCTCCTCCACCACCTTTCCTACCTTATTCACCAATCTCGTTTCAGATCACACAATTTGCCCTTAACGCACAGATAAAGATTCGATTCTCCTAAAAGTTCGAGACGAGTTTACAATTTCTTTTTTAGTTTTATTATTTTGCGATCGGAGAAGATCCGATGGAGAAACCACGTGGCTTATTCAGCGAATAAGAAGAGGGACTCTCGTTTAAGGGGAAACGATCTCTTGTTGTAAGAGTGAGAGAAAGAGAGAGAGAGGGAACATTATCCTCGTCTCTTTCTATCTCATTCCATAGAACTGTGAGTGCTATCGCAGCTTTACGCTCGATCTCCGAACGAGGTGGTTGAAACGTAATACCGGTAACGAGTACCTAATTCAAGCAATGCCGCGTCATAAGTCCGGTAAAGTACGCTGTAACTTGCCCCCGCTAGCTGTAATGGTGTTTATGGGCAATTGCCGCCTATGTGTCTACGTGTGTATGTGTGTATATGCGTCTTTCTCTCTCTCTCTCTATTTCTTTCTCTTTCTGTAAACGTTCGTGTGCATCCTCCCTCTGTGTGTCTCCCTTATGTGCACTCTTGATACGTTAAACTGCGTTCGTGAGCAGGTAGCACATCTAACAAACAAAAGTACACGAGTATAAAGAATTTGGAATATTTGTTTGTCCATTTTTAAAATATTTTATTTATTTATCGTATCGTTACAATTTGTTATGTACGAATTCTTTACGGATGTATACTATTGTCTTTATGATTTATGGGAAATATATATATTGGAAATGGGAAAAGATTGAGAGAGTTAGGTGAAGGGTTGAAAAAAAAAAATAGAAAATAATAAACGGTTAAATAATTGAAATGAGAATATCGATTGATATTAATATGTAAACGTGAGTTCCCGAGAAGATAAGATGCACAGTGCATTCGGTAAACATCGTTGCAACGAACAGTTAAGTAGAAATAAAGATAGATCATTTTGAATTATAAAATGTATTTTATTATTTGTCGTATCGTAAAAACGTGGAAATGAGAAAGTTTGTGTGTATGAATATATTAGAAATTTATGATTTATACGAGAATATAGATATAAATAATATTAGAAATGAAAAAAAAGAAGAAAGAGAAAGAAAGAGAGAAACAACATGTAGGATGAAAAAGGGAGAAGAATGATAAAAATGACTGCAACGTACACACTTAGGTATTGTCCCGAGGTAGACTACACCGAGGTCGGGAGTTCAAATCCCTAAGAGACTTTAACGCCCGGATACTGATCTTCCAAACGTGAATGTATCTTCGTGCGAAATATACTTCCCGGTTATCGTTAGAATAGGAAGGACAGATGTTTTCTAGGGATCCTCGATTTTTTCAATAAATTTCCCCATCGATCGGATGTAAAAAGTTACAATTTAAAAAAAAATAAAAAACAAAATAAGAATATAATTATTTTTCGATAGAAAGAAAACGTGTGCCTTATTCATAAGAACGATTGCATAATATTTCACAACTCGTTTACTATTTCTGCAAATGTGTTTTATTTTTTCTTTCAGTTTCTAAGTGACTGCTTACCTTGTACATATTTATAACATAATTGTTTTCAACTTCTTTATGCGGAAGCAAAAGTATCTACTACTACATGCACGAACATGCAAATCTCTGTTTGTATTCTTTCATACTTTCGCGAAAAAGAAATTCGTCGAAGTGATTCGAAAATGGCCGAGGGATCGGCACGCGCATGCGCATACGCGAGAATACTCGTAAACTGGCGCGTCATTTGAATATGAATAAATCGTAGAGACACGTTCGGTGTGTTTGAGAAGTTGTTCGTTTATTAGTTACTCTCCGGTCGCGTTCATTCCGCAATCGGTATTATTGGCATTGGCACCGTCACCGTCCTCGATCCGGGAGTGTTTTACGTATGTGCATTTATGGATTGTTTAATGGCGGCCGCCTACAAATTAGACGAGCGGTAAATCAGAGATCGAACGGACCACACCGGGCCCCGTGGCTTTGTTACGTTCGATGGGTTATGTTACCTCGGCCAATAAAATATTGGGTGCAAGCAAAGACCCAGAGACGAAAGCAAGCAAGAAAGCAAGCAAGCAAGCAGCGACGATTACCTTCTTCTTCTTCTTCTTCTTCTTATTTTTCTTCTTCCTTCTAAGAAAGAAAGAGAGAGAAAAGAAAAAGAAATATAGAAATCCATTCAAAGAAAGCATAAGAAAGAGAAAGAAGAGTTAGAGAAAAGTAAGGTTAAGTCGTATATCACGCACGGATAAAATACTTCTCCGAACGTACTCGAGACGTAATGACCTCGACGGTCCACCTCTTTGGTTCAACTCTTCGGTTGTATGGAAAGCCCACGTGAGAAAACTCGAAGACTATTGTCCATGTGTTGTCCATAGATATATATATGTATACGTACAGGGTGTCCCAAAAGTCGCATTTGTTCAAATTCAAAATTCTATTAATAAAGTAATATTTGATCATTTATTTTGTATTATGTATTTCTTGCTAAAGTAATTCTTAAGACACACACTGTATATATATGTATTTAATACAAAAATAATTATAAATATACAAACTTAATTAAATTAACCTGAAATAAGAGTTAAAAAACTACACAGTATTGAGCTACGCTACAAACTACTGGATTGTCCGAAAGACTTAGTAAAAAATGGACGTTTATTAAAAATAAAAAAATCTGTATTAATTTTTCCAGGTAACCAAGTAGATAGGTAGTACAAATACGCAGTGATATAAAGAATCGTTTGACGGAAAAATCGTTAACGAACGGGTCCAATGTACGAGATGTAAGGAAAAATAAGGAAGAATAAGTTCTTCTCTAGGGACGATTGCATTGGCTCGTTATAATGGCGGTATTTGCGGATTCTTCGCGAGCATAATGTCAGTGGGTTAGATAGACGACGACGACAACGACGACAACGACAACGACGACAACGACAACGAAGAAGACGAAGACGATGCGTGTGTATACAATTTAAACGTTGTCGTCGTATTACCGTATTGGCAAGGCGCGTTACGCGCGAAATTTAAAATCCCATGTTGTGGATGGGATCTAAAATTTCTCCTCCTTCTCCTACTGCTCCTCCTCTTGCGGCTTAACGTTCACCGAGAGCGTTCTCACGCTACCTACGAGATATACTCGTGACAATGTTCGCTTTGAACCTTCTTCTTCTTCTTCTTCTTCTTCTACTAGTGGTGCTGGTGGTGGTGCTGGTGCTGCTACTTTTGCTTCTTCTTCTGCTTCCTCTTCTGCTGTTTCTTAGCCGCGTGTCTTGCTCGAGGCTCGAGCGTGTTTAGAAAAGCGATTCGAACTCTAGCTACCAGTTACTTAGAACACGAGGAACGATATTATCAGACGGGGGGAGGGGTTATTTTAGGAAGTATGATACATCTATCATCATCATCATCATCATCATCATCATCATCATCATTATTATTATTATGATCGTCATCGTTGTTAACGTTGAAAATTTCATCGGTTCGACGTTACGTTCTCAACACAAATCTTTTGAACTCTCAACAACATTGTGGTTTCCATTTTACTTGGTCAGTCAGCCAAGTAGACTAGCAAGATAGCAAGCAAGCAAGCAAGCGAGCAAGCAAGCAAGCAAGCAAAGCAAGTAACCAAGTAAGCAAGTAAGCAGCCGTTACAACATCGTATCACAGAAAACCGCACTCGCGCAATCCGTTTCACAATAATTCGTGCGAGGAATAGAAAAATCGCGGTCATCGTCGCCCTCTTCTTATTCGTCAAAGAGAAAGAGAAATCGAAAGTGACCTTCTCACTCTCCCTCCCTCCCTCTCTTTCTCTCTCGTAATCTAAGATACTTCAAACGATCCGATAGAGGTTCAACGATAAAATAAGAACGTCTCTATTTTGTTCAAGGATCGAGTGTAACATTGACGCGTTGTAAGAAGTTAAGAGGAAGTTCTGCGAAAGTGTTGGTGGTGGTGGGGCGGTGGGGCGGAGTGGGGGGGCGGCAGGTGTGGGGAAAAAGATAAAAAGTTATGACGAATTAGTAGGTTGGTGTTTGTATCGATGTTAAGAGGAAATAGGTTCACGCTGAATTCAGCCGGTAAGAATCTTGTTTCATTCGAAGAAAATAATAGACAAGAAGTATGATAGAGATAAAGAAAGAGAAATAGAGGAAAAGAGACGCGGAATTAAAAGACAAACGCCATAGTGCGAATAGTGATTACTAGGAGGCCGCTCGAAGCTACAACTGCAGGTTGATTATCTCACCTGTCCCAGACTCTTTTACTCTTCCCTCAAGCTATAATAGGTTCCCCTTTACCCCCCTTCCTTCCTTCTCCCCAGCCTCCATCACATCATACACAAGTCTAGCAAGTCTTGCAATGCGATTATGCTTCTTGTTCTCCTACTTGAGTATTTCCATTTTTAAGCCCCTCTTCTTCTCGACTTTCTGCAATTGTCCCTGCTCAGTTTTATCATCCTTTTCTAATATCCCTCATTCTCTATCTCTGCTCCTTTCTTTCTTTCTTTCTTTCTTTCTTTTCCATCCCGACAAGAGAGGATCTCTTCGATCAGAGGATTCGCTTCGTTGCTCTCGAGAACATAGCAAGCAAGCTGAGGTAGTCATCTTTGATCGAGATCTTCAGGGTTAGGAAAAATCTTGGCTTTTTTCCTTTATTCAGTCTCTCCCCCTCTCCCACCCCTATCCCTATCCTCCACTTCCTTCTCTACCATCTTAAAACTCTTCTCTTCGAATGTCCATTAGTCGTTGGATCTTCCATATGCCAGGATAACGTATAAATGTGTTACGAGCTTGGTGGTTGGTAGCCATCCAGCCATCGGTTCGGCTCTCCCACTTCGTTGTAAAAAAACAAAACGATGTAGAGAAGTAAAAGAAAGGAAAAGAAAAATAAAAGAAAAAAGAAAGAAGAAGAAATAAAGAGAGATGAAAATAAGAAATAGGGAACGGTCTTTGCACCGGTGGTGGCGGCGACTGTAACTGGCGGTGCCAGGGAGTAGAAGAACACTCGGTTTTTTTGTCCAAGTCAATATATCAGCGCGGGGGCCATGTCTAACGGGTAATGCACTGCTCGGATCCCTTCTGCACGACGAAAGGAAGCTGCAGTTGCTGGTTGCCGGTTGCCGGTTGCCGGTTGCCGTTGCCGATGCCGTTGCCGTAGTATTATTCTTTGCTGTTGCTGTTGCTGTTGCTGTTGCTCCTGATGCTGCTAGGCCTGATGCTTGCTTACTTTCTTTATCTCTTTGTCTCTGTTCCTCTGTTTGCCCCCTTCACTCTTTACCTCACCTTCTCTCTTTGCCGTTGCTACCGCAACACGAAACGCTTGGAGGCACCTCGCGCTGCCGATTGTCGTTGTCAGAGAAGAAAACCACTTCATTTTCCAGCTTTTTAAAGTACCTAACGATCGGGGAGGAGGACTCGGAACGATTCTTGTTTAACCAGGGAAAAGAGACTTAGCGAAAAACGAGACTTATTTCTTGCTTCTTCGTAAGAAATAAAGGTTAAAAGAGAGAAAATGAGAGGGAGAGAGAGAGAGAGAGAGAGGGAATCAAGAAAGATTTACTACTATCGTGAGTTAAGGAGAGATCTGTAAGGATCATTAGCAAGAATTGAAACAGTTCTAGCTTTGTTTTATCCTTTTTTGTATTTTTTTTTTGGCGTCATTTGTTGCTTTTTTATTATTATTTTTTTTTTTTTAATATCAAGGAGTACTCGACGTCTTATAATTTTAATAAAAATCAACAAACATTTCCGAAATACATCCCATTAATAATTCTTGTTAAATAATTTCGATCGTGAGAGTAAACTGAGTATTGGTTTTTCGCAATCGTTAGATGATTTTATATTTTTTTTATCGAACGATACTTTACGCTTTATTTTTCAAAGAATTTCTAAATAATTCTTGTTAAATAATTAATTTGAGTTACGTTAGAGAATAATTGGTTACTCGATTTTATAGTAACGCGATGCGACAGAAACGTTTTTACTTTTCTAAACTACATATCTTTGTCCTTCTTCTTCTTATTCTTCTTCTTCATCTTCTTGATTTTCTATCTCATTCCAAGTGGTCCTTCGAAGACGGTCAAGGTACTTGATATACTCTGTCCAATTAGCCTCGCATTCCGTCAGAGACAGATGTCCCTTCGCTACCGCCTGCCGTGCGAGACAGTGAATTTTATCGGGGTGATATAAGCACTCATAAGTATCCGCCTTAAGGACTTCACGCTGCGAAAACACGTCTTTTTCCGTGATATACACTATCCCTCTCTCTCTCTCTCATCTAAGAGATAAACGGTTTTCTTTAGATATAATAAAATATAAAAAAATAAAATAAACAAACATACACACGCGGTATTTTGAATTTTGTTGGCCCCCGGAAAAAATATCGAAATCGTTTAAACGATTCGATCGAATTAATTAACACACACAACACAAAAATAGAAAAATTTTGGTTAACAATTTATCATAGCACGGAATTTATGTTCAATTTTATATAGGTTTTTTTTTTCTTTCTATTCTTTCACTCACGCGTAGGTAATACTTTCTTTATTACTTAATCGTTGAAACCGGCAAGACGACCTTTTGCGGGTTCTCGAACTAGGAACTCAAATTTTTTGTATGGAAGATATCAATGACATATTTCGTTTCCTAAAATATCACGCGAATATCATTAGTAACCATCCTCCCCCTCCCCCTCTCTATTTGTTTCTTTTTTTGGGGGGGAATTTATTCTCTCTTTCTTTCTCACGCGTTTTTCGAACGTGTGTATATGTTAATACGTTGTTAAATAATTAATGACCATAAAGAAATCCGCAATTTTATGCGAAAAGAATAGTCCGTTCTTTTGATTTTATCGAATTGATCGATTAATCGTAAATTTGGAGAATGAAAAAAAAAAGAAAAAAAAGAAAAAAAAAAGAAAAAAAAAAGAAAAAAGAAGAGAAAGAAACAATTATAGAAAGTATAGAAAATTGTTGAAAAGAAACAAATCGTGGAATAAAAATGATAATGATTCGATATCTACGTTTTTTTTTTTTTTTTTTTTTTTTATGTCGATTTAAAGTTTCTTTTTAATAGTGCTTATTAAAACAATATTTATAGGATTTTAAATATGCATTGCATTTAAATGATTTCTTTTTTCTTGACATTTGCGTTGATAAATTTGGAGACACGTAAATAATTTATTTTTCGCACATTAATAAATGAAAATATAATAAATGACTATATTATAAATAAAAATAATTTATATCGTCCTCCCCCCCCCACACGCACAGAGTCAACGCTAAAATATTCGAAAAAAAAAGAATAACGAAATTTTTCCTGATCCACAAATGATATAAATACCTGTTTTAAACAACAACGAATATCAATCCTTAGATAACAGGTTTGATTTTTAAAACGAGAAGGAAGGGAGAAAAGTCGGAAACGAAATAACGAAATAAAAGAATAAGAAAAGAGGAAAGTGTATCAACGATCTATAATCACATAGAAAGGGAGAAAGTAAATTGAGGGGTCGTGCGTGAATATTTTATTGACGGGTTTTGACGTGGGCAAAGATATACGTAACTCGTACGAGTTACTTTTCTTTTTTTTTTTTATGTTTCCCCCGATCATAATTTGTATTTTCATTGGCGTACTCAACAAAAAAAAAAACCCATCGTGATTATTACCCTATACTTTTTTTTTATTCGTATATATATTCTGGTTTGTTTTTTCTTCTTCTTCTTTTTTTTCGTTGTTCTCCATATGCAGTTACGTTACGTTGTCAGTAAGGAGGTGATAGTGATGGTGGTGATGGTGGTGATGGTGGTGGTGGTGGTGGTGGTGGTAGGTAGCCGTAGGCCAAGACAGTTTCAAAATGACGCTCCGTTACGCTATGAAAATGATAATTTACTGCGACAGGACGCCTCGAAGGCACGCACGTTCTCCTCAGTACGTATCTGGTTCACGTACACGATGCAAGATGCGCTTCATGTCTGACCTTTACGTGTGGCCCAGACTCTTTATCTCTTTCCACCTAGTAGTAAAATCCTTTCGAACATTTCTTTTTCCTCTGTCTCTGTCTCTCTCTCTCTCTGTCTCTTATTTTATCTTTCTCTATCTCTGTCATTTTTTTCAAATCTCCGCAAGTCGTTGAGTGTTCTCGGTGATTCTCGTGAGCAACACTGTAATAAGATGAAAATAAAAGCAACTACCTGTTCGTTAAATGGCATCCTTGATTGGACAAGTAAGTTGAAATTGAATTTTTCTTTTTATTTTCTTTTTTTTTAAATTTGTAATATCTTTTATTAGAACATTGACGCGCACCCTTTATTTTTTTTTTCCTAAATCAATCCTAAGAATGTGATTCTGTTTTGCAAACGTGATTTTTAATTAGTTAATGTTATTTTTTTAATATAAGATATTTAATAGTTATATTATTTATCGGCAGCCAGTTAATAAGTTTCATATTGTCAACGTTTATTGATCGGTATTCTAAAAATCGGCTTCTTTTCTATTGATTTCGGTTAACGATCAGTATCCAAAAACTACGTTTTTCTCGATTGAGAGAAAGAGAGAGACAAGAATTTAAATTAAATAACAATATTTATACAACACTAAATTAAAATTCTAAAAAAAATGAAACTTCAATAGAATAAATATTAAGTAGAATTAATTAATATCCATAAGATATCAACTTTCCCTCATTTACACTAAACGCAACAACAATTACCAAAACGTCATTTTCGTGTTCCCTCTCAAATTAGACTAAACATTATTACATTAATTAAAATTTCTTCATTAATTGAGTATATTATTTTTGAAATATGCATTTTAGATTTGAACCCTATGAACTTAATACCTTTCTATCTATCTATCTATCTATATCCCGGCTTGACGCGATGAAAGATCGAGAGTTTCTATGAAAACCCCCCAACCCCCTAACCCCCTACCCCCCTTTTCATCGGACTAACGCTTCCGTCGCTCATCATTATTGTCGTTATCGTCGTTATTATATCGTGATTACGCAAAAGGCGCGAGTGAGTCGGCGAAGTCATTCTCGCCCTCGCCTTGTGTTCGAATTGCGGGGGTGAGGGGGGGCAGAGAGAGAAAGAAAGAAAGAGAGAGAGAGAGAGAGAGGATAAGATGAAGAAGAAGAAGAAGAAAAAGAAAAAGAGGCGTCGGTGGAGGAACCAAAGCACATCTTCAAAGATCAAGCCAACATTCTAGAATCCTTCTCACGTCTATCTATTTCTCTCTCTCTCTCTCTCATATACACACATATGTAAACGCGAGAGGAAAGTTACATCTATTTTTTTGAATTTCTCTTTCTCTTATTTTCTCATACACCATATACATAAGAATCACACATCTACATTCGAACATCTACATCTCTTTCTATCATATTCATGTACACACACACATACACACATGTATACATAAAAGGTATGTACATACCTATCTATTTTTGAGCATCTCTTTCTCATTCTCGCACGTATACACACGTAAGAAGTATATATCTACTTTCAACCCCTTCCCTCTTCTTTTTCTTATAAACATATACACATATACATAGAAGATAGTTATATACCCTTAAAACCTCATGCATAGAAAGAACTTATCTATTCTATCATACACATACATATACGTGTAAAGTATATATCTCTCTCTCTTTCTCTCTCATTCTTGCATTCTCGAACCTCTTTTTCTTATTCTCACACATACACACACACACATAAATAAACTATCTACTCTTAAACCTCTCTCTCTCTCTCTCTCTCTGTTTAATTCTTTTTCTCTTTCTTGATCGTTCCTATGCCTGTCTCTATAGAACTCACATACATCGTACACCATGAGTATTCGCCAATTAAGCCCTATTGAAGAAGAGGCAAGGCACCGCAAGGTGGCCTCACGCCAGAGACCTCGCCGTTAAATCCAGATTAAGAGCGGCGCATGACACGTTGAATCCGTGGCTCGTCGATCCAGAAACATTTAATTTAGACGTTACCGCCTGTTGCCAGGAGGAGATATCTCTCTATTCAAACGGTGTAACACCGTCCTCACCTCTGTGCCGAGTGTGCCGAGATGAGGTCCAGGGGCGGATATTACTTTGCTTACTTTACGCTGCTTTATGATCGTTTCAATCGATCGGAAATGAATGCAATTTATTTGGCTTCCGTTATTTTTAAAAAATTATTTATTTATTTATCTTTTTGCTTTTTGTTTTGTTTTGTTTGTTTAAATACAACGATCAGCTACGATGATTTAATTATTAGTGATTTTTTTGTTTTTGTTTATATTAATAATTTATGATAAATATATGGAATTTGACATGAAAAGTCATATTTTTTCAAAGTAAAGATCTGCTCTGGATACTTTTTCAATAAAATTAGTGATCATCGAAATGAGAGACAAGAGGATCGAGAGGATCAAGATTTTCGGACACTTCTGACGTACGGTTCGAACATATGAAAGATGAAACGAACGAGACCCTTTGTTGCTCGCCAATCTTTACCTGTTCCTTTATTTCTTTCTCATTCTACCTTTGCTCGATGTGTTTATTCAATGATAACAAATTACCAAACGAATCTGTGCAGTCATACTCTATAATTGCGACTACCGGCGTCGACTGGTGGTGCTACTCTTTCGTTCGATGAATCGTTCGAGGAGGTTAAGATCCGCAAGAAAGTCGAAGGTGAAAGAAAGAAAGAAAGAAAGAAAGAATGAAAAAATGAAGGAATGAAGGAATGAAAGAAAGAAAGAAAGAAAGAGAGACTTTTGCGAGTTCGCTACTACAAGTACAACGATTGAAAGGGGGCACCTAACACATCGCTGACAGCTTCGTTGCTTTTCAGAAAAAAAGAGAAAAAAAAGAAAAGAAAAGGTAAGAAATAGAAATAAATAAGGAAGGTACACCGGTGGATGGAAAGGAGCAAGCAAGTAAGCAGCAAGCAATAGCAACTAAGAAGAAGGAACGATTTCTATTTGTATCGGCTTGAAGAACCTGAAAAAAAAGAAGAAGAAGAAGAAGTCTTACAACAAGCCGATGTGTCCCCTTTATGACACCAGTGTATAACGTAATTCAGCGTTACGACATGGGCTAGAGGGTTTAGGTATTAATACCCAAGCGAAGGAGGATTGATAGTCCGACGAAGGCAACACGCTTATTCGCATTTTGCCATTTCGTTAGTCGGACAAAAATTCATTGCCGTTTATATAAAGCGTACTCCGGGTTGTTAATCCTTTGCTATACGACTCTTCTACGAGGAAAATTCAACGTAAGTCCTCTTTACTACTAACTCCCTTGGTTACTCGTTAAAATCCAACTTCGAATTTTGTCAAATCCCTCGATGAGGATACCTCCGAATCAGGTTTTAAACGATGTACCAACGTGTATTCGATTAATTATTAAAAACATTTTGTCGAATAGAAAGATGCTGGTACGCGATGATAACAGGATCTATCATAACATATATATATATATACCAATTCCAATAATAACGTCAAAGTATTAGAAAATTAGGAGGGGTGAAGAGAGAGAGAGAAAGAGAGAGAGAGAGAGATGCTCCAGACTCGGTTGTAGACTCAGGCGCAAATCGAGTAGAGCCCTGGCAAAACTCTCACGGCCTTTGAACTCGTACTCGTCATAACTGCAAATGGAATGAATACCTGCCTAGCCGGCTCTCGTAGTGGTAGCCACACGAGAACAGCGGCCATAGCCAGTGGATGCTTACCGGCATTTACGGCACTAACCCACTGAATGCAAGCTCCAAGATTGGCTTGAGATATTAAACGTAGAGAGAGAGAGAGAGAGCTAGAGAAGAGTGTATAAAGTCGTTCTCTTTGTGTGTATTTCTATGAGGATAGATGTATACATGTGCATGCGTGCGTGAGTGCGTGAGTGTATGTGTAATATGTGTACGTGTTTGGAACACGTATTCTCTCTCTTTCTCTTTTTCTATCTCTTTCTCCTCTCACAGTGCCGCGTACCACGGTAGGTAGCACCCGGAGGCGACACGAAGCAACGAATTACGAGATGACCCGACACAACGACGAGGAAGAGAAGAAGAAGAGAAGAAGAAGAAGAGGAGGAGGAGGAGAAGGAGGAGGGAAGCATGAGAAGGAGGATGAGGGAGAGAGGAGAGTTAAGAGTAACTAGCACGCGGCCGAGACGAGCAACGACCGCGACGAGGTGCGAAGGTGGCATCGGCTCGTGCACCTGCTGCTGTTGCTGCTGTTGCTGCTATTGCTGTTAGTGGTGCTTCTGCAGTCATTATCATCAGGCCGCAGACTCCAGAAAAGACTGGGAGCAGCCTAAGAAACGAGACTTCGAGACTAATTTCTGCCTACGGCGATACGGCAATTCACGCTCTCGTTGCAGTTGTTGTTGTTGTTATTGTTGTTGTTGTTGTTGTTGTTGTTCTTGTTCTTACTCCAATCTCGGGTTGGTGCACTTTAGCTAGCTAGCTGGCTAGGCTGGCAAGCTTGGTCGTGCCTTACTTTGCTCTTTGCTTCATAGCGAGAGACAGGAGTAACGATTACGCGAGGCGAGGAGATTCGACGAAATCTATGAGCGCAATTTCTCATCGAGCCGGATATTATATTGTATATTCACTTGGATGAGATATCGAACCTAGGCTTTGCATTCCGCGTTATCCTACGGACGATGACGAATAATAATTCTCAATATCTGTTTGTTTGTTTGTTTGTTTGTTTGCTTGTTTTGTTGTCTTACCCTGATAATTACTTGTCACACCCCGTCGTGAATTGTTTAATTCGAAAGGAAAAATAAGCAACGAGATAAATCATAGAAAAGAACAAAAATCATAGTCAACTGCAATGGTTTGTGCTACGCGTATCCTTCCTTCACTTCCAGGTTGTCCTTCTTCAAACTTCTCGAGAAGTTCAGTAGTTTGTGTAGAGATGGCACCAGGTGCACCAGTCACGCACAATCGGCATGCGTATATCATACCACCGTTCGATTTGATATTTCTATCTTTTTTTTTTCTTTTTTGGTTTGTTCGTTCTTTCAAAGAAGAAAAAGGAAAAAAAATAAAGAACGAAAGAGATATAGAGATATATACGAAGATATCTTTAGTTTTGATCAAAAAGAAGTGTAGAAAAAATTTCCCTAGGAGCTAGGGAAGTTCCCATACAGAAACGATCCGTTATACATACGTAAAGGTTTAGCAATCTCAACGTATGATCGAACGAACGAACGAACGAACGAATAGAATCCCATTGCGAGGAGGAGGGGAGGATTCACGAGCTTCTAGAAGCGTCTACCACCCAGCGAAGAATTAATAAATCCTCCTCTTAAACAAACAAACTCCACCTACTCGCTAATCGGATAAGGCATCGGCTATTGATTTATTAATTTAGAGCTGCCCATTCCAAGGACCAGGAGAGAATGAGTAGCATATCTTTGTGTGCAAGTCTACATGCACAGTTATATGTGTTGCGTATACATATATATATGATGTATGCATGGCTAGTAGTATACGTAAGAAGAGATAGCGAGTATGTACCATACCACTGCAAAGAAGCGTGCGCGCGAGCGCTTCAGGACCCAAAGAAGTTAAGGGTATCCGCTATCCGACGTGGTATCGGTAATTATAGCTCTGAACTTGGGCGCGCGTCGGTTACGTTCATTACTGAATTATCGGCTGCGCTCGGCAAACAATGTGCCTCTTTCGATCCTCCCTTCTGTGAAACCCTCTTCGTCCTTCCCCCTCACTCGACAACACCCCAACCCATACCATACACGATACCACCATACCCCATACCAATACCCCATACCAGGAACGTTCCTCTTCCTCTTTTCTTTCTCTTCTCTCTTTCATCCTTACATCGAGTTCGTTCCACGGTTACTTCCTCCCTTCGACCATGAAAGCAACCGAGTCTGCTATCTGATGGGCCACGGGCTGAACTACGACCGACGTTTTCTTTCTCTCTCTTTCTTTATTTCTCTGTGTGTGTATATGTGTGTGTTTCTTTCTGTCTTTCTCTCTCGGTCTTCTTCTTCTTCCTCTTTGAGATTTCTTCACCCTTTTTTTTTTCCTTTTTTTACCCAACCCCCGAACCCTCAACCACTACTTTTTCTACTTCTTTTGGTTTCCCTTACTCACTTCGATCGTTACCCACGTTTATTTTGTTGTGCTTGCTTTTACTTAGTCTACGATTTACGTACTTATTCGTATCTATTAATATGGATTAATATATTAATATGGATTATGGATTTTGTGATTATATTAAAATATTTTCGTACGTCAATAGCTACGATTGATTTTTCTGTAAAAAACACTTGGTTTACGATAATTTATGTTGTTTTAAATTGTGATTTAATTGCAATGTTTCATATTACATGATATTAAATGAAGTATTCGAAGGAAACAAATTTATTAATAAAATATCATAAATCATGCGAATGTTATAATACAATATTATTAGAGTATATTTTCAGTATGGATGATTCAATAATCAAGACTTTCTCCGTCGCCGTATTCCAATTGATTTATTTTCTTTTTCTTCGAGTAAACTTTAATTTCCTTATCGCAACTTAGTTTAAAGAATCGTTCATTATATCGTTACGCGCACGGGTGCACGCTCGGGTGCACTCTCGACGTCACGCTAACGTGCAACGAAGCACGCTCGTCAGGTCGTAATTATGCGTCGTCGGTTGGTGCAGCTACCAACCACCACCACCACCACCACAACCACCAACGAGCGAAGATTTTAACGCCGGTACCCTAATGGCCAGTCAATCTCTACTAGCCGTATAATTTTATATATTAGAATAGAGAACTGCATTTTCGATATGCAAGAAATAATTTCATCCAAACGCTTTTCGTTTTAATATTTATTTATCCTTACTAACGAGTCTTACGAGATTATTCGTAAAAAAAAAAAAGTTATCAAACAATAGACGATATCAATTTTTATTGTAATGAAATAAAACATTTGTAATAATTATTAAAATAGGTGTCTTAGGTGATCTTGTTGTACGTTTCGTTCCTTTCATTGGGACTTCCAGTCTTAAGAAACAAGATCAAAATAATATTCAAAAAGAATTTCTAACTCGTCCAAATTTCCTAAGACACCTATTTTAATAATTTTATTTTCTAGATAAGATAAAAACCAATTAAATTTGTAATAATTATCATCAATGATTTTGATGTTCAGTATACAATTAATACAATTAATAATATACTATATATTTCAGTATACAATTAATACAATTAACTGTCGTTATTTTATTTTAATATTGATAAAAGTCTGGAATTTGATAAATCAAAGATTTAGATATACCTTTTTATCCGAATATCGTGCTCATTAGCGAAAAAGCAAAATCTTCGTCCGTATATCAAAGAGACATAATGCAAGTATATACGAATATATATAGAAAGGTAATCCCCCACCGGTTTTTCTTATTTTCAAAGATCGAAGACCCCAGGTTGTTCTTTTTTTCAGCGGCAAGCAGGAAACAGCGCGGCGCCTCCTTCATTCGTTCGTTCGTACATCGATTCGTTCGTTCGTTCGTTCGTTGTATATACCTAACGTTAAGAAGTTGCTGGGAGGTAAAAGTGAGAGAGGGATGTTGAAGGGGAGGAGGAAGGGAAGGGAAGGGAAGGGAAGGGTAGGGAAGCGAAGGGAAGGTAACTTGGCAACTTGGGGGAAATCGTTGGCGTATCCACGAACGCAAACCGGTGAATGATTAATGACGTTAACTACGACCGAGGGTTTTACATAAAACGAGAAGAGTCGATATAGGAAATGAGAAGAAAGAAAAAGAGAAAGAGAGAGTGTGCGAAAGAGAAAAAGAAAGAAAGAAAGAAAGAGAGAGAGAGAGAGAGAGAAAAAGAGAGATGTCTCGTGGACTCCCGTGATTCTCTCTAACGAATTTCGTGACGTAATCTTCTCGAACATAAACACATACAAACACACACAGAGAGTGTAGTTAGAGAAAGATATAAAAATAATCGTTGTGACTGTAAAAAAAAAAAAACGTTGATCGGTATCCTATTGGTAACTTCAAAGGTACATATATACATACCTATATGTAGGTACATATACATATATATATGCCATGCATATAATATATAAAATTCAAATCAAAGTCAAAGTTCTCCAATCTCGTAATTTATTTCGCCATTTATCGTCATACTCTTAATCACTTTAATATCGAGTCGATCGAGGGAATAGATGCGAATGCATAGTAGCAGTACCTTTTCCTGGTCACCTCTCTCTCTCTCTCTCTCTCTCTCTCTCTGTTTCTTTCACACTCACTTATATGTTTGATTCCAGCCCGTTAATACGTCCCGTTCACGATGTTAGACGCAATGTTGTGCGTATAGTTGAGGATAAAGGCTCGCATAGATTTCTATGAAGAGAGGCGCGTAGTCGTCTCGCGGCTGCAGTCGCTTGCATCAGTGAAAGAGTAGAGGTTACGATGTAGTCAGCAGGAGTAGAAGAGTGCAAGCCAGACGGTGAGATATCCACTCGCAGCAGCCACGCGCTTTCGCTAAGTCACGCACGATGAGGAACGCAAGAACGCGCATTACCCACGGATCATCGCGGCTCTTTTTCTTCTTCTTAGTCTTCTTCTTAGTAGTCTTCTTCTTCTTCTTCATAGTCCTATTCCTCTCTTTCACTTCTTCTTATTATTCCTATGGTCCACCGTACGACCACATTTTAACTAACCACCAACATTGTAATCACATCGACGTACACATTATACCTCGGCTTCTTTTGTCTAATCACCCATATGTATTATTTTGTTCAACATTTTTAATATATTGTTCATATTGTTCTCGTTTTAAATTTTTACATTACAAACTAAATTACAAAGAAAGTTTAACGCTTGTATTCGCTTTATCTTTTCGTTATTGCTTTGAACCAATACTACTATACTACTATTATAGAACTATTATACTTTTATTTATTATTTACTATTTTCTTTTTACATTTATCTACTTACTGTGCGTTACTACTAATATAATGATAAGTTTAATAATAATTACATAATTTTAATTTTTGTTTTGTTTTATCTATACATTACATTGTACTATACTGTAATTAATGGCCTTTAGGGAGCCTAGGCTCTAGGGTCAATAAAATATTATTAAATAAATAAATAAATAAATAAATTGTACGACAAATCAATAGTTTTATTGTAAGAATTTTGTTTTCAGGAGTTTAGCTAATATCGGTAGTCGGGAATCGGATTGTTTGGTTGAAAATTTTCGAAAGGGAGATAAAGTTCGGGAAGTGATTTTCTTTTTTTTTGTTAATTTCACCGGGAGCCATGTTCTTCGAAGAAGAAGAGGAAGAAGAAAGAAAAAGAGAGAGAGAGAGAGTGGTAAATGTAGCGGGTCCAGTGGAACGTTAGGTATAAATATGCAGCACTCGGGGCCGCCGCGTTCGAGTTGCGTCGGCGGATATAATTTATGCCACGGCGGTTTGAGCAACGCCCAGTTCGCCCTAAAAATTATTTATTTGATTGAACGTCGCTTCGGGGAAGGCTATTCTCGCACACATACGCGCACACAAATATATATATATATATAAACACAAGGAAAGAGAGGGGTGGGGAAACAAAAAGGTCAAAAAATTCAGAACAAAATTGAACGATAATTAGTGCAAAAATTCCTAGATATTTTCTAATCAATCTATCGTACTATCCTATTCCAAATATCAGCGACTCCACTTTAACGATAATCTCTCATAATAATTATTATCCTTCAAAAGAGATTTCAAACAATACTTGTGCCACGTAAAGAATATTGCAGACGTGTAATACAAATTGGACGAAGGACGATGATCATCCTCGCTCGTCGTTATTAGCTTGAACGTTCGAAACAAAAAAAAAACCAAACGAAACGAAACGAAACGAAACGAAACAAAAGAAAACAAAACAAAAAGGGAAAAATAAAAGAAAATATCCAACGAGCTTGGCACCTGTCGCAGTTGGCGACTAATTCACAGCAGGAATAATTGGTTACACCTGCTTCTTGCCAGAGCTCTTTGAACAATCTCGAAAGTACGAGAGAGAGAGAGAGAGAAAGAGAGTGAGAGCCTAGAGATGCAGTATGAATCATATATTACCTACCTGGCGTGGTGGTATCTTCGAGGTCGAGTTACGTTAATCACGAGCCCCGTAGATCGATGCGGATGCTGCATATATATATAGTTTGCTTGCTTGGTTGGTTGGTTGGTTGGTTGGTTGCTTGCTTTCTGCTATCACCGCTCTTCTCCACCGGTATTCTCTTCGCCTGCTGCTGTTGCTGTTGCTGTTGCTGTTGCTGCCGCCTCTGACTAGAGGAAAAGAGGAAAGAACGAGAAAAAAATCCTGATTGCGAAGCTCTCTCACAACAGCCTATAACAACTTTCTACGTCCACGACGACGACGACGACGACGACGAGGACGACGAAGACGATGAACGAACAAACCAACATACGAACCAACGTTACCAACGTACGTACCACTACCACGACCCATTAGCTTCCCACACTTGACTTATACGCTTAGATACTATCCTGAACAATACCTAGCATTGTCTCGAGTCCCTCATAATTCGTAATTAGCCTTCTGATTAATTATCTATTTATCGGCCAATTATTGTAATTATCTGTGCCTTGCCTCTCGCGATCGAATATCATCGATGAGTTCATACTATTTCATTTTTTAACATTCTTCCTTGGTTTTTTCTTCTTTTTGCAATTGTTTTTCTTTTTTGTTTGTTCTTCATTTTATTTAAACACTTATGAATATATTTTTTCCTACGGAAAGTGACGATAATCGATAATTAGTTAATATAATTATAATTGTATTAGATTTATGGGATTGTATTATATGTATGTTGTATGTGTGTATGTGAGCGATAGTGGTTGAAATTGAATGTTCATTGTTAGAAGGATAGTAAATCAAATTTGATTCTTTGCTTTGAAACTTGAATACATTTATTAGTATGTTATATTGTAATGATACTTTTTAAAAGGTTAATAATAGTTATTAATTATGATGGAAAATTTACTTAATATCAAATTAATTGATGACACGAGATTAATATCAAGTATTATATATTTTTACGACAAGAAAGTGCAAGAAAATTTTAAGTCCTTTTTTATATTAGCAAATTTAGATTATTATTTTATTTATTTGCAGATACGCTATACGTAGAATATATTATATACATATATATCTTTGTTTTCTTTTATCCTAATGAGATTGTTGAAGATAATAATTATACTAATAATAAACAAAGTTCCATTAAAATACTATCGAACGAAATGATGATAAAAATTAATACTTCCATATCAAAAATACTCGATATAATAATTTGTTCTTGCACACATCTTCAATATTTGTTTTTAAATACTATTTATAATATGAACAATATAAATAACATGATTAATTTTTGAATTAGCCAAAAAAGAAATGGAAAAATGACGTATAAAAAATTCGTATTGAGTTTATAATTATTTATATCTTTCTAACAAACACACACATATATATATATAAATTAATATCTTTTTTTAAAAATTTTTTGTTGTTATTTTCTCGATGATCGTTGAAGATGATAATTGGAATATGGCTAGTGTAGAAAGACGTGCTTTCGATTTATCCATGTTTTGTTAGTCGTGAACGCATCGAAAGCGCGATCGAATCGCGAATGCACGAACGCGAGCACCACGAAACGTTCGATAGAAGGAGGAGTGGTCGATGCCAGATAGGAGGTTCGACCTAACTTTATTGTATTTAATTAATTACTCCGTTCGATAGGCGATCCTGCAATTTGTCTTTCCCTTAAATCTTTCTCTCCCTCGATCTTCGTATCTTTCTTTTCTTTCTACGATATAAACACATACACACGCATTGTACGATATACCAACCATCAGTCTCTCTCTCTTTCTCTTTCTCTCTTTTTCTCTATCATATTCTCTCTTTCTTTATCTTTGTTCTTTAAGAACCGCCCCCGCTTTCGCTATTCGCTTTAAACCGAAAGGATAATCCCACCTCTTTCTTGAAGCTTCCTTGGAAACTATCTCTCTTGACCTTTCTCGTAATAATAAATTATATCTCGGTCGTTCAATCTACTAGTTTCTCTCTCTCTCTCTCTCTCTTTCTTTCTTTCTCGAGTGAACGTAGAGAAAATCGAAGGAAGCGGCCACGAAGAAGAGCCCAAACGACAATTAAGTTCGGCTTATTGAAAAGGGTCGTGAGTATATCTTTTAGGTCTTGCCATCAGTTCTCTCTCTCTCTCACATACACACACATGTCAATTCTTCTTTCTCTCTTTCATAGAACTTCTCGTTCTCTCTCTCTCTCTCTCACTTACTCTCATACACACTCATATCAATTCTTCTTTCTCTCTTTCATAGGATTTCTCTTACTCTCTCTCTCTCTCTCTCTCTCATTTACTCTCATACACACTCATATCAATTCTTCTTTCTCTCTTTCATAGGATTTCTCTTACTCTCTCTCTCTCTCTTTTTCTTTCTTTCTCTTTCTTTCTGAGTTGCGGGTGATATCATAAATAACGCGTAACTCGGAGACTTCTGGATAAGGTCTAAGAAGAGTATACACCGTCGTCGAGACGTACGTCGGCATTCGCGACATAAATCAGAGTTAGAGAGAGACCCGATGGTTCTCCTGGTATGGTGATGTTCCCTTACGACGATGCCTACTACGATCCACGCTCGTGTAAGGCCGCGTCACAACATCGGTAATGCGAGCGTAATGCTAATTTACCGTTTATACCGAACTCTTATAAACCCTTCTTCTTCTTCTTCTTCTTCTTCTTCCTTCTTACCATTTCATCTTTTCTGCACATTCGTAGATATCTTCTCTCTCTTTTTATTTATTTATTTCTTTCTTTCGTTCTATCCGTGTTCCTCTCTTTCTATCTACTTCTTGACAAGACCCGCCATTATCGCAGATTTTCTGTAAAAGACGCTTGACCTTGACCCTAACCGTGACACACGTTCGATGACCAAGAACGTCCGATCGATTCGTTCTCTGGTGGAGTTAAAGGAGGAAGAGGAGGAGGAGGAGGACGATGTTGGTAATTTTTTTTCTCTTCTTTTTCTTTTTTTTTTTTTTTCTTTTTTTTTTGTAACGATATTTCCCCCTTTCGATCAGCATCCTTGCAACGTACGATCGTTTACGATCGAATTCTTCGTGGCTTTTCAATGCTAATGACTATCTCTCCTTATTGCATACTCTTTAACGAGTTATAACGTTTTGAATATCGAGAAAAATGTTGTTTCATTGGTTAAACGGATTATTTGTGTATCTAAGGATATTTTCGAATGATTTTAATTCTACACGGATTTTATATATATCATTTTAATTATTATAGATTTGGATTTAGATTTTTTGTACTTTTTGCTCGTTTTGATCGTTTATTTTAGAGTAGATTTATATTTGACGTATAAATATGTTCGTTTGGAAAAATAATTATTAATTATGACAAGTTTGTGTGTATTGATATTATTCAACACACGATGTTCTTATATTCCATTTAGGGATCTTATATTATATCAAAAGAAATGTTCGCTATTACCCACAAATCATTAATAGATAATCATTAATATTGTAGATAATCTATTACCATAAAATAATTTGAAACCACGTATGATAATGTTAGATACAAAATATGAAAAGAAGAAAAAAGAAACTCGCGTTTCACTTATCATACATAAAAAAAACAACCAAATTTAAAAAAACTTTCGACTCATACTATCGGAGATGTCTAAATCTTACAATCCTAGATAAAAAAAAAAGAAAAGATCGTACCACAAATTATTAATAGATAATCATTAGTATTGTAGATAGATAATCTATTACCATAAAATAATTTGAAACCACGTATAATAATGTTGGATACGAAATATAAAAAGAAGAAAAAAGAAACTTACGTTTCACTTATCATACCTTAAAAAAAAACAACCAAATTTAAAAAAACTTTCGACTCATACTATCGGAGATATCTAAATCTTACAATCCTAGATAAAAAAAAAAGAAAAGATCGTTCCACAAATTATTAATAGATAATCATTAGTATTATAGATAATCTATTATCATAAAATAATTTGAAACCACGTTTGATAATGTTGGATACGAAATATAAAAAGAAGAAAAAAGAAACTCGCGTTTCACTTATCATACATAAAAAAAAAAACCAAATTTAAAAAAACTTTCAACTCATACTATCGGAGATATCTAAATCTTACAATCCTAGATAAAAGAAAAAGAAAAGATCGTACCACAAATTATTAATAGATAATCATTAGTATTATAGATAGATAATCTATTACCATAAAATAATTTGAAACTACGTTTAATAATGTTGGATACGAAATATAAAAAGAAGAAAAAAGAAACTTACGTTTCACTTATCATACATAAAAAAACAACCAAATTTAAAAAAACTTTCGACTCATACTATCGGAGATATCTAAATCTTACGATCCTAGATAAAAAAAAAAGAAAAGATCGTATCAAAGTTACAATATCATTGGACGACTCTCCAAGATCGTATACAATCTAGCGATATGAAATTCTTCCTCTCTCGAGTCTTCTCCGAGAGAAATAAATCCTTGCTTCACTTTTCAACTCGAACACTCGATTAGCCCGAATTTCTTGCTCACCGTTAAGGGAACACAAAAGGATTCTTTTCTCTCGTAGCTCGTTCGATGGACATACAAGAAGACTTCCCCTCGAGTGCTCTTGCCATCGAAAACTACTACGTCAAAAGAGAAAGAAAGAAAGAGAGAAAGAAAGAGAATTTCTTTCCAAGAGGAGAGAGAGAGAGAGAGACATACTACTTGCTTCTTCGCATGGTAGCTAACGCGGATAAACATTCGTATGCTCCACCTTCTCTTCCACCACTTCTCTCTCTTCTCTCTCTCACTCTCTCTCTCTCTGCTACTTTTTCTTTTTATTATTTTCTCTTTTTTCATTTATTTCCTTTACATGCAAGGACTGGTGCAGCCGTTACACTATCGACTTCTCGAGTGAACGACGAAGACGACGACTATGACTATGACGACGATGACGATGACGACGAGTGCTACGCTTGAGATTTTTACCAGTCATCCTGTGTCACCCAATCGTGAGAAATACAAATAGATGTTCCTAGACGTGTGGTCTTAATATATATATGTATATTATTTTTTATTTATATATATGTATATTATTTTTTATAATTTTAATTATCAATTTTTTAGGAATATTTCTTTATATTTTTTCACTCCATCAAGACATTTATCAATTACATTATTTTTATATATATATATATATGTATATTATTTTTTATAATTTTAATTATCAATTTTTTAGGAATATTTCTTTATATTTTTACTCCATCAAGATATTTATCAATTACATTATCTTTATCTTTAAGGTTATGATTAAGAATTATGATTTATAATTGATTTAAATATACTCTCAAATGTTAACTATTATAATATATATATATATTTTTTAAATCATATTTAACAGTTAGAAAGAAAAACAAATTAGAAAAGCTTTCTCATCTTTGGCCTATTTTTACTACTCGTTTTAATATGCCACCCTGTATATAATATATCGATCAAAAAATTGTACGAGAAGGTGTTTAGTTTGAAATTCGATTAATTATGCTTCATATATAACTTCGATGCAACGTATCTGTACAAAGAGATTAATACAACACAAAGAACAAATCCAATAACGCAACATAATACTTTTCATTAATTTCAATATTTATCTAACACACAAATATTGTTTCTAAACTTATGATATTATTCTCATAATCAAATAATACATTTATCATTATATTCTTATCTATACCGATCAAAAAATGACAAACTAATAAAATCCTATGAAAAAGAATATCTCTTTGTCTCAACGAGATTCAACTTAACAACGACAAAAATTAATACGAGTTCTCGTCATCGTTGAATTTCTTTCCTTCTTCATCGATCTGAAGAAAACGAAAAAAGAAAGAATAAAAAACAAAAACAAAGAATACGGAAAAAGAAGAAGGAAAGGAAAAGGATTGAAAGGATCAAGAAGAGTGGGGTGGGGAGGTGGGGGGAGATAAAGAAGTCAAAAAGAAAGAAAAAGAAAAAAAGAGAGAGAGAGAGAGAAAGATAAAGAAATATAAAGAAAGATAAAGAAAGAGTCTCGCTCGAGGATATTAACATTATAAATCGTCCAGGCCGGCGACACGCCCGGGGCGGAGCCGATCGTATCGGACGATACCCACCTCCGGTTCGATATCGATTACACACCGGTGATTGGCAGGATTCGTAACACGCCACGGGGATTCGTGCCGCGACCGATCCGCTGCGGTACTGTATCGATTCCTACTACTACACTACTACTACTACTACTAAATTACTACTTTTACTACTACTGTTACTATTGTGTGTGTGTGTTGCGTGTGTGTGTAAGTGTATAAATGAATTTATACCAGTTGGTGATGCAGCTTTTGTTGCGCGATGGACGACGACGGGACTCTCGCTACGATCTCCCATTTAAAGATTATTATCTCTTTCTCTTTCTATACTTATTATCTCTCTCCAATCCCCTTAGATCGAAGAAAAACTTGCATAGGTATGTTGCTAAATATAATAAGAATTTTGTTTTTTTTTTTTACATGTATGTTGGAGTCCGGAGGTTTATGAAATATTGACTTGGGTTAGAAAGTTCGTATTGATTTATAAATATTTATTGTTTATGTGTATGATATTTTTTCTATTGAATATTGTTCTTACATGTTTTTCTAAATTGTGGTATAGATTTTTTTATTGTTGGTTGGGGATATATTTTTGTAATTTTCTATCAAGAAATCAATCGTTCGAGTAATATTCGATTGAAATGAATTTTGATCGACGCTATTAATTGATATTCATCTCTCGTTAATATTATTAATAATAAATAACGAATTATATTTAATATATTTTACGAATCGTTCGATTTGGAATGATCGAAATGTCAATTATTTGATCTAACTAATAGCATACCGACAGTTCGTATATTATATTATTCTCGAGTTGAGTTAAGAAGAAAGATTTAGTTACGCTTCAAGCGTAATAATGTAATTTACTAATTGATATTAATCACCGTTAAAGAATTAAAGTCTTACGCCAAGTTGAATTTTCCTTTCTAATGATAGTGATTTAGTATCCGAAGAAGGAGGAAGAAGGGAGAACAAAAAAAAATAAATTAATTGCCATGCAACGAGAGAAGAAGTATCGATCGGTGTAAGTACTCACGAGGCTAGTAAATACGAGTCACTCGAAATGTCATTGACGTTTAAAGATCTATCGATCTATGCATTTGATTTTATAGCTGTTGTTTCGACCATTATACGCGAACGACATTTTCGCAAAGTTCATTCGAATAAAAAAGGAAATAATTGTCTATTTCTAGCAGATACGAATAATTTATCGTTAATAAATTCGTTATTGTCAATTTTAAAGTTTTCAAAATGTTACCGAGTTATAGAATAATGTTCCCTATTATTACATTTATATAAGTAATCATATATTTTTTTTTCGATCATTAATTATTTATAATTTACGTTATAAATTTTTAACTAAGTTTTCAATTTAAACATATATTTCTTATAACACTTGTATTGAAAAACGTTTGACACACAACTGTAGTATATAAAGTTTTATATATCGATTCTCGTGATGATCATTTGAAAGCTCGTCAAAAGATGACTAAAGTCAACAAGAAAAACGGGAAGAAGTATGAATTTTTTACAAGCATGATCGTTCCATTTCCTCGAACAATGGCCAAAGTGTATGCCCTTCTCTTTCTTCCTTTCTTTCGTGTCAAAGTGTCTTTTTATTGGGTCGTATTTCACGTGTCCTTTCGAAGTACACGCGTAACGATCGACGAGTCAAGGAAAGGGACAACGTCGATCACGAGGATCTATGTTCTACGAATGTAGGATTTTTTTATTTTTTTTTTTATTTCAAGAGTTCTAGTACGATCTTTCATTGTCATATATGAATCACTCTTTCGGCAAAATGATTAATAACACGAAATGAAAAATATAATAAAAATATAGGAAAGGTATATAAATTGTTGCATTATTTATTATTCAATGATAAGGAAAATTATTATATAATAACGTGGATAACGAATGTATATTAAGAAAATTTGTAATTATCATTAAAAAATTATTAATAGAACTAATTTACCAAGTTAAGTTAAGAAATCTATCTCGCAAGTCTTAAAACGTCACAAAAAATTAATTAAATACCGAATCATAATTCTAACAGTTATGTGATCTTTATTTTGAAAAAAAGACAAAAATTACCAACCAAAGTACAATTCTTGCGTTATACGATTATTAATATTAGCAAGCAGTAGTTACAAGTCATAATTTAGGCATATAAATCAAAGAAAATTTCAAATAATATTACTTAAAACTACTCTCTACTAAAGAGGCCATTAAAACTCATTGCAAAACCACAACGAGGAATGGAATATACGTAACCCGATAAAAAAAAAATAAACTTACTTTTTCTCTTTTATTATTTCAATAAAAATCTTTCAATTATAACTCTTGAATCCAATTTTTAAATTACATCAAAAAGAAAACATGATTTTGCATACCTATTGTAAAAATACTACTTTTGATTTATAATAAAAATCTTGCAAATACATATCATCAAATGTTAGTTAACTTTTCTAATAGTTAACTAAATAAATTTGACGAAAATTAAAAGGAAATATAATTAGAAATAGTTGAATCGTCGTGATATTAGATATCTCGCAAATAGACAATAGAAATAAAATATAGGAAAAGGTTCCTGGCAGGAGGAGGAGGAGGAGGAGGGGGAGGGAAAGATTGGCGGGGAGGTTTCGTCGGAGTAGGAAAGGAGGAAAACGTGAGTGTGGGCAAGGCACGTCATAACTCCGTGAGTACTGTAAATCACGGTGGACGCCTCGTGCACCCATAGAAACGGTTATATTCGACCGTAACGGCTTGTACCCACCGCGACGACGAAGACGACACGGCTATATTTTAATAGTAACGATAAATTACTTAGAGAAGAGAAGAGAAGAGGAGAGAGGGGAAGGGAATCGCGTCCCAGTGCTGGCGGCGATGAAACCCTCTCGCGGTGAGGGCGCGATCCTCCTGTCCTCCATACTTCTCGCCATCCTTTTTCCACCCGACTACTCCTCTCCTTCATTCTTTCATTCTTTATTCATTCTATTCACTGCCGGGAACGACGCAAGGTCGACACCTCAGCGACCATGACCCCGCATAACTATGAAAATGTGTATACGTGTGTGTTTGTGTGTTTTAGAAAAGAACAAAATGAAAAAGTAGGAAATAGATTGCCACGTAAGCGTTTATTTTTATTCGTTGCTTTTTTTTTATCGTTAGATGCAGAAAAAAGAGTGAAAGAGAGAGAGAAAGAGGTGGTGAGGGAGGGGGTTAGGAGGAGGAGGAAAGAAGAGAGAAAGGTATTTTGCGTTTTACGTTTCTTACCAAGAACGGTGTTCATTCGGAGTCGTAAACTCGACTCGTAGCGATAATACCGATCTCCTCTCGAAGATTAATGTCTCGCGTCTCTTCGTAGGTTCATTAATATTCCAAGAAGTCAGTAGTAGTAGCTACGTTCTCGAGCATTGGATTACGTTCAGATAAGACCGATACGAATTTCGCTATAACGTGTAATACTTTAAACTCTTGTTCAAAGTTTGGAAATTATTATACATATATTTAAATTTCGTTACCGATTTAGAATTTGTTTCATTTCTTCTTTCATACTTTCGGACCGTGTGTCTACGTTACTTTTAACTTCTCATACGTTAGTTATGAAATTGAATTTTTACGTTGACTTTTATTTCTCGATATGTCTAATTTTACTCTCCTCGCTCCGTTATTCTTCGATTATTTTTCTCGTTACATTTATCGTCGTAACATTATTTTGAACTTACAACTCATGTCAACGTATCACTTCGGTAAAAATGATTGAATATTTCTCGCTGAGACAAAATATATTTCTTGCTTTACGTATGTAACTTTGATAGAATGATTTTATTACTAATATTTAGATTTTTTATTTATCGCGATCGATAAATGAAAAGAAGAAGAACACTAGTCTCGTTTTAAGTAAACTCGTAAAACACACACACACACAAATATATTTATTCTGTTGTTCTCTTATTCTCCCTTTCATTGGTTGCTTTCTTTTTCCAACATGAAGAGAATCCCGTGCTTGCGCAAGCTTAGTTGGACAGTATGTCGCCCACGCGACCTGCAAGGTGGTCCGAACACTTGAGATCTTCGGGTCTCGGTCGCTGGACACTTTTATGCCTCCGACGACGAGAGACGACGACATCACCGAGGCACCTTCTTAGCAAAGCGTGGGCGAGTCATGGGAACCTGCAGCTTCTCGTATCCGCCTTAACAATCTTTCTTTCTCGCTTTCTTTCTTTCTTTCTTCTCTTTCTTTCCTTTAATTCCCTTCTATCTCTCATTCTTATCCATCCTTTTCTTACTTTCCTTCCTTCCTTTAAACTCCTTCTTTTCTAACCACCCGAGACATCTATTGTATTGCACGTTTGTCTCGTTCTTCGTCACTTCTTCTATCTATCTTTAACTCTTTTTTATTGTTTTTTCTTTTTATTCTAGTAGACAGTTTTACGATTATTAGATAATATCTATGTTGGTGGGTACGTTAGAAAAATCTTGTCATACCAATTTTATTTCTTGCTCGTGTATTTCCATTTATTCTCTTTGTCATTCTCTTTATCTGTTTTTTTCTTTCCTTTTTTCTTTTCTTTCGTATTAAGTGTATTTTAATAAAAACTAGAACGGATCCAACCGTTTATAATTGATTTACATTGGTCTGAATATTATTTGCTACCTTTTTTTCTTGTTCTTTTTATAGTAGTCAATAGGTCTCATGATTATTTAAATCATTCCAACTTTCTTTTTTCTCGACCACATGTTTTGATCTATTTTTTACCTGCTTCTCATACCTGCTCTCTTTTATATTGAACGTTATATAAAAACTGGAGCAAATCGGTACTGATTTGACACTTCTTTGAAACATTTTCTATAAGTCTGAATATTTGAACTAATTTATCGCATTATCCTTACAAGTTCTTTCTTCGTTTTGTCCTAGCTAATAATCTGACGATTATTTAAATCATCCAAACTTCCTTTTTTCTCGACCACATATTTTGATCTGTTTTTTACCTGCTTCCCATTTCTCTCTTTTATACTGAATCTTAAGTAAGAACTAGAGCAAATGGGATATCCCCGTTTAAAATTTATTTGAGAAGAACTCAGCGGGTCTGACCATTTCAACACATCTATTGTATCAAATGTTCAGGTTCTCCGTCACATTTTTCCTCCTTTTTTGTGTCCTTTTCGACAGTTTTATGCCTATTAGATAATATCTATCTTTCTTTCGTAATCTAAATTTAAAATCATTACTTTTCCATTTTTCGATCATATATCGCGATTAGTCATTTGTAAGTCTCCCTTTTGAAACTTTGTATTTCTATCAACAAAATAAAAAG
Source organism: Polistes fuscatus (assembly GCF_010416935.1). Classification (NCBI taxonomy): domain Eukaryota; kingdom Metazoa; phylum Arthropoda; class Insecta; order Hymenoptera; family Vespidae; genus Polistes; species Polistes fuscatus. Next base: position 9,104,252 of record NW_025113151.1, on the reverse strand, counting down.
ACTCACGTTGCATAGAAATTTTATTATAATATATCATTATGAAATAATATACAATTCTCGAATAGTTTAATAATATAAAAAAATACATAATAATTTTTCCATTTTTTCGTTCTGCATCAAATAATACGAAATCATATATCGCGATTAGTCATTTGTAAGTCTCCCTTTGAAACTTTTTATTTCTATCAACAAAATAAAAAGACTCACGTTGCATAGAAATTTTATTATAATATATCATTATGATAAATATACAATTTCTCGAATATTTAATAATATAAAAAAATACATAAATAATTTTTCCATTTTTTTCTTTCTGCATCAAATAATACGAATATCTTAAAATTCCATAACAAATATCACACCATATATATTTAGATAATAAAAAGATTGATAATACTTTTATTATACCGAGACTACGTTTAAAATTAGAAACAAATTGTTCCCAATACGAAACTATAATTAGAAAAGTTAAACAGTTCCGACGATTAGAAGAACGCATCATCGTTTATCGTATTGCCGACCATACTTCTTTGTCGTACCTTTTTCTTATTCCTTTTATAACCCATTTGACAGTTTTATGCTTATTAGATAATATTCATCAATGTTTGTGTTACGTTCTAAATTTCAAATCGTTCAAACTTCTTCTTCTTCTTCTTCTTCTTCTTCTATCTCGACCATGTTTATACTTTGATCTATCGTTTGCCTGTTCACTCATTCTCTTTATCTCTCTCTCTCTTTTATATTGGAACCATAGATAAAAGAAGAAGCAAAGAGGTCGCTACTTTGAAACTAATTCGAAAAGTTCAGCGGGTCTGAAACGTTTGAACGAACCTCATCGACCGAACCTCAGCTCAACTCGACACTTTTTACTGCTCGTATATCACTTCTAGGACCACCAGACGCTCCGAGAATTGCTCCACTCATCTTTCTTTTCTACCCTTTTTCTTCATCTTTTTTTTATTTATGTTCTTTTTTCTTTTATTTCTCATATTTTTTTTTTCTTAACTCTAATCTTCCTTCTCTGCGAATCACTGTGTCTATCTTTTCGAAATTTAACGCATTAAATACAGAAAATAATTTATTTATTCCATAATTATTATACATTAACAATTGTTCCTTATCTTGAGAAATGATTAAAAACAAATAATAATATCACATAATTTATACAACGCAATATCCATAAATTTGTCCAAAAATTCATTAAACACAACACACTTGCGCACGTATATATTCGCCATTTATGGTTTATATTATATCATATCTAGGAATAAAGTAATCATTCTCTTTCGAGGCTCGTTACGCACGATATTAATAGACAAAATTTCCTACTCGGTGTATTATAATCGTATTAACCGCAAGTTCCACGCTAGAAATCCATTTGCCGTTTGGCCACGGCACGCTAACGGTGGTGTGCATGGGAGCGTCGGGAGGGGGGGGGGGAGGGGGGGAGAGGATATATATATATATATTCGATCGTGTTTAATCTTGCATTTATTCTGACGGTACGAGAACGTATACCTAAAGTATATACATACTATATATGTATAACTATGAATATACATATACATATATATATATCTAGCATCACGTAACACCATCGTGCAAATGTGATGCACGCGATGCACCGTGACGATGCACTAGACAAGGAAGATTCGTGGAATTCAGCCTGTTTTCCTCTTAACTGACCCCTCAACCCCTTCCTCTCATCCCTTCACTCTTCTCCACCCCCACGTAACGTTGGCCGTTGAGAGAATAAGTGGATTTTTCCTTTTTTTTTTTTTTTTTTTTTTATTTACATATGCAGATACGAGATTGTGGATCTTGCAACGATAATTATGATGCTCTTTTTATACCGATCGATAAAATTTATGCACGATCTTAGATACTATTAACTTCTATATAAGAGGGAATATAATTATATATATATAATGTATATATAAAATAAATAATGAGAGAGATATATAATAATAATAATAATAATATATACCTTATGCATTTTATCCAATATATATATATATGATAAATTCAGTGAAATTTTTCTGAAATTTATTTATACATTTAAATACATAACTCTATTATAATTCTAATGTCTTAATTGTGACAATGATTACTACTTTTCGTAAGAATAAATTCGTTTGTGTTAGATTACTAATTCTTAAGTACTTTAATTGGGATAAAAGTTTAAGCAAAAGTGAATCGTTATAAAATAATGATGATGGATCGTGGACATAAGGTTTCTCTTGATGTCTCATTATCCAAGTATTTCATTTTTTTCTCTTTTTTTTTTAAGAATGCACTTTCCCTTCGAAGAGAAGAGTAACTGGTTTTGTTCACGTATATATATATAATTCCATCCATCTATTTATCTATCTATCTATCATCTATCCATCTACTAATATTACTAGGTAATAGTGGTAATAATATTCGACTATAACGAATCTACTTGTGGATGTTCGATTAAAGGCTAGTGGCAAATTAGAATTTGATTATTATTGCGTTTAGGATATATATATATATACTTACTAACGATCGATTCGTTTGTTTCAGAATTTTCAAGATGGTTATTCCATTGGATCCGTGCATTCGTCGTCATCTATTGGCTTGGCAACTAAGTGAATGCGGTTACTTTAATAAAAACCCACAGTTCCCTGCTTCTCGGTAGGTTTTTGTTCAAATAAACACCCTCGCTTAGTTGAAAACTCGAATAATCGGCACATTTCAATATCAGAGTTAAGAATTAAAACAACAATATTTATTATTTCGTTTATCGAAAGAAACATCCCCTCCTTAATCTTTCTCACTTTCATTCTTACTTTTAAAGAGGAAGTATTTTCAATTTTAAAGGCCCCAGAGGCATGTGTTTTCAATAGGTTTTTGTTCAGGGTAACCATGCTCACTCAGTTGTCAACCTAATATATTATAATATATTAAATTTATTTTATTATTATTTTTTTATTATAAAATTATATATATTTATTATTATAAATTATTATTTATATTTATTATAAAATTATTTATATATATTATAAATTATCTATATTATTTTTATTTTATTATTATTATTATATTATTATTTTTCTTTATATATATATGACGTAAGTATTTATTTATACAAAAAGATAGATAGATAGATAAAAAGAAAAAGAGAGAAAGAGAGATCCCACGGGGGAAAACTAGGTTTTTATTAAAGTAACCACAAGTGCACTTAGTTGCCAACCACATATGTGTAAAATCGACAAAAGTTAAATTATCCGCAAGGAAAGAATTTTTCTAACGAATTACAAATGAAAATGTTAAAAATGTGAATGAACAATTTTGACGACTACGTTCGTAACACATAAAGTAATTACCATTAATTTCCATCTTGTCGGCTAGAAAACCATTCGAGATTCATAGTAAATTAACTGTCTGTGTGTAACTTACTACGAGAAAACTCGATGTAAGCTTGTTGTGTCGTATAAAACTCGCCTTTGTGTTCGCACGGACCAGGTGTTTGTCTAACACCTCGTACCTGCTCGGGGTCAGTAACGATTCTGTTACGAGTTTGTCGTTCGATCTGCACTACGAAGAAACGGAAAGAGAAGGAGAAAGAGAAATAGTTAGGTTAACATTATTTTTCTCGAAGAAGATAGACAATCGTTTTTAAAAAACATTTAAAATATTAACACAAATTATTTTTCACTCTTAACGATAGATAGTTTTTAATATTTACAAATTTAAGAAAAGTAGAATATGTTTTTCTAAATTTAACATTTTACATTTTATAATCCAAACGAAATTTTCTATAATTGTTTCTAATGATCCGATGGAAAATTTAGGTTACTTGATTTCTAAAATGATTGGATATAAAATATTATTATATATATATACTATTATTATTAAAATTATAAAATATAAAAAATTATTAAAATATTATATATATATATATGATATATATATATATATATATACTATTAGATTTTAACTGATTATTAGATTTTAACAATTTTTCTAAAAGATAACGCGAATTAAATTGAAACAACCCTCTCCCTTCGAAAAATAAAAAAAAAAATAAAAAGATACAACGAGAAGATACAATTGCGAAAAAGATTTCGATTTCGATTCAGATTCCGATTGTTCCGTTCTCGAAAGTACGAAGAGAGTTGATGGTAGAAGCCATAATCGTCGTCTTATTGAAGTTTAACGTGATTCTCAGCGTGGTTCGTTGATTGGAAAAAGTCGATCGAGGGTAATAAATATATCGCGAATACGAGGGAGGCCTCTACTCCCTGTTCCTCCTCCTCCCCTCTCCCTGAATGGCCATTGATATTCGCACGAGTTCTTTTCACGACGCCGCTAATAACTTATCCGGTAGACGCGTCCATTTCTTGCCCGTCTATCTCGAGCGTCGCGTCGTCTTCCACAGGCCTACCTTCGATCTCCAACCCCCTTCCTCCCACCCCCCCCCTCATCCTCGCCCTCTCACATCATCTCTCTTTCTACCATCGAGTCAAGTAAAAAGAAACGAACTCTTTTCTCCATCTATCTTTTTCTATCTTAATCCTCGTCCCCCCACCCCACCCCTACCCCTTCCCTCTTTCCCCCTCCTCTTTCTTTTGTCTTTTTCTATGATCGGATAGCATAAAGAAGAGAGAGAGAGAAAGACAAACTTTTCATCCGATTCTTCTCTTCGCCAATCTTTTTCTATCCCTCTCTCTCTCTCTCTCACTCTCTCGCGCTTCGTATCTCTTTTTATCTTTCTATCGAATGGCCTAGTAGAAAGTACGAGAGAGATAGAAATAAATACACTCTTTTCTGTTGATTCCTTTTCTCCGTTTATCTTTTTCTATCTCTCTCTCTCTCTCTCTCTTTTTTCATTTTATTTCTTCTTTATTCTTTCTCTCTTTATCTCTCTTTCTCTCTCTTTCTACTTATCTTCTAGAAGCGAATGATGTTTTCTGGCGCGTTCAGAGACGCTCTCTGTGTGGTCCTCGTGTCAAAATGTGTCAAAACTCGAGTTCGCGGTCTCGCCGTGACGGACAAAAAGTGGTTCGACGGCTCTACAAATTAACGGTAGGATCCCGGGGAGGAGAATGAAAGAAAGAGAGAGGGAGGGAGAGAGAGAGAGAAGTCGCGTTCTACGTTGACGAGCAAGAATTACCAATCTCATCCCTTTTCCTTCATTCGATCAACGTGTGTTGCTTCCTACCTAGAGTATATAAACGATCGTTTTACGCGTCAGAGTTTGCGAACCGAGAACTCGATCGAGATACCTGTTGGAAGAAATGTAAGGTGAACGAGGATCATTAGGAGTACTTCTTATGGTTAATCTTCTGTAACGATTTCTTTTTTTAATTTTTTTTTTTTATTTTTGTTTTCTCTTTCTTCTTCTTCTTCTTCTTCTTTTTCTTATTCTTTTTCGTAACAAAACTCATCTCAGAGTATCTCGTAGAAACTTATTACTGATTAAATCTTTTTTCGATATTACAGAGACAAGCCAGTTTATTGTCAAGCATTAAGAGACAGATGATTAATAGTATTTTACATTCGTTAATGTATTCTCAATGAATTATTACAATGGTGATTGAAAGTTTGTAATAGTCGAATAATGGTCACGCCCTTTATCCCTCCTAAAATTCTATCTATAAAAGAAACAAAATTTCACGTCATTCAAAGTATCATTTAAGAATAGACTTTAATGAAGTCCGGTGGTGAAATTACCCAGTGCGTATCATCGATATGTTAAATAGATTTGGAAATATTCTTAGAGATGCATCGAAAAGATATATATTTGTACTTGTATTATACACCGGTTGGTAACCTTTAAGGTAATATAAGTCAACGTACGGTAAATCCAGGACGTATCGACTGAATGAATTCATTGCTTATGGTAATAGGCTCGCGCGCATTCGCTCATTCGCTTGATTCCACCAAGCAGATATCAAGGAAGAAGCTAGCAACCAAGCAACCAAGCAAGCAACTAAGCAAGCAAGCAAGCCTAACTCTTGAGCTAGGCTTTGCTTGCAAACCAACCTCGGTAAAGTAGTATTCGCTCTTGCTGCGTTCTTTACGACTGCGACCTTAACTCCGTTGGAATTTTACGGCGACCTTCGCGATGGACAGTCTTCTTCTTCTTCTTCTTCTTCTTCTTTTTCTTCTTCTTCTCTTCCCACTATACGACTCAGGAAATTACGATAACTCCATACTATACCTGTAGGTATATACCTACCTACCTACCTACCTACCTACCTAACCTTCTTTTATTTTTTCATATCTTTCGCGGACACTCAATGGAGAAGTAAACGTCATTTTTCTTGAAATAAAATTATCTATTAATTAGTATAGTCATCTCTTACGTTTGATCTAATACGAGATTAAATCAAGGATCTCACATTAGATTCATCTTTATCGGTATTATATACTTTTTTCGTTCTAATCTGGCACGAGTCATTTACACCCCATTATATAAAAGGAGGGGAAAAAAATGATCAAGTGATCTAAACGAAAAGTTCGTTCAGGGAGTGGGGTATATGAGGGCTACCCACACGGTAAGGTAACGTAAGACACATTAATGAATGCGTCAAATTATCGAGTATATTGTTCGGTAGAATCAATACGTTGATTTTCTATGGGTTTCCTAGTAGAGTGTATTGTGCAAAACGCAACTTGAATATATGCTTCACGAAATCCTTGTGTAGAAACCTTGTGTTCGTATCTGTTATTCATACTATCTTTACATTTCTATATGTAGATATATCTAGACGTATAATGTTAATGCATTCAGGGTTTCATAGTGAATATATATATATATATACACATACGTAGCTCTCGATTTCTCTTGATAAAGTTATTTCTACGGCGTGTTAAAGAGATATTCAGAAGATATGTTTATGCCGTCATCATTCGATGCGTTCGACGTTATTCTGGCATTATATTCGTGCATCTCTCTGCCTTGTGTCTTCCTCTTTGTTTTATTTGATTTTATTTTATTTGATTTTATTTTATTTTATTTCTATCTTTATTTCTATCATATTATCTATCTTTCTTCGATGCAAGAGAATCGTTGGACGATTCAACTAGTTTTAACCAAAGCCGAAGAACTCTTGATCCCGAACGAACGAGCTTTCGTGTTACACGATGTCTATGTAAGATAGATTATAAGAATAAAAAAAAAAACCACGATTTCGAAGGTGGTGTTAAAGATTGAAAACACGGATTATATTTATTTGACAACATCTGTCGTAAATCCGTCGATAAAGAGAAATCTCTGTTTGTGACTTTAAACGTCGATATCGAGTTTTATCGATTTACGAAATTTTTATTCGTTGAAAAATCTTACTTTAAAGATCGGTCGATAAAAAGAAGGGACTACAATAATAATAATAATAATAATAATAATAATTAGGAAAATAATTTAAAAAAAAAAACAATAGAAATTAGTAACAGGTGTTCCAGGGATACGTTGTTTCTTTGTGTTTTGTAAGATAATTTTGAAATAAAAAGAAAAATAAATAAATAGGGGAGGAGAAAAAAAATAAAAAAAATAAAATGAAATAAAGAAAGTGTTACGTTTAGTTTTAGATTCATTCGCGCGTGGATTATCCTTCGGTCAGGATAAATTCTTGCTCGCTTTCAAGGATTTTAGTTGCTCGGTGAGTACACGATCAGCCATTCTCTTCGACATTATAACATTGGTAATACGTATGTATATATATGTATGCTAGGATGTTGCATCGTTATTATTACCACCAGCACACGGTTACAGCTTGTACCGTTCGCGAATGATAATGATCGTTCGAAGATCTTCTCTCCCTTTCTGTCTTTCTATCTTTTTTTTTTCTTGCTCTCTCACTCTCTCTCTCTCTTTCTCTCTCTCGTTGATACATTTACTCGAGCATGTCGATCAATGTATCTCGAAACTCTGGAGAAATATCAGCGATATAATAACAGTGTAATTTAAGTGGGATTTATGGATTGGAGAATTCGAACATTGAAATGTTAGCACGTTCTTAATGGGATCCTTTTGAAAAATGATCCTTGCGTTATATAATTTGAACATAATAAAACAAGAACAGAACAGAAAGAAAAATTAAAAACACAGATATGAGCTACTCATTTACCAACTATCAATTCTATTTAACATAATGATAAACGAAACCATGAACATTGTATCGATTATTATCAAACGAACAGAAAACTTATTATCCTTTAGCGGTGCATTTAATCAAATTATAATATGCATATAAAAAAAGCCAAAGAAATATCGAATAACTAAAGTGGGGGTGGGGGGAGGGTACGGTAAGGTTTATAAAAAATAAAGAAAAAATGATTAGTTCAAAGATAGATCGAAATAGTAGAAATAATGTTCTTTCGTTGTATAATTTGAAACGTTGAAACAAAAAGAAAAAAAAAAAAAATCCAGAAGCCAAGAAGTATCGGATAACTCAAAAGGGGTAGAAGAACGGTAGCTAAAAACTAAAGGGGAAGAGAAGTAAGAAAAAAGAAAAAAGTGTTGTCGGTAAGAGGGAAAAGATCGATCGGTAAAGTAGAAAAAAAGGGTAGTCGCAAATCGAGGTTTTATCAGCAAACTCTTGTAAATGGCGACAGCATGGGTTATCCTCGTACGGCCAGACGACAATGAACGCGGACAGTAGTAACGGACGAGCTACTGTAAGCATCAGAAGAAGAAGAATAAGAATAAGAAGATGGGTTAAAGACCAAGAAGAAAAAGAAGAAGAAGAAGATGAGGTGGTGGTGGTGGTGGTGGTAGAAAAGGATGAGAAGAATGAAAAGATGAAGATGGAGGAAGAGGAGGAGGAGTAGGAGTAGGAGGATCTCAAAGGATGCACATCTTTCTACCCTCCGACAAACTGTGTCGTCCCATCGAGTCTCGTTATTACGAGCGAATGGCTCGACCGCACGCACATTGCCAGGCCGGAAGGCAAAAAGTCGTTTTCGCGTAAAACGATCGCCGTTGGCCGGGCTTTCCGTCGTAAAATAGCGCCCACACAAGTTCGAGGTCTGCTGGACTCAGCATCCGAGAACAGCTTCCTTCCTTCCTTCCTTACTTACTTACTTTCTATCTTTCTTTCTTCCTTCCTTCCTTCCTTCCTTTCTTTCTATCTTTCTTCCTTCTTTCCTTTCTTCCTATCGGCAACAACGTGAGAATGTCCACAGGACCGTAAAAGTTACGCTCGTGAATTTTACGTCCAACATGTCTTGTCCCCGATCACGAAAGGTCGCAGAAAAACCGCAGAATATGCTTGTACCTACAATGTGTACGTACACCAACCGAGACGTTGCACAGCAACCTACTCCAATGTATATATATATATTTATGTATGTATGTATGTGTGTATGTGCTTACTACTAATACTATCTTTCCTTCTTTTTCTCTTTGATTCTTCCTCTTTTTTCTGCTTCTTTTTCTAAACGTTAGGATTAAACGACACTCGGGGAAGATTCTAAACGTCGTTTACTTGCAATAATTACTACTGGTTTTAACTGTGATCTTTTACCAATCTCTTCTTCTTCTTCTTCTTCTTCTTCTTCTTCTTCTTTCTTCTTTCTTATTCTTCTTTTTCTGGTCCACACTATGTCGAGGTAATTAAATCTTTGAAATGACATTCCGATAAAATGTATAAGTTCTTCGTTAAAAGATTTTACCGACTTACCATTGGTAGATATATACTATAGGGGTATATAACGTAACTGTGCAACTCAAGAATTGCATAGTCGTAAATTTTACTTTCGATCCTCCGAGACTTACTACTACTCGTCTCTGAATGCTGGGAGGACCGAGATGACCGCAGAATGCATATATTACTTAATGATATTCATAGATTTCTGTAGCTTTCATGTTATTTGCTACTATGTGTAGTAGTAGGTACTCACTGTTAAAATAAAACAAGCAAGTTTGCGAAAATTACGTTTGAAAATTTCGACTAAATGATTTTTCTTTTCTTTTCTTTCTTTTTTTTCAGGTTGACCATAATATCTCAAGATCCGTATCCTAACCCCAATGAGAGTTTATTATATCTTTTAGTGAAAATCGATCACATTTTCTTTATTACATTTTAACATTAATCTAAGAGACAATGTAGATTTCTAAAACCATTAAAGTTTAACTCCGCTTTCTCTGGCGATATCTTTTCTGAGGATTATATTATAATGATATTCATAGTTTTATATTATGACCGACGGAGTTAAACTGTTATTCTCTCGCGTACAATTTCTTCTTCTTCTTCTCTTCTTCTCTTCTTCTTTCTATTTATTACAGAATTAGGTGCAGGGAAAAGTTAAACGGCAGGATAAATATCATTCGAGATATTTGATTTCAAATGAAAATTGTTATTCGTGGGTTTGGTGATATTTCGTTGTACGAAAAAATTGAACTAGTAAATGTATAATAATTTTTTTTATTTTGGTTTAAGTAGATTCGTGATTTTTGTTTGCCTGCAAACAATCGTTATTCGAATTGTAATAAGATAGAAAAAAGAAAAAAGTAAACGTTTAATAATATTTCTCTTAGAAAGAAGATACTTTGGAATAAAATTTTTGTTCCATTTATCGATCGTATTATGCAATCGGAAAGATCAATATTATGTTCTTATATGATAATAAATTATTTGTAAACGAGGCAAATAGTTGAACGGAATCGTTTTATCCGCGAGTGTTATATAAGAAAGAGTTAGAAAAAAAAAGAAAAAGAAAATAAAACAGTAAAATAAGTAGAGTCCTTCGTTCGGGATTGTTTATATCGAGTGGAATTTCAGCTCGATAAATTCGACGTTTTTTATGCAGTACGAATATAGTACCGCCCATTCAGCCGTTTTCTATTGCTACCTCTCGTCGTGAGCCTTTTACAAGAAGGTCGGGTCCATTCAAGAGTCAACTTAACTGAATTATATTCTCTGGTATGGATTCGCACACGGGGCACCACCAACCAATACCGATTTCAAAGGTAACCAACCAACCAACCAACCAACGAATTCACGAGTTATTTCGTATTTTCACGATTAATCGTGTTCATCGAATAAATAACGTATTTGTGTTTACGCATTTCAAGATTTTCTTATATTTCAGAGTTAACTTTATTAGGATAGGAATGTTTACTGTTATATTTTATACTGATATTTTATTTGAAACACGAGGAATGAAATGATGCATCGTGAAAGTGCATACATACGTATTTTCAGCGTTTAATTATTCGATTAGTCGATGAGAGACTTATTTTTCTCTTGCAAATAAATTTAAATAAATTTGAAAACGCGCAACTTCTCTCTCTCTCTCTCTCTTCAAAGATGTTCTAAGAAAAAAATATAATTCTAATGAGGAAGATTAATAAAAAAAAGAAACAAACAAAATATCGAATCACCGTACCTGGCGTACGTGATATTTCTTCCTACAATTCGAATCTGATAAATACAATTAAGTTTTTTTTTTTCTCTTTTTCTCTTTTATCCTATGACATCATGCTTGACGTAACAAAAATATACCAGAGAATAATATTTTTCTTCTTAAAGAAAGAAGAAGAACGATTTTATAGTCGGTTAGAGTGAATCTTTAAACGGAAAGAAAGAAGAAGAAGAAGAAGAAGCAGAAGAAGAAGAACCAGAAGAAGAAGAAGAAGAAGAAGAAGAAAGTTCCACCGGTTGGTCTATCGCAGCTGTGTCAATAATAAACGCTTATTACCATGAGCTTTCGATACGCATAACATTTCTCTTTAGACATATACATACAGGTGTGCCGACGACTCGTGCACACGAGTGAATTATTTATCTCTTTCTCTCTCTCTCTCTTTCTCTTTCAATTTTTTCCATTTCATCTATCTTTCTTTTTTATTTTTTTTTTTAAATTTTATTTTATTATTCGGAATAAAGAGAGAAATAAAAGATGAAAGAAAAGCATCGTGAACTCGCGAAATGCGCCTTTCGATCGAGATAAGGTCGTTCGTGTTGGATAGATAGGATCTTCGGCAGTACCAATTTGCGAAACTCTGAGTTTCCTTTTATCCATTCGTCTCTCTCTCTCTCTCTCTCTCTCTTTCCTTCAAAGATTTTCACGATGCATGGAAATAATGCTTTTACGCCTTAGAGATGCGTCGATTGATCTTCGTAGCATCTTCAATGATTTTTCTCGATCTATCCTCTCTGCCTATCTCGATCTTATCTCTCTCTCTCCCTCTTACTCTTTTACTCTTTTTTTCTTCTCTCTTTCTCTTCGAATAAAACCGATGCGCGCGCCCGCCGTGATATACTCATTCCAATAATTTATAGTCGCGTTAACCATAATGGGCACGACCGTGCTATCCATCGAGTGGAAATGACAAGTACATCGAAGAAGAGTCAAGCAACGGATACTATAACTTTACTCTTTTTCCGTTTCTTTTTTCATTTTGTTATTCTTTTTTTCTTTCTCTCTCTTTTTCTGTCTCTATCTCTTTCATTTACCTCCTCTTCTTATACTTATATCGGTATGGAAAAATAAATGTAAATAAAAGAAGAAAAAAAGAAACTACGTATTTACCTGGCAGATTTTATCCAAGTATTGGAAAAAGAGATGACGAGTTACGAGTGAGAAAGAGATGGAAATAGAAAGAGTACACCTATAGCGAACGATTACCGATGAGACTTACGTATGCAGCCAATCTCGTCGACAGGTTTGCGCAATTATTGGAACACCTCATGTCCGTAATAAATGGCGGAATATGCCCTGAAAGGTGTTAGTTCAAGATCATCCGGTGATACAAGATACTCTTCTCATCTTCGTTTCTTCTAGCTAGCCATTCGTCGCTAGGATAGATACGTGTTTCGTCACCTTCTTCTTCTGCCACCAATCCTCCCCCTCCTCCTCCTCCTGCTCCCTTCTTCTTCTTCTTCTTCTTCTTCTTCACCTCCTTCACCCTATCTTTTACTCATCTCGTTACGTTTCTAATAACAACCTGCTTCTTTATATAATATAATTCTTTCTCTCTCTATCTTTGTGAATTTCTATTTGGATTTACGATCAAGGTTTACTTTCTCGTGTTTAAAAATCTCGATATTAAAATAGTTGATCTTTTTTGTAATATTATTATTATTATTATTATTCAAGGTTTATTAAATTACTTTGTAAATTTTATAGAACGATCATTTGCATTCCTATAAATCAAATAATCAATTGTTACTTTAAATTTTTGTTTTTATTTGTCATCTTTTTATTAACAACTAAATCAAATAATATTTGTAATAATTGAGATAGTTTTATTGTATATAGAAATAAATAAAATGTGATTTTTATTAACTTGAATATTTATTGAATATATACTTGAATTGTAAACTTGAATATTTTTCTTATTATCTGTTATATATCGGATAACGTGCAAAGAAGATAATAAGAATGAGATAAAAATAGATTATTAATCGTAAATAAAACGTAAGAAAGATGAAGGAAAAAAAAGAGTCTCGGAAGAGACACGTAGATTCGCATTAATCGTCTAGCATAATTGGGGCACGTCATTAAGCAAGGAAAGTAACAAACTTGGATATATCTCTGGTAATTGATCGTAGGTATAAAGATTCTTTTTTTTTCTCTCTCTCTCTCTCTCTCTCTTATTTTCACATCGGTCGCGTTCTCGGTCCATCCAACACTTGCGCCTTAGAGGGAAGATGAGCGCAAGGTCGTGTGTTCATAGTGATCGTGCGTCGTTGTGTTTGAACGTGTCGCAATTACTCCCACGTCACGCGTCTAGATCCTCGAGTAGTTTTGCTCTTCGGTAGGTACAGGTACTATTAGGTATGTCAAGTTTTAAGTAGGATAGAAAAGTATATAAAGAATGATGCTATGTGTCAAGATTTTTCCATCCCATCTTTACACAATGGTTTTTACGTCGAGCAAAGTATTATCATAGTTATGTGCGTTGATATAATATTAACTATGATTTCAATTAAATAACGATATATTACAATATGTGAAAAGAATTTTCTTTCTTTCCCACCCCCACCCTGAACGATTTAGTATAATTATTAAATAATTCTATTAATTTTTTTCTTTGTTTTTCTCGATTGAAGTAAATTTGAATTAATGGATACACTTATATTGGAATTTGACTAACTCGTCAGCTGGTTTTCATTATTTTTTCTATTTCTTTTTTTTCTTTTTTTAACAGATTCACGACAAATATTTTCCTATAATATTTCGTTAAATATCGATTCAAATATATTAAAATTGTTTGTCAAGAAAATAAATGTGAGATTCATTTTATTCGATTACATTCTATAGATTCGATTTCAAATGAAAATTGTGACAAGGGTTGTGACCCTTTGAGTTGAGGGACAACATTTCCTTGATGGTTCATTCGCTAGATGGCGTATACGTTATGATTTTGTCGAAAACGACCAACACCAATGCGCATTCTCACACGATGAAAAAAAAAAAAGAAAGAAACAAATAAAGATTAAACGACGGTACCAAAGAAAACAAACAAGTTGTTAAACTAACCGATAAAATATATCTACTTCCCTTATCAAATCATCCTATTATCTATCAGCGTCATTTATCAAAAACGAATGAAAATACTTAAAAAAAAAATAAGAAAAAAAAAAAAGAAAAGTAACACTCTCATCCCTTTTTATCTCATTCACCCTCGCACGCGAGTTTATCTACGTAAGTTGAGGGGTAATAAAATGAAAAGCATCGAATTATCTTAAAAGTTCGTTTTCATCGTGCTAACGTTCTCTCTCTCTCTCTCTCTCTCTCTCTCTTTCTCTCCTTTCTTTCTTTATTTCTCGATACGAACCAATGAGAATTCACCGATCGTGCTCTACGGGTGGATTCACGATCTCTAGAAGTGTATTCCTGTTATCTCTTCTCCGTCTTCTCTCTCTCTCTCTCTTTCTTTTTCTTTTTCATTCTCTCTTTTGCTGGTGCATATCGGAGGAGAGTCTCGTGTCCAGTTCGCGGACCACACACGAGGAGGCGAGTGCATCGTAAGTAGCCTCTATTTCGAGAGAAAATATTATCGTAACACTGAGCGTGTCTGCACCCGTGGATATAGTATATACCTGCTCGTTCCTTAGTTCCCTTCTTTCGAAGGATAGAAAGAGATAGAAAAAGAGAAACAAAGAAAGAGGGAAAGAGAGAGACAAGACCACCACTATCCCGACTTCGGAATAATATTTTCCTCGCGAACGTATCGCGCTCGTAAAGATCGCGGTCCTACGAGGATCTTCGTGTCGTTCAGGTGCATAAACGGATCGTTGCACCACTTACGGAGGACGTGTAAGCTCTTTTCTTACTCGCTCTAACGCATTATTTTCTTTATTCCTTTTTTTTTTTATTTCCTATAAGCAGAACACCATCTATGGAATACTGCCGAGTCTCTTTGACGAGAATATGGTTTTTTTTTCTGGTTTTTTCTTTTTTTACAGAGAAAATAAAAAGTTTATTGTTCGTCAGAGTTTCTCAACTTACGTGGATTCTATTTATTGGGAACTCTTGATATTTCTGACTGTTAATTGATATTAATTATCTTATGTTATATGAGGAGCATTTATTGTATTTTTTAAATAATATAAATTAAGTTCAAGAAAAATTATAAGCGTTTATGGGATAAAGTAACATTAGAAACTAATAATTTGTCGGGTCACGTGCTAAAAAGCGTTGATAAATGTTTCTTCGTACATTATAATACATAATATTATGTATATTATGTATATTATGTATATTATGTTATATGAGGAGCATTTTTTGTATTTTTTAAATAATATAAATTAAGTTCAAGAAAAATTATAAGCGTTTGTGGGATAAGGTAACATTAAAAACTAATAATTTGTCAGGTCACGTGCTAAAAAGCGTTGATAAATGTTTCTTCGTACATTATAATACATAATATTATGTATATTATGTACAATACATATTGTACATAATACATGTACATATTGTATTATATACAATATTCAAATTGGTATTTTGTAAATTGTAAATCAAGTTCCATTCGTTGCTTTGAAACTGAGTACAAAGACATTTTATTATTATTATTATTATTATTATTATTATTATATATATATACCAATACTATGTATATGTATTGCTATAGAATTTTTTCTATCAAAAAAGAAAAAGAAAAAGATATCCGGACAGGATAGTCCGGAGAGTATAAAATAATTTATTGTATTATTGGATTTGTAAAATTGAACAATAAGATATTAATCTTTTTTAAACCACATTCGAGTGGTCATCCGAGAGAAAAATGTCACAAGGCTATTCGTTCGTCGTTTATCGTTTGAAAAAATCGCTGAGTGGGGTGGTTTTTCAGGTCTCGTGTAGAGGAACTTGCTGATATTGTCGCGGGAACACGTGGCGAATAAAAGCGTGCATCCTCGGATTCATTGTGCTACTTTTCTACGAGAAAAGTGGCCAATGGAAATAATAAAAGTGGATTCGCTCGGTATCCACCTACTTTTTCTTCTTCTTCCATTCTTTCTTTCTTTTTTTTTTTCTCTCGAGCCAGATCTCTTTCCATCTCGTTCTAACACGCACACATATGCACACACACACACACACGCGTATAATTTATCTTACACGTGATCTGGAATTCGACTAGTTTGGCAAAGAGGAGAGGACTATTTTGAAAAGCGATGATTTTGACTCCATTGTCGGCTTCAAACCGGTCAACCGAAACTGGTGGTCATTGTAAGGAATTGCAACGAATAAGGATATATTTTGCTTTCGTTCAATCTACCCCAAATGTCGAGGAGGAGAGCCGTTTTTCTTTCTTCATTTTCTATACTTCTTATAGCGGTACTCTCAAGGGACCATCCTTTCCTTTCCTTTCCTTTCCATACCATACCATACCATTCCTTACCTAGTTTATAATTTTCCTCCTTTTTCCACGTTGCACTCCTTTCTTCTTCTAATTCACCTAGTTTTCATGGAAGTTAATACTTCTATGAATGAACATTTGGACAACAAAAAGGTAAGACTTTTCTTTGAAATCGTGTCAAAAGAAAAGGAAAACTTTTCGATCCTATTATACTTTGATATGCACAATGTAGAATAATGAAATAAATATAAAATCGCAACAGTGTACCGAAAATTTGCATTGTTTAACAAGTACTGTCGTCAAATAGAAATAATATTTTTTGTTCTTTACAGGAATGCATTGATGTAATTGCAATGATGATACTTTATACGTTTAGAGATGTGCAATCTATAAACTAACACATCGAATCGTTCAGCGTGCTATTCATCATGACCTTGTTAATTTCTAGTTATGAATCGACGTCAGGGTGACTACCGATGCCGACCAGAATGTCATTAATAAGAGAAGAGGTTTGTGCCTGTTAGAGAAGAAGCATCAGGAGTCATTGCATACGATTGCGAATGATTGGCTAGCAATCGGTATGATTAATAACACCGTGCATATTCTCTCGAAGGAAACAAGGATAAACAAAAAAAAATATATATATATGCACGTATATATAGTCCTTGTCATTTTTTATGTGGAATATCTATTAGATCGATGCAAAAAATCATTTCGATAGTTTAACTAACGAATTAAAAAGATAAAAAGAAAGAAAACAATTCGAATCAAAAAGAAAACAATTAAAATTACATCGTCTCTCTTTTTTCCAGGGTTTTTAATTTGTTGGAACAAAAAAACTATTAAAAAATAATTTAAAAAAAAAAAAAATCAAAAGACGTAATTATTTGTTGCACCAACCTAATATGCGTGTACACTGCACGTGTGTTTAAGAAAAACGATTACTTCATCTTGCGACAAGGATTACTTACTTCGATTTAGACGTTACGATTTCTTCGTGATGTCGCTAGGTATTTGTTTTTATTTAAAAAAAAAAAAAGAAAAATAAAAAAAGAAGAAAACGGAAGAATGCAGAGAGAAAAAGGAACATAGGAGGCACCTTTAAAGGCTGTCTCGTCAGTCACGCTCTCTTTACGTCAGTACTCTAACGGGTGATCGAAAGAACGTTAATTGCAGTTGTAACGAGGACAGGTGCGTGTACGTGTTTCTTGAAAATATTATCCCAACGTTGTAATCAAAGGTGCCATTACGTATTCTTCCCTAGATTTATCGGAAATTAAAAAGATTTATCACACACACACACACACATACATCATTATATTCAGATTTAACTATTTCATTAATCGCATAAATTGTTTATTATTATTATTATTATTAAAAAAGCACGTTTAGCTTGATTTTATTTAATAAATACGCAGTAGAATAAATTTCTTTCTAATAAGATGCACATGGGGACGTTACATTTTAGAAAAATAAAACGCTAGGAAAACGTTTTCTCTAAAAGGGTGAAGAATAAGATCAAAGCGTGAACATCTGTCGTGAACAACTACGCGTGTCATTAACGACGAATGGTAAAAAACTAGCTTAGGAATCATCTCTTTTTCACACACACACATACACACACAAACGCACAGATACGATCATCTATTTCTTTTCTTTGGTATCGTAAGCACGAAATCCCAAGGATCTTGTTATGCGTATCCGAGTAAACGGAAGTGATACAATAGCAGTTTACCCTCGAAGAGTAGAGAAAGGTATGGCGTAGGGTTGTCCCTTAATCTGACGTCGCACATAAATTCGCGGGAACGAGTCAGTTAAGCTACAAATCCGGGAACCGCATCTAAAAGGATTCCGCCAGATGTTCGACGGGTATCATTGAAATTCCTTAACCCTTTAACTTACAAAGACGCCTCAGAGGCGTCATAAGGTTATCGGACCAAAAACGAATAAGACGCCTCAGAGGCGTCGCAAGGTTATTTGACCAAAAACGAATAAGACGCCTCAGAGGCGTCGCAAGGTTTTGGGACCAAAAACGAATAAGACGCCTCAGAGGCGTCGTAAGTCTACCGGGCGAAAAAAACAAAACATTTCAGAATATTGTTTGGGCGGCCGTTCCAAATATGAAATTAAGAATATTTTTCGTAACTCTAGTTTTACACTTTCTTACTCTGATATTCTTACTCTCTACCTTGATTCTTTCCCTCTTCACCCTTATACTCTGTTACTGTGTAATAAAGGTAAAAAATTTTATTTGAAGCTTACATAAAGTGAAGAATATTTGTCGGATCGATTTGAAATTTTCAGAGAATATACTTAAATATATGTACATTCCGAAAATGAAAAAAACAAAAATCGATTTTTTTTAAATTCTAACTGCGTATAATCCCTTAAAATAAAAATGTTATTAATAATGGATTATTCAATTTGCAACAATAAGTCTTTTTTTGTTTAATAACCAACTAACCGTAATTATTTATCAAACATCTTGCAAAGTTAATTGTACCGCGCACGTGTATATACAAATCATAGGAAGTTTGAGATTAGTACAGTTTCGAGCGCTGAGCCAAGCTTGTGTTTATGTCGCTGCGCGCGACCGACTGGTGTCGCTTTAGGCCCGCACAGTTGGAAATTCGATCGTAAGGGAAAGGGTTAAACATGATCCTCGGTCAAGTTCCGGTTATACCTAAACTAACTAACCTCATTTGGTTTACAAATGTTTTACTCAAGTTTTTCCTTTTACTAATGAGATTAACATGGTACGATCATTATTAAAGGATCACCATTTAGACTCCTGAATAACACAAACTTCAATGACAATGCGACTATCCAATAATGAAAAACATAGAATTTGTAGACATTTCAAAATTAAATATACTTTAAACGATTAATAATACTATTGCCATCATCTTTAACAAAAAAAACAAAATTTCGTATTATACCAGAAAAATAAATGATACAAAACAATTACTTACAAAAAGCAACATCGTACTACCCGTTACGTATTAACCGTGAGTGATACGAGAATTTACCGTATTTCCAGCTTACGTTTCAATATGCAACTCGAACGAAGGGGAAGAAAATAAAAAGGGGGGAGTGAGAAAGAGGAAGAGGAACAGGGAGGGGGGACAGGGGGGAAAAGAAAAATTCTGATCGGTAGTGAACGACGACGACGACGACGACGTCGAGGAGGCCAATGGTTCGCAGCAACCGAGTGTCCTTGAATTAAAATGGTAATAGAAATGTACGATTTGAATTGCGAATGTCATAGCATAGCGTGAGTGCGCGCGCGAGTTTGCGCCGACCAAGAGCACCGGGGATATGTATATGCTAAGCAGCGTCTTGTTTTGAATTTAGAACAGGCGCCATCTTGCCGGCGAGTGGTTTGCTCTTTGCCCCCTTCCAGCGGGTAATTCGTGCCGAAGATCGGTCCAACCAATGGGGATGCATCGTGGAAACCGCGTATACACAACGTTAGAAGTATCATACTCTTAGGTAGATGCCAACCATGGTATGTGTACTTACACATACCTATTTCAGTACGGTCAGCAACAGTACCTGTACCTTTATTCGTGACAGGCAGTAGCAAACTCATTAACCTCAGCCTCGTCTACGACCCTCTTCCGTACTCTTCAGACTCCCTCTCTTCTCCCCTTTCTTCCTTTTCCCCTTTCTCCTCTTCTTCTTCTTCTTCTTCTTCTTATTCTTAATCTTTTGTTCCTCTCTTATAATGTCAAGGGCACCATTCCTGCCAACAAGTATTTCAAAACATTCCTTTTTTTACTTTAAGAATAGGAAGAGTTTCTACATTGTTAAAATGTTCAACCATGAAGTTGTTTTAGTTTACTATTTTATTATTTTCTAAGGATGAAAGAATGTGAGACAAGGGAAAGGAAAGGGAAACAGTCCAGGGAACTTTTTTCAGCGACTTTTACTACTTTTTCATTGTTGTATCTAAATTTTGTCTGGAACATTGGCGTGCGATTCGTTATATAAAAATTTATTGAATATAATTGGTAAGTTATTGCATTACTCTGATATTATTACGCGTTTATTTATTTATTTTAATAATTAATTTGTAAAATAAAGGATAAATATATAAATGAATAATAACTTATTCAGTGATAATTTGTTTGTATTTTTATAACACTGTTGAAGTAGTAGCATAAAGGTTGTTATTGTCAGAGGGCACGGTACAATCCACTTTTACCGGATGTTGAAAGGTTCACAGCACGAGTCTATTGGTAAAGGTATCCAAGGGTTAATTTATGAAAGAATATGTCGAAAAAGAAAGTTGGTCTGAAAAAATTGACGTTGTCCTAATCTACAATCCAAACCTTTATTTCCAAAGGTTTCCTGCTTTTAAGATTCTTTCAGTTATCAAGGTCGAACGACGACTAACACTTTCTATAGAAAAGATCTTGGAAAAAAGGTTTCACTGTTTGGCTACGTTTCAATTTGAACGTTCAGTCGGACCACGCGCTAATGTCAAACAAATCATAAATTTTTCTCATCGACACGGGATATTTATTTTTGTTAGATAATAATAAACGTTGAAAATCGATGGAATTTATAAATTAATTTAATACGTCGTTATTTTTCGCAATTTTTTTTTTTTTTTTCATCTTTTTTAGCGATTTCCGCGTATATCAGTCATGGCTGATCATGCGCGACGACAATTTATGTTCGATACTGAGAAATAATATTATAGAGAAATGAATAAAAGACCGAAAAAAAATAGAATAATCTACCTACCGATATTAACACCGTTCCGTATGCTATGTTTATAATTTAATTGGGAAAAGAAAAAAAAATGAGAATAGACGTTTTAGGGTGGAGCTGATACGTCGAGAGCGTGAAATGCGAGAGATTTCAATTAAAACATGCACAAAAACGTGTCTGAATCAATCGTTAAGCTCTCCTAAAGCGAACGGACAAAACACGTAACACTGGCATGCGCATATTATTCGAGTCATTTCACGAGATCGAAATTGAACGACGTAATCGAGACGTTGATCTTACGTTAGAACAAAAATATCTAATTTTAATTATATTCTATGGATAATTGGACGTTGTTACGTAAACATTTTTAATAGATAATTGACTCTCTATATTTTTATCTAACATATCTCATATTCTAATATAATTTATAATACTTTGATTTTGCTTTTCATCATGTAGTATAGAATGTTTTTGTTTTTAATATCACAGCTCTACACTCTCATAATTGTGTGTATGTGTGTATGTTATAACAAATAAATAATAAATATAATATAAAACGAATAGAAAAGAAATTAAAGATAATAAGAAAAACGGAATTGGATCGATAATTATCATTTCGATAATAAACTCGAGTTAAAAATAATATTACAAAATTACATTTGTCAATATCAAAAATAAATAAATAAATATTATTCATATATAATAATTAATTTATCCACTATATTCTTTCTTTCCTTACTTACAATTAGTTAAACCATTGTTACAATTACAGATAATATAAATGATCAAATAAAATATCAATTGGATCGTATTTTGTTACACACACATATATCTTTTTTTCTTTTTTTTTTCTTACCTACAATACAATTATTTATAATCCAATGTTATGATTACAGATGGCGATAAATAAAATATGAAAATTAGATTATAATTTTGTTATACATATTTATAAATATTAAACATAGAAGTTAGTACTTCCGCATAGATGGAAACGTAGGAAGATATCGATGCTAGTCACTGATATCGGCGCGGCCTCGTGTGTGGATCGTTGTTCGCGATCAATAGATCGCTGTACCGGCAGGATCTAGCGATCTGGCGATCTAGCAGCGGGAGATCGTGTAGCGATCGTTCGTTCCGCGATCGCGCACAATACGAATCGTACGTTCCGGGGTCGTACCGGGGGCGACAGTCCACCTATACTACTTCCAATCCGTGAGAAGTGTGCGGCACTATGATCTTTGATGACCGCGCGTGTGCTTTTAAAACTCCCCCTCCCCTCACCCCACCACCACCACCCCTATTTTATATTTATTACTTATTATTCGTTCTTATCGAACAACGGTGCCAATTTTTTGGGGTTTACTTCTTCTTATTCTTTATTTATTTATTTTATTTCAATATAAGAATGAGAGAGAAAGGATATAAGGAATATGATATAAATTTAGGTTACCCACGATTGAATTTTGTTAATCGAAGATTTTTCGTAAATTTTGGATCGAATCGTATTACGAACCGTAAAATTCCATTGAATGCAGTTATTAAAATTCAATCGAATCGGAATTTTATATATAAGAATTATAACATTTTAAAATAAATTTGAAATAACGTTCATAGTTTTATAAACTAATGAAATAAATTAATAATAGATATATTGGAAGCAACGAAAAATCGAATTAAACCAAATACGACCGATGTTATTTATTAATTCTTACATTATCAAATTATTAATCGAAATTCATTAACCCTTTTTGTTTCAATATGCTAATTACATAGAAAACTATAAAAACAGTATTCGAGGTTCAAAGTATTATTCACCAATAATCATACTTATATACGAAATAAGTCAAATACAAATGTAGGATTGATAACGTATGGGGGGTGGGAGTGGTAGTGGGAGTGGGAGTTGGGGGAGGGGATACAATTGATCTTATTGTTAGAAAATATTAGAAAGAAAATATAGTTGGGGAGCATCAATGTAAGCGAAAGGTATGCGATGAAGTTGGCATATGCGAAGTTGCGAGATATTATATCGCTTGCAAGTATGTCCGACGTCTAGGCGGCGCATGTATGCACATATCTCTCTCTCTCTCTCTCTTTCTTATGTATGTATAAATGTATATATAATAATAGGTAGATGTATCCACGTTGCACCTATCGAGAGAACGAAATAATGTAAAGATCGTTGGACGGCGGCAGCTGCCGCCTTGTGTGCGCGATATCAAAGTGGTACAATACTTTCGAACATTTCTCTTTTTTATACACGTAAATCTAATTATATTAAATTTATAATTAACGATTTAAATCGATGTCATATTATGTTGATGATAAATATTTTTTTTTTGAGATTGTTAAATTAAGATCATTTTATTTAAATATTATACATATATACTAACATATATTACAATATTCGTGTATATTTTTGTAATGTATGCAGATTTTTGCAGAACATTTTTATTTCAAATACTTTTCGAAGAAAATGATTTATTTCTTTTTAGTTATTACAGATAGAGTAACTTTTCGAATACCCTGTACATACACATAGATTACACAACTTGAATCTTTTAGATTCCTGGGAATCACCACAACTGACACCGAGATTATACCAAAGATTTATTTCCTTTGGAATTACAGGTTCTGTTAATAAAAAGAAAAAATACTAGAAAGATTTAGCTCTTCTTACTTTTTCTTTATGAGAAATAAAATTCCCCCCATAGGTGTGTAAAACATTCGTGTTGGTATAACACATAAGATCTGTAATTTTAACCCATTAAGGAGAAGGATCGGTGGAGCGGAGACTACGCGTAGAAAACATTTAATACGTGTTCTGTTCCATTTTTCTATCTGACACATATTCGAAGATCCAACAACAAAGAAGAAGAAGAAGAATCCTTCTCGTCCTTGGTAACTATAATTCAGAATACATTTCGAAATCTTATCGAGAATATGAAAATTGAAACGATCCCTTTCACACCCCCGCGTTATTTCGTTTTTATTTATTTACAAAAGAAAATATATATATTTTACAATAGAAAAATAAACACGCGAACGGGTCGGATGCTTCTCGTGTTGCAACCAGGTTAGAATACTTCACGTCATGCTTTCACGATATAATAATAATAATAATAATATAACACGTCGAAACGGATGACAAATATTTCGCGCGGGGAAAAAGATTTTTATCACGTAGTTTTTTTTTTCATTTGATAAAGATCGATATGCAACGTAACAATCGATATCATATTTCACAATGATAGAATTCTCGAATGTCGGTTTCATTCATTCTGACTCGCGTTACGTGAAAATTCATTTTATTATATATTGAAACCGCAGGAAAAACCGCAGATGTGTTGAACTTGAACGTTTCCTAGAGTTTATCGAATATAGTTTGTTTCACGATCTCGTTGAGAGAGAGAAAGAGAGAGAGTGAGTGAGAGAGAGAGAGAGAGAGCAAGATTTTTCTTTGGTAGTTGAGATCGTTTCGCTGAACCGATTTATCTTATGTTTATCATTTTTATTATTTTTTTTTCCTCTCCCAGGAACGACAAGTAAAGAGAATGAGAAAGAGAAAGAGATAGAAGAACAGTTGTGATTCCGATAGCGAGAGGAGCCTGTCGATCTTTATCTTAATTTTGTATTGTGAACGTTCAAACGGGCGGGCCCGGTGTACACTTTCGTTTCTTGATACATACCGATATGTATAATATATAATAGATGCTTAGAGTTTTTATTAAAGCTGCTACGCTTTTTGATATAAATTTCATTCACTGTAATAATATTTTATATATATTGTATCTAGGGTGCTTCATTTTTATTCGGTTAAAATAGGATCTTAGATATTATATGATTAAAAATATAATAATATATAAATACGCTGTGCTACTATGTTTTTTGATACAAATTTGATTCACTGTAATAGTATTTTATATATATTGTATCTAGGGTGCTTCATTTTTATTCGGTTAAAAAAGGATCTTAGATTGTATGATTAAAAATATAATATATATAAATGTTATATTTATATAAAATATATAAATACGCTGTGCTACGTTTTTTGATACAAATTTAATTCACTGTAATAGTAGTTTTTTTTTTGAAATATTAATAATTTCAATTATATCAATTATATCAATATTATATTAATAATTTGGAATTTGTTAACTTGATTTTAAAATAATTTAATAACAAAGTACTTATACTATCTAATTTTGTTTTTATTCGTAATTATAAAATATAATTGATACAATTTCGTGGGATAAAAATGAAACACCCTTGGCATATATTATATATTATATATTATTTTTCTAATTTATATACCGAAAAAGAAATTTTATCGAGTGAAAAAGATCGACCCAAAAAATCATACCAGTTTGCTGCTAACATAAGAGAAAAAGAAAAAGAAGAAAAAGAAGAAGAAGCAGGAGGAAAAGAAAGAAAGAAAGAAAGAAAGTAAAAAGCTAAAAAAAGAAACGATGACAGGATCAGAGCGTTCTACCCCCGTTCATCGTCGGTAGACTTTCATTTTTATTGGCCGTCGCGCGAGATACGTCGATCTTCTTTTTTAAAAAAAAAAAAGACAAGAAATAGAGAAACTGGGTGGGGTGGCAGGAGTAGGATAGGGGCAAGAAAAGGGGAGCAAACATGAGAGAGAAAAAAGTATAAAAGAAAAGAAAAGAAAAGAAAAAAAAATAAATCGAGTCGAGGTCGGATGACTTTTCTACGTGTGGGCGTAACCCACGTTTCTCTCTCTCTCTCTCTCTCTCTTATTTTTCTATCTTCTTCTATTTCTTCTGCTCACGTTTCTTCCCTTTTTCGAAACTGCCACTGTTAGATCAACGTAGAAACCACCTGCTGAGAAAAGTGTTCCATGACCGTTCGACGGTTGCGTCAGGATGGATAGGGCACAGTTATTTTCATCATCCATCAGTTGAAAGTCAAATCTTTGTGTATTAACACACACATATATATATATTTATACGTATGTGTTTATAAAAGAGAAAGAAAGAAAGAGAGATAGATGATGGGAGGGGGGGGAGGTTTCGTTCCCGATTTATTTTCGAAAGGGGAATTCGCCCGCATTGTTGCCCTACTCGGTGATATTTTATTAGGTTTATGATGTCATTAATCCTGATCGTAGAAAGCCCCCACCACCACCCCGCCCACGGTCCTTAATCGCATTCCCTTTTTTCTTTTTCTTCAACATAAACGTTCGGTAAAACATTACGAGCTACCTGTCACCCTCGTCAACTTCGAAGAAATTTCGTGTCAACGTTTCTCGAGAATAGCGAAGATTTGTAAAGGTGATACTACGAATTCCCCATACGTGTATGGGAATATGTAAATTATCGGGTTTATGGTACACCGAATATATTGATCTTCTTTTTTTATTTTCGTCGTAATTTTGTCAAACGTTGAACGGGGGATGGGGGTTGTTTTTTTTTTCTTTCTTTTTTTTTCTTCTGGAGCATATTCATCGTTTACCTTTGTTAAATTTTGCCTCGTGATAATGGGAATCCGCTTGTCGTTATTATCAATTGATTTATATACGTTGCGGTTTTGTTATGGATCTTTATTTGATTTTTTTTTTTAACATGGAACAGAATTCGTTCACGAGTTACTGTCGTTTAAGGGATTTTAGAGCTTTTCTATTTATTATGTACAGAAAATGGACAAATGGGTGACACGAGAATGACAACAATAAACCCATTGTATGTCGGAATAAAGTAGACTACTTTAGGAGATATCTTTTGGAATCTGTAGCAGAAGTAAAAAACAGGTCAAAGCAGTAGTCGAGTCTACACAATAGTTTCGTCCACAACTAGATCATTTAGGGTTTTCAAATATAAAGAATTGTCCAAATGGAGATAATCTAAATACAAATTCAGTATGAAATCATTCATAGTATCCAGCATTGATTCATAGTTTTTTATTGTCTCAACAGAATATCAAGCTCATTATTAAATAAATTCATTTCAAAAAAAAAAAAAAACAGGAAAGTAAATTAAGCATCAAAATTGCATTTGACATGAAACTTTATTAATCTAAAATTAACTCACAAATAAATATATAAGATTTTATGTTTTTTTTTTAAATATTTTATCTAATATACTATAATATTTTAAATAATAAAATATTATTTGAAATACATAGTTAATCGTGTTTACCCATTAAATGAGAAAACATTCGATAAACGTATCTGTTTAGTTAAAAAATTGTTTGAATTCAAACGAATATAAGAGAAAAGTATTACACTCCTTGTTTAATAGAAATTCTCAAAAGGAATCTCTTCACGAATCTTTCATTCTCGATGTTGATCGAGTTGAACATATCGATCTGTTCCTATCGAGTCGTATAGCATTAATCGATTCGACGTTGGTAAGCGAACAACATCGGACACCTCTTCTCTCTTTCTCTAATTCGACGTATATACCAGTGTCTCGAGTATAAACGAGAGAAAGAGAGAGAAGGAAATACAGAGAGAGAGAGAGAGAGAGAGAGAGAGAGAGAGAAAACGAAGGTGGGGTAGTATCCCTCACATCTGTGGAGAGCAATCAGAACCTGCAGCTTGTATATCGCGTTCCGCTTCGTGTAAGAGTCCATGCCGCGACCAACGTGATATCCACAGAGGTCATTGGGGTCAGCTATATCGATATCTCGAATCGACATACGATGTCTCTCGTCGTGCTCATCAAGAAGCGACAGCACGGGGTCTCGTCTCTTTCTCTCTCTTTCTCTCTTTCTATCCATCTATCCCTCTCTTTTTTCTTTATCTGTTGCTCTCGGCTTTGCTGGACCAATGCTGGATGCTGCGTCATTCGATACGAGACACAAGATTTCTTCTGTCTTCTTTCTCTCTATCTCTCTCTTTCTTATTCCTTCTTTATTTATTCCTTTCTTTTTTTTTTTGCATTATATGAACGAGTCGAGTGACCAACTTTTGTTTTTGACGCCACATCCTCCCTCCCGCTCTTCCCACCCTCCCCTCCCTCTACCCATTACCCACCTTACTCTAACCTTAATTATCAACGTAGCGCGAAAATTATCAGACTTTTGTGATTCCTTTCGAGATCCTTCTTACGATCACCTTCATCTTTCTTTCTTTCTTTCTTTCTTTCTTTCTCTTTCTCTTTCGATTTTTTTTTCTATCTTTCTTATTTCTTATTTTTTCGCTTATTCATTTTTTATCATACTTTTGCGTGACGAGGTGGTTTAAAAATATTTCCCACGATGTGCGGTGTCGTGGATGCCTTGGTTTCTTCAGGCGTAGTTTTGAGGAAGCAGAAATGATCGCGCACCTGTCGTCTTCCACGATCGAAAAGAAGGTGTCCTCGTTCCTCCTCCTTCTTCTTCTTCTTCTTCTTCTTCTTCTTATTCGTCTTTTTTTTTCTTTATTTTTTCGTTTAGGAAGAAAGAGGGTTTCGGAGGAGGGAAGATGCTCTAGCAGCAGCTCGTTCACTTTCGAGTGCACAGGTATTTGATGCTCGTTCGAAGATACGTGGCTGAAAGAAAAAGAAAGTTTGATATAATGCAGGTCGGAGTCAACCCTGAATTTATTTTTTTTTTCTATTTTTTCCCTTGTGTTTTCTTACCAAAGGGCCAACGGCGCGTTCTTGAAAAAATGCGCGAGCGTTTTTCGACGAATCGTTTCATCCTATTTTTTAACAATTTACGGATAAACGGACTGTGTGTCCGGTTTTTTTTTCTCTTTTCTTTCTTATTATTATTTATTTATTTGAAATCTTTTTATAGTTTAATGATAGATAATACAATAGTGCAGAATCGTGCATTCCGACTTTTTTACGAAAAGCTTAACCTTCGGTGTATTCTCGTATTGAAAAAGAGCGTAAAAAACTGTCGTCGCAGGGAAACAAACGAATATTATATAACGTCCGACGTTTTTTTTTACGAGCTCGAAATAGTTTTTTAACAATCGACGAGTGGATCACACGTCGATTTTCCTATTGTAGGAGCATTTTTTAGCTGTCCAAAATAAGATTGATGGATTGATTCTGTTCAGGAATCATCTATCCTACTACTCTCGAAACTTTCTTTCGACAAAGGAAGCGTTAAAAAATACTAACCCTCCCCCCTTTCACCCCGGGAAATCAAAACAGGACTAAACCTTGACTAAAGTTTTTTATGGAGTAGTAGGATTCGTTTTTTAACGTTCCATGTATGGGTAAAGTTAGATTTTTCGTTTCTTTTTCTTTTTCCTTTCCTTTCCTTTTTTTTTCTCGAGGCAAACTTTCTTCAATTAACTCTACAGATTTACGATACTGACTTTTGTTGATATACTAGTGAAATATTTACCTCGGAATGAAATTGACGTTTATATACAAAGAGAAAAAAAAGTAACTTCTTTTTTTTTTGTATCTTAAGTACCCTTTGACTATCCCTTCGGTTTTTTTTTAGGAACTACCCCTTAGATCTTTCTTCGAATAGAATAGCAAAAAAGAAATTCGAAGTTAATTGTATAGGGTGTTACAATAAGAGTAGTTTAATTACAAACTGAAAATGAGTGAAAGTAAAAAACGCATAAAAACATGATTTAAGAGAAACTAAATTGATAGTAATAATAATAACAATGAAATATGATAAAATAAAATATAAAGAAGAAGAAGTATTAAAAAAAAAGAAAAAAAGAAAAGGAATGGGGTTAACTTGATCATAAGGAGTCAATAAAGAAACTTTTTGTTGCTCGATTGTACTCGAAGCACGAATTAGTTTTCTTTCTTTCCAAATCTTTCTTAAGGTATCTTTCTCTTTCTATTTCACAGGTGTTCTTTTCCTTTCCTTTTTTTTCTTTTTGCGAGGTCGTCCTTACGGTCGTCTTGTTTTTTTTTTTTTCTTATGGGGAAAACTATCTTGTTGCCGGTAGTGGTCATCTTCCACTTCAGAGAAATGAACTCGTGCCTATTGAATAATGGTTCGTCCGAGAAAACTTGGGTCAAGTCGTAAAAAACTTGGACAATATTTAAGAATGGTTCCTACGGGATGAAAGGGAATGAGAGAGAAAAGAAAATAGAGAGAGAGAGAGATAGAGAGAGAGAGAGACGGAAGAAAGTTTCCTTCAAAATTTACCGTTAGATATTCCACACACTAAGTTTCTTCTTTTGGAAGTAGAAAAAAAAAACATTAGTGGAAATCCACCTGCTATTTTCTTTTCTCGTTCCCTCAATGAATTTTTACTATTAATTTTGTATCACCTAAATGTACATTAGCAAACGATACCAATTCTGATATTATTTTACTATGCATACAATATTAAATATTATTTTTAACTAATATTTATTTTATTTATTGTGCTAAGCGTTACTATGTAAGAATTATAATCAATTAGGTATGCTTCTCTTTTTTTTAATATCCTTTATTATTCACAATAATTTTGATTAGCACAGAAATATAAATTTATCATTAATTTCTTAATATTATTCCCCTTCGCGAATTTAATATATAAGATATTTAAGTAATTAATAAAAATAAAAATACATATAATAAAGAATTTGTTTATTATAGGAAAAAGAAGAAAATAACTATACATATAAAATTTTTATTATATCAATATTATTAAATCGCGTACATTTTAAACACAACTGAATTCAAATCTTATTATATTCATGTGAAAAAAAAAATTGTTATTATATCAATTATTAAATCACGTACATTTTAAACACAACTGAATTCAAATCTTATTATATTCATGTGAAAGAAAAAAAACAAAGAAAACTAAATACACATATACTGTTACCCTTTTAAAAGAAAAAAAAAAAAAATTCCTAATTCTATTCTAAGATCGAAAGTTAACATAAGAAAGGGTTGAAGAGGAGGAGTAGAAGAAGGAGGTAGGGTTGAAAGAAGGAAGAAACGAAATGACTAAGCGTTTATGCAAAAGGCGCGTAAACGTTCGTTTTGGTGGTCGAATTAGCCCGGCGTGTCTTTTCTGCGGTATGGGTAAAAATGGAGGGAGGAAAGAAAAAGAAAAAGAAAAGGAAAAAGAGAAGCAGATAGTTAACAAGAGAGAGAGAGGAGACCTACCAGTCATCCTCTAGCGAAGGGTGACTTTTGCATGTCACGCGGGCAAACGGGCGCATAGTGAATGCCCTTCGTTAGGGCCTCGTTGTGCCACGATGAGTCGGTTTCACGCAACGATACCGCCCTAAAAGATCGACCGTATCATAAAAGTCAAAGAGAGAGAGAGAGAGAGAGCGTCGCTCCACTTTGGGCCTATTCGAAGGGTGCCTCGATCTTTTTGTGCAACGAAAGAATGTGCTTCGAGGCTTCGAATGATCAGAAATCAGTATGAAAGAGAACACAAAAGAAAACAGAGATAAAGAAATTCTCGTAACTATTATAGCATGGTAACTGTCTCTAACATGGAACACCACATTTGACAAGTCTGAAAAAAAAAAAGAGAAATAAATTGAGAAATTAAGGAACATATTAGAATGATCAGAAATCAGTATGAAAGAGAAACAAAGAAAAAAGAGATAAAGAAATTCTCGTAACTATTATAGCATGGAACTGTCTCTAACATGGAACACCAAATAATACGTGCACACACGAAAGAAAGCTTTTCTTTCGATTTATGCTATGTTGTTTTATTTAATTTCGATAATGCAGATTGGTGGTTCCATGTTTTGCCGAAAATTTGATCATTAAATTAGCTGAAATTTCTTAATATGTAATATTTAATTTGAAATACATACAAAATAATGAAAAATCAAATAAAATGAATCGTTATTTCATTATTATTTTATTCGCCGATATAATATCGTGATTATTCATATCAATATTAATTTATACTATCCTACATCACAGCAACCCAACGCACCTACCCAGCCTCCATTGAAAAAATATTTAAACAAATAATACAATTTCTAAGAAATAATAAATATCTCGTAAAGTAATCGAATAAAATCGTGTCGTGTAATAAACAACGCGGTTGGATTACGATCCTTTCGATATCGAGTTAAACATTTTCCAAAGTACGAGACATATTACAAGTATCTAAATATAATGATCGTTGGATCATGGAAGGAAGATGAAGCTGGGAAAGGATGAGAGCTTGCTGAAAGTGCAACCAACCCCTTCACTCTCTCTCTCTCTCTCTTCTTCTTGAGTTCAATAGTAGAAGAAAGAGAGCAAACAGTGATATCGGTTGGACGAGTCAGAAACAGGAGTATGCAGAAAGGATCATGGAGTGAATCCTTCTTCTTCTTCTCTCTCTCTCTCTCTTTCTCTCTCTCTCTTTCACTTTCTTTCTCTTCTCTCCTCTCCTCTTCTCTCTTGGTTTACCCGTCGGCAATCGCTCATTCGGGATCACGGTATATCACGCTTCATATAGAATGCCGGTAAGCCGATAAATTATTGACCAAGCAGTTGCATCGGTAAGTCCACGTACACGGTAGAAACTATCGACCATACGAATCCCGTTCGCGGCAATGATGAATCCAATCATAATTTAGTTACATCTTATTAGACTCCTACCGCGCTGGCTCACCGTGAGACCGGCAGGTATATAACGTTCTTAATCCACGAAATGCATCTCGCTCGCGCTAACCCCCTTCTTCTTCTTCTTCTTCTTCTTCTTCTTCTTGTTCTTCTTCTTTTCCCTGATAGAACGAACATACGAATGAACATACGAAGGAACGAAGGAACGAATGAACGAATGCCAACAGCGTATCCTTCTTCTTCTATCCTTCCTGAATCCTTCCAGTGGACGTCTGCCATTCGAGACTTTGAATTCTACATTCTAAACGTTTAAATTCTCATTTTCACTCGATCATGATACCATTTGTTCAAAAGATTTATAAATTACTCTTATTTTTTGTTCCCTGATTATTGGAATTTTATCAATCGAATTATTTTATTCGTAATTAAATTTAAACGAATATTTTCTATTGGTTTGTTATTTATGCAATCATAAGTGTCGACAAATTTCTTGCCAATTTATAAATGTTTATTCAACATGTAATTTGTAAATATATGTAAAAGTGTTTTCTTGACTATTTTCTTTAGAAATTGGTACAAATTTATGTCTGACTAGTCAATACTCAAGTATATATATTAGATTAATAGAAAAATTTCGTACCAATTTGGGAGTAATATAAATCGACATGAACTTTTCAAGAAACTCGACGTATACTCAACCATAACCATACACAAATATATAACCTACGCGTTTGGATATTTGTAATCTCTGGTGAGATAATAAGAGAGAAAAAGACAGAAAGCTCAGCCTGACTCATGGATTTTATGGGCCGCGACCCCACATTTCGCGGTTCTCACGCTGGCTTAACGTAGGAATGTTAAAAAATCGTTCCTCATTAAACGAACTGGAACGGAATTCCGGAACGGTACTGCGAATACCAAACATGCGAATGTTAACTAGAAGTAATACGGATTGTGCATCGCGTGTTTTCACCGTGGCCTCCCGTGCGTGTTCCTCACTGAGAAATAAAATGCCATGTTAGAGTTTAGGTATAATACTTACAACGATACCTTCTTTTCTATAAACCAAAGGTCGGCTAAACTTTTCAGCGATGGAATAAACCAAATTTATCCTCTCCATACAAATTTCAAAATTATTCGCTAGAGTAACATAAATATATATATTATTAATAAATAAGAAGAAACAAAAAATCTCTCACAAAATATTCTTTCTCATCGTTTATCGATTAAATTCAAATATCCGACCAACCATATGTGATTCATGACCGGTAATTTATCGAACACCCATGTTCAATATATAACTTAGCAAGAACTTTCTAGAAAGTAGTCATTTCTTCGAATATTAGTTCGATTCATTTTGCTAAATATAAATATCGAATAAGTGTAGACAATCGATTTCTATTTTGCGATTGGTTAAAGGAAACAATAGATGGAATATAAATTCTCTTTAAGTGTCGGCTCGTAAAAACTAAGAATGACATTGTCTAATGTAAGTGTGGTCACATAAAAAAAGTAGTAGTAGGAAAAGGTTCTCGCGAAGTTGTTGGAACAATGTGTTAGACACAAATTCGACGTATGCATGAGCACGTTTTAACTATCAATGGTTCTCTTGTGTGGTCAAACGTACGTTTAATAAAAGTGTCTCGAGATTCTTTACAAACTAATGTAAGTAAATATTCATATACTTAACGATTCACTCTCTATTTTGTATTACTCGTTTCATAATCAATGCAATCGAAATTTCTCTTCTTCGTTATAAGCATCTTTTCAAAAATATCATTTAATTAATTTTATTATTCTATTAATGAACCCTTTTATGGTCCCACTTGCTTTATAAATCTTATATATTAATATAAGATTAATTTATATTTTTAAACGTGATACTAACTGATTATCAAATAAAATATAATTTTCAATTGTCAAATAAAATATTCGAATTATATCAAATAATTTATTATCCTCAGAAATACTGGACACATTTCTTTTCTGATACTCTCAACATCAATTGATAAAAAATAAATAAAAATTATTCATTTCATCTCCCTTAAAAATATTCCTTCCAACATCCACATCAATCTTATATATATACAAATAAATATATATAAAATTTAATAAAGTACAAATATAAATGATAGTATTAGTTCGCTCCAATTCCTCGATCTTTGAACCCAGCCTTGTCGTTGATTTATGGTTTCAACAACAATTCTACACCGATAGCGGCACGATAGAAAAGCAAGAGAAAGAAAATACGAAGAAATAGAAGAGAAAAATACAAATAAAAAGAAGAAAAAGAAGACGAAGAAGAAGTACTTAGAAGGATCCGTGTGCGGAATCGATAGTTGCAAAGTCCCGAGGATGTCGAAAGAAGAAGAGCCGCTCCAGAATCGTGGTAGTCGTGCATCCGATAATGAGCCTCGCGCGGCATTTTCGTTCCTGTGCCGCAAATAATCCCCTTTTCTACATGGGAGGCTCTCATTATCTTCCTGGAGGATAGGTTGGAAGAAGAGGAAAAAGCGTTGGACCTGCCTCGGGAACGCTAAATGAGAGGAAATGGGTTGAACAGAGAGAAACAAATAAAAAAAAAAATAGACAAGGATAAATAGAGAGAGAGAGAGAGAAAGATAAAGAAAGAGAGAGAGAGAGAGAGAGGGAGAATGTCGATGCTGTTTTATTTTTTTCAGAAGCTGATTGAGATCGCTAGGGATCATTTACCGGTCGACCTCTTCCGAGGCCGGACTAATCAGATCAATCAGAGGGTACGATCGCGAAATGAGTTCGGGATCATTATCCTCTCTCTCTCTTTCTTTCTTTCTTTCTTTCTTTCTCTCTCTCTTTATATTTCTCATTCTCTTTTTCTTTAAGTTGATCTCTCTGAACGTCCTCGTGACCACAAATCGAATCGTGAAATCAATCTCAATTGCGAGCTTTTATCTTATTGCTCGGGACATATTCTTGAAATAAAATAATGTCCCTAAGTGATCCTACCTTTTGATTCGTTTTTATTATTTAATGAAAATTTGTATATTAAATATTTATATATTTATATTAATTTAATTACATTATAATGGGTGTACTAACAAAATCTCGACAAATTCTTCAACATATTTCTATTTTTTTTTCGATGAATAATTGTATTTCGTGCTTTCTAATCACAAAATTAGTGCCACACGCATACGTATGCTACATATCAAACTAAAAATGAAAAAATCTTATTTTATTTTTTAGGGGAAACTTTTACGTTACGCATTACTTTAATTAAGGGAACAGGAATAAAAAAATGCTCGATGCTGTCACCGATGCTTTCTTCCTTTTTCTTTTTTTTATGTGTGTTTCAAGGCTGGTACGCGATTCCTTTGATACTTTTTTAAGATTTACTACTACCTTTCTTTTGATTTCTGTTAGCCTTCCTCTTCACGTTTTTTAGCTCTCTTTTCGTTTTTTACCATTCTTCTCGGTTTTTTTAGCTCTCTTTTCGTTTTTTACCATTCTTCTCCGTTTTTTAACCATTCTTCTTTCTCGTTTTTTACCATTCTTCTCGATTCCGACTGTTCCATTCGTTTTTTAAGAAATTAAGAAACCCTCGTAAAAGGAACAGTAACAGTGTATTAATTTACTTTCGATGCGTTTCAATTACTTTCGAATGTCCATTCTCCTAACACTTGTATTATGTTTTCGTTTCGTTTTTTAGCTTTTGTTCAGCCAGTTTTTTAGCTTTTCTATTGAAAATACTAAAAAATATCTGCTCTTAAATCATTGTTAGATCTGGGTGGTCTAACTACGAACGTTTGTGTGTTTCTTTCTAATATATTGGTTAGAAATAAATCCTATAACAATGTTACGAATTTTTTAAGGAACACATCTGCCGACGAACAAAACCTTTCCTTGCAGTCAGTTTTTTACGAGATTTCAAGACCGCCGGACGATTTTTTTAAGCGAAACTTAGTTTCTCTTTTTACGTAAGTCAATTTTTTAGGAAAAGGAATGGTTCTCGTGAAATATTTTTTAAGGGATCTGGCAACTCTCTCAAATATTTTTATACATTCGAGAGATGACCATTTGTAAAATATTTTCGTTAAAAAATTTATTTCCGACAATCTTGAAAAGAAAATCCTAAATTTAATTAAACTTAAACGATTTATTTAGTCAAGTAAAATATTTTATATCAATGATAATTATATTATTCTACAAAAAATACTGATTT
This sequence comes from Polistes fuscatus, assembly GCF_010416935.1. Lineage (NCBI taxonomy): Eukaryota > Metazoa > Arthropoda > Insecta > Hymenoptera > Vespidae > Polistes > Polistes fuscatus. The sequence continues at coordinate 9,067,101 of NW_025113151.1, read as the reverse complement.
AAATGCAAATAATATCGAGAATAAATTTGAATAAAAAACAACAAAATTCGTGGACAATAATTTCACGCGTAGATAAAATAATTCGAAGAAAATAATATCACGAATGGTATGAACAATAATGGATCGATTAAAAAGAGGACACCTTATATATATAATTTAAGATACGAATGAATTCCTTGAGGCTTCCTTGAGGTCATTCATTATCGAGAATCGCGTGATTTCACGCACACGCCTCTGACACTTCGCCCGTGTCTTCTTCTTCATCATCACGAGAGAACACGTGCACACACCTTCGCGTAAAGTGAACCTGATATACGAAACGAAACATTGGTCGTTTATGACTACCGAATGAAACCCCTTATATTCATTTTTTTGTTCTTTCAGAAGACAGGTGTGATCTAACGATCCTAATGATTTTTTGAACGTTTCTAATGGGATGAAAAAGAGGAAGAACGAAATTAGAAATGAAAAAAGAAAAATAAAAAATAAAAGATACACGTCAAAACCGTCATGAAAACGTCTATTCTATTTTTAATCTATTTTTATTTATTTTTGTTATACCTATAACGATCGTATTTTAGTAATCTATATAGAATACGTTAATATTTGTTTACTTGTTCTTATAATCTTATATTCTATCTTCTTTTTGATATTTATTTGGATGTCTATTATTTTATTAAACAAAACCCTTAACCATAAATTGATAATAATATAAGAATAAAGTATAATATCATAATTCTATTTATAAAAAACAAAAACTCTTCTCAATATTTAATTTATTCTATTTTCATTTCTTTTCTCGTTAAATCGAATTTTAGGAAGACACCTGGTATGAAAATAGAATTTGTAAAAAAAAAAACGGTGTGAAAGATAGGAGTGGTGGTCGATCGGGCAAACTAAAAAGAAACACAAAATTTAGCGGAAAGAAAGCAAAGAAAAAAAAAGATAGACTGATATTTCGCACAAAATGTGCTGAAAAATATTAGCCCGTCGGCATTAAAAACGTTGTTGTTGGCATAGGTTCACTCAACTATTACTACTATCACTACCACTAGCAATGACACACACACACACACACACAGTTAGAAATCATCGTAGAGATTTACCAAGAGAGACGGGTATATGCCTTCGACGTTAATTTATTACCGTGCTACTAAACGTTCGTTTTCTTAGGTAGATAGGTAGGTACTACGAAACGCCTTTTTTTTTTTTTTTTCTTTTCTTTTTTTTTATAGATACACATTTGCATAGATCCTCAACGACATTTCGCGGTGCCACCGATTATATTATTCGTTCTAGCAAATAGTCTCTCTCTCTCTCTCTCTCTCTCTCTGCGTTGGTTGTAAATCCGACGAACGTTACGAAACTAAACGCGCGTTAGATGAAACAGAAAGAGAGAGAGAGAAATTTTCCTAGGACTAGGAAAAATCTTCTTTTTTTTTTCAAGATACACCGTTGGATGTTCTACGAATATTTTTTTTTCTTTTTTTTATACGTTTGTTTGTAATTGTATGCGTTAGTTGGTTGGTGTTACACGTACGTTCAAAGATCTCTACAAGCGTGCGTTATTTTTTTGCTTTTCCTTATAAGTTTCTTTCGAACACGTACACACGTATATACCGTTCGACAAGTAGAAAAATATTAGGTTGCCGTTTGGATTGCGAAAATGTTTCTTTCCTTTTTTTTTCTTTTTCTTTTATTAATTAACTACGTTGTACGTAGTCTTCAATAATAAATTTTCATTTCTTTGAACTTCTCTTCTTAATTTAAGTATCGTTAAAACGTGAATAAATATTAACGTATAAGAATCTTATATATTTATAGTGATCAAATGGATTCGTGGTATTCTTTTGTATTAAAAGATATTATAAATTATCTATCTTCTAATACACACACACACACACACACATACACGCGCGTGGTGTTAAACTGAAACGATTTAAGGAAATCCGTTATTTTCTACGTAATGGTGACGTTAGAAACGATTTGTTACATCCGTTCGCGATGTTGAAGAAATAAAAGAAAGAAAATAAAATACAAAATAACGAATTTTATAATAGGTATTTGAAATAGGATAGAGAAAGGGAAAAATGTAAACCGAAATTAGAGACAAATTTGAGGTTTCTATCGGTCGGAAAGAAGATCGGAGCTAGCATAAGCGGCAATTATACTAAGCCACGTGGCTGACCGGCTTTTTCGATCATCTTAGTGACCGTCCTGCTTGTGTACACATGTGTATATGTATGTGTAACGTTGTGGAAGACTATTCGAAGACGACCTTCCACATTTTATTTTGTTCGTTCCGGTTAATCTTGATTCCTCCTACCATTCATATAGGAAATAGAACAAGATGTTGAAATTAAAAAAAAGAAAATAAAATAAAATAAAAAAGAACAAACGTGAACGATTAACATAAAATATCGTTCGAAATATATAAGAATTCTAATAAATTCTGAATAAATTTAAATAGAATTAAAATACTTGGAATAAATATTATTAATGAATCGATGAATTTTTATTAGTGAGAAATATCGATTAAAATTTTTCTTTCTATCGTAGAAATATATTCCGTATTGTCTAACAACATTCTAAATTCCCAAATATATTAAAAACTTTTGCAAGAGTAGATCGATACTGTTGTCAAATATTTGAAGTATTTTTGATGTTTATCCAAATAAGTAATAATTATTTTCTTTTTTTTCTTTATTATGGTAGAACCCCAAAATCGTGATTTACTTTTTGATGTTGTATAAATAAAAAATCGTTTAAGAGGAATAATCAGAGTAAAAATCTAGGAACAATTGCACACCGGTGCATTTCTCGGTTCTTCCTTTTTTCAGTTTTCGACAAGTCAAAAAGAAGAATCCTCGGGTCTCGTATTAATGATTTGAATACAATAGGAATAAAAAGTAGGGCGAAGAAGAATGAAAGAGAAATGGAAGAAAGGTCATTTATCTTTGGGACGAGTAACGTTTTAACCTTACTAATGATTTCAACATAATAGATGTATTTTGCATGGACTATAACAAGCGGTCCAATTGTTAAACCTCAAAGATTGTTCGTCTCATAGGTAGCTACATTTTTGTCTTTTAACGAGATCTGGATCCCCTAAATATGAAATTCTTAGCCATAGAAAAAATTCTAGTTTCTTTCGAACAAGTAACCCTTTCTTTAAGAACGTCAAACCCTATTGATCATTCAAATAATTAATGATTTTCCTGTTAGTCACGTTTATTGTTCTATTAAATAGAGACGTGACCGTAACGAACGTTTACTTTTCTAAAAACGTTGTATACTTATTATCAGCAACTATGTAGTTCTAGTTTACATCTTAAAAGTTATTTAAATTTTTCTAGAAACTCGTATAAAAGAAAAATAGAATGTGTATTGAATATATTAGACTCGCGTTTACTTTTTCAACGTTATACTGTTTTTCATCTAACTTCAATTCATCTTCTTAAAACTCTTTAAATAATAATCTACAAAAATGATCTCCGCTATATTTTCTACGAAATATAAAATTTGTCAAACAATGATATGAATTTTTCTCAAAATTAATATCTAATACGAATAAAATATATCAACGAGACTAATCAATTATTGTATCATCATTAAAAACAAGTAACAATGAGAATAATTAATAAATACACGAACATCCGATTCTTTTGGAAAAACAACCACTGTTAACTTCAAAGAAGAGGGTATCAGTGAGAAGATTTTATTTAGAAAATCTAATTCGTATCAATGCGTAACATATTAACTGTATCATTTGATATTTTATTTTATACAAAGTAATAATTCAATGGTGAATATATTCTTTATCCTTTTTTAATCACAATTGACCTTGATCCTGAAAGAACCGGTCAAGGATCAAGGGCAAGGATTTTCATGGTTGTTCGAGAGAAGAGGGGCTGACGGGGGAGGATAGGGGATAGGGGGGTAGGGGAGGGATCCGACGATCTAAGCTGGGAAAAAGATAGTTTAGAGGTATTGAAGTAGAAACCTTGGCGTCGGCGGCGGTGAGACGTTGCCAAGCTGAGCTCATTTTGATTGATCGGCCAATATACCTTGCTCGCCCCCCGCGGTTCGTGCATTACCCGTTGCGACGTGGAAAAATGGCCGGATTGAGATGCACTCATTAATAATCTTCCAACGTGCGAGCTGTTTACGTACACATATGTTTCTTCGATGTATTACACACATATATATATGTGTGTGTGAATAAAGAAAGAACATTTGCTACACGTATTTGTTAGAAATTTTAATAGACAGACTTTAATCGATATACATTTAAATGCTTCCTAAATAATATATTAAATAATATATAATAAATATTTTTTATTATAATATTTGGATAAAGGATAGGATAAGTTTGGTAATATTAGTATAGAGTAATTAAAAATAACATCAAATATGTGAAAATAAACTCGTTTCACTTTTTTTGGAAGAAACTTTCCCTAACCCAATATATATTGATAATTAAAAAAAAAACTAATATTAATATATATTATATTAAATACATATAAATATAACAATCAATTTAAATATCTTATTCCCATTATATTCTTCTCTAATAATATAATATATATATATATATTTTTCGAATGTATTCAAACGAAAGAGATTATGCGATTAAAGACGTAAAGTAGCTAAATGGTAGTAGTAGTAAGATTTCAAGACCAATTTTATGATGTTATTTTCTTGTTCTCTTTCATTTGATCTTTTACATGCGTGTTTCTTTAACAGCCGAACGAGCAGAGGTGGAGGGTGGGTGGGTGAAAGGGAGAAAGTGGAAATAAGGGTCTTAATATCCTTTGATTTATCTCGACTGGGTCAACGTTGTTTCCACCCCTTCTTTTTTCCTCCCTTCTTTCCTTCTCTCTCTCTCTCTCTTTCTTTGGCACAGAGAACATGGGCGGGCCAATAAGTTTTTAAATAACCATAACTCCTGGTTTTATGGTCGAAACTGTGCTCGATGGTACAACACGAGTCTCTTCTTTCTCTCTCTTTTTCTCTCTCTCTCTCTTTCTATCTTTCTTGTTCTTTTAAAGATCGCAAGAAACTGTAGCGTTTGTAAGTGCTCTTGCGAATCCCGTGCGAGAGTCTCGACTCTATCGGCATAGCCTCCGCCTACGTGGGTGGGTAATCACTATGTTTCCCCTTCGAGTCTTGTCGTCGCTCGTATTCCCGAAGGCGGGTCGAATCGTGCTAAAGGTCACGGAAGATTTTATAGTTTTACCGCGCCCTTGCCCCTTTTAATTGTCGACTAATTATTGTCCTCTCATTCTATCTCTATCTCTATCTCTATCTCTCTCACTATCTCTTTCTCTCTCTCTGTTTCTAACGTTTCAAATTAATATACACTTTCTTATATACAACAAATACTTTACGATTAAAAGGTTAATATTCGTGGTTAACATTTATAAGTATTTTGATATATTCTTTGATATATGTGAATTAATTATTATGTTATATATGAGTATAGGAGTATGATCAAGTTTAATTTGAAATTAAACATAAGAAATATTGTACTTAGGGATACAATAATTATTTTGAAACGTCAATACTGTAAAGTATAATAATTGTAGTATAATTAATAAAAAAGATAATAGTATTAAATATAATGCTATATACTCTTGGTATATGTGAATTAATTATTATGTTATATATGAGTATATGAGTATGACCAAGTTTAATTTGAAATTAAGTATAAGAAATATTGTGCTTAGGGATACAATAATTATTTTGAAACGTCAATACTGTAAAGTATAATAATTGTAGTATAATTAATAAAAAAGGTAATGGTATTAAATATAATGCTATATACTCTTGGTATATGTGAATTAATTATTATTTTATATATGAGTATATGAGTATGATCAAGTTTAATTTGAAATTAAACATAAGAAATATTGTACTTAGGGATACAATAATTATTTTGAAACGTCAATACTGTAAAGTATAATAATTGTAGAAAAATTAATAAAAAAGATAATGGTATTAAATATAAAGCTATATACTCTTGGTATATGGGAATTAATTATTATGTTATATATGAGTATATGAGTATGATCAAGTTTTAAATAATTTAAATTTAATAAATAATAATTTATTATATTTAATATAATAATATAATTTATAATATATTAAAATAATTATTCTATATAATAATATAATTTATTATATAGAATAATTTAAATTTAAATCAAACAGAAATTATTGGTTTGACGATGCAATATATTTAAGAGAAATTATTCTTGATATGATTGTTCGTAAATATATATAAATAAATGTGTAACGTTATAGAGAGATAGATCAGTAGATCTTTTAGGAGAAGACGAAGAAATCAAATTTGAAAGTTGACTCGATAAATAATAATCATAGTTTTACGGACGGTGGTCCGAATACGTTGGTAAAAATCATGTTGTCCATTATGGAATAGAAGCTAGAACAGCAAGACGTCTCTCGTTTCATAGTACGAACATATTATTTGGCATAGGTGCTCGTGCTCAGCATGTTGCCGCGTAAGAGCCATTAAATCATTGATTTAGCCTTTCTCGATGGATCATCATCATCAATGATTTAACGGAAGCATTCCTTTTTCATCTTTTCGTTTTATATAAAGATATATTCGGTACACAACGTGAGCAAGCACACGTAATTATATTTCATATTTATTGATAACGTAGTTACAATAGTAATAATGATAATTATTATAATAATAATATATTTTCTAATTATTTGCAGAAAAAAAAGATATACAATACAAAATACAAGTTTTTTCAAGACACCCTATGTCGAATTTTAACAAGTACACTTTGCGAAATAATCAATAATTTAAGATCACGAAAAAAAAATGTAATCGAACGTATTCGACTAATTATAATAATTAATTGGATGTATACGAGCCTTTCTATAGTTAGACATTTTTTTCAGATCGTTAAATTTATATCGGGACGAAGTACACGAAGCCTTGGCACGTATGAGAAATCGTAAATCGAACGAAAATGATTGAAAATTGTGTAACATTTCAGTTGCGCCCCTGTGAGAAACTTTTTAACGACTCCACAGGGGGTGGTGCCTGGGCAAACACTTTGGGCAAACACTGGTGTATTAGACCAATAAATTTTGTTTTTATTATTTCTATATTACACGTGGTGCAGCTCGAGCTACGATTCAAGCTACGATTATTAATTCCTGTGTAATTTTGTTGGTCTACCATGACAAAAATTGAGAACGATCGCGTAGATATAAATATATTTTTATCCGACTCGTATAAAATGAGATCGCGTGTAACTTAATAACACAAGCAACGAACCAATCGAACGGAATGAATAATTACAACGTAGGAAAAAAAAAAAACAAAAAGAAAGAAAGAAAGAAAGAAAGAAAAAAGATTTACCGCATAAATCGGTATAATTTATTATCGTTGATTTAAATAACGTTACAGATACAGTTTAAGCCGATCGGTATTATTTCAACACGACAAAACTTTTTTTTTAGGTCGATCTTTCAATGTAAGAACAGGCTTTATGAGAGATTATTTTAACAAGCGGCTACTACAATATATACCTGGGAACACGTGGGTGTCATAGGTAGAGTACAGGATAGGTAGGTAAAACGACCACGTGAGAATAAACCGTACCTTTCTCACAATATTCTCTTTCCGTGTATGCGAACCGGCGTCAAAGGAGTATACCTTGCGTATATGGCACCCAATGAGTTTAAATCATTTCGACCACTCCTGGTAGACGCCATCTAACTCGTGTTCTGTAGCCTTTCGTATTTTAGACTATAGAAATTGTAATAGTAGTCGTGTGTTCAAGGATTACGACTTAAGTCTATAAGTAATGAAACGATTTTTTTTTTTTTTTTTTTATAAATATTTTCCTTTAATATTACTCTAACGTCACAGTCACGTTAAACATTGTTGCTCGATATTTTTATACAATTTTTACAATTCAGAAACAAATTGTACGAATCAATGTTAAAAAATATAAAAAAGAAAACGGAGAAAGTAAAGTGAGAAACGAAGTTAAAAATAGAAAAGAATAATAATAAAAAAGAAAAAGATGTGTAAATGTCCTAACGTAAGAACGGTTAAACTTCACTTTTCCTCTCTCTCTCTCTCACTCTCTCTTTCTCTTAATCCTAACAAATCGAATTCAACCGTCACAAACGGTGAGTCCGAAGGATCGCGGAAGAAGAGCGGAAAAACATTTGAAGAAGGATAAGAAAAGATTGGTGGTGTGCGCGAAGGGGAGGAAGAAATGGAGGAAAGAGTGAGAAAGAAAGGTAAAAAGAGAGAGAGAGAAAAAGAGAGAGAGAGAGAAAAAAAAAGCGGGAAGATATAAAAGCAGAGTATCTTAGTGCCAGGTGCCAGGAGTCCTCCCTCTTACTATCCCTTTCTCTCTTGCACTCTCTTACATATACACAAACACACACACACATATAAACACACATATAAACACACATACATTCAGAGAGATATTCTCTTAGCATATAAGAAGGCGTCCAAAAGCAGTGCGTGTCATTAGAGAACGTGAAAGACGTGACAAATGACAATCTGTCTGATGTTGAATGCACATTGGCGCCCCCTATCGTTGCCTATCGTTTGTTTGCGGTCACACATTGTCGTCAAGAGCAAAAGAAACGAAACGAAACGAAAGAGAAAGGAGAGTGGATGAAGAGAAGGAAGGATGGTTTGAAGGAAGGAAGGAAGGGTGGTTTGTGTTGTGTACCTTTCCTATTCCCGAAGAAGTCAAATAATTCTATGCCATCAAAAAGTGAGTTCTCTCTCCCAGCCGAATCGGAGGAACCAAGCAAGCGGTTCTACGTTTCGCAATCGACAATCTCGACCTCCGGGGCTCGGTTAAAGGCTCGTGTGAGAATACGATTCGGTACAGATACTTGGGGATGTTTTGACGCTCGCTTGACGAGCGATTGTCCCTTCCTCGACATTTTTTTTTCCTTTCCTTTTCCATCGTCCTTTTTCGAGTACCCACTCTCTCTTCTTTTTTCTTTTTCTTTTTTTTACGTTGCCTCCCTACCTTCCCATACATTTCTTTTCATTTATTCTTTTTAATTCTATATTTTTTTTTTATTTTCCATTCCCCCCGCGTAAATTTCGCTGACGAGGAGAAGTGTCATGGATTTTTTTATATTTTTAATCTTTCATTTCATCCCGTTGTTTTATAATAATAAAATTGTGTTAAATACGTTTTAAAAAATATTATTCCAACACGCATGGCATTGCAGGATACGATATATGTAAATGAGAATACAAAAAGGATAAAAAAAGGGGAGAATTGACGTGAATGGGTTTAACGAGCCTAACGTACGAACATTAATAGATCATAATATTAAATTAACATATTAAAACAATAAATAAATAGTCTGACAAGGTAATGAGAAAATATCTTGACGCAGTTAAGAAATTTTATGCCAACGGGGGTTAAATATTGTAAGTATAAGTAACTAACCAACCAGTCACCCTCCCCCCGGGTCCCACTCAGTTAGTTTCTATCGAGTAACCTTCGTCGTTGGTGGGCAGTAGCGATCATCGAGTTAACAACGCGAGAAAGAGAAACACGAGCCAACAGGAGGACTCAGCAGCAACAACAGCAACAACAACAGCAGCAGCAGCAGTTGTACGCTAGGAATGGGATTTACGCGAGTAGGTTGTCTCAATCCTCGACTAACCATTTGGCAATTACGCGGCTCGGAGAAACGCCCTTAAAGTTCTAAGGACATGTTATACTCGTTATGGGAAGTAAAGGTACGTAAGGGCGAACCGTTGGTATTGTAAGGGCCGATGTGTCTTAGGAGGCATGTTAACACGGATCGGCCGCTAATCGTTCACGTTTTCGCCATAAGCTCTGATTCACTGCCGGCGCCGCTACTTTACGGCATTGTTCGACGCTTAGCTCTTCGGATCGCTATCTTAACTAGCCTCGTGCGCTGCACGGAAGCTCAGGAGGAGCTGTTCAACCAGGAGGGAGTCAAACGGAGCAACCTCGATGGTTGATCCTCCTGCTCTTGCTCCTACTCCTACTCCTGTTCCTGCTGATGCTGCTGCTGCTGTTGCTGTTGTCGTTGTTCCTGTGACTACTACTACTACTACTACTACTATTATCTTCTCGTAGAGACGTCGTAGACTTTCCGTCTTCTCTCTCTTTATTTTTCTCCCTTTCTTTCTTTCATTCTTTCTTTCTTTCTCTTACTCTTTTATTCTTTTGATATTTTTCTCTTTGTCGTGTTCTACGCCGTGCTCGGTCACGGGTTCTACGTGACGGCCGTAAAGTAAACTTAGCATCTTGAAGCTGATGCACCAGCACCACCACCACCACCATCACCACCATCGTCAGTAACACAACATGTGAGTAGCGCGGAAAACGTTTAAGATCGGGACTCGATAAAAGACCGCTCGAGAATCTTTTCTTTTCCTCTCTCTCTCTCTCTCTCTTTTTCTATCTCTTTTATCTTCTCTTATTTACGAGGGAACGATCGAAGGTGCGAACAGATACGATTGGTGAATACGAATACCTAAGGAAAATGCCAGTTTGGGTTTTACCCTACTACTACTACTACTACTATGCAACAATGAGCTGTTAATATTTACTTATGATTGTTCCTCATATTTTTGTCATTTCTTTTTTTTTCTTTTTTTTTTGTTTAAATTACTTACAATTTTTCAACGAGTGTCTGTTCTCTCGAAGTTAGTACAAGACTCTCTCGCGAGAATATATATATGTAACAGAACAAATGCTCCTGAGATCGTATCGATCTTCATTACTTGTCGATCAGACCACCATCCATCTTCCTACACGTTCAATCTGTATTCAAAGACTCGACGGCGAGGAAAGCCGATAATTTTGCTAGATCGAGTCATCCGTCTAGTTTAATATCGACGTTGATCGCCCTAAGAAAACGTATTTATTTAATGGAAAATAAATATCGCGTTTCTAACGAATTTAATTTGATCGATCTATATCTCTTCGCTTTATTCTTACGTAATAATAATAATAATAATAATAATAATAAAAAAAGAAAAAGGTGAACGAAATATTTTTCTCTCTTTCTCTCTCTCTTTTTGGTTTTTTTTTTTTTTTATTTTTTTTTAATCTCGATTGACCGTAAATGTTAGAGAAAATAATTTCAATGAAATCGAATGTTTCTTTTTTTTTTCCATTCGATAAGAAAATTATTTGTCTATTGAAACGTTTAATGGAAATACGAGATAATGTTTTAGGTTATCGGTCAATTAAGTGAAATCTTTTAGGTACGCCTAATTGCTCGAATGAATCGAGAAATTGATCGTATAATTGGACGTATAGCTAAAGCTAATAAATTATTTTATTTCCATCAGTAATTACGTGCTTATGACGAAACGTATTTTCTGTCCCGAATAGAGACGGACGACTGGATGTAGAAAAAAAAATAAATAAATAAAAAATACAAAGTACAGGATGAGACAAAAGTTACAAGATCGTAAGTTTTTGTATTGTAAACGAGTCTAATAAATTTAAATTAAGAACAATTTGATTTTTAATAATTCTCTGAATACTTTGAACGCGAACAATAATTACGCAACTATGAATCTAAGAAAAGAGAAAGAAAAATGTGATATTCCTATACAAGATAATTAAGATTGTATAATATTGCGAATAAAAAATATGATTTTACGAGGCCAATAAAGAGAATAACAGAGATAAATAGAAAGGAAGTAAAGACGTGAAAGAAAGAAAATAAAGTATAGAGATAATAATTTATAAAGAAGACGCAACGCAAAAGTTAACGATTTTCGGAAGCAGTCAACCGGAGGCGGAAAGAGTAGCAACGGAGGAGAACTTGGCCCTTCGGGAAGAATGGGGCGGAGAGGGCGTGAAAGTCTGCTAGTGTCATAAATAAATTTTGTGGTGGAGATTAGCTGGGCAGAAACCGCGAAAGTTACGGTCCTCTTTTTGAGTGGTCCGCAATCCTCCTTACAATTCTTCTTTGCAGGGCCGACAAAGGATTGTCCTTTGCACTACGGTAACTTTCATTCGTGTTCCGTATTACATTTTTTCTCTTTTTTTTTATTTTTTATTTTCCCTGCACTTACTTAGGAAATAAATATCTGTATATATTATTTGCTTGTTGTTGTATATACTTAAATATATAATTACACGGTTATTGTTTATCGTATATTGTTCGAATATAATTTAAAAATGTTGTCTGTTCCTTTTTTTTTTTTTATATTTTACCAACAATAAAGTAACGATATTATAAGATAATTGATTTGAATTCTTGGATCTTTGTGAATGCATATGTGCGTTTTTGAAAGTTTATTTAAAAACGAATATTTTGTTGTTTAAAATATAAATTTTCAAGCTTTTTCCCTATTTTTCCTTATATTTATTGGGTTTAATTATCACATTTCATTTTAGTTGGTTTGAAATAGTAAATTTTATTGAAAAAGGCAACGAGATCAGAACATCGGAATCCTTTTTTTGTCGGAACAATGCCATTCAGTAAATATCCCCTGTGAATTTTCGCTCGATTAATCAGAATCAGAATAATCCCATCCGTTCCGATTTTGCTGATTTTAATATCGCCCTAGAATCCTTCCAAAATAGGACCATAGTGAAGTATTTTCCCTAGAGACCTACCGATCTATTTCTTCTTTTTTTTCCGTTCAATTGACCGTAACAAATTGAAAGTAGAAAGGTAAATGATTGAATGAAAGTGGGAAAGAAAATATTCAACGAATATTTTTGTATTTCCGAAAAATTTGTAAAAGACATTTTACACGAACAAAACAAAATATGTTCTTTTCATGAATGGAAACTAACCCTTTTATTTGACCTTGATACCTTTAGGCATGTTACTTTGTCACTTTTCAGAATCCAAAAGAGAACAACATTTCATTTTTAATTCCATAACAATACAAAGGTATTTGGAAATAGGTCAGAGAAATATCTCTGTGATTTTATAATTTATTTTTAAAAACATTTTTCCTAGAATAAGATATTATCATATTATTAGTAGTAATATTCTTTAAGTACACGATACTATCTTAAATAAATATTAAATAATAATGTATAAACAGAAAATAAGTCGTGTAAAAAAATAAAAAAAAATAGGTGTTTTTTTAGGACCGGCTTATTTCAAGGATTTGTAAAAAAGGATTATATAAAAAAAAAGGTTTAATGTATTTCATTGCAGGTATAGAGAGAAGTACTAATCTTATTTTGTAGTTTCTCTTTGGTTTCTGGGAAAGGGAAGCTGACAAAATATGGGTGGAGGTTATTTAGGAAATGGGAGGAGTTTATAAAAGGTCCTGTAGGAAGGGAGAAAGCATAAAGAGAGGAAGGAAGAAGGATAGGAAGAGGAACCTATGAAAAGAAGGGTGTAATCTGAGCTCTACAATCTTGTAAAGATGTCTACTATCGTTAGAATAACAATATTATTAATAATACGATTACGATAACGATGACACGAATATAATAGTGTTAAAAAGGTGCGAGGGTTAAAAATGTATCGAAATATTTAATAATAGTTAAAAAATAGTTACAAAAATTATTTAATTCAAATCAAAATATATATACTAATTAATATAATATTCCAAACAAACAAAATCTAAGCTCGCTCGCGATTTCTTAAGTATTAAATATACAAATTCTGTCAAATTTGTGTCTATACTCTAATAATAAAAATTGATTCATCGAATAAAAACGTAGTAATAATCGAAGGAATCAAATTATCCGTTCTTTTCACTCTTTTTCGAAAGAAACGAATAATAATAGAATCCCGAACACATGGGGACCGATCCACATAGAAAGAATTTGAAGAGGGCGTGTGCATATATATATATGTGTGTGTGTGTATGAGCATATGTGTATAGTTAGTTGGAGTGTTCATCGTGAAGGTGAACAACACGAAGAAAATCTCGTTCGAATACTGTCCCGTCGACAAGATTTTAACTGAGGTACTTAATCCGTTCTGTCGATGTTATCCATTTACCGGGGTCCCGGACGAGAAGGTATCGCAGGTGAAATCTTATCTCGACGGACTTTAACCAGCAATCTGGTTAGCCATGGCGCTCGACGCTCGTTAATCCGCAGATTGACCAGAGTAAGAAAGAAACAGAGAGAGAGAGAGAGAGAGATACAAGCTAAGCTCAAGAAGAGTCTGTGTACGAAGCACCTAGTCTTCTCTCTAATCTCTAATCTTTCGATAAATACACTACAATGCGAAACAAACGATCGGCTAGGACCAATTTCTCTCGGGGAAGTGATTTTACGGATAATCGATCGAAAACGAGTACATACATTTTTTTTCCCCCTTCTTTCCTTCCCTCTCTCTCTCTCTCTCTCACTCTTTGTTTGTTTTTTTTTATTTTATTCTTCGTAATACGTAAGGTAGATAATTATTGAATTATGTTGAAGTATTGATTTAAAACGTGTTGATCAAAATTATGATACCTATGGTAGATTGTAACTAAACTATATTTTGTTATAATGTATTTTTAAAGCTTCGTTTTATTAATATTATTAAATGATATTAATGAAAAATGTTTGATTTTTTTTGTCGATTATAAACCGTTTGGGTTTGTATTGATTTTGAGAGAATAGAACGAGACTTGGTAATGTGATTGAAGGCAGATTATTTATATATGAATTTTTTGGAGGATATTGAACACACTGTATATACGAATGCTAGATAGATTATTAATGTGAAATGATGGTGGGGTATAAACAACGTTTTGTCATTCGATTTCTATTTGTTCATTTAGTTTTATTTTCATATCCTTGATAATTTACGATACCTTAATGAACTCGCGAGCAACCTCGTTTACAAGGTTGTTTTCCGTTTGAAATTTTTATCGACAAACAACTATTTTATGGATACCTCGTCTGGGTATACATTTTTAATTTGTTTTTTTTTCTTTCGAAATGTTTTTAAAGCGAAGAATATAAATCCTTGTAAACCGAATGGAAATGACTAAGAACAAATGACTATATCACGAAACTGCGAATAAATAATTTCAACTGTAAGAGTACGACGACGCCTGCTGAATAAACATTATTTGAAAATATTGATAATCCAGATAATAATCTTAATTAATACTTAAAAGTCCATTTAACATTGTACACATTTAAAACGGGATCGAATAAAAATGATTACAAACAAGTAACCATTATCTTTAATATACGAATTAATGATTTCAGCGGTAATCAAAGTTATAACCTGCTGAATACACACACAAACGCACACAACACAAACCAACGAGATTTGTAAATTTCAATACAACAGAAATAAATCTTATAAAAATCCATTTAAATAAAACCAAATGGGAATGATTGCGAGCGATTTAACGGTATCATTAAAATGCGAAATAAACGATATAGACCAAAGTCAAATTGTTGTCACCTTTCACCTGGTGAAAAGGAAAAAAAAATACACGAAAGAAAGGAAAGAAAAAGAAAGAGAGAAAGAGATAAGGAAAAAAATGTAGTGGTCGTGGTAGGACCATTACGAGAGCAGTAAAGTTCCATCTAAAGAGGAAGCGGGCGAGTTTTAACGGACTCGATAGACACGGACGACTCGAAACATCGTAATCGGTATAGTGATTGCCAAGTAGAATAACCGAAGGAAGCGCGGAGTCAAGTAGAGAATCGTGTTATTCTCGATATCGTAATCGTCCTCGTGGAAAACTGGCACGGTTGTACTCGAGCAAGCAAGCAAGCAAGCAAGCAAGCAAGCAAGCAAGCAAGAAACCAAGTGAACGAGTAAGTGAGTAAATAAGTGAGTGAGTGAGTGAGTGAATGAGTGAGTGAGGGAATACGAGATCGTATAAACCCGACCACTGCTGGGTTACTCCTCTCACGAACGATGACATTAACTCTCAAGTGAACATAGAAACTTGACGTTCGTGTTGACCCGAATGGTTATGATCCTCCTATCGGTGAATATATACGTCATTAATAATAATTTTCTCCTTCAAATATGATTAAACTTTCTACAAATGATCAAATTCTAATAATTCTAACGAATATGCTGATTTTCCTTGTCATATACATTTAGGGTAACTTTATTTGATATTTAACGAGATTTAATATCGAACGATTCGAATAACTTTCCAAGTGGTTGACAAATTAATAATAATTTTCTCCTTCAAATATGATTAAACTTTCTACAAATGATCAAATTCTAATAATTCTAACGAATATGCTTGATTTCCTTGTCATATACATTTAGGGTAACTTTATTTGATATTTAACGAGATTTAATATCGAACGATTGGAATAACTTTCCAAGTGGTCGACAATAAATATCATATTTCTAACTATCCCTGATTTTTTCTTTTTACATTTATCGTAATTTTAAGAGATATAAAATTATGTTTTTAAATTTTGTAATCACTTAACGTCAAGGTTTATTGAGAATTATGAAAAGTCAGCTTTTAATGTTTGACACGTTTCAAATGAAGCGTTGTAAATTTGTAAAATTTGATACACGACGTTAGATTTTTTCTAATTAAAAACGTGATAGTACAATCATAAGGTTAGAATAATAAAAATTAGGCAAAAAGTTCGAGTATAGATAAAGTGTATCAAAAAGAGCGATTCACGAAATACGATACGCAGAAACGTACCGTTAGTAGCATGACCTATGACCCACCCCAAGCAACACGAAGATGCTTGCATTTACCTAGATAACGTTTATATGTGCACCTTTCTCTCACATATACTTACTCTCTTCTTCCTTTTAAGTACGAATTGTGCATACCGATTTTATAAAACGTTCATTGTGTTTTTCTGCATTCACGTTATACATCGTAAGCATAGTTTTTCCTCGTAGTATCAGTTTACTACGAAAAGGCTGACGCATGAAAGACTTTCCATGAGAAATGGGCCAGGTAAAAAAATACCGGAGATTGAGATACGATCGGCCAAATTTCTAACAATTAAAATGTAAATTTTATTCTAAGAAATTTCTCTTGAAAATGTATCAAAGGGTAGAGAAATAAAATAAACAAAATTTCCAAAATAAATTGAACAATGAAAATCGAGAGAAATCTTGTTGAAATTTCTTTTCAGAAATAATTGAATTTCTGACCCTTTCAACTATTTTCATCTATATTATTTTTCAATCCTTATTGGCTGCACTGAAAAGATTTTGATCGTGAAATGTCCTAAGCCTTTAGAGAATTTTACATGGTCTATTTATAAATTAGATTTATATTTTAACTGTGTCTATCCCGTTGCTACCGTAATTAAGTTTATCAAGAATTTTCAAAGTCGTGCTATCATTAATCATCTCGTTCAGATTTCTATTCCTCAGATTTTACAATTTCAAATAACAAGAGATTCTTCTCTCATCGTGACTTAGTCGTTTCTGTTTACACAGTTGTTTGTACTTATTCGAAAAAGAAATTTTGTCGGATTGATCGAACTAACAAGATTAATCGATCCACCGAATAAAGTTTTTTAAACAAAAATTTGTCTTTAAATACGAATTTTCGACTGATACGTGGAAGAAACATTTCCTTAGTAGAAAATTGTGTTTAAAAACAAAAGAAAAAATAAAGTAATGTTTAACCTACGAACCACCGGTAATATTAACGTTAATACTAAGAAATCGTAACGATTCCACAAAATAGAAAGTACGTACGCATAATGGAAGTTGGACACGTAACGATGCGATGCCTTAAGATGTTATCTCTCTCGTTTCTGGATAAAATTATGTGCGGTTTGCGGACGTGAATACTGGGATACTGTTTCTTCGAGGTGTTTCGAATGCTAAATAACGAATAATATTATTATTTCCAATTGGAAAGACAAATAATTCAATAATTTGTAAAAACTTCTTATAACTCTTAAAGATCATTCTTTGAAAACTTTTCATTTTATACAAATATATAATATACCTACTGAATCATTAATCAAACCTATGAAAATAAACTAACCCATTGTAGTAAAATATAGTGTTTCACGATAAAGAATTCTTAAATATTTTCTAAATCGTATTATATACCCAAAGTGAAAGCTGTCTTATAGAATAGAAGAAAAAGAAATCTTCTAGATCATTTTTTTCTTTGAAACCCTTTCATCCCTAATACTGACCTACATCTGGCATCCACGATTTGACACGCATGATCGAAATTCTTCCAATTATTTTCTTTCTTCTTACTATTAACATTTGCTTCTTGATATCAATCAAATTCGAAACTTTATTTATTAACAATTGTCGAATAAATTGATACAACGTATATCATTGATTAATATTTTGATTCATTTGAAAGCACAGTACTGAAAGATGAGTAACTGCAAATCTGATCTATAAAAGTTAAATCATATTATTTTCTCTCTCTCTCTCTCTCTTTAAAAAGTTTCATTCACATGTTTTATTTTTTGGAGAACGATGATACTCTGTCGTGAGTTGGCCCAATTTCTATGGTGGTTCGGCTTATAAATCGCTGTACCTTTTTTTACGATGCTCGTATAAAGCGCCTGGACGAGTCCTCTTTTATGAGAGAGATAGATAGATAGATAGAGAGAGGAGGAGAGAGAAGGAGAGAGAGAGAGAGAGAGAGAGAGAGAGAGAAACATCTCGAATACCTTTTCTCCATCGTTTTTATCTTCCTCTTTTCGATCTGGCCGAATTCGCTCGATCCAAGAATAGCCCCGCCGGCACAGTTAAGTTCACGAGGAGGGACTTTAATGTCCTTTGAAAACATGACTCGTCTCGCGAGGACACCAACTTCCTCTCCCCTAAAACTGTGTTCCTCTTTTATCGCTTTTCTGACTATGCTATGGAAAAAAAAGAAAAAAAAAACGTTTTGCACGTTGGTTCTTTTCTTTTCGTGCCTTGAAGATTCGTAAATTTTCTTCGACGATTATTGAATTAGAATATTTTTATAGAATTTTATTTGCATCCTTTAATCATTCTTTTCATACGTAAAACGAATATATTATTAAACGATTGTTTTATCATTATTTAATTGTTTGCTTTCGTGTACTAAAAGTTTCCCCCCCCACTTCACTTTAAAATGACACTCATTCTTATTCTAACGTATAAAAATGAATAATAATTATTTGTATTGTGAAACGTATGATACTTTTATAAATTATTTTCTAAATTAAATAATTAAATTAAATAAATTTGATAATTTTATATTATTTTATAAATTGTTTGATCGAAATCCAATAATAGAAAAAGAAGCAAAAAAAAAGTAAGCTTTTCTCTAAGAATGAACGTTTATTGTAAGAAGTGAAATATTTCGAGCGTGTACGCTATTTTTCCTCGCTTTTTCCAGGTGATTGTTGAAAATAATAAAAATACGTGCGGCGCGTTACGAGAAATCGTGGATGGGATTCTAACGGTTTACTCCCCCAATATTTTGACTACCGTGTCAACGAGCATGGCTATAAACTATTCAGAGTGTTCGTCGGCCCGTAACGCCATTCATAATACTTCATGTGCCCTTCTGGACCCTGTCGAGGAGAATTTATCGAACAACGTGTCGCAAGTTTCAACGCAGCGTGCCGTTCGCTCGCGTTATTTCAAAGTGCGGCTAGATTTGTGGCTTTTGCGGTTTTGTTCCTGGGTGATAAAAGGGACTCTCTCTCTCTCTCATTCTCTCACTCTCTCTCTAAGAAAGGGCATCGCCAAAAGGGCAATTATATCATTCGTCGATCTCTCAAGGTAAATATGTGACTATGTTTTTATATATACCCATGTGTGTGAACTTTTCTATACGTTATTCACGAATATTGACTCTCACTCTCTCAACAACTTCATTGTTCTTTTGTTAGTTCATAATTTATTATTAAATTTGGGAACTTATTTCTATGAAAAGGAGAACGTTGATTCCGTAAGAAATATTCTTTTTTTGGAACAAAATTTTCTAAACGATATTCGTAACGTGAAAATAATGACAAAAATATGATATCAATGTTTAATAAAATGTTTATATAAATGGAACCATTTTTTGATGAATATTAAATAATATTGTATAATAACGAGATGTGATTAAAATTAGACCTCTTCTTATCAACGTGTGAATCGTAAGGTACAAGGTCAGTTGGTTCGTGATCATGTTAAAAATATTCATGACGGGAAAGGGTGATGGGTTGGTAAGCGTACACCCTAGGGGTCTTGCGTACACCACAACGGGGTGCAGTTTATACAGTGTGAGAAACAATGACGTCTCGTAATGATAGTCAAGAGGAAGTAGTGACTTGGGCTAGGGATCAGGGATTAGAAAAAGAAAGAAAGAGAGGAGGGAATGAGAGAAGAAGAAGCTTTGTGGGGTCCATAGGACCCGCGTTCAATCGTGCGGAACGATATTCGCCGTGTGGTTCCGTGTTATGCACTCGACCGGTAGTTTATAGTTCTCATCCATTAAGCACATTTAAACGGACGGGAATAGCTTCTATCATCCACCTTCGCAAGACGAATCGATACATTGGATTTTATCGATATATCGCACTGTTCCAACCTTTTTTTTTCGTTCAAAGGGAAAAAAAATTACAATCGCGTATAAATGAATATCAGAAGTGAGTAATTTGCTGAAACAAATTTCTTTTAAATAAGAATTATTTTATTTTTTTAATATTTTACAAATATTTAAGGAGAATATAGTCGAAGTTATGAGAATAATGAAACTTAAGATTTTAGGATAACATAATACTTAGTATAGTAAAAAACTAGTATTTATCCAAATAATAATGATATCACGATCGTAACAAATTTTCTTTGAAATACTTAAATAAACTTCCTAATGTTACATACATTTTCTTAAATTTTATATACTACAAAAATTGAAATAAAAAATTGAAATTTTATAAAAATATATTTATATATATATATGTATTATATAAAATAATTAAATGATAATAACGCGCGCGTGTTAAATATTAACGAAATGATCTCCGACGTGAAATTATTCAGTTAAAACGCGTATAACGAATTTTCTAACATAACATGAGAAATAAGTTGTCTGATTTATTTCTCATTCGATTCTAGAGAATCCTTCGAGAGTTCATAAAGCTCGTGAAGTAGAAAGAAAGGGAAAGAGTGGAGAGGAAGGGAAGGAGGGTGGGAGGGAGGGAGGGAGGAGGGAGGATCGGATCCGACGAAGGTCGGGGCGATTTTCTGTAATTAAATATGCTCGTCTCGCGAGTGGGCGGTAGGCGGTGGGCAGTCGATTTATCGCGAAAACCAGCGAAGACGCGATATTCAATTTCAGATAGGCCCTGGTAGTAGTAGTAGTAGTAGTAGTAGTAGTAGAAGTAGTAGTAGTAGTAGTCGGGGTTCTTCTTGTTTAGTTGCAACATCAAGCTACGGGAACGTATTACGTTTCAAGAAGACTCGTGCCGTCGTTTCCATCCCGAATCTTCTTCGTTTGCGAAAACGTGAAATTCGATTTTTTTCCCTTTATCCGATTCTAACGATCCCCATACGTCCATAACTTACTATCACTCGATATTTATCTTTAAATACGCCAATAAGAATTTCTTTCTAATCTTTACGAATGTTTAAAAACAAAGCTAGACGTTTATTATTATTACCAATATTTCTTTCATCGAGAGATATTATTCTAAATTTCTCTCTAATCGAATTTCATTTTCATTCGAACGATTGAACGCCATGAATGAATAATAAATAATTGTTAATATTTTTAAAATAGATAATCAATCTCGTCACTGTATAACATTGATTATTATTTGATTATAAAATAAAAATTTGTACGAATTAATTGCAAGAAAATATTTATTCTTTCAAATAATATACATCCGATAAATACCAAACCTTTTCTTACACGTACAACACAATAATCTCTTATAATTTAAATCAGAAAAATGATCATCGATAATATATACATATTGATGTCTCGTGAAACGATCTCGCAACGTGTGTTAGACTCCGTTGAATCCGTTTGTTAGAAGTATCTCCCCCTTTCTAAAGCTCTTTAACAGAGCCCTTTAACAAGAGAAGAGAAAAAAATACATACAGACAGACAGACAGATATACAGACAGGCGTAGAGACTCTAAAGAGACAGATAGTATTTTCGCACGTAACATATTATAACGCAACGGAAGCCATAATCTCATCTACTACCCTCTTCTCGATCGACTCAGTACGATTTGACATGGTCGAGAGTAAAACCGACGTAAGCATCTCTCGAATCCATCACTAGACTCTCATTAGCGGTATTCAG
Organism: Polistes fuscatus; assembly: GCF_010416935.1. Taxonomy (NCBI): domain Eukaryota; kingdom Metazoa; phylum Arthropoda; class Insecta; order Hymenoptera; family Vespidae; genus Polistes; species Polistes fuscatus. Next base: position 9,044,890 of record NW_025113151.1, on the reverse strand, counting down.
CAATTATTCACAGGGCTGACTCGTACTACCTACGAGAACTATCGTATCTTTTACCTTGAAATATCGGGCCGGGGAAAGAGAAGGAGAGAGAGAGAGAGAAAAAGAAAAAAAAAAAGAAAAAGGAAAGAAAAAAAAAACGGCGGCCGTGACAAATCGGACAGATGTCGAAGTCTAGTTAGGGCAACTAGGTACTTTGTCACTCTTCTTCGAGAAACATCATAGAGTCAGATAGAAAGAGATGGAAATATAGATAGATAGATAGATATAGTGAACGAATGTGTGTGTGTGTATGTGTGTGTGTATATCTCGAGTGTCACCCATCCATGTTAATCAAATTGCCAGAGAGAGGAGATCGTTGCTGATCATTGTTGATTCGTCATCCCCGATGTGTTCACCGTGCTCACGCGCGTATTCCTTCGGTATCCGATATCCTAACACGAGTCACGAGTATTCCTATACCCGGTGTATGCCTTTTCTCCTCACTACAACGACAATGCTTCAAAAAAACCCTCTTCTTTGGACTCGTCTCCGAAATGATCTTGCGAAAACTTAACAAAGATTCCACCTCCGAATATAATTCAAAAAGATATCCTCGTTCACTCGAGGAGTTCTAACTTTTTCCTTCTTTCTCTATATATATTCCGTGCAGTTTTTTTTTTTTAAACTCAAAACTTAGGGATGGGGCAAGAGGAGGGGTGAGAAGGAGTGGGGGTAGTTCCAAAAATTGATGCAACAATGCTTGCGATAACGAGTCGGATCAATGTCATTTATCATTAATATATCTACCAATAGTTTGCTTCTATTTTTTTTTCTTTCCACACACACACACACACACATATATATATATGAGCCGTTTATTTTGAAAGTGGCCTAACTCTATACCGTATTTACTCGGAATATAAGAAATCTTAAATACTTTATTGATAGATAATTTGAAGCTGTACATGTTACCGTGGGTAACTGGAAATAATTGACAAATGGAGTTAGGCCACTTTCAAAATAAACGGCTCATATATATATACGCACACGGTTTTTTTCTGTCTTGTTTGAAGTTTGTTCTTTCTTTCTTTCTTTCTTGGTGTTTTCTTGAACGCAATACTTTGGCAAAGGAGAGGAGAATCGTACAAACTCGATTCGATCCGGCTCGTAGATCATTGAAACGTATATCCTTTCGGTTCGGCGAGTGTACCTGTAGCTCTCTCGCGGACCAATGGAAGGACATACAAAGTAGATTCGAGATACGTGAGCGCTCCCAGTTCCGTGGGGTCGTGCCGGTCGTCGTAGGATATGCCGACCGCTAGGAGGAGACGACTCTTGACTTCTTCCAGCGGCTTTCGAGATCGAAGATTCGCCCACGCCTTTTATCCCCAACCTAAGATCCTGCCATTTTTCGCGAAGGACGCGTATATCCGTTCGATATATCCTGTTTCTCTCTTACAGACCAAACGTAACCGTCGTAATACTCGCTCCACTCGCTCCGATTTCCATCGAGATACTCCTCCATTGCGAATTCTTTTTTTTTTGTCATGGAGGAGAATCCTTTTCCAATCTTTCAACAATGTTCTCTGTGAGAAACCATTTGTTTTTCTACAAATTCTTAGTATTCGAACGAGATATATCGTTGAAAGTTTCGATATTCGTTGAGTATAATATTAGTTAATATGGTTCTGTAATTTGTATAAAATTCTGAAAAATTTTAAATATTATTAATTTAATTGTTCATTATATCCCTAATTGACTGAAATCTCATTTTATCATATATGAAAATAATATATGTTTTTCTTAAAGCATTTTCATTTGACCGTTCACAGTAGGAATAGGTATATATGAAGTATGGGTAGGATTAGTGTTAATCATTCGTGGTATAATTTACTAATCATTTTTAAATAGATCTAAACAAAGTTTAAACGAACACTAACCATAGTAACTGATAAATATAATAAGTTTTATATATTCAATGCAGTTTCAATAGTTGGAGTATTCTAATATGTACTGACAAATAATGATATTTAATTATAAAGATGTTCTATTTAATAAATCAAACATTATTTTCTTTATCCCTTTATCTTTAGAATATTCTTAATCAAATAAATGAAATAAATAACGATAAAAATGAAATTAATGAAATATTGAAAGGATATATTAAAATGTAAATATTGATTTTATTTATAAAAAAAAAAAAACGTCACCAATATTAAGAGTCGATCGAGATTTATAGATGGTAACCGAAAAATAAAAAAAAAAAAAATAAAAAGAAAAAGGGAAAAAACGGATTATTTATCGTCTTTCCAACTACAAAAGAAAATGAATTCTAGCGAATGTATGAAAACACGAGAGGCACGTTGCTGTTACAACGAGGTATCTGGATTCGTGATCAATTGGCCGTACGTAATACGGATGTATCTACTTACGTGTATGTGTGTTCGTATCAGAGATTACATACCAATGTATTGTGTATATTCGTACTATATAAAGTAATGTTAACGTTTTGTCCGTTCAAGACTCATCCCAATGTGCATGTTCCTTCATGTGGAAGCCCTTCGTTCTTCGGAGTAGGACGGCAGATGGGTCTAATATGGACTCGATTTTGCTCCCGAAGATATGAACTCATTCTTTCGCACGTTGTATATAATAATGCATAGGTGCCAACAAGGTGTCGGTCCTGATCATCGACATGGAAATAAACGAGATTTATTGTGTTACATTATCCCTACATTTTTCATCCTTTTCTCGTTTCGACACTTTGAACTGAATTTTACTAACTAAGTTTGTGAACCGATTTTTTGTCAATCTCACCATTAATAATACCATACATATATATATATATATATTTTTTTTTTGGATAATACAAATGAATATTAATGTATATATAAATATATAAAATATTATTAAATTATTAAAATAAAATGTATTTTGCATGTTCTAATCTATAGAATATCTAATTTTGTTAGGTACAATTTGATTCGTTATTTTTTATGATCCACATAAGGAAAGGAATTTCGAGAGCATGTATGCGTGTATAGGAGTTTTTGCGTGTCACGTGAGAAGAAAATAAAATAAAATAAAATAAAATAAAAAAAAAATGTATATAAAAAAAAACGGAGAATCGGCCATCTTTTTCTCTTGCTCCCCCACCCTTTTTTCTTTTCGATGGTGCACGTCGGAAGGAATGCAGGTTGCACAACGCAACGTGGAGGTCCGATTTCGGATTTTATGAGTCCTAAATCCTCGAGGACCAGTTGTCCCCGCGACTGCTTTACGACTATTTTCTTCGTTGGCAGCGCGTTACGTCGACTCGCGAACGAGTACACACGAAACGACCTTCGTGGGCCCTGAAAACGAGACTTGCCCTTCCTTCCTTCGACTGTTACGAGCACGTGAAAATAAAAGTTGAAAGCTGAAGCCTACTCTGATTAAATCTACAATGTGTAAGCCTGTGTGTGTGTGTGTGTGTGTGTAAGGCCACTCAAATATTTGAACATTTTTATTTTTTATCTTTTTTTTCGTATTTATTTTATACATAAAAATTAAACGAAATGATTTTTAATTATTCTGCGATTTGGGAAAATTTTTATCTGATCCTTTAGACGTTGAATTATATTATTTTCTATTTTTTTGTTTTGTTTTATGGAAGAAATTCTAATTAATTTTAATTTGGAATACTTTTAGATACTTTTTCTATATTCTATAGATAAATTCAAATACATATATTTATAATTTCGTAATATAATAGAGACATTTGTAAATATACAAAAAAAATCTAATTGTATTAAGTCTACAAATTCTATTTTTATTTTCTGTCTAAGAAACATAATTACAAAAATCCGTATTGAGTTATAATAATCCAGAAAAAAAAAAAGAAAAAAAAATTGAAAAGATAAGAAGACAAAAAGCTCGTAAATTGTTGGAAGAATTCTTTCATAATCAATCGAAGGAACACGACGAAATAAAATAAAATTAATCATCTATACGCGCAGTAATGTTTTTCTTCGCATAATTCCGAACGATCCTCGTCGATCACGATTTAATAGGAAGGTGGTAAGATAGATACATCAAGTTTGCCGATCGTGTGCATCGGTTCGGACTTTAATATAAAAACTCGATGAAATTCAGGTTATGCCAGGAAGAAAATTATGACATTGGCACACGTGTGCTGCGCCCGGTGGTGCAAGAAAAGATCTCACGTGGTATTCGTGAGATTTCAGGAACGCACAGACGATGAATCGAATTCCATGGATTAGCGCGTGCCCATTCGTTCGCCCGCCGTTGAAAACTGGCAATGCAGGGATACTCAATCTCGTTAATCGAAAGCACGTTGGAATGTCGTGTGTACAGAGTCTACGCGCAATTTGTATGTTTGTAACAGTGTGAAAGAAAAAGAGAGAGAGAGAGAGAGAGAGAGTGTCTCGCTGACGCTTCGTCCTCGCCTAATCGATTACCACAAGGACGTTATTAAATTGCAGTTGTCAGCTGAGAACACGTTGCTTCGAAGTACACGATAACTCTTAAAGATATATACGCACATATGTGTGTACACGTGTTTATATATATAGATACGTATGCGTGTATGTATTCCTTGCAAAGCTTATATTTCCGGTGTTGAAAAAAAGAAATGAGAAAAAATAAATTATAATAATAATAATAATAAGATATCTCTCTAAAGTGTAACAACTTATTTCGTCAATGAGCGTTACGCATCATTCCATTAAGTTCTGACCGTCTGGCGATTAATCATCGTGGAATCAAGACAAATACGTGCCACGCAAAAATGTCCTAATGATCAGACCGTGGCGAATGCACTCGTTGGGTAGAGCAAACGTTTGCCAGTCTGACTAACTGAACTTTAACGAGAGAGAGAGAAAGAGAGAGAGAGTAGCGAAAAAACATGGTAGAGAAAGCAAGATAGAAATATAAGAAGAAGGTTCATTTATCAATCGGCTACTTCATGCTAGGTAAGCAACAGTAACAGCAACAATAACATCAGCAACATCAGCGGCATCAGCATCAGCAGCAGAAGCGTTCTTAACGGAGGGAACCGATCGTTTTGTAGACAAACATCCTTTGGTCACAGGTCGAGTCCACTGACAACTCAAACCGACCCATTCAAGCGGTAGTAGTCCGGTTCGTTTCTAAAACGACCCATCAAGTTTCAGAATGAGCTGCAGTGCACAGTGCAGTTCGATGATCAAAGCTTAGGATCGGCTAGCATTGGCCTATTTCACTTCAAAGAAGGGACCCTTTTTCTCGTGGTGTCAATATTCTTTGACGATCCTATTAGAACTCGTTAAAGTGTATTTTAACATATTTTCCTTTCCTTTCTATCTTTGATATTTGTATATATACACATATATAATTAATCTTTCTAGGAATTTTCTTGTTAATCTATATAAGCCGTTTTCAAACAAGATCGTCGGACACGTTTCTTTACCCTTTTAACAACAAGCTTATTCTTTTTACCTTTTGTATTCCTAAACTTTCCATTTCTTTTCTTTTATTTTCTTTTTTCGAATTTTGAAATCGAGATCGTTTTCGTTTCCGCCTTTTCTTCTTTCACTAAAATTGATACACCCACACACACACACACATACACACAAACACACAAACGCGCATACCAAATACGTGAAAACATTTTGTTTGGAAACTTTTGAAAGGGTTTGCACGTTGTCCAGCGATATCCGATCCGGTTTCATCAGTTGGCACGTTTGTTCCCATATTTTCTGATAGAACGAATATACCCCGATAATATATTAATGCACGATCTAAGAACTAGCCACGATCTATCCTTTCCCAGCAACGCGAGCCACCGTTATCAACGTCCGACACCACCAATCGCTGAAGTTATCGGTCAGTGCTGCTTGAATATCATTTGAAAATAATTCATCTCCCCACTACTACCAACAACCACAACCACAACCACCACTACCACCATCACCTCCTTCTCTTCTTCCTGCAACCTTCACCACCTCTTTTGGCATCGTCGCGAATGGAGAAGAAGCGCAACCTTTTACCTTTTCTACGAGCGTAGTACCTTATTCTCGAAGGTATCGATTTCAACAAAGCTTGCTTGAATCTGTTTCGTGTATTTTCTATTTCTTTCTATTTCTATTTCTCTCTCTCTCTCTTATACGCGAGAACGTCGGTATTAATATTCCAAGATAACTCTCGCGAGATAGTTCTCGACCCGCCGCCTCGATGCTGACGTTATCTTGTCAGTCGAATACGATAAAACCCGTTAAAACGCAATAGGCATTAAGGCATGCTTCGGTACGAAAGTGCTGAGAGAATTGATAGCGACGGGGAAGAGTTACTTCGATTAACTACACTGTCATTCTACTTTCTTATTAATTGACACCCATCTTATTTCTCCAATATGCTAATTGATTATTGATTTAACGATAATTATTAATTAATACTTTTTTTTTCTCTTTTTTTTTTTTTTTTTTTAAAGATGACGAAATAAATGAGAATGTATAATGAATACTCACCCGTGCGTAGGTTTCTTTTTTTTTACCCATTTCATCGTTCTCATTTTACGTGCGAACTCAATTTTTTTACGAATTTCTTTTTCCCTCTCTCTCTTTCTTTCTCGTAACACATAAGTAAATAATATAATTTCATTCAAACGTCATTATTCATTTTTTCGAAGATAATGGAATTCATGGGATTGCGCGTGTTGTTTTTTTTTTTGGACTCCTGTTTCTCGCATAAGCGCGCACGAATTAATCGAATGGACCGTCCAATAAACTGTCGAATTAATTGATTATTATGATTAATTTATTGAAATATGATTATAAATAGATGAGACGACGTATTTTTCTTTACTTTCATTTTATTAATCTTGATTAGGATAGCTGAATTTCTCTCTCTCTATCTCGCGTACGAATAATTTCATTGGATCGGACTAGCCGAAAACTGGCCTAAGATCGTAAGACACGACTGTCCCACCCTTGCCTCGTCCCACCTCCTCCCGTATGCTCGTAAAACTCATCCCGATTTGTTTTTAAAACGTTTTCGACGAAAGCAAGCATTATATTACAAACCGTGGAATCTTTTAAACTCGCGGATCTGATTTCGTTCTCCCCGGGGGATCGTCCTACGAAAACGGATGTCTCCGTTTCGTGAAAAAGGTAGAATAAGAAAGAGAGAATAAGAAAAGATAGATAGATAAAACTATAGAAAAAGAGATACAAACAAAAATGAAGAAAGCGAAAGAAAGAGAGAGAAAGAGAGAGAGAGAGAGATGTGGGATCCATTAAAAATACATACGATCCGGTCGGAGAGAAGTTCCATGGATTTGTGGGCGCTCCTACCACCGAGAGCATTATCTCAGTGAAATGAAATCGGTCGTTAAACGAGGAAGCGAGATATAGATGGGCAAAGAACGTAGAGGAAGAGGAGCCAAGGCAGCTAGTCACAAAAAGCATCGTGCGGAGGACAGGTCACGAACGGGAAAGAAAGAGAAAGAGAATCGATGGTAAAAGAAAGAAATAAAGCAAGAAAGAAAGAAAGGGAAAGAGTAAAAGAGAAGCAGATAAAAAGAGAGAAAGAGAATAAGGTAGACCACGGAGAGCAGAAGCGTTTTACGTTCGAAACAGGTTTCTATCGTTTAATTTCTACGGGTGGACATCTTGCTTAATTTATGGCGCCGTTCCGCAGCCTCCTCTTCCTCCTCCTCCTCCTCCTCCTCCTCCTCCTTCTCCTTCTTCTTTTCCTCCTTCTCCTCCTGCTGTTGCTCCTGCCTCCCCCTTCCAGTTGGACCGTTCGTTTTTGAGCGCCTTTCGACATTTTATTGGGTCCACGAGTTTCTATAACCCGTAGAATCCTTAATTCTTCTGCCTTCGAAAAATTCATTTCGAAAGGCCGGAAAGGAGAATGTGGTATATGGTCGATGATGTTGTGTTCGATTCTTTCTCTCTCTCTCTCTCTCTCCCTCTCTCTTACATCCACGCACAAATTTATGTATAACGTTCCCGAGAGCGCGAATATAATAAGGGCAACGTATAAAATTTTATATTCGATATATTCGAGAGTTCGAAGTTTCTATGCGCGAGAAACAGGTTAAGAAATTTTAATGCGTTACACCCAAAACGACAGAATTTTGTGCTTTCATTCATTTTATTTTTCTCTATCTCTATCTCTATCTTCCGTTCGTATATTTTATTTTTTTTTAATTTTTTTTTTCTATTTTTATTTTTATTCTTTCTCTCTATCATTAAGTTATTTCTCAAGAATTATTTTCCCCGTATAGATTCGTCAAGAAACAAGAGTTACTTATTTATATTTCGATACGAATCTGTAAACGAGATTAGCGAGCAATTAATGCGATAACTGTCACTAAGAGGAAAAATACGATCGGCCAGGTCGTAAAATCTGGTAGTCAAGCGACGTATCCAGGATGTAAATTGTACAGTTACTTCTTGCGTGATTAGAACGAGAAAGAAAGATAGACTTACCGGTCATAGTACACCTACGAGTTTCCCTTCTAACGTTTTCATAGTTTGATAGCAGTAACGTATAAGCGACGGAAGGGGCCGGAAGGGGACGGATGAGGGAGACATAGAAAAGTTTCTTTTAACGCGGCACGCTTCTTCTTCTTCTTCTTCTTCTTCTTCTTCCTTCTTGAGATTATCGTAACAGCAAGACTAGTCAGCAATCTAGTCTTCGAATAATCGCACGTTGACCGTAATATACCAATAAATGCTAAATTACACGGAAAGACCGAGTGCAGCATTAAAGGATTCTTCTTATCGAAACTTTATTACTGTCTCAATCCATCCAAGAATTGTTCCCTTCCATATACGTACGCATAGGATATAGAAATAAATATATATATATATATATAGGTAGTATTATACGTTATAAGATAACTATGCCCGTAAAAGCTAAAACTTTTTACATATCTCGCGGTAAAATGAATAAAGCGAAGTAAAAGTATTATAATACACCTGCGTTTAATACGACTTAGACTGAAATGTAATTAAATCGTGAAAGATATAGGAAAAAAAAAAAGATATAAGAATGTTAGCGAGTAATAGTAAATCATTTCAGACCCGTGAGGGAAGGAAGCATCTCCAGATTAAAAAGAAATATTGGAAAAAAGATGAAAAAATAGAATGGAAAAGGAGTAACGGTGGTAAGAAAAGAGAGATGTTAGAAAATCTTACTGAAATATTGTATTGGAGGGACGGCGAACTGTCCCAGAAGAGTGGGGATAGAATGGGTGTTACCAGATTGGTCGAACTCGTGGGACCGGCCGTGCTGCGATTGGCCGAGCCATTGGACCCAAGTTCGGCTCATTGGTTGCCGCCGAGAAAGGCGTGAATCGATGGGCAGGTACAGGTGAATACCCAAGAGGAAGGAGAAATCGGTAATGCTGGCTAGCCGCAACTCTCTTCTCAGGCACCTTCGATGCAGTCGAACAGATCGCAACGATCGTGAAGCGGCAGTTCTCTCCCGTCCATCGACGTGGTCACACCGAGTCTCGTGGAGGTTTGAGAGAGATAGATTTACTGATACGATATAGACTAAATATCTAAAGAAAAAGAGGCAGATAAAGGAAGAACGGACTGAGTTAGAGAAAAAACCGATAGTCCGAAATTGTACGCAAATGGATAAGAACATTTCTAATTATTTATAGTGAAATATAAATAATTTAAAGTTAGACTCGCGCGAAAGAGATATAGAAAGAGAGAGAGAGAGAGAGAGATAGTGAGTGAGTGAGTGAGAGAGTGCGTGTATGTGCGAGAGAGACAGAGAGGCACATGTGATCGGGACAGTCGCGAGTAAACATTGAAAATTACTTTTATTCTTTTACATTCTCTCGGTTGGTTTCGTGTTACATTACGTTCGAAGGATATCGCAAGATCGGTTGTTAGACGCTTATCGTTGGCTGCCACTGAATAAAAGACTTCTGGTGTAATTCAAGGTCATCGTAAAAGAATAAGAAGAACAAGAAGAAGAAGAAAAAGAATTACCAGTTCCATAGTTTACGTTGATATCCAACGGACCACGTGCTCGAGGAAGGTTTTTCTTCATTGAAAAACATTGACGAATGATTGATCGTTTTTCCAAAGAACAATATATTTTCTTCTCGAGTTATCATACTTCAAGAATCTATAAAGTCAATTGTTTTTATAGTGCAACCTGTGATCTCGCGAACTCGGACGATATTTTATTATATCGCATATTTTGTTCAGTGATATTGGTACCTGGTTAATCCGGAAATTTGCGTGGATATCATTAATAAAGGTAAGCGATATTAAATTTGATATAACATTTGTTTACTTTTCTAATTATTCGTTCGTTCGTTCGTTCGTTGACGTTTTTAAATATAGAAAGATATGAATTTATATTTGAAATTTTACGATAGAGACACTTTGCCTACGTCTTGTAGAATAGTACTACTACGCGAACATGACTCATGGCAGCATTGAAGTCTCTCGCGAGATTACAATTCGAGCATTGAAATTGCCGATGATTCATTTATCTTATTCTACATTATCATATTAAATATTTATTAGATCGTAGACAGATATATTTCTAATTGTAAGTTACAATATTATATCCAACGTTTATATAGATCTAGATAAATATTCATGATCAATTAATAATCAAGATTTATGTCGTAGATAACGATTAATAATATTTAGATCGTTTTGTAATTATTTATCTTTTTTTTTTCTTTCTTTTTCCGTATATATCGTTATACTATCGATTATTAAAAATGAGATTCGAGTTCGATGTCCGACGATTCGCAAAGATTCGGTTGAAATGTTAGAATGAAAGTAATCTAATTAGGAAAATTCGAGTACGTTGAACCCATAATTATGGTTTATTTCGTCAGTCCAAGGTAGAGCCGATGATTTATTTCTGATTGGTTCTCAGTAAATCAACTCAAGCTCACGACTCCTTCTTTTCCGACCCGGCTTGTTCGTTCCTTCTCTCTCTCTCTCTCTCTCTCTCTCGCGATTATCCGATCGCGTGAAATCGATAATACGGCTAAATCGTTGCTCCTTGTAGTACTCTCTCGTATCGTTGGAAATAAAAATAATATATTATGAGGATGAGAATGAAAAAGAGCCGAGTTGAAGGAAAAATGGGAACAAAAAGAGAAATAATAATAGGAGACAACAAAAAGAAAAGAAAAGAAAAAGAAAAAGAAAAGAAAAGAAAAGAGAAACAGAAAAGGTGAATATGAAAGGATGAAATAGAAAAAGAACAAGGAAAAATATGAATAAATAAAATGAAAATCTTTATGCTTTTACAAACGTTTTGAGCTCGTTGCGCGTTGCTCGCACGGAAACACGTTTTATGAAATTACGAAGAGAAGAACCGCGCCGAGAGATACACTCTGTGTGCTCATAAATATCCGTTAAATAAATGAGTAACGTACCGCGAGATTAGCCGCATCATCGGTTACCATGTAAACGACGAAATTGCATAATATGTTGTTTCTCGCGCTAGCGCGTGCTGGTTATAAATATTAAATCTCGCTTAACATAACACATCGACTATGGTATGTAATTACGACGTGTATCGACTCCCCTTTACTCTCGTCGAACCTCGGATCTCATCATCTCTCTCTCCTCAACCTTCTCGTTTCAAAACAAAATAGAAAAAAAAATAAAGAAAAGATAACCGAGAAAAAAAGATTCCAACGTCTTAACAAAATCCTTGCCCGGATGGATAGATATTACAAAAATCTGTAGTAAAAAAAAAAGAATAAGAAAACAAATTGATATATCATACGTGTTAACAACAAATTTTTAGGATTTTTCCCCATTATATTTTATGCTTTTATCTCTCGTCAGTTATTTAATTATCAAAAGATACGAATAATGATAATAATACGTGTGAAAACACGCGAGATTTATAAATTATACAATATTCGATAATATATTTGCTTTTACCGATTAGTTATAATTAAATTAACTGTTATAAAATGTTCAGATATATGTGCATATATATTGCAGTATACATATATATTTATATATACACATACATATGTCCGATGGTTGCAAATGAAAACATAATCGTCACCCCTCATAGAAGCCTGTTGCTATAATATTTGCCTACCGGTAGACACTATCGTAATTTCGTTACACACAAAGGACTTATTGCTATCTTTTTTCATTCCCCATCTCTCTCTCTCACACACACACACTCCTCGTTCAACCAAGAGTCGGAAGGACCCGTATGCGTATGCAAATGATCCTTACGTAAGAAAGAGCGAGTAAGAAAGAGAGAAAAAGAAAGAGACGTTACAATTATTATGCATGAACCTCTCCTCTTCATGGCGCGAGGCTTCTCCCATGTCAAAATATATTTATTGCTGCACTTTTCTTCGTCATTCTTTATTTCTTTCTTTCTTTCTTTCTTACTTACTCTTTATTTCTCTTTTTCAACATACCCTTTGAACATTGACTGCGGTGTGTCGACCGCTATTGTCACCCTTTCATACGGTTATTACCCCACTTGTACTTAGGGCAAACTTTCAACGTGAAAAGTTCTACGAAAAAGTCGTCGAGTTGCTCTCGTTTTACCCTAACCTCCTCCCCCCACCCGTTCCCCGTCCCCCCTACTCCCTTGTCCCCTATCCGACAATGTTCCCTTACTCCTTTTCAACATTCGAGTTTTCTTTTTATACGCACGTGCACGCGTACATTGACTCGAGTAAATAAGCAAATGTTTATTCAGGGTCTCTCGCATTCTACGCGATCTAGTTTCTATTTAATATCGTTAATGGGTAGTATCGATTATTAATCAATCTAATTGGAATTCAGAAGTTCGTTATTTGTTATAAAGATAATGGATTTGTTATAAAGATATTGTCTTATGTTTGAAGTTAAAAAAATTGTAATTAAAATTCGTAAGATAGGTGTTAAGAGAACAAGGAACAATTTGAAATAATTTGATGAATTCTTTGTCATCTCGTTCACACTTATATTTATTTTCAATGTTTGAAAATGATATCGAAGAAAAAGAATACATTTGCCGTTTAACTTGGATAATTTATTTCGCAATATATTTAGAAGTTTTAGCGTACAGATGTAAAAAGCAATTGTTTTTTTCTTTTTCTTTTTTTTTTTTTCTTTTAATTCAACGGTCCAAGTTTAAAGAGAGCATCGAATAAAAGCCCGAAGTGTTGGCTGATAAATACCGATTTGCATATTAACCCCTTTTGATGCGGGCCCGTCGTCGTCGTCGTCGTCGTCGTCGTCGTCGTAGTCGTTCTCATTCTCATTTTCGTCATGGGGTCTTGATCTGACTTAACGCTTTTTTCCTACCACCATCATCACAACCACCACCATCACCATTTGTCACCCTTCACGACTCTTCTTGGTATTTTAAATACTTCAAAAGATCGAAATATATATTCTGATCGTTCATTTAAACGATAAATTAACGATCTAATATTTAATCAAATAAAATTATAAAACACTCTGGAGAGATTAAATAACTGACCTATCACTAACATAACTTATATTAATCAAAATATCCACCGATTTTTCGAATATTCCAATTAACATATCCAATATCAAACTTATATTTTTATTTTTGTTAACAATAAATAACATAATCATTTAGTGTTAATCCTAAAATGGGTCATATTTGATGCCGACATTTGTTGTATAAATAGCGAATATTTTCTATAACCTTAACGGAAAATTTAGAGTGGGTTGCATGCGACTCATGCAATACGGAATGCATTAACAAGTATATTTATATATATATAATTAGTTAGAATCGAAAATGGTTGGAAAGTTATCAAATCAAAGTGGAGAATCAAGAGAGTTGATCGTAGCCATGAAAACAAGTCGTTCTCGATAAAACGAGTTAGCGGTATATAGCCTTATCTCGTTGCTTTTGTCAGTAACGCTCGAAGATGCACTTAACGACATTACCGAGCTATTCACCGATGCATCGTGCATCCGTTACTTTGGCAATCTAATCCTGTGCTCTTTGTCCGAGACGAGATAATGTGCGATTTACAGGGAACGACACTTGGTCTTGCTTCCGTCGACAATACGTACGAATCTGCTTTTACTTTTTTTTTTTCGTTCTTTTTTTTCTTTTTTATTTCCCTTATCAAAGTGTCTACGAAAGGAATCAATTTAAAGCAAGGAAAGACTTCATTATAATGATCGATAGTTCGTTGATAAAGAAAAAGAAGAAGAAGAAAAATTCCATTTGTTCGTTCTGACTTCTTATTTCAAAATAATATTAACACTATGCTCGAGAATTCAATGTAAGATTATTTCAGATTGTAGGATATTATTTGGTTTAATTGGAATTTTAAATTTTATTAGAGAGGAACAGATTTTTTATGTGGTAATTACGAAGTATAGTAAAATAAAGAAAAATAAAATACATACAATGATGTTGCAAATTAGGACAATTGTTTAAATGATAGTTAACAGATTTGATCTACTACTAAATAATGATACAAATTAGGAAAATTAATTTTTTGTAGCTTTAACAAAGGATTCAATGAAAAGATAATATTTTTTTTAAGATATTATACTTAAAAATATTATATATAAATTTATATAATGTATTAAAATACTCAAAACGATGGTACGGATAATGAAATAATATTTTGATTACTTTAATGGGCAAGATTTGAGTTAGTAAAAGGGGTTAAAATAGAATGAGATAAAATTTTCAATATTATACTTAAGAGTAATGCATATATCTATCTATAATGTATCTATGCCTGTGCCTGTAAGTATAATGTAACGTCGCGTGCGATAAAGTGTATCGTTTCGAAGAAGAGACTCGTACGAAATGGCGCGATTATACGAGCGAACGTTCGGACTTTTACGAGATTGTAAATCAACGATGGCGTGCTTAATCGCCGAATAAACGAGAGATTAAATTCCGCTTTGGGTGTAGCACGAGCTTAGCTTAAATATCTACCGTTATTGAATTCTTCCGGGTCTTTAGTTATATTTTTTGATTTTTTAAATATAACGCTCTAAAGTAGAGTAAGAAAATCACGTAAACCGATTTGAGAAAATATTGTTTGAAAACAAAAAAAAAGAGAACAATTTTTAGAAAAGTATATCCGCATATTTAAATCTAAAAACATAAATCAAGATTCGATATAGTATTCATTTATTTGTTTTTTATTAATAACTAACTAATAATAAATTAAATAACAGTTCGATAAAATAAAACAAAAAAAAGAAAAGTAATAAAAATAATTTGTTTGCCATAACTGAAATTGAAAATTCGCTTTCGAGAATAGGATTAAATAAATTTCGTATAAAATCGCAATACGCGTAACTTATGATCTTTTTCAAAAGTAACGCATAAAGTAGAGTGAGAGATAGAGAGAGAGAGAAACATTACCATAGATATATTTTGAAAGAAATTAATGAAAAAATATATATTTCAAGATTTAATACAATCAATTTATATCCCTTTTGAATATTTCTCCTCTCATTGAAACATAATAATCAATTAAATTGTAAAGTCCATTTAAATGTTGGTGCACCCATTGGTTTAATACTTTATAGTTGCTATACTTTCTCTATTATCGCATCTTAAAAGTTGCTACAAGTTATATAACCAAGTAGCAATGCATTTCGAACGGTTTCTTACCCCACATGTAGATACTACACGTACCTATATTACAAATGTAAGAGAGCCTAACGAATCGTTTCGATAGAGCATCATCTATAAAAGGACTTATGATTCCCACAAGCGAAAAGAAATAAAAGGAAAGGAAAGGAAAGGAAAGGAAAGGAAAGGAAAGGAAAGTAAAGGAAAGGGGTTATTGCAGTTCACGTGTAGAATCCTCTTTGATGAACTCCAATGAGATAGAGAGAGTGAGAAGTGTCGAAGGAAAATCGCTAGAGTCTCTGTTAAAAATTGGATCGGTCACGCATCAGGAAGACGAACAATGGCGCTTAGTATGAAGGACTTTGCTGGCTAGATGGTAGGAAACAGTGAGCGAGTGAATGAATGAGTGTAACAGAGAGAGAGAAAGAGAAAGGAAAAGGAAAAGAAGAAAGATGAAAGAAAGGTTGAGTCGAGATCCATCCCCCTTTAGCTTAAACTGTCGCGATAAATGATCCTACCGAGGGTTATTAATTGTTTTTAGCTCCCGGAGCAAAGAAAGCAAAAGAAAAAGAAAAAGAAGCAGCAGCAGCAACAACAACAGCAGCAGCACACGAGGATAGGATGCATTCTTTGATTTCTCTCTCGCAAAAGTGTATTAACGGAAAAACTGGCTATCTCACTCTAGATATATATAAATATGTATCTTCCTTCTTTCTTTCTTTCTTTCTTGCTTGCTTTCATTCATTCATTTCTTTTTTCTCCCTTCTTTTGGTTAAAGAATTCTCTTCCAGCTTAGTAGTAGTTGCTGGCACACCTATCGAGCGAGTCTACTACCTGCAGGAAGCATCATTTTTCAAGGACTCGATAGATGCGAGTTGCCTCTGCCAAGAATCGACGATCATCTATCAAAGTGATCGTTAAAAACGCATCTCCACCGATACAAATTGCGCGATACCTGTCCCGAAAACTAACCTTTACATACGAATTCTCTAATGATCTATCTTAGAAATAAATAGGTCGATAGATATATACATGTTCAATATTTCTTATCATTTTTCAATCGACCACAATTCACAAGAATGGGAGTGGTGAGGGGGGTTGGAGATTACTTCAAAATTAAATCGAGTTAATATCACATGTTTCGTTTCATTTGCTTATCGAATTCGATCTTACGATAGGATAATTCTAACATTTATCTTTGAAATATATTCAATGTACGATCGACGAAAGGTAATCTTACGAATCATTTGTTTCATCGAATGGGATAACTATTTATTCTCTCTTGAGTACCATTTGATTTCAATCTAATTGCCAATGATCCAATTCTAATATTTCCGGTATTAGTATGGGTCCGCCCGCGTGCTTATTTACAAGCAGATTTATTTACAGATAAGAACACGAGTAGTTGTGTATGTACAAGACGATGTTATCGCGATACGGTCCGGTTAGGTTTGGCGCGTTAAGTTCCCATGAAACATTCGCGAGTATAAGTCGTTGATATATCGACTTCTTCTTTCGAGTAGATTCATTAACTCATTAACTTAGAAAGAGAGAGAGAGAGAGAAGGGGAGGGGAGTGGTGGGCGTGGGGGGAGGGAGGAAACAGAGAGAACGAAAGAAAGAGTGAGCGAGTAAGAGAAAAGGATAGAGAAAAATGGCCGCTCATATATCACTGGCCGAGCAGTAATCAAGTGCTCATTCTTAATGCGGTAATAAATTTGTGAATTAATATACCTCCAATTAATTATATCGCATAGGTTACGTTCACCGGCGTCTTGTACTCATTACTACGGTCCAATCATAATGATCGACGTGCTTTACAGAACCGTGTCATTCTCTCAGTCAAACCAATTCAACTTGTAACTAAAGTCACTTATTATAAGTAAACGCGGTTAAAAGTTGTTCTTATAAAGTTAGGAAAGTTACGAAATAAATAATATAAATGTAGATTATTATATATATATATGCGGTGTAAAATGGTTACACACGATTTCTAACGTATGAGATTATTTTCCTAAGGGAATAAAACGAATTGGATATTAATAGCGATGGGTGTAATTATAAAAATCGATTGAAAATCATTACGAAAGAAAAATATCTTATAAGAGTGATGAATAGGGATGGGGAGGAGGTATGGGGGAGGACAAGAATATGATCGTAGTAGTAGTAGTAGTAGTAATAGTAACGTAAGTTGCGTGCCTAGCCTCCGGGATCGATATAAATCACGCGAGATCTTTGCCCACGACCTGGGATCATCGGTAAGAATGTTAGACATCGTCCCGGAGTTGGTGAACGAACTAGATTCTAACTATACCAACCAGATCGTCACTCAATGTTTCTATCTCTTTCTTGAACACAGAAAACGAGTATTATTTCGATGAGAGAAATATGATATCCAACCAACAACGATCCCATAATACTAATATTTTCTCTAATCTATTTACTAGTATGGGTTTTAGTAAATATACGCGTGAAGGTTGAAAATGTTCATCTTAAAGTCAAAAAGGGTTGTTGCCGTTGCTCGTACGATAGGCCACGTATGCGCGTATACGTTGGCCCTGAAAAAAGGGAAAGAACCATGAAGGTTAAAAAAGAAATAGAAAGAGAGAGAGAATGAGTGAGAATATGTAAAAAAGTTAAGAAAAAAAAAGAGGACTTTCCTGAAGGGATAAACGTCACACGGAACTCGAGTTTAATGGTGCGTAAACTTGGACGTGCCCCTGTTGCCTTTACGTGTATGGTTGTTCAAGAGATGAGCTCGAAAGGGTCGATCAAGGTTCTCCTTGTTCCTTCTTATCCTTCGTTCGTTCGTTCGTGCGTTCGTTCGTTCTTAGGTTTCTTACGTTTCTTTTCGAAAGGAATTGTGGAGAGTTGAGTGTACAATATTTCGATGTAGATACTCGTCTCTCACGAGAGTCGTGGACGAGAAACGATATCGACTTCATTAACGTACGAGTGCCGAGCAAATATTGACTCTAACTCGTGGAAACTGGGGTACCAGGTATGTGTGTGTTTACACGAGACCCGCTTTTTCATGTCCTCGAGAAAGAAAAAGAAAGAGAGAGAGAGAGAGAGAGAGAGTAGGTTAGAATTATACGAAACGTTTGAAATAATGTTGTTATATGATTTTGAATATTTTGAGTAGGTTGATTAGTACGATTAGAATGAATATTCCAGTCAATTGAATGTATTATTTCATTTTTCCGTAAGATAAAACAATGTTCAAGTATATGTAAATTTTAATTGAACGATTAAAACGATTAGAAAAATATTTCGTATCTGTAAGTTTTAACGAAAAAGAGGAGAAGAAATAATAGAATTAAAATTAAAGAAAATATTGAAAATAGTTCAATTGTAATAGATATGATTTTTCTTTGATGAGATTAGGAATATTTAACAGTATGTTAGGAAAACGATTAGAAAATGATTTGAACCGATCCAATTTATCTGTCGGCCGACCTTCTCCATGATAAATCGCGATGATAATATACGATCGATCAGGATAAAGAATTTATTCTCAAGCACAAAAATGGATCCGACTAAGTACGCTTTTAGTGATTACAATCCTTGACCCAAATCGAGCAATAAAAAGCCAACGTTCGTATGAGATAGGAAGGGAGTGGACACGTCGGTGACATCTTTTGTAAAATCAATAGGTTCTCTCTCTCTCTCTCTTTCTCTCTCTTTCTTTCTTTCTTTCTTTTACTTACTTACTTTAAATGGCAGGTTAACTGAATATAGACAAATACCTCGGAGTAAGGTCGCAGTCGGTTCAACTTCTTTCGCACGGTGATTTATCGTTAAACGTGATATATAACCGAGTTAAAAGTCGCCGTCACTTTGACTCGATTCCACAACTATAAGTCGATCGATATATTATATTATACTACGATATCAGAATTATTACGATACTTATCATTTCAAATGATTTTCATTACGTTAGATTATCTTTGAAGTTTTATATCCTGAGATAATTGGAATAAATTCGAGATTTAAATTGTACTTGATATTAATCGATTTATAAATCACAATAATTATTGATGGTTTTTTTTCCCTTCTCTCGTGTATCCAACATTCGTAATAATGAAAAATATTTCTATTGCGATTTGTTCGATATAAGACTCACTCATTCGTTTAGTAAACAAGTGCAGAAAATTATTCGAGATCGGAAAATAGAATTGAAGGAATATTTCTATCTATGTATGTATGTATGTATGTATGTATGTGTATATATATATATGGGGGTTTCGCTTCATCAACGAGCGGAACGCAAGAAGCCAACGGGCGTCAAACAACTGCGTCGACGAAAAAACGTGAAAAACCTTAACGAACCTTCGTAGTCGAGCCGAGTCATCTTTTTTATCTTCTTCTTCTTCTTCCTTCTTTTTTCTTGTTAACGCGGGAGGTTTGCGAATCGTGCGCGTGCTATAAAGAAAAACGTCTATGGTCGAAGGTAAATCCTTGTTGCTCTAATTACACATCGTTCTAAATTCTCGTTAAAATATTTCTTTGCAGTACGACGATGCCTGCCAGCCTTTACAGTTCACGACGATTATACCAACTAGAACAGTGAAATATATTTCACTTAGATTTTATTATATCTGTTTGTTTTTTGTGTATTAAACAATGCTCAAACTTCCCCTCCCAATATGGGGCTTTCGATTATCATTTTTCACGTGTTCATTTACGTCGACTTAAATTCATTAAATGCATACGAAAGAGACTAATTTCAATTAATAAATAAATCAATGAAAGAAAACGTATTCGTTAATCATTATTATACGTTGATTAGAATTTGATCTCATATGACATGTTTATACATATTAAATAACACATTTGAAGGTATTTGAGGATAGACACGAATGATAGAAAATTAGGTTTTTCTTTCGTTTAAACCGTAACGAAATTCGATTGGAAATTCTTATTAAAATAAATAAGTAGGGGGAACTAAAAATAAAAATAAAAACAAAAAATATAATATAAACCAGCACGGTTGACTAGTTCCCATGAGAAGGTGCCGCGGCACGGACCTTTGTGACACTCCGGAGTCCGAGCCTAGTGTAGATGGCAGGGTTCTTAGAGATAACACTGATTTATGATAGGTCGGATCGTTCGGGTACCGTGCGTTTCGGTTCGATCGTTACAAAAGCGAAGTAAGAAAATCGAACGGTACTGAACTAAGACGAAGAAGAAATAGTAGTAGAAGTAGAAGTAGTAGTAGAAGTAGAAGTAGAAGTAGAAGTAGAAGTAGAAGAAGGAAAAGAACCGACTACTAATGGCCCTAAGTCGAGAGGACTTCTCGATCCTCTTCGTCAGCGTCGGTCGATTGCCCGATCGAATAGAAAGAGGTGAAAAGCCCTCTCTGCCGTAACTTCTTTGTCGATAAATTTTAACCAGAAGATCCATTAACTCTGGTATACACACGTTTTATACGACGAGTAAGAGAGACGATCGGATATAAGAGAAACCATAGGACTCTCGGTGCCCATCTGTTGTTGTTGTTGTTGTTGTTGTTGTTCTTGTTGGTGGTTGTTCCTCGTTTGTAAATGATAGAAAAAATAAAAAAGAAACGGTTTCGATGGATAAGAAAGAAAGAAAAAGAGAGAGAGAGAAAGATAGAAAGTAAAGGGGAAATAAATAAAGAAGAGAGAAAGAGGGGGGATTTTTTTTTACTCGATAACATCTTCGACACCTTTCGTGTGGGAGACACTTTACGATCACGTATTTTCTTTTTTTTTCTTTTTTTATCTTTCCAATTAAATATCTATGAGTTATATTCTTTTTTTTCTCTTTGGAGATACGTATAATATGAGTTTATTAACGTTTTCTCAATGAAGAAACGCAAAAAGAAGAAAAAGTTATAAATATCGAAATGTCGAACTACGAAATCAAATGAAAAATAACGATATTATTATATCGTATAGTTTTCTTATTGCGGATGTGTATAATACGATGATGCCAGTCATTTTTACGTAACCAACGAACGTTCGAAAAATAGTCAATCTCTTTCCTCCCCCCTCTCATTCTCTCTCTCTCTCTCTCTTTTCCTGACCGATAGAAAAACATACGTCGGTTTGATTATTACGAGTAGAATACTTGCATCAGCTTTTTCTTCCAACCAGTAGTAGTAAATGAGGGGCATGAGACGGAAGAAGAGAGGTTACTGTTGTTGTTGTTGTTGTTGATCGACGTGAAAATCACGTCTCTCGTTATTTTTCCTCGCTAAAGTTATATATATATATGTGTGTGTGTGTGTGTGTGTATGTAACATATACGTGTATACGCGCCAATTCGAGATTGAACATCCGTGAGAGATATTGTGGGAGGAATAAAAATAAAAGCGAACATTGAAAACCGGTTCGACTTTACCGGCGCTACTTCACCTCACCTCACCCCACCCCACTCCGTTCCATTCCATCATTCACCCTACCCTAACCCATACATATGTGTACCCCACCCCACACATCTAACTTTTTATCTTATGCCAAGGATGTACCAAGATGAGAATTATTTGACGCGTGTTGTTACGTTTATTTCATATTTATTCTTCAAATGAAACATAATTGTTCGATATTATTTGCAGATGAACCAAATGTGCAAGGTCTGTGACGAGCCAGCTGCTGGATTTCATTTCGGTGCTTTCACGTGCGAGGGTTGCAAGGTAAGAATATTTTTCAATTGATATATTAGTTTCTTTTTTATTTTTTTATTATTATTATATTTTCTTCATCGAATAATAGAACACATATACTTAATCTCATATCATCCTCGCGTTGATGATCTTGTTTTATGCGAAAATGGTAAAACACGAGTTACGCAAGGTGAGTCACTCGAATAATATACGAGTTAATATCTCAATAAAATGATCATTTATACGAACGATTTCAATAATTACTGTTAGTAATAGCATTTGAAAAATTTTCTCGACTTAATGTATAATGTAACAAAAAAATCTACTCGCTTATTCGTTTAACTTTTTAATATGTTCGAGTCTAGTGTATCGTATTTGAGATGGAACAATTCCCAGCACAACCCTTAAATAAATGCATTTCTTTTTTTAACGATTCTCTCAACAATATTTAATTATACTTATAACAAAAAGGTATCCAATATTCGAAGTAAATAAATTTTGTAAATTAATTCAAATGTAGTCATATCATTTACGTACAAATAATACAAATATATATTTGCAAACTAAATAAAAGATATATTTTTTTAAATAACGACGGAATTTAATTTCGAATTAAAAGCAATTCAATTATCGCACATCGTTCTTACGTAGAAAAAAATGACATATACCTTACACATAGATAACTGTATTTGTAGTTGTGTGACTCACCCTGCGTACGGAGGTGCTCTCAGTCTGGTTAATTGCACGCTCGAACTACTGCGACATCGCGTATTCGCTTGTCCGACGAGATCGACACGATATCACGTGCTATCGATCGTAAATACTAAACGTTGACTAAAAGAGAAAGAAGAAATCTCACCGAAAGTGGCAATAGATGTCAATTAAAACGTTTTCGAGAAAAAACATGCCGACGCGTTCTTCTTGTTTCTTGTTCTTAATTTTTTTGTTTTTTTTTTTTAAACTTTTCTATACTTTTTCTTCCATTTATTATTTGATTTCGAATTGACCGTGTGAAGTATAAAAGAAGGGTGGTAACAAAAAACGCACAAACATGGTAACGATTTTGGACAGAGTATTTCGGATGCAGCTGCCAGTGGCATCGGCATCGGCATCAGCATTGGGCATCGAAGATCGTTTCTATGCGATTTATATTCGAAGTATATTTCAGTTCCTCTCGAAATCGTAAAGCACGACGGGCGGTCTGACAAAACTCACTGTCCGGCCTGTGGCACTCCAGTTTTTAAAATGAACTAACCAAGGTTAATAAGCACCTTTCCCTCGCTCGGTGAAAGTAAGAAATAACACAAATATGAAAAATATATTTTAAAATAATACGAAGCAAGAGAGGAGCAATCGAGTTTCTTCGATTTTTTTTTTTTAACAATATATATATGTATTGATTAAAATAACGGATTAATAATCTTTACGATTTATTCTATACGAGTGTTTCTCAATTATATTAACCGTGTGACTTCAATTTTAATGATATGAAATTCGAAAGAACCAGTTAAACTAGAATTATACGATTTCTTTTTCTCTCATGTTTTATATATACATATATATATATATATATATTATTTACAAAAATATACGACCTTTTACTGGACTTTTTCTTTAACGCAGAATATATCTACATATCTTTAACAAATTAATTACTATTCCCTAACTAAGATAAAACTCTCTCTCTCTTATCATCGTGTTTAAAAACGAAACCATTAAAACTATAACAAACGATCCAATATATATTCGAGGGGAAAACGGTTTGGTAGATTAAGAAACATTAACTCTAGATATCGTCAAAGTAGATAACCTTAAAGTAATACCCGGAAAATCAAAGTGAGAGATCTCCGAAAGAGATCAAAGTTCATCTTAGGACGAAAGGGGTCGGAGACAGGTGAAACGCAGGCCCCAGTTATTCTATCGATAGTTCGACTAGTTCGAAAAGGAAGAGGAAAAGCACATCGAGAGAGTAGTCTCGTTAGGCCAGGTTTATTTCTCCGAAGGGTGTTGACCCTTGCTCTCGTCCCACTAATGTGGTACACCGTCGAGAGAATATCGGTACCGCATACTAAGTGACCCATCCGATAGTAATTGGACCTCATTAAGGCAACAACGGGCAATGGTCTGTATCCATCGTCTTCTTCTTCTTCCTCTTCTTCTTCTTCTTCTTCTTCTTCTTCGTTTTCTTCTTCTTCTTCTTGGTTTCGTCTTAGATATCGTATGCGTTCGATTCTTTTCAAGTATAAGTAGAACCACAGACGAAGAGATAAAAGACGTTTTAGGTAAATTAGACGCTCTCATTCTTATCCACTGTGTATGTGTATGTGTGTGGGTGTGTTCTTTTTTTTTCTTTCTTTTTTTCTGTCTTTATTTTTACGTTAATACTTATTCTCATAAATACTCATAGATTTGTTAACCTCGCGTACAATGGTAAATGCATGTATATAGGAATACTACTCGTAATGGTTGGACGAATGGTCGTCTGTAAGTTGCGTAAATATGGTAACATTGTACAATTACCCTTTGCACTTTTGCAAACGCGTAGAAGCTCACTTTCGCTACCGTAAGTGTATTCCCATTTGTTAAATCTTGTATATATATGGTTTCTTCTTATTTAACTCGCCACGGTTGGTTTTTTTTTTCTTGAAGAAGATGTCCAATCGTAAGGGGATTCCTTTATTTTGTTGTCTTTCGAAATTCGAAGGACGATCATTTTTTATAGTTAGCTGTTTTCTTTACCCGACTTATTTTTCTTTTTTTTCTACAGAAAGTTTTATGAAAGGAAACGTTTAAATAGTCTTAAAAATGTGCTGCCGGGCGAATTCGCTAAGCCCATGCTTCGTATAAAATGTTCGAAGATAAAACCAAAAATGTATAGATAAGGATCGTGATTATATAAACGAATGCGAGTCCAGTCCAAATTAATATTGCCGCGGGAGCGTGTAAGGAACGTCACATAGGGGATTCTCGAAACGCGAGACACGGGTCTTCCTAAGGATTTCGATCTTATCTCGAGATATATAACGGCGCCATTTCGGAGAGAGAGAGAGAGAGAAAGAGAGAGAAAGTGAGCTGCTACTGATATCGAGATGCTACACTAAAATAGTCTTTGAAACCATTCCAAAATTATTCTTCCAACGCTCTTCTTAATTTTATATATATAATATTATCAACTTTTTTTTTTATTCAAATTTTAGTATCAATCGTCAATTTTCATTTTCAACTTTACCTTATTATTTTGTTTTATTACAAATAAATTTATTACAAATAATATTAATCATGGACACACGTAAGAATCTTAACTTATTCATAAGAATAATAATCCTAACGAAGATTATTCACATATTATTTTTAAATCGAATATATCGATATTTGATAGACACATATGTTATTTAAAAAAATAGTAAACAATTACGATGCATGAAAATGGATGAAAAGTCAAAAATAAATAACGAATGCTATGATAAGATGTTGACGTTAATAGATTTCTAAGAGAATACTATTACTACTACCACTACATCTTCTAAATTCTAAGTTAATCTAACATGTGGAGGAAAAAAAACGTCACTCTCTCTCTCTCTCTCTCTCTCTCTCTCTCTCTCTCGTGGACTGGAGATTCGGAAATATTTGAAATAATTTAACTTGGTGCGCGGGCGCGCACTTCTCTCCCAAGAGAAGAAACGAGAGACGCTCATTAGCATACTAACGACTGCCTCGAATTCTCTGCGTAACATCGACAGAGAAAGATAGAAAGAGAGAAGGAGGAAGGTTCCCTCCTTCCTCTTTACTCTACTGGAAACCTCAGATCTTCGGCCACGTCGTCTCCTCCTGTTTGGGCCGACGCACGCTCCGGATCTTTCCCTCGGTCTTCTTCCATTTTTGGTGCCGCGAGGAAGAACGCGACTCCCGTTCTCCAAATGTTCTCCAAACACTGAAAATATGATCCTACCTTGGGATCCTCTTCAACAGGGGCGGACTAATACGAAAATCGATAATTATTCGATTTTTTTTAATCAACGATGATATCCCTCAAATTGTCTACTTTGTCAATCGACAAACGAGAATAAGTTTTCTTCAATGAAGTAAACGAGAAAAAATAATGTCGTCCAACTTGCAGGTAGGAGAAGGGGGAATCTATGTGATTTGTATTTTGTTTTTTTCTTTTTTTTTAATTATAATTCTCTGTACTCTTGGAATAAATTATAAGTAAGAGAAGATGAGAGATAAAAAGAAAAAAAAGTTTGAGGAATGAGAAACGACGTACGTCCGTCCCTGTTTCGAGGCCGAGTGTCGTCGTTTTCGGGTGGCGTTCGAATTCCACGTTCGTCCACTCTCTCTCTCTCTCTCTCTTCTTTTTTTTTCTTTCTTTCTCAGGTGCGTTAAAATAAACGAAAGCCAGGTCGTCCGAAGGCCGAAAGAACGAGAACGAGTGAGAGAAAAAGAAGAGACCAAACAGGCAGGCAACCAGGCAGGGTTCGTATGAATATTAACGCGTGCGAAGAGCCCTCCTGCACCAATTCGCAAAAGAATCATTCTCTTTTTCTCTCTCTCTCTTTCTCTCTCTCTTAGACTCGCATATAAGTATATACATTCGAAATCGCGTTTATCATGCAAATAAAGGTGAACCCGTCCATTGTTTTTCGTGGTGCGAATTATGCAGGAGACTGAAAATTTGTCGGTTCTCTTTCTCTCTCTCTCTTTTTCTGTGGGTCGTAAAAAAAAAAAAAAAAAAAAAGGCAGGCATGATTCAGAGGGAGCTTCGGTTATTCATCGTTCGACAATGAGGTCGCGACTCTTTTCCTTCCTTCGAGGACGTCAAAAGATGCTACAAAAGGCTTCGAAGTTCTTCGTACGTACGTTTTGGTACGTTCATTGGCTCGTTTGTTGTGTTGCGGCAAAATAACGGAATGCCCCCGAAAATACTTATTCACGCGATTTTTTTACCTACCTTATTCTATTTACGGTAGGTATTTGTTTTGTTTCGGGTAGAAGATCTCCGTAACCTCTCCGGTAAATTCGATGTTAGTACTGACATTTCCGGCCACGGTGATTCGAAAAAGCACTTAGTTACTGGAACGCGAAACTTCCGCCGAGACGAGACGAGACTTTACGATTTCTACCACGTGAAAATTATTCGTACCTTCTCCGATTCCCTTTTCTCTTTTCTTATTATTTTATTTTAGTATTTCTATCTCGTTCTCCATCTCTTCCCTTTCGTATTATTTCATTTATTGGTCTACTAACTTCGTATAAAACTGTTATATTTTTTTCTTTTTAATTTTACGGTAGGTAACAGTAAACATTATCGTTGTAACAAATAACGTTGAATTTTATTTTGACGTTATAGGTATTTAAATTAATCTCTCGTATACAATGTTATATTTTATTTTTTTTTTAATTTTACGGAAGCAAAAACAGTTTATAACAAATAACTTTTTGAATTTGATTTTAACGGTACAGGTATTTAGATTATTTTTATACGACTAGTAATTAAATGAAAATCAAATAATAAATATAAAAAAATCAAAGAAAGAACAACTATTACGGATAGTAACCTAGTATTAAAGGTTAACATAGGATCTCAGGAAAAATTGATCTCGTAAACTTAGTTGGAACTATAGTAGCAAGTACGCGTTCGAATACCTTTGATCTATAGATCGATCGATCGATCTATAGATCGGATTTTTTCTAAAGAGGAACAAGGCGACGCACTTGGAACGACACAAGACCGCGGCAATTTCCTCGAGTCTGATTAGGATTTCTCGTCACGAACGACAGATTAGTAGACCGGTTCGTTCGTTCCTCTCTTTTTTTTTCATCCTTTTTTTTTTTTTTAACTTCATTCCTCCCGCCCCCCCACTCCTTTTTTTCTACTGTCTCCCTATCTCTTTCTTTTTATCTATTACACGCGTATCGCGTATTTTACGTCATTGATTTGAAACACTTGTAACGCGTTAACCACGTTTGTGTTATTCTTGGTCTCGTTCTGGTAAAAATATACCAACTTTACACTAGGAGTCTCATTTCTTCATGAGCAAATGGAACGAGTGTGTCCGGTGGTGGTAGGTCGGTTTAATGTCCACCTTCTCAAAGAATTCGATCTATACCCATTCCATTACCCTTTTCCTTTGGTACGAGCTAGCTAAACATACTCGCATAAGCGCCAAACTCGTAGTAGTAGTCGTAATTGTCGTCGTAATCGTGAATCGTACTTTGCTATCGATTCGACGAGAACCAACTTCTAATGATTACGCAAACTCTCGGGGAACGTCGAAACGACCCAACCAACCAACCAACTTGCGTTTGCTTTCGTATTATGTGGACGGTAAGGGAAAGGGAAAAGTGATATTGATCTAAAAGACAACGTCATATGTGTATGTGTGTGTGTGTTTTTTTCCTTTACTTGAAAAATCTATGGGAATAAAAATACAAAAATAGATAATATTATGTTTTTTGTTAATAAGATATCTGATAGTATCGAATAAGTTAAATGGAGAAGTATTTCGTGCTCGTAAAAAGTGAGAATAAAAATACAAATATATTATTCATTAACGTATACTTACATATAAAAAATTATTAGAAAAAGAAAAACAATTGATATTCTAATTTATTTCATATTAAGCATTACCTCGATCACAAAATATATCTTTAAAACGAATCAATAATTTCCAATTACACGACATACAATTAATCCCCAATTATAATTACAAAAACATATATATATACATGAATAATTAAACATGCAATTAAATTCAACAAAATGAAGAGACAAATATCTGAAAGCTACTCAAATTTCGCTAAGAAAAATACGAAGTAGAAGAAGAAGAAGAAGAAAAGGAAAAAGCATGATCAAAATGAGAAGAAGAATAAAATAAAAAAAAGAAAAAAAAAGGAAGAATTAAGAATGAGACGGTGGAAGTCGCAAAGTCGGCAAATAGCCAAGGGGAAGGTCGGTTAGTTCGAAGATGGCAGGCGGGATAAGTCCTCTCTGATGAGTGTACTCGCGCTAAGAGCGCCGTAAACTCGATTATGGACCCAATCTCTCCGCGATATCTTTCCCCGTACAATTAGCTCTCTCATAAAGTGACATTAGGCTCGGGGTATAAGGTGGCGCGTGTTAACACACGACAAGAATCCGAGAGGAGTAGTAGTAGTAGTAGTAATAGTAGTAGTAAGTATTAGTAGTAGTTTTCTTTTCCTTCTTTCACGTTCTATCTCTTCTATCTCTCTCTCTCTCTCTCTCTTTCACAAACCTTTCTTCTCTTTATATTTCTATCTTTCTTTCTCTTACTTTCGTATCTCTTTCTATGGCACACAGTGCAACCACCACTGCTGCTGCTGCTGCTGCTAGTGCTGGTGCTGGTGCTGGTGCTGGTGCTGGTGCTGAGGCGGTTTAGTTACCAACTTGGTGGCGCGACGCGCTTCTTAACTGCCGCTATTACGTTCCCTAATTGCCGGCCATTTAAATGCCGGTGCTGCAAATAGATTCCACGATAGGAACCCGACCAACAACACACCGCCGGATATCTCGCTAAACTTGCTCGTGGAATCGGAATAATCCGATCCCGGTAATGCACGTGATATCACGTTCAAATCCTTATTTTCCCGATCGAATCGATTTACTCAACTATTTTTCTTTTTCTTCTTCTTCTTCTTCGTTTTATTAGATAATAAGAAAAAATTGAAGAAAAAGTCTCGGTAAACGGATAAATTTTTGTACGATTTTAACTCTTTGTATTAGATTACGATCGTACTAGCCGGTCCCTTCTTGAATTCTCTTTTTTTTTTTTCGTTATTTATTTTAAGCGTTCTTTTAAAAGCAACCAAAGAAGTCACTTTCGCTGTTAAAAGTACTAAGAACGTTTATGGCTGTCACGTAGTAGTAAAGGCGCGTTCTCGATCAGTACGGAAGATCGGACACCAAGACGAATTTGGCGAACCCGAGAAAACGTTTTCAGCGCGAAACACCGAGATAGAAATAAAATAAGAACAAAAAAAGATAAAATACATACACATATATTATCACACAGAATGATCGTATAAATTGTTTTGGATTTACGAGCTTGCTTTGACGGAAACGCCCAACCCCACGTGCTGTTGCCGGTCGTGCTATGGTTGGACCCAAATCGAGTTCACTCGTAAAACGAGTATCATAATATATCTTTGATCTATGAAAGGATCGATTGAGATTCTACTATCTTTTTATTTTTTTTTTATCATCCTTTCGAATACAGGTAGTCCCCCCTACAACACGGCATCCTATAACACGATAAGAAAATTGCAAACAATTGTATTAATGTACAAATATATTTAAAAATTAAATTATCTTCAAATAATGAAATTCTGAATCTAACACGATTCGCATAAATACATGGCATTTTCTAAGAACTTATCTATTTTATTATCTTCATTTATCTTTTCTATTTAACGTATTATGATGCGTAAGAGAGAAAAAAAAAAGAAGAAGATGCAAAGTTTGCGTTCACGTACTAGGTGGCCCAGTTCACGCCCGAACGTGATCGAGGGACGAGATCGAGAAACGAATCGTTGTGCCCTTGAAGATCGGTCTTTAACATTCGGCCGCGACCGTCCTGCGCAACCAAAGACAACCGACATCATCGTGCAACGTGTCGCGACCTCGCGTCTAACGCAAATGCGGCCGATCTCTTCGAAACGATCGCATTTCGCAACCGTGTCCTCGATTTACTGCCAATTTTCTTCAACTCATAACAGTTTCATTCAGAAACATATATATTATTCCGTTTTGAAAAACTAATATCGCATTATGAGAGACACGTTATTAAATATTAAGATAAACGTTTAAAGATTAGAATATTTTTAAACATTGAACGTTAGTGTGACAAAATAAAAGTAAAAGAAATACTATGAATAAAACATTTCATATTCAACGAATATTATCAAATGTAAACACAAATTGTAAAATATTGAATCTACATATATGTATCACTTTAAATTAAATTGTGTATGTTCTAATGATAAAAAATTTCTAAGCACTTACTTTGATAACATAAAAAAATGATAAATATATATGAAAGTTAGATAACTTCATTAGAAATATATTAAATTAATGATTGAAAGTTAAAACCAAATGATGGATAATAATTTACATTTACATTAACCTGAGATTAAATTGTCGGAAAATGTTAAAACGTTCTAAGGAACCTTAAAGAGAGAAAACATCTAAACAATGAACGTTACCATAATAGTATTTCCAATGGTATACAGCGAGAATATTACCTTTAACCCCGCGAAAGTTTCGTCGCGATGCGATCCACGCGAGCGTTACGTCGTAATCGGGTTTATTAGGAAGACTCTCTCGCCGACACGATCGTTGCTTTCACCAAGAAGGAAGAAGAATAGAATAATAGGAAGAACACTAGAGGGATCAACTTATAGGTCTTTCACGCGGGTAACCACGTAAATAAACAAGCATTCTCTAACTGATTCGATTCGGTCGTTCCTTTGTTCGTTAGTTAGTTAGTTAGTTTGTTTGTTTGTTTGTCCTATTTATTTAAATCATTTTTATTTATTTATTTTTTTTTTACCTAACTCTATCGTCCCTAAAAGTATCATTTCATTTAATTAATAAAATACATTTCTCTAACAAGCTCGAATTAACCAAATAATAAATTTAATATTTATAATAATAATAATAAATAATATCTATAATATTAATATATTATTATCATAAAAAAAATATATTTTGTATATAAAATATTTTATTAATATATATAATATTAATATAATATTTATAATAATAATAATAATAAATAATAATAAACTTCAAATCTAAATCATTTTCTCTATTAAATATTCCTAATTAATAATCAACAGTTAACGCAAACTAAAACCTCGACGAAAAGAATTATAATATTATCCAGTAATTAACGAAATTAAACCAAAACCAATGAAACCTAAATCAATCCACATATCAGTTCGTAAATAAATTCTAAAAAAACATACAGAAAAAAAGAAACCCCACACGCGAGATACGAAAAAAAAAAAATACGAGACCGGTAACCGCAACAAGAAAAAAAGGAAAAACGTCAAATAATTTAATCGTATCACATGATTAACGATTCGAGTAACGTTTTCAAACGAATAGTATTCGAATGTTTGAAAGTTTTTTCTCTCTCTCTTTCTCTGTCTCTGTCTCTCTCCATCGATCGGTGACGATAGTCGTCTAGACTGTAGTAGACTCGTCGTGCAAAGATAACGTTTTCTCTCGAGGAGAAGACTACAAGACGATGAGGAGGAGGATGAGGAGGAGGAGGAGGGAAAAAGGTGTAGGGGGGAAAGGGGGAGGATAAAAAGGTCCGTGCTGTGGAAGTTGGACGCGCGCTGCGTTGGAAGTGTCTCTCCTCCTTTCGCGTGCCACGAATCACAATGCGAGTCTCGGTTTTGCTTTAGCTCGCGCGTTGCTCCTACTACTACTACTACTACTACTATTATTACTACTACTACTACTACTACTCTTTCCTCGGCGATAATATCGAGGACGTAGGCAGGACGACCCGATCGTAGATTATGCGTTGCGAAACGCACACGGTAGCGATTCAATAGAACGACGATCCGTTCTTACACTTCTGAATAATATATATATATATGTATGTATGTGTATGTATTACATTTACGTTGGTTACGTTCTGTAAGTTCGTACGTTTATATATATATATGTGTTCTTAAGAGAGGAGGCCCGCTTTGAACTCGACTCGATTTATGTTAGCCAACTTACTTCGACATTTGCGCTCTTTCCCACCCGATGACTACTACCCGCGACTACTACCACCAACGAGAACTCGATTTCTATCGATCTCCGATCGAGATCGATTAAATTTAGGTAGGTATTGATTTTTATTCCAAGATTCAATTCTATATACCCAACGAGCATACGTACGATTGTTTAACGTTCAACCAAAAGTCACTAAACAAGATTTATTTTTCTAATCCGATTTATATTCCTGAATATATATTATAAATGAATTTTTAATGGAAAGAAATAATCAGGTTTGAGAAAATGAATATGATTTCCGTACACTATTTAGGGTAAACCAAAAGTACGCGCGTTTATTCTGTTGTTTCGGATAACGCAATTATTTGATATCAATTAAAATTACTTTGTATGCAAATCAGATATTAATTTAAATTTAATATTATCGACGTGCTTTTTTTTTTATGAAATAATCATTAAGAAAATAATTTTCTCATCTAAATTCATGAGGAAATGTGATTAATGACTTTTGACTGAATATAAACACAATATTAAATATATATATATATTAAAAGATGATATACACTAGAGGTATTATGAAAATAATATAATATAAATCGTATATAATATTTGAAAAATATATATACGAATTGCAATATACATATATACATATATATATATATATATATATTTGTATTTGTATGCGTATCTTATGTTGGGTGGATTTTCTCACGCGTTTCTTCTTCTACTTCTATTCCTCTTGTTTTCTCTTTATCGATCCTACTCTCCCCGTTAAAACGTCTCTTGTCCTCGAATAGCTCGTAATGTAGCCCTCCGAAGATCGTAGAAGTTCTCTCTCTCTCTTTCTCTTTCTCTATTGCTAGCGTGAATCGTTCTCGTGCGTCAATCGTTAGGTTCGTCTATCCGACGTCGGATCCGCGGTAGGACTGATCACTCCAATGCTAGAAGGTACTACGTCGTCTAGGATGGACGTTTAGGATAGAAGTAATGCCGAAGGATAACAGCTCGTGTCTTTTAACCCCCCTCCTCCTCCTCCTCCACCTCCTCCTCCTACCCTTCCGCAACTTTTCTTCTTTTATTTTCTTCTTCTATTTCTTCGGCGGCGTGGAAAGATTGAAAGGGGATAGACTACAAAATAGCAAGCAAATAGCTCACCCTGACAAATCCTCGGAAGCCATATCGAGTTGGTAGGAAAAAATTTCTGACGTACGATCTTGCCGGCTGCGGACCGTAAAGACTCTCCCCGGCACCGACTGTCCTTTCCTTCTTCTTCTTCTTCTTCTTCTTCTACTTCTACTACTACTACTACTGTTCAGTGAATTCTGTTTGTTCGAAATAAGATAGAAATTTCTGCTAACAGAAGTTCGAGTATTATTTCTTCCCACGATATCAATTATAAGTTAGAAAATTGTTTGGATTAATTGAACATGTGAATGAATGAATTCATTCACTCTCTTGATACTCTTGATTGGTTATAAAAATATAAAAAATGTTGATATAATAGTAGAAGTATTATTATCATACGTATTATAAAGGTTCGAAGACCCAAGGAACGAACGAATGAACGGCTTTCTCGACGGGTGAAAATCAAAGCTTCGTAGTTTTGGGGCCGAGTCAGGTAGCAACATTGAAATTTTTATTACCGCGGTGTGCAACTTCGGGAGAAACGTACTTTCAAAACCACGATGGGGAAAAGAGAAAGAAAGAAAGAAAGAAAGAAAGAAAGAAATAAAGTGGGAAAGAGTAAGAGAGAGAATCAGCATACAATAACCGTCGTTCATTGTTCCTACTGTTAGGAACTGTCGACTCGTACGAGAAGGACGAAGACGACGACGACGAAGAAGACGACGACGACGACGACGAAGATCTGCAATTCAATCGTCGCGATATTGTGCGACGTGGAAGCATTTCGTGTCAGCGATGCAGGAAATTCGATTCTGTACGAGAAATAACCGTGGCGAAGCGCGTTATTTAAGATGTCGTAAATCCGTAAGCAGATTTTCTTCGTCGTGGTTAAACTCTCGTGGTTCTTTCTTATCTTCTTCTTCTTCTTCTTTTTCTTCTTCTTCTTCTTCTTCTACAAACTCGGCTTCTTTCAAAGAAGAAGAAGAAGAAGAAGAATAAGAAGAATAAGAATTAACCAGAGACAAAAGTAATAGATGAGTTTACCCACGTTACTGCGTAGAGTAGTTCTCTTGAAAATCGCTTAGAAATGAAAACGAGAGTGATCTTGGCGTTACGTTTTGCATGCAAAATGCACCTAACTCTTCCAAGGTTCGCGTCGTTTTTCAATGACGTCATTGCACGTACTCGGTTTCCTTCGAGTATAAGCCACCAGTAGTAGTTGTGTTACTACACTCTTCTTCTATCCCCCTCGGTGTTCCTTTCGCAAAACAAAACGCGGTTGCTTCGTTTTTATAGTTGCTTTTCTTGGATACTCGCCAAAAACTCGCTCGCACTATTCGTATCACTTTCGTACAACTTCGTGGAATACTCTACGACAGATCCGAGAATTCCTCGTTAAAGTTAAAGTTAAATGGAAGAATATATGCGTCAGGGGAAAAAAAAACTAAGAAAGAAAAGGATGTTACGTAGTTAAAAAAAAAAAGTGAAAAATCGTGAGAGACTCCGGATCTTTAGGTGACACGGTGTTACGGGCAAAGTACATCATTCCTTTCCTGGAACGAATAAATAGTTAACGAGCTATGCTAATTTACTTCTTCAAAGAGGAAAGTCGTAATGGATTGAAAGATCGAAGGTGTGGATCGTTAGTACTGATTCAATCGATTATTATTAGACACGGAATCCTTTACGGATGTATACTTAAAGTAAATAAGTACATGCACATACACACACAAATAATAATAATAATAATAATAATAATAATAATAATAATAATAATAAAAGTTTATCAAAAGATTACTATAATAATAATTACGATAATTATAGTTAATAATTTGCGGTAAGAAAATTTTCTTTCTCCTACAATAAATCAAAAAATAAATTAATACTTATCACATTTATCAAACACCGAACATTGTTTGATAAATGACACTTACTTGCACAAATGACTTAAAAACATATTAATGATTTGTTATCACTTCATATAAAAAAAAAAAAAAACAAATATGAAATAAAAAAATATATACTTCAATATAACAGATTATAACTCTATCAGGGTATTCCATTAGATATTAATTTTCTTTTACGAATTCATACTTATATAAATAAGTATTTATACATTGTATGTAATATAAAGCGTAATAATACAATTTTATTAAACGATTACTGCAAAACAAACAAAATATTGACAATAATAAAAATAAATGCATTTCCATCTTCGTTATTTTCCCCGAATTGCAATTATTTAGAAAATAAATAATAATATTAAAAGATTTATCAAATGACAAACGATAGTTATTGCACAAACGATTAAAAAATATTAATATGTTTTATAATTATTACTTCATAAAAAAAGAAGAAGAAGAAGAACTGAAAACAACAAATCAATCAGATATAATATAACACTTAATTCTCGTAGAAGTAAAATATCTACGTAGAACACGTACTAGTAGTAGTATTAGTAGTAGTAGGATGACCAGAAGATCATAAATTAGATCACACATCGAGTACACGGCCACGGTCGAGTGTGCGTCGGTCTCTGGGAAAGTTAGCTAGCAAAACGAGGATTAAACTTGAAACAGGAAGAGGAGAAGAAGAAGGAGGTGAAGAAGAGGAGGAGGTGAAGGAGGAGGAGGAAGAAACGGTGATGATCTTCACGATCATGACGCAGATCGTTCGTGAACTACGAACGAAGAGTTCGTCCTCTTTATCGTCCTCGTATTCGTCCTCGTCTATCGTCGTCTTCATCGTCATCTCATAGTCGTCGTCGTCTTCTTCTTCTTCTTCTTCTTCGTCGTCGTCTTCTCCTTTCCTCTTTGCACACGCGAATCAGGGTCACGCGCATTACTATAGCGCCGTCGATATAGTTAAACACGTTATACGGCACATTCATGTGCTAATGCGCGCGTCGGAGATGTTAACGAGTGGACACGCTAGGCGTTCCTTCGTTCTCATCGTGAGAGACATCGATGCACGACCAAGCGATGTTATTTAAGTAAATATATATATATACGTATAGGGTAATATATCCCAAAATTCGTCGCTTTATCTAACAATTAAAATGAAGAATATCAAATAACAAAATATTGATTTTTATTAATACAACTATATTATGATAATTTGATTTTTATTTTCTATAATTTTAATAAATTATATTAATCGATAGTTATAATGCTGTTATACGTATAAAGTAATATATCCCAAAACTCGTCGTTTTACCTAACAATTAAAATGAAGAATATCAAATAACAAAATATATTATGATAATTTGATTTTTATTTTCTATAATTTTAATATATTATATTAATCGATAGTTATAATGCTGTTACGAAACTAATGTTGTATATATTATATCAAAATATTCAGATAATATATTTCGATACATTAAAACATTATGAAAGATATTCATTTTCATAGTTGAGAAAGTTGCTGGAATATTATAAGTAGAGAAATTTCAAAAGGGAAATGTCAGTCATTAGAAAACTTAAGAAGAATTTTCATGATCGGTAACAAAATTGATCGAGGTATATCGTATGAAGATAAGAGGAGGAGGAGGGGCTGGGGCGGAGTGGGGAGGGGGGGGGGGAGGGGAGGGGACGGTAACATCCCGTGGGATTCGTGAACGGTTGAGGTCGAGAGCAAAAGCGTGCGCGACACGAAGAAAGAGAAAGAGAGAGAAGAAGAGAGAGAGAGAGAGAGAGAGAAAGAGAAGGAGAAAGAGAGAGAGAGAGAAAGAGAAGGAGAAAGAGAGAGAGAGAGAGAGAGGAAGAGGGAGGGGAGAGGGAAACTGTGAGACAGCCGACACGACCACACCGCGACTCCTATAGCACCGTTGGCATAGCTGGACAGGCCATTTCACATTCCCACGTCCTTAATATAGATTGTTGATACGCGCACGAGTGTAGAGAAGAAGAAGAAGAAGAAGAAGAAGAATAAGAAGAAAGAGAAAGAGAAATAGAAGAAGAAGAAGAAGAACGAGAGAGGGATCTATGGGATTACGACGACGAAGATGAGAGAGAGAGAGAGAGAGAGAGAGAGAGGAGGTTTAAATGGACCGAGGAAGAGACTCGTGGCTGCTCGCTGAAGCATAGAAACGCATGCGTGTAAGAGAGACGAAACGATTTAACAACGCGTGGGTGTGACGAAGAGGAGAAGAAAAGGCTCGTTCCTCTTAGCACAGGTGCCTCTTTTCTCGAGTAGAAGAGAGAGAGAGAGAGAGATAGAAGATGCGTATAGGAGTCCTCTTGAGTCCTCTCGACGAGATCGTGCCTATAACGCACGATTACATCGCAAGTGAGTAGGTACGTTCCGCAAAGACCGTAACCGCTATCCAGAAACGGCAGTCGACGTACTCCAGCGACTTACTGTTACCACTACGATCGATAGAACCTACACAGTTATGTATGTAGTACTCAACAGTATCCACAAAGACTGGCACCGGTCCATAGTAATATAGAAAAGCCCAAACGTAGGCTTTTGCTTGTAACTATTTTTCGAAGAAGCTGTAGGTATATGTGTGTAGTGTGTAAGTACTTATACCTTAGCTACGTTAGGTTCGTTTAAACTATCGTAAATTGTAGGCTCGGTGACACGTGTCATTCCATATCGGAATGTTTCCTATTTCGAGAAGATAATACAGATCGAGAGAGAGAGAGAGAAAGAGAGAGAGAGATATATATAAGTACTTTTACAATGCAATCGGATAAGAATAATAAATTGCTTCTATACTTGTTCGTTCAAATCGTGTCCAAGTGAAACATTATTTTTTTCAAAAGAGTGAAGATAAGGAAGAAGAATATAAGAAGAAGATGCAAGGAAGAGAGAGAGAGAGAGAGAAAAGGAAAAAAAAAGAAAAATAAAATAAAGAGGAAAAAGAAAAGAAACTCATCTTTAAACCGAGACGAACGGTCCCCGTCTCTAGTTGTTTGCCATGACAGTTAGCTAGAAGCGAACGGAAAATTTACGTGAGATCATCATACGTTTTCGTCCAAATAAGTTTCTTATCCCTCGATCTTATCTAAACGACACGAAAAGAGACCCGACGGAGAATTTGGAGAGTTGTGATTGGAAAATAAGATCGAGAAAATGAATCTGGATCAAAATTTATTTTATTTTTTTATTCTATCAAATATAGTAACACCGCAAACGGACTCGCGGACTATGTTTGTATTTTTCTTCTCTTCTTTTTTTTTTCCTTCCATTTTTTTTCCTACTCGTCTCTTCTATTTCTTTTTCTTTTTCACGATCAGGGACAACGATTTCTCTCCTCCGACGATTTCCTTTAGTGTACGGTTGCTACAAATCGGTCCAGGATTCCGGACGTGCCAACTGAGATTCGATACGATACCAACTAACTCTCTCGCGTCGACCTTAAATGGCAAAACACATTTTTCCAGTCTACGCTTGTTGTTCTCTACGTTCGAGTTAGAGACTCTTGTCGTTCGTTGTCATCGTAATCCGCGAGCCGTTGTCGTTCGGCGTTCTGTTCTACTCTCTATGTGGTCCACACGCGAGACTCCACGGGGAAACTGCAAAAACTTGCTAACTCGAGCCGCGACACGCGTGGTTTCTTCTTACGCAACTTATATCTCTCTCTCTCTCGCGAATCCCGTTGTACCTTTAGATACCCCTCTCACCTATTTTCTTCATCCACCCCCCTCTTTCTCTGTCTCTATCATTCTTTTATTTCTCTGTATTTTTCTATCGCTGGTTACGACTACGCAAGAACACCCCCCTTCCCCTCCTCCACCTACCATTTGTATCCTACTTCTTTTTCTATTTATCTTTCAAAATCATCCGAAGATATTACGTAGACTCCTTTTCTTTTTTTTTTTTCCTTCTTCACGCGTTAGAATCTAATGTCATTTAAACGGGATGGGAGAGGGGGGCGGGAATTACAGGGAAGTCACAGTTGTTAGCTAGACGGGAATGGTATTATAATTGATAGCCAATTTGTTGTAAAATCAATCGACTTGGAAGTTCCTACAAACATAGTAGTAGTAGTTACTTATCTTCGATATGTAGGTCACAGGTTGAAACGCGACAAATTCAGCCTCGTTCGATTGGTTAGCCCCCAATTGGGACACGTACCGCTACGCGTGTGCGAGCTTTTGGGATTTCGAACCGTTACCAAGCCGCCCACGTGGGGGCCCTCGTCAGGTGGAGCTCGGAATTTGAATACGTGTGTGTGTGTGTGTGTGGAAGTGTGTTTTTGTGTCTGTCTCTTTCTCTCTCTCTCTCTTTTTTTTCTTTCATTCTTTATGACTCAACACCGATACGATTCACAAGATATCGTCGACATAAGCAGATGCTTCCTCCTCTTCTTCTTCTTCTTCTTCTTCTTCTTCCAAAAAGGTGCGGTCCTCGGATGATTATGCTAAACAGTCTCGTACAGTTTTCCTTTAAATACCTTCCTCAATCTTTTACACCTTCTTCTTCTTCTTCTTCTCCTTTTTTCTCCTTTTTTTTTATTCGTAGGTTTTTTCTTTCTCTCTCTCTCTCGAATAAAACAGATACAAATTCTAGGACAATTTAGTATTTTGAAAAAAAAAAAATGAATTCGCTCTCACGGTTAAAAGAGACCATCTCTCGATTCCATTCACGCAATGGTCGTCGAATGTAATGCCAAATCTGTGACGTACATGTTAAAAAAGGTAAACCGTCAAACTTCGATTTCGTTCGGATTATTCGCGGTATCGCTTTTAAGGAGAAAAACGAAAGTTACCACACTTAACCCTTAAATTCCCCCACTTAAATGTATCAGGATGATTTTCTTATATATAAAAAAACCAAAACAAAAGTAGACCACACAGTAAATGTCTAGTTATTAATTTTTATCTAACAACATACGTATAGTCTTATAAAAATAATCTTCTAAATGTGACACCATTAAATTATGACAATAAATAATTAAATAAAAAAAACACAGAGAGAAAAGATTTATTTTCGGACTTATAATTTATTAAAATTCGTTGGAAAAAAAACAATGGCCAACTGAACAGCTATGATCGTCGTCAACCTAAAAAAAAAAAGAATATAAACCCCTGCCCCCTCCCAAAGAAAAAATTGGAGTATAACAAATCATTTCCAGGAAATATTCGAAGATAGAATTAGAACGAGAGTAAAATAGGAAGAAAAGGGTGGGGGAAACGGATGATACGCGCAAAAAGTAAGAAAGAAGAAGAAACTTAAGAGGGAAAGAAAGGGATAGAGAAAAAGAACGAGAAGAGATAGAAAAAGAACGACAAAAAAAAAGAAAAAGAAAAAAAAAAGAAAAAAAAAGAGCCACGTCGTAAATTAGTGGCCGATGAGCGTGCGAGCGGCGAGAGGGCCTGCTCGCGCTAAGGTGCACCTCTGGAAGGTGCGCGAGGCTCCTTCGTTCGAGGCGGTTTTATCGTCGGCCGACAGGCGTTTAACTTTACGAGCGGCCACGCCACGTATATACTCCTCCTTTACGTCCTTCTCCTTCCTCGTTTCTTCCTTCCCCATCTTCTTCTTCTTCTTCTTCTTCTTCTTCTTCTTTCTTCCCTCTTTCTTCTTCTTCTTCTTCTTCCCTCTTTCTTCTTCCTCTTCTAGGCGCGGAGGCATGCTAATTCTCGTGACGCGCGTAACATTAAACTCTGACGTTTAATCCGGTAGAGACGCGCGTGGCTTGTATTCGAGGGAATCTTTGCTCGACCCTTTATATGGTTCGACCCGACCAAACACCGAGGAATATGTTTTCCTCTTTCTTTCTCTTTCTCACGTATACACACATATATATATATATAGAAATATGCACATAGCAACGTAAATACGGAAAAGAATAATTTGTATTATTTTTCTGATTGCAGTCGTTCTTCGGTCGCACCTACAATAATCTGGGTAGCATTTCGGAATGCAAGAACGGAGGAAATTGCGTGATCAATAAGAAAAATCGTACGTCATGCAAGGCCTGTCGATTGAAGAAGTGCCTGATGGTTGGTATGTCGAAGTCCGGTTCGCGTTACGGTAGGCGTTCCAACTGGTTCAAGATCCACTGCCTACTTCAGAATGGGACTAACTCTAACCAGAGCAGCGATGTTGCATCCTCCGCCCTATCCCCGTTTGGATCTGCCTTCCTTCCGGGATTCTTACAACAGCCTCAAGGTCAGCAGGCTGCCGCTGCCGCCGTTGTCGCCGCCTCCGTTTACGGGTCTAAGGACCCCAAGGATTCTGCTGATCAACCGAGACAATTTCCTGAACAGATCAAGTCCCCTCATCCGGACGACATAGCTTTGCACGCTCAATTGCATATGATAAATTGGCAAAGAGATACCGATAGGACATATTCTAACGGTCAACAACAGCAACAACAGGCATCTTCGGAACCATCGAGGGATGCCTTATCACCCTC
Organism: Polistes fuscatus; assembly: GCF_010416935.1. Lineage (NCBI taxonomy): Eukaryota > Metazoa > Arthropoda > Insecta > Hymenoptera > Vespidae > Polistes > Polistes fuscatus. The sequence continues at coordinate 9,002,444 of NW_025113151.1, read as the reverse complement.
TCCGCGTAAACGACGAAACATCGAATCACAGCAAGAACAAGAACAAGAAGAGTTGCAACAACATCATCATCAGCAACAACAACAACAACAACAGCAGCAACAAGTGCAACCAACTTCTTCGCCCAACTATTCGTTGAATTATATGCAATCGGCGGACGTAGTACCTAGTAGTGTACCTGAAGTTTTTCGACCGTTCTTATCGAACTGCAAAGCGTTATCAGAAGCGCCAAGTGATTGCGGTAGCTCCCCGAACGATAACGGAACCGATAGACTTCAAGATGGCGAATCTAGATGCAATTCGGCCATGAGTTATTCCAATTCCAAGAGAACATCTCCCGATCAATATTTTCCGACTAGAAAAATCAACGCCACTGTCACCCTTACAACTGCTGGTTACTTTTCTTATCCTCCTTTGGGACTTATTTATCCTCAAGCAAATTTGGTAACCCCGGCAACGGCATTGCGTACTCAACGTGGCGGTGACGTTCCTCTCGCCATTCCTTGCATCGGTGGACTAGCTGTCGAACAAAAAGAACCTATCGATCTTAGTATTAGGTCAAGTCGGAGTTCAACTAGATCTAATAATAATCTTACGGAAAACGAGGACAACGACGACGACGATAACGAATCCAACGATAAAGATGACAGTTCGAATAGCGATAGTTCAATTAACGGGGAAACTAAAAGAAAAGGCAAACCTTTGGATTTAACATTGACGGTTAAAAGCTCCTCGTTATCGTTTATGCTTTAAGGAACCTTTTTTGAATTTTTGCGAACTCGGATGGGTAGGCTCTGGTCTTGAAATATAATATGTGTTCATTATTTGTACAATGGAACTTCCAGTATTTGAACGATCTAGTGTTTTCCCATGATCCATTATCAAAATGCATTATTATTCAAACGCTCCGTATAACAGTGGTTCTCAAACTTTTCATATTCTAAGCATCCTATAGTAGAAATCTAACAAATTTATCATTAAAAGAAGTTAAACGTTCTTTTTATATTAAAGGATTGACTAAAAATTAATATCATGTGAGTTAATGGCTTGCACCAAGTCCGATTACATTTTGCATTTTATGCATGCATTATGAACGTTTTAGAAACCACTGATTATACACTTTCCTATTTATGTCATTTACTATTATTAAAACGAATAATAGAGATGTGGTAAATCCTTTGTACAATGTTATATCTTTTTTATTGCTCCATTTGATAAATTGATATCGTACGCAATTGCAATTCTCAAATAATGATATTATGAAAAAATTTTTGTGCAGTACGAATTGTGCAGTACTAATAATTAAGTATTAAAATAAAATAAAAAGAAAAAAAAATATAAAAATATAAAAAAGAAAAGTGTTTATAGAATATTCTATAAATATTAAAAAAATAATTGAAAGAGTGTTACGAAAATTTTTAGAATACATAATTTTGAATGATTTACGATTATGGAAATGGAAAAAAAAAATAAAAAAAAAATAAAAGAGTACATTATAAATCATTGTAGTCCCATTTACGAATAAAACTTTGATGGAGCCAAAGAATAAAAAAAGTGGACTACTCTTTGAATAAAAAATATACATGTATGAATTGTTAGACAATAGACAAATTTCCTAATCAGAATAGTTATACGTTTCTTTTTTAATTCACGATGATACTGGATGTTCTACTGTATACATATACATATACGCTTGATTGAATGAAGCGAATTAAACGATGCGATATCGCTTCTATCTCGTAATTTATTTCGATTAATAATATAAATTACGATACAATTTATAACTCTATCGATTTTCTCTCATTGGGGTCGATATTTAAAGAAAATATCATATATGTATACATGTATAGATAAATTAGTCTTATCGATCAAAATCATATATAATACAATAGAATATAATATATATGTATGTATATATGTATGTATATATTTTTATATATATGTATATGTATATATATGTATTTATATTAAACGTAGAGGGATATGTATATATTTAAACAAATCTGCGTGGTATATCATACAACAATCTCCATCATTCGATATAACTATTTTGTTTTTTCTATTTTTTTTTTCTCATGCATTATCTATTGTACATCCAATGTTTAAGTGTAATAATGTAATTTTTTTTTTTTTTTGGATTTTGAAATAAAACACCCGTACCGATATACAATAAAGAACAAAAAGGGGGAACGACAAATGTTACACCTGTAATCTAATTTCATACTCGATCAAAATTGATCGTAATATATAATATATCAATAATATATTATATATATGTATAAATAGTAAAATATAATCTGTCAAGATGTAAATAGTAGATTAAGTAAGTTAAATTGTCTACAAAGTCGATATCGTTTTCCTGCTTTTGCTTGGTGTATGAATTTCTTTGCTGATAAAATATGAATTATTTTTTTTTATTTCTTTTCTTTTCTCATTCTCTTTCTCTCTTTCTCTCTCTCTCTCTCTTCTTACTTATCTCTCTTGTTCCTTTTATTTTATTATCTTTATTTTTCGACATTATATTTCTATTGTAAATGTTTCCTTCAAGACGATAAAGACTAATAGTCAATACCTAACAATAAGTATCAAACAAAATAAATATTTTTGTTTAATCAACGTTGTTATATTTCCTTTTTCAATTCTTACCACCTTTCGAATAATATCCTCTTCTAATTTTTAATAAATTATTTAGATATTTAATTATAGAAACGAAAAAAAAATAATGAATAATATCTCGTAATATTTATATTAAATATATAAAATTAATTTCAATAAAAAAAAAGTTATTTAGATATTTAATTACAGGTAGGAATATATAAATAATTCCTTCAAGTTATCCTACAATTATTGAATTAAATTCTAATATTATTCGAGTAAATATATTAAAATATGTATCATACATATTTAGGTATTAAAAAGATAAAATAATTTTTGAATCTTATCAAGCTTCAAGGTAAGTAAACATTTGAATATATTTTTTAGTTTCCCCTAGTTTGATATTCCCGTTTGAAAGAGAACAAAGGAGATCGAAATCGATGAAAGATGGTAGACGCGAAAAGATTCATTCCGAAGAGAAAGATCGAGTCAAGGTACCCGTTGCTCTCGATTTACTTGCTTTTACAGATCACTGAATCACGAATCTCCGCGGGTAACCTTGCGAACGATGCGCGAACGTTTTTACTGCCTTTACATCAAGACTCCTCTTCGTTTATCGCAAACCATATATTCATACTACCTATTCACATATGTATCTATATATAACACATACACCTATATATATTGGGTCGAGGAAAAAGTTTCTTCGTATTTTTCAACGTAAAAGTTAAACAATTCTTTTCCATATTTTCTATTCAGCCTTCCCCCTCAAATGATTTTTCAAACTGTGTGTTTTCTGCAAACGATCAATTTTTTATTGAGTATTATAACTAAAATAATATGCCACAATTTTACTAAATTGTTTTCCTATTATTTCAAAAATTACAAATCTCATATTTATTTGTCATCGTTTTTTCCAACTTATTTTCACTCAAATTCATAATTTAATAATCACTGAGACCGAATAAACAAATTCTATAATTATTCTATAATATATTATCCTAGTAACTTCTATGTAAGAGTAATATCAAATTCGATTAATATTAACCAAATTTATTTATGCGATAAGATTCATTGTCTATCGGGAAAATACGAATAAACTTTTTCCCCTAACCCAATATATATTTTTCTATATCTCATATATAATATATAAACACGAGAGACGATAGAACTTATGTACAAAAGAAACATACGTTTGTGTACTCGTACGTATATAAAGTAGCACTTGGTGTCGACGTTTGCGGCTACCATTAATCAATTGCCAGCAGGAAGCGCGATCGTTGGAAAATTATCGAGTTACGGATACCTGCCCACGCTGGTCTGACCTTGTAGGTTCGCGTATCCGGATCCACGGTGTATATCGATCTTCTTTTTCCTCCTAACAGTGAATATCTATCTATTCGAAGAACGAGAGAATGAAACGAGTATAAAATACAATATAACTATATAATTCTCGATCATTTTATTTAACAACTTTAGATTATCATTGAAATTATTATCGGGGAACCACAATCACGAGTTATTTTTTTTTAAATATAATACACTTACATATACATTATATCACTCGAATACAAAGATCGATAGAAAAACTGATTACCAAGTTGTATTGGGAAATCGATACGGATAAAGGCAATAAAAAAAAGAAAAGAAAAAACAAACGTTGAAATCTTATTGGACATTTGTTATCGATTAATCGATAGTCTCAACCAACAGAAGATTAAATGCTCATTGGATCTTGATTTAACGAACTCGATGTAGCAATCATCGCCATCTTGTTGGCTATAATAGATACAGAAAGAGGGGGTGGGTAGGGGGGATAGGTGGGTGGTGGGGGGAGGTAGGTAGGGAATAGAAAAGATAATAACTCGACGATGTCGGCCGTTCGAAAGGAACTGAACACGCATCTAACACAACTTACATCTGCCTCCCACTTCATCCCTTCTCGTCCTATTCCCCTACCTTATTCCCATTCTTCTATCGTGTTGTTTAGAAGAAAAAAAAAATAAGAACAAACAAAAAGTATCTTTTAAACTGAATTCTATGGGATCGATCTTTCGCTATCGAAGAATTGTCGATTTGTCCAGCAAATCCGAGCACCAGTCGGCGCATAGAATCAATGCGTTTGTACTTACATGGATCGTAGTACGTATCTGATACACGTAGGACGTTCCTATGTACTGGGTGTACACGGATCTTCTGAATCTTTCGATGAAAAAGTAATGAAAAAATGAAAGGAAGGAAGGAAGAAAGAATAGGAGAGATTGATCAACTGAGAGAGAGAGAGACAGAGAGAAAGTTTATCCGTGTTTCGAATAATCGATGATATTTTTTATTTTAATTTCCTGTAGGTTGCATTCAAGTCTATTCATTCTTCTTATTTTTCATTCTATTGATCACAGATCTATTATAATATTATATATATGTAGTTTATACACGGATATAAATTATAAGAGAGAAACTGAATCGATCGATTGATAATAATATCGATTATTTTTGTATCTTTTAATTTTATTCTATCGAATACGTTAAGAAGAGATTTATAGATTAATTGTTTATTATTTAATTTTTGATTCGTACTCGAAGATGTTATATTATTATTATTACTATTATTATTGTATCACGAATTTGTTTGATTGCTGCAAGTTTAATATTTGGATTAATCAATCGACTTAGTCTATAATGGATAAATTATTAAATTAATAATACATTTTAATTGTATACTGTGTGTCAAACGAAAAATAACCGAAATGTAAATTTAAATTGGAAATTATGAAAAAAAAAACGAACAAAGGAGATAAGTACGATTGAGATTATCAGGAATATTGTTACCAGGCAAAAGATGTTGGATTTAAAAATGAATTGGATTTAGATTTGATACACCCTGTAGATGGTTGCACGACTAACGCGGATAACAAACGATCGGAACCCGAGGCAGTGCGTCAGAGTCCACTACGACTGGTTACACCGGCCAAGCAATAAGCAATCGTTTAAACTCGTCATGACTCTATGCATGAGTTGGGCAACGCAATCCTGAGTTTGTACAGGACGATTTTAACCCGTGCGGGACTTCTGCTCGAGTAACTCTACTCGAAGCTTCTCGCCGAGTGAAATATTGTTAGGTAGTTAACTAAAGATAGGTTTCCGGTTAAGATTCGATCGTTTCATTCGATATCGTTTAGTACGAATCATGTCTTAGAGTCAATTCATGTTAATACGAGAAGATTCGATCAAAAAGATATTTACACACACAGGATTGCTAGAATAATTATGAAAATATTTTTAATAAATATATTAATCTTTATCGTGAACAATATAACACTGATAGCTGTTGATCATTGATCATTAGCTGTTATTGTTATTATCTTTTTTATAATTCTTACTTAATAAAAAGTACATATTTATATTATATATATATTATATAATTATTATATTATATATATTATTATAATTATATGTATAATTTTATATTATATTATTTTATATTATATGTGTCTCTTTCTTTTCTATATTTTCTTAATACTTGACCAACCTGAAGATAATCAAAATTCAATTATATTTATCTACAATTTTTATTCAACATTCCTGAATTTGAAATGATCACTCTTAACGATCTTCGATTAATATTATATGTATATAAATCAAATGCAATAGGTAACTCGGAAGATGTCTTGACGCTTTGTAAGCGAGATCTTGTTCTTTAGAGAATATCAACTTTTCTCTTTCCTTGTGTACGTGTATGCGTGCGTGTATGCGCGTGTGGGCATTGCCATAAAAAAACGAGCATAATGTATCGCGCGAGATGTCAACGGTTCCCTTGGGAGATCTTGGCATATTACATTTTCTCTTCGCGTGGACATGATATTTATTCTTGAAAAACTTCGCTTGTGATTACATTTAAAAAACATATAAACACACATTACATATATTAAATAAATATACAAGTAGTATATATATATGTAACATATATAAATAAACGTATAAAAGGATGATAAAAAGAACAAAAAATGAGAGTAAAAAAAAATTACAAGAAAGGGGAATATAATAAAACATTACATTAGGTATATATACAAGTAGTATACATGTAACATATATAATAAACGTATAAAAGAATAGTAAAAAGAAAAAAATAAGAGTAAAACGCAATTTACAGGAAAACGGAAACGGGTACAGGAAATATTTCTCTAATTTGATGTATATACTAAATAGAGTATATAAATAGAGTTATGTATATAATATTTAACGTAGTGTATGACCTCCTAGTTATTCGTCCTTCTTTCATTTCAATCTACCTCACGGATTTATCCAATATTAAAGTTCCTGTCATAAAACGATCGAATAAATAACAGACGAACAAGCATAATGAGCATCAATTGATTACATCTAACGAGTATCCGTGATAAATAAAATCCGTGTTGAATAAAAACCGATCGATGTTCACCACTCGCGTGCTTATTCATTACAGAAATCAATTTTTCAATCAAAAAAGACAAAAAAATATGCATCCAAGAGTGTTGGGACGAAGATCCGTTTAAAAATCAGGACGAGTTGATATTGATGATATAGTAAGTGGTAAGTATATACTTATGGTAGTTGTGTAATGGAACGATAAAAAAAAAAAAAGTAAAGAAAATGAAAAATATTTTTTTGCCACATAATCGGTTGCTGTTGAATGAAATATAATCCTGCAATTTGTCGGAGAAAATAAAATTCGTCGAATTTATTCGTCGCTAGTTTACCCAGTTTTATGAGATAAATCGATAATGTTTATAGAATGTGGAAAGAACAAGATTTTTCAACGTCGTAATGCAAGATTACGGAGGAAAATATCGAAGACGTTGATTGGTTGGTTTGTTTATTCGAGCCCATTTTCCGTAATTCTGTTAAAGTATAATATATTAACACAAACAAGTATCACACACACACACAGAATCCCAAAAGTCATCGTGTGACAACAAAATTAGTACGTAATCAATGAATCATTTATTATTAACGAATTAATTATTATTATGAACCAAAAATTCGTGCATTTTTATCGTGTTGTTTCAGATAGCATAATTTTTTGAAGTTAATAAAATTACTTTAAATATACAAGTAAAATATTAATTCAACGAACACCCAAACTTTTAGTTCATCCTAATAATAATAAATAAGATCGATATACAATATCAACTAACGACAATTATATTATAATAAATCGATACGAAAAAAAGTACTGTAAAATAAATAAAAAAAGAAACAAAAAAGAAAAGAAGAAGAGAAGAAAATTATTATACGTCAAAGAGTATATGTAAATATATGATTAATAAAATTTACAAACAAACAGGAAGAAACAAATGAACATTTCTCGACGAAAAATATATCTAGGAAGTGAGAGAGATAGTAATAGAGAAGAAAAGAAGGAGAAGAAGAAGAAGAAGAAGAGGAGGAAGAAGAAGAGGAGGAAGAAGAAGAAGAAGAAGGGGTATGTTCGAACGTACGCTTGGCGTGCACGAAGAGCGTTAGGGGTTAACGAGGGCCGGTCGTGCGATCGTCCGATCTTTCCCAAGAGCCAAGGCGGCCCAATTAGAAGGCACGTAAAAGCCGGGCGCATAATCAGCAATTTGTATTGTCGAAGGATAAGGGCACTCGATACCGAAGCAGTCTGTCTCACTCTCTCTCTCTCTCTTTCTTTCTCTCTTACACATAAGCACACTTAACAAACACCCACACATATATACGTTCAAGTATATATGTACAAATATACACCCACACACACACACACACACACACACACACACACATGGGCGGCCGCGCGTTCTAAGCTTTAAACACGAGGCCACTTTGCGGAATAACTTCATACTACTCTCCTCGAGAACCCGTGAGTGGGTGCTGAAAGGAGAAAGATCTTGAAGGGTGAAGCGGGGAGAGAGGGATGGCACCCGATTAAGCTACGCGATCGCCAATTATCGGCAATTTGATCCGGTTATAACTCAATTTAAAGTAATTGGGCCGCGGCGAGTAAACGAGTCGATTATATTTTGCTAAACTATATTCTTTAATCTTTACAACGTTGTTTCATCAGATCGTCGATCCCTTTTTTTTTTTTTTTTAACGCCTTTCGATGATCCTAATTATTCTTAATCTAAACATTAGACAATTATTCTATTTACGTTACTAATACCTTTTTTCTTTCTCCCGATTGACAAAATAATATCGATGATGATAATAATTCGTTTAGGTGTAATATACCGCGTAAAGATATATAAATATTCAAATAATATTAATTGGTTGTCAAATATGCGACAACCAATTAGGATACATCAAATATTATATCACACATATATATACTTATTTATAATATCATAAATATTAATTTTTTTCTCATTAGAAAAAAGATTAGTAAGTAAAAACACGCGAACGGAATAAAATTATATACATATATATATACATATACATATATATATATAGGGACTAAAAGAAACGATCCCGATTCGTTTTCTAATTCGCGATTGGCGTAGATTTCTCGATCTTTTTTTTTCTTGTCTTTTTTACCAAACGATCGGAACGATTTCGTAAGCAACAAACAGAGAACACCAACAACGTATCAGCGCGTTGGAGCGTTCGGATCGTTATGTTTGCGTTGATTTCGCACCCGTTGACAAATTTGACAAGACGCAATCGATCGGTCTTAGGCGAACTTGCCTCGTTTCTCCCTACGGCTGCTGGTCGAATCGATACAACAGATCGGTCACGGCGAACGAATCCAACTGACGTGTCATGAAGCTTAGGTTAGCAGATATCTCTTTAACTATTGCGATCTCACCGAGCTTTCGTATCTCTCTCTCTCTTTTTCTTTCTTACTCTTTCGTATCTTGTGAAACAAGGTCGCGAGGAAGTTTAGTGTCACGATCGTTAAAGATACTGCTTCGCGGCATTGAATGTCGATGAGGAAGAGATAGGTAATCCTAATGGAAGAGATTCCAACGGATATCGTTGAATCCTTATATCGTTTTCATGATCGTGCTTTGATAATTAATGCCATCTTATTACGATTATAATGATTCCTAATGGAATAACTATTGATAATGATTATTATTATTGTTATTATTATTATTGTATTGATAATCGTTTTATTTTTTTTTTTTTATTAAGATGAAGCAAGAAGTACGTAAAGTTTATTTTGTTGTTTCAGATAGTACAATTTTTTGAAGTCATTACAATTATTTTATATGTCAAGTGAAATATTCATTAAAAATCGTTATTTTAAGATCGTAATGAATATTATGTTGAATTATTATTATTTAAAGTCGTATTACATATGGAAGTGAAAATATATTAAATGTATGATATTATATATAAATAAAAAATATTTTGTATCTAAATTCTAATCAGTATCATAGACAAAACTTGTTAATAATCAAGCATATTGGAAAAATAGAAAGAGGAGTAGGTATTTTGTAATTTTTGTTCTCGTTTGTCATTGCGTTAAGAAAAAGAAGAAGAAAAAGAACGAGATAAATTATTTTAATTGTGACTCTTGCTAATACGTTGAATTCTTATATATAGTTTTCACGATCGTGCTTCGATAATTAACGTCATCTTATTATAATAATGATGTCTGTCAATGTCACAAAACCAATTTAGATTATAATTATTCTAATAAAAAAAAAAAAAAGATAAAACTAGTTTGATAAAAAGTTAACAGATTAAAAGAATTAAAAATTTATCGTCATTGTGATAAGAGGCAAAAAGAAATAGAAGAAAAAAAAAAAGAAAACGAAATAAATAAGATAGTTAACTCTCCCAATGGAAACTCCAATGAATATATTAAATTTTTCTATCATGCTCGCGATCGTGCTTCGATAATTAATGTCACCTTATTACAATATTGTTGTCTGTCAATGTCACGAGATAGATATGGGTTTATAGATCGATAAAAAAAAAAGAAAAAAAAAGTCATTGTAAAAAACTGGATAGATTGAAAAGTGTAAGAACATAATACATTTTCTATAGTTTGTTATAGCTTAGAAACAGGGGTACTCAACCTTTTTATTTCCTGAATACATGTTTGTTTCTTATATATATCAAGCAGGATCACATATAAATATTTAAACAAAAAAGAAAAGATTGTCAGGGGTAAAAAACAATAGATATATTTTGCAACATTAATGCAATCGTTAATATTGTTTACAAAAACGATCAGCAGGTTGAGTAGGGCTGACTTAGAAGAAGAAGAAGATAAAGTAAGAAGAAATAGGTAAGATACTAATAAAAATTGTTGAATCTTTAAATCTCGTATATCATGGTGTATCAATAATCAATACAATCCTATTAGAATGATACCAAATTTGTTTGTTAATGTTACATAATCCATCTCGATTCTAAAAATTCGTAAATAACATTTTGTAGTATAAAAAGAAAAAAACAGATTTGAAGAAGAAGTTTATCGTATCTTCCCTCGCTTGTCATCGTTAAAAAAGGAGGAGGAAGAAAAGAAAAGATGAGGAAGAAAAGAGAATGCTGAAGAGAGAAGAGAATATGTATGATGCCAGCTGGTTCCGAGAGAGCGGGTTTCTAGCCGTCGCTAGGCGCGAAGCAATTTCCCTGAAACCCCATTAACCCTTCGGAGATGAACGACGCGGGAGGAGGAGAAGGAAGGAAGGAAGGAAGCAAGGAAGAAGGAAGGAAGAAAGAAAGAAAGAAAGAAAGAAAGGAGGAGGATAAGGAGGGGCAAGCAAGCAAGCAAGCGAGCAAGCGAGCAAGCAAGCGAGCAGCATGCAGAAGAGGATCGCACTTGTCGTTTGCAGTTGTGTGTTGTTGTTGTTGTTGTTGTTAGAGGTTCCAGCTCGTTCGTTGCAATACCGGACCGCAGGAAACGCGATGTTGCATCGAGAAGAAGAAGAAGAAGAAGAGGAAGAAGAAGAAGAAGAAGAAATGGAGGAGGAGCGTGAGATGAGAAGAAGGAGGAGAAGCTTGAGAAAGAAGAGGGGTGGGGAGGTTCCGGCGTGGCGAGGGGTCACAGCCGCTTATGTAAACCATATAGAAGCACACACTATCTAGCGGCTCGCCGTTTATCTAATAATATTATGGTGCAACGCCGGTGCATCTCTCCCATATAAGAGTCGCTCGAGATGCACCAAGCATCGATGCGTCTTTGTGTATATGTATATATATATATGTGTGTGTGTGTATAAGCGCGTAGAGAGAAAGAGAAAATCTGTTTTGTTTGTGTGCGTTAAAGCAAGGTGTGCGTCTCAGCGCCTTCCTTCCTTCTCCTCCTCCTCCTCCTCCTCCTCCCACTCCGCCCCTTCTTCTTCTTTATCTTCCTCTTCCTTCCACCTTCTTCGACTCCTTCGACTCATGGGGGTGGTGTGCGAGCACTTGTCCCGATATTATCGGCAGATATTCCGCGAGATAATGTGTATACGCGTGCGATATTATCGTCGCCGAGGTCTAAACCTTTTTTGATTTTTTATTTCTACTTTTTGGTTTTTTCCGTATTCCTCGTATTCATCGTCGGTCAAAGGCGATTCTCGTGATCTTCGAAAATCTTGAAAATAATTCCGATGAAATCGAAGACGATCTCTCTCTCTCTCTCTCTTTCTCTACGTATATACGTTTATATATTATATATATATGCATCTTATAATATATATGAATACTTTGTGGTATGCGTTTATTATTCATAATTAACGAGAAAAGTAACAGCTGGGTAAGATGCGTTTAGTTTAGAGTAAGAGGTACTTAGGATTACGCGATCGGTCATAAGAGACGATCGAGTTCCGTGACTTGGAGAATCCTATGGCAGGGTCGATCTTAGGGGTCGGCCTTTGGGGTCAAGCCGCTGGTTCTGACCCGATCGAGATGCCAAAGGCGAATCGTTTTGCGTGCGTTTCACTCCTTCTCCCATCTTGATAAAGAGCTAGGCCGTACTCGTGTATTTATAAAGCTAATACGGAAACGTAAGAACCGTTAGAAATCGAAATCACGCGATAAAGAGAGAAAGAAAGAAAGAAAGAGAGAGAGAGAGAGAGAAATACTTATGAGATAATAGACATTTCTGGTGTTAATTTTGAATCGTTCAAAAAAATGTACTCTTACGAGAAATTTTCAAAGAAAAAAAAGAAAAAAAAGGATCATCGTAGATCACGCGAAAGATTTGTTTTTCACGAATCGAACGAAACGCAACGCAACTTACGAAGTTTCTTCGACTCCGTTCTCTCTCTCTCTCTCTCTCTCTTTCTCTCTTTCCGTGCCTTTCTCACAGACTCGCGATGATCGTTAGCGCCGAAATTACGAGCGTTTCAGAGTAGAGGGGCTTATACGGCGTGTAACATTGTAAGCGGATCGCTGTAAGTTAGACCCAAGCGCGAGGAGGCGCGAATTACGAGGCACGTAAATTACACGTCCGACCGGGCGCAATTCCGTAAGTCATTACGCGCCGAGTTACGAGCGTCAAACTTTGGTATCGACTTCGGTACATACCTATATATACATACCTACACACGCACACATATACATACACACGCGTGTACCTACAGATATACGTACATATTACCAATACACGCGTTTAAAGCTACGTGTGCATCAACTACGCGTACATACATTCTCAAAGATACGTGAGTACGTATATATATGTGTGTGTGTGTGTGTGTGTGTGTGTGTATGTATACGTGTGCATAGTCATTCCTCGTCTCGCCTATCTTTTCGATTCGCTAGAGAAGAAGGATAAGAATAAGAATAAGAATAATAAGAATAAGATATGGAGAGTTTCATTACATCTTCTTACGAGCGTAGAATCTTTATCATTGTTTCGTAATTATCGTTGAGTTTAGCAATCATTAGCAATCTTCATTCGAACCCCCCAAGGTTCTTCTTCGTATTCTTTAAGTATTATTATACTATACCGCGAGCTTTAATATACTTCAATATTTAATCATTTGGAAGAAGGAAAGAGGGAAATAAAATCAAAATATTTTAATAGATAATATCTAAAGTATTATTATTATTATATTTATTATTATTATTATTATATTTATTATTATTATTATTATTATTATTATTATTCTTAGGACTGACTCTGATTATTGACTTAGGAACGATTAATTCTTCTTCCCTTTTTCGTCCTACCGCGATCTCTCGCTTACGCGTTTGTATTCCCACGCTGCTTGGAAATCCCATTGGGATGTTTTGCAAAAGAAGGAAGAAAACGAGATTGCTCTGTCTCGAGTGAGGTCGAGGACGGATCGATCGATCGATTGCAGTCGCCATAGATAGAGAAACAGAAATCTAAACGGAATGGGAGAGAAAAAGAAATCTACTACGGACAGAGATAAGAGGGGGAATAAGAAAAAATAGATGAAATGACAAAATAACGAAATAATACGAAATAACAAATAATAAAATGAGCATCCGTTGTTTTTGATTTTAGACGAAAAAATAAAATCTTTACGAATCCCTCTCTCTCTCTCTCTCTCTCTCTCTCACATACGTACACACATTCTCTGAACGCACGTTTACGCCCGTTCGTTTTAACCATCGACGAGAGATATCTGACTTAGACATTTTTTTTTTTTCTCTCCCTTCGGATATCGCTCGGAATGGTCATCGGGCACGCAACCGGTAGCCACACGCGACGCATTAATTCCAGTATTTTTCTGGCTATACGGCATTAACCTTTAAAGTAGACGCGTGATTGCGACCGATCACGCGTGCCTACTTTTACGTTTACGTTTGTCCTATCCTCGGTCGTCAGTTTGTCGTTTCTCGTCTTTGTCAACGTCGTCCCATATGTTCGTCGGAATTTATTTTCGATGATGTTTTCCTATCACGACATATATCCCCTACCCTCCCCCTTACTATCGATATAAGACCTCTTTTAATAATATCTTTCGTCTATAAAAAATAAAAAAAAAATACAGTACTCAATAATCGTGAACGAGCTAAGCTCGTTGTGCTGAATTTTTTTGCAAAACGAAATGACTAAATTAGTATAGGTTGATATGATAATATATGTAAAAATACATACGTATATGTGTATATAAATAAATGAGATTATGCTAAAATTAATTTTATGCCAGTAATAAAAATGAAGTATACGAAATAATGTATAAAATAAATATTCGCAAAATAATATGAAAAAGAGATATGTCGAACGTAATATTAAAATAAAGGATCGATTATAGAATGAGAGAAAGGAAAGAGAGAGAGAGACAGAGAGAGACAGAGAAGAAAGAGTTAGATTACCATGAGATATCTTAAAAACGCAAATATAATGACTAATTACGAAGCGTCTCTGGTCACGAACGATCAACTTGTTTCTTGGCATTAACCTTTGGCGGTAGAAAAGACGCGTAATTGTGCCCGATCACGCATAGCCATCCGATCTCATAACCCGTCTCACTTTAACGCATACAATTTCTTTCTAATCTTCTTTCTTTATTTTTTCTTTAATTAATTCCTATATATATATTTATTTATTTTTTAATTTATTTGAAAATTATTCTTAAAACATCTTATGACACATCTTGTCGTCGCTTCGTCAATATTAAGTTTATTACACTACGTCTGTTACGTGTATGAAAAAAAAAAAAAAAACAATTAGGTCAAGTTACGTAGAATCTAACCATAATTTGGAATTTTGAAATGATAAAATATATTCAATATTTTACATAACTTAAAATCGACGAGATAAATATTAATTTCGAAATAACGAATACCAATTTTTGTATCCACAGCTATAAAAGAATATTTTACAACGCGATATCAATAATTATCAACCACTAAATACAAATTAATAACGAATTAATATATTTTTTTTCTAACATTACCATCGGTTACACTCGGTTAAACGCGATAATTCGAGCAGTAACGTTTTTAATTTAGGTTTTATATTTAGTCATATATATATAAATTAATTTCACTTCATTTATTTCAGGTCATTGAATTTTATTAACTTTAAGCAGGATTTCGTTCGATTGCACGAATATCTTTTCGATCGAAATAGTTCGATATTTATAAGGATAGAAAAATAATCGTGGTAAAATAATAAAGAAAAAATAATAACACCAATAATAATAACGATAATAATAACCATAATAATAATAATAATAACCATAATAATAATAATAATAATAATAATAATAATAATAATAGTTATGTTTTTACGAAGACTGAGAGAAATAAACGCTCTTATCGATGCACTCTAATGTAAGCAATTCTACTTCTAGCTATCGTCGATTTAACCGAGCGACCTTACATAATGTCGAGGCCACGATCACCTTAATCTCTTTCACTCGCTCGCGGCTATCCTCGAATCACGCTCCTCTTTTCCTATCTCTCTTCCGTTTCTACTTTAAGCGAATTCGAAGTGTGATAAAAAGAGAACGCTTCCTGTAATACCTGTTAATAATAAATACACCTTTACACCAGACATATTCACTTTTGTTATATTTGGCAATAGTATTTTGTAACATTAGTGATCAATATTTAGTGAAATAAATTATCAATTATAATATTTGCATTATTTCAAATAAACGATCGATATATTTCTCTAACAAGTTCGTATTAAAATATCTTATTACAAATAATACATAAATACGATATTTTATTATAAATACGAATAAAAAATGATAGAAAAATATTGATCCAATAAACAACTAGGAAATATTTCTAACGTTTATCAATCCACACTTATAAACCCGTGTAATATTTCATATTTTACTCGAGTAAATTCTAAAAGACATGAAAAAAACAAAACCAAAAATACCAAAAAAAAACATAGTAAATAGTAATCATAATTAATGATATTTAATTAATTTTCTAAAACATCGGCCATATTTCATAGTGCATTAAATCGAAATTATTAAAAACAATTCTAAGAAGAAAGAATATATACCTACGTTAACTCATAAGCGTTTTATCTCATAAGAGGAACTTACACGCCGGGGTCGGATAGGTACAAGGAATAGAGATAATTACGTGAGGGGTCCAAGATCGAGAGGGTTCGTAAAGATCGATGCTTCCTCGATGAAGTCGCCGGGCATCTTTGAGCATGAACGATGCACCGTCGTCCACTGCATCGAAGGAGATTAACGCGAGAGGCGACGGACACGCGTTACATACAAACACACACATACACACACACATACACACACATACACATACACATACACAGGTATCTACTACGTATTACATACAAATGGACACATACACACATATACATGGATATCTACTCCGTATACATACAAACACACACATACATGATGGCGTGATGTATACGAGAAAGAAAATCGAGAAGAAGAAGAGGAAGAAGAAGAAGAAGAAGAAGAAGAAAGATCTTCTCGTTCGGCGCCGACATCCGACGAGCAGCGTCGCCACCACTCGAGTGTAATTCAAACCGGCAAACTTAATTACACCGAGACTCCTCGAGATCAGCGAACGTGGCTTTCGGCCTATTCGCTCGTACCTGAGGAGACTTACCGGTTAATTAATTAACCGGCAAGCTCGTTCCACGACGCGTTCGAAATCGAGAACGATTGGCTATCAAAATCAAGATCTAACGAATAATCTATCTATCTCTCTCTCTCTCTCTCTCTCTTTTTATCTTTTTCTTATCGTAAACAGTGGTGGTAGATGTGGCTTGAAATCGTAAAGGGGTTGTTGCAATTTTTAAATTATATATATATACACACACACACACATTGTAAATACAATTCATACGCGATACTCTTGCTACGAGTATCGTTCGATATATCGATTATATCGAAACGAAAGATCGCGATAGAGCAATGGCACAGGTATATCTATCCTACGCGATCAATAAAATATCCTAAAGACGTAATCGTAATCGAAGGAAAGTTTAGAACACGTTTGTCAAACGGCATATATTCTTCTATAGATTATGATCTATATTCTCTTTCTCTTTCTTTTTTACCTCATTACGATGATAATCCAGTGCACGAGTTAAAGGATAGATATACCCTCCTCTCATGGTACACTTTTATCATCCTTACTATTGCTCTATGTTCGACACACGAGTCTTATAGATATTATCTCATTTTCTCATTCAATATCAATTCGGTTCTAGGAAGAGAACACAATTTATACTTGCTCCTCTCTGTCCTCTTTTATTTTATTTCTAATAACATTTTCGAAAGGTCAATACGGTAGAAGGATATCATCCTTTTTTTATCATTTCAATCTCGTGTATCAATTAGGATGGTATATGTACGTAACACATACACAGGATTACCTGTAACGTGTCATACAAACGAGTAGACGATGATTTAACATTAAAAAAATAAAGAAAGAAAGAAAAAATCAAGAAAACAGTTAAGTTGTAAATGTAGAATAACATTGTTAATTATTAAAAATTGTTCTATTAATATGTCGTATACAATTAACGTAAAAATATATTTAACAAAATTTGTCGAAATTATTTAACATTCAATTTAAATGGTATCGTATATACTTTCGAACGATTTTAAAAATATAATCAATGCTGATTACTTTCGTTGGATATATATACACACTTAAGTATCTATTCAAAGGCAGGGTTACCTGTAACATGTCATACAAACGAGTAGACGATGATTTTACTTAAAAAGAAAAAAAATCAAGAAAACAGTTAAGTTGTAAATGTAGAATAACATTGTTAATTATTAAAAATTGTTCTATTAATATGTCGTATACAATTAACGTCAAAATATATTTAACAAAATTTGTCGAAATTATTTAACATTCAATTTAAATGGTATCGTATATACTTTCGAACGATTTTAAAAATATAATCAATGCTGATTACTTTCGTTGGATATATATATATATACCTACACACTTAAGTATCTATTCAAAGGTTACGTTTCGTAAGTATTATATGAGTCTGAAGAAGTTTCTGAAGGATAGACAAAGAAAAATGGCGTACCGAACTCGAATGGTAACGTAGAAACAAACTCGACGTTACTCGTAGAACTTCGAATAGTAAACGAGAGAGAGAGAAAGAGAAAGAGAGAGAGAAAGAGAGAAAGCAACCCCATGAATATTTAGGGCTCCGTACTCCCGCAATGGAGTATTTATTCGCGAATGCCGGTTTTATATCACTCAACGAAGCAACGGGCAGCACCAGAGCGAAGTGCCTTCGTTCTCTTCGTTCTGAAAAGAAAGAAGAGAGAGAAAGATAGAGGAAGAGAGAGAGAGGGAGAGAGAGAGAGAAGTTTGCCGGCTTCTCAAAGAAGCTTTCCCG
Organism: Polistes fuscatus; assembly: GCF_010416935.1. Taxonomy (NCBI): domain Eukaryota; kingdom Metazoa; phylum Arthropoda; class Insecta; order Hymenoptera; family Vespidae; genus Polistes; species Polistes fuscatus. Next base: position 8,983,629 of record NW_025113151.1, on the reverse strand, counting down.
ATGGGGGATCCGTAAGGACGATCCTTGAGATCGGATTTCAACGGTGAATATCCCGACTGGCTAAAATATCACGACGATCTTCTAGCTGCTGGCCGATCGATAATTCCGAACGGACTTGCTGCTGCTGCCGTTGCTGCTTTTGCTCCTACGTCCTACTTATCAGCGAATCTTTTATCCAATACTTCGAGGAATACATCATTTTTTATTTTTTATTAAGATCTACCCAAACCGAATTGGATCAAAGTTAATCGATAGTAAACCAAAGGAAAACTAAAAAATGGAAAAAAGAACGACGGATAAGAGTGTACTTCAAGATTATTTGATTTACTTTCTTTTTTTATTTTTTTTTCCGTATAATAACGATCTCGAAAGGATTCAAAATTAAAATAATAATAATAGAATAAAATGTATTCCTCGCACACCTGTAATGTTATCGCGAAAATTTGCTTCCTTGCGAATCTTTTTTATCGAATCCTTTGAGAAATAAAATATCTTTTATTTTTTTTTTTTTAACTTCCTTTCGACGATGTAGATCGTAAAATTATTATAAAGAATAATAATCAAGAGTATGGAAGATAATTTTTTTATCTTCATATAATAATGACATAAAATAGATAAGAATAATACGTAAGATTTTAGTTTGAAACAACCTAACGTGTTTCATCTTTTGTCTCATGTTTCTCTCTCTCTCTCTCTCTCTTTTACTCTTAGTCTTTTCTCACCTGACCTTTAACCACTTCATCGAAAACACATAGGATACAAATTTCCACTTAGATTCCCGTTCCACAGCACTAATTCTACGTAATTTCGCTAATGGGACGAGAGTTCGAAAGGAGTCGAAGAGTTTCATCAGCTTTCAGCTTTCAGTTTAGCTACGAGACAGCCTCCCCCTTCCCTCCCTCCCACTCCTTCCCATCGGATCCTTCTTTCAATTCCATTCCTCGAATCGAAGAAAATACGCGACCTGTCGGTTCCTTCAACTCAGCCCTACTTTCCCCCCCCCTCGCCGTATAATTTTTAAATCCTCGTATAATAAAAAAATAAAAAAAAATAAAAATAGAAATTAAACTAAACGAGGCGTAATAAAAAGGAAAGAAAAAAAGATGAATCGAATTAACGCGAGTAGAAGGGTTGACAGGTAGAGTTGTAAAAATGAAGATTATAAATAACCAAAGTGTATAATTAAGAAAAAAACCAAAAAAAAGAACAGCAAATGAAATTATGAAATTAAGTTTGAGAAAGTTCAACGATAAAGATAAAAACACGAAGAATAGATGAGAAAAATGAATACACGTGACAGCAGGAGGAAGGATTGTTGTGTGCGTTTCGGTTGCATCAGGATTGCATTAGAAGAACCGTTATTAGCGCGTTTGTTTCTTATCTATTATATTTAGAATTAATATAGAAAATTTGATTAGAAATTTTCCATCGAAAATAAATATATGAGAAAGAAAATGAAGTATTAATGATAAATAAAAATAAAATAAAATGAAATCAATTTGAGATGTTGTTGCATCGAACCCAAGTACAACACACACACACACGTGAAAGAAACAAACACATACACTGAAAAAGGAAGAAAAATGAGAAGAATTAACGCGCGTGGCAGGAACGAAGAACTCGTTCGGGACACAAGGAGGCACGAAATGTCGCTGGCCTGACCTTTCGAGAATCGACTCCGATTTCCGCGATTTCTCAACGCACGCCAACATCTCTTCTACCGAGAGAATAACACAAAAAGTAAGATAAAGAAAGAAAGAAAGAAATAATACGAAAAGAATGAAAGAAAGATGCAAGCGAGCTTGCATTTACCCGTCGCACGTGCAACCAACGGGCGAGAATCCGCCCGATTTTTCTCGCATCGCATCGATTTCTACGCTCGCGTGCTGATCTCTTTCGAATCGATGCGAATAACCCCAGAAGAAGAAGAAGAAGAAGATACGACAACGTTTCTTCTTACAACCGGGGGATTTCTTACAGATGCATATCTATGAGGACGATCCTCGGATGAGATACGAATAAGCCCGAAATTTATTGTCCTCTTATAACCAAGTACTTTTATACAGGATCATTCAAAAGTCACTTTTACCGAGAGGGAAGAAAAAACAAATAAAACGATACAAAAGTATCGTAGTACCAATTATTAATAAGAAAAACAATTTAATTAGTTTATTTCAAAAAATCATAATATTTCAAAGAAATATATATATAATGATCCTGTCAGTCCAATTATCTGCACAATAACAACAATAACAGAAATTTATTTATTCATTTTGCAATTAAGTAAAGTAACTTTTGCTACTACCTGTATACGAGTGATGATCTCGAGGATACTGGAATAACAATGCAATGTCGTTCTTACAATCATCTTCAAATTTATCACCGATCCATACGAGAACTAACAAAAGATTCGACGTAGAAGAAAATATCGTGGCAAGGAAAGATCGAGATCTGCGAAGACAATGAGAGAAGAAGAAACTGCATTGAAATGGGAGAGAAAAGGAAAAGGGATGAGAATGGGAATGAAAGAATTAGAAAGACAGAAAGAGTGAGAGAGAGTGAGAGAGAGAGAGAGAGAGAGAGAGAAACTAGTTGGTACGTAAGTAGTGATTGGTGCATATCTAAGCATAGGGATCCATGGTCGTAATATCGAGTTAATAAACTCCATAAATGGCTGCGATCTTTAGCTCGACTAATAACCGTTCCGAGAATATTTTTCTTAGCTCTACTATTTTGCACGAATACGATATTGCTATGCGTATATATTATTACGTTTATGTGTATTATTGGTAAGAGATATTAATGATCTCGCAGATGGTGTGCTCGATATATTTCGTCATATATATATATGACGAGATTACTATGACGACCGTGCACAAGCTTTTATTATCCATCTTATATTGAGAACATATAGTAAAACGAGAACGTTCAACGAATCTAAGTTTTTTATGTCATTCGAATTTTAAATCTTTATCTTACAAACCAAATACTCTCTCTCTCTCTTTCTTTTTTCTTTAGAATTCATTATTCAATGGATATTTATCGTAGATTTTATTAAAATAACTTTTTTTTTCCCTTACTTTATATTATTATCTCATTTACCATTGCCGTACGTTATTATTGAAGAAAATTTAATTGGTATTCTAATCCTCTGACGCATTCATCAATAGACATATTATTTTGATTTTATTATTATTATTATTATTATTATTATTATTATTATTACTTTATTTCTAATTATTATCAAAAGAAAATTTAATTGATCGTCTAATCTCCCTCGACGTATTTATCGTATACTTCAATAGAAAAAATTTGTTTCTTCTTTTAATGCATATATTATTATTATTATTATTATTATAATTATTATTATTATTATAGGAAATTTAATTGGTCCACTAATCCTTCGTCGTAATAACAACATTCTATTAATTTTCATTTGCAACTATCGATTAGCATAAGAATGTTATTTTATTTTCTTTTGATTACAATGTTACGTAATAAAGCAATAAACGTTTAATCATAATTATCTTTATAAGTATTTTCTCTTCGTGTGTCATTTGTCACACGCGCGAGTGCGCACCTATCTCTCTCTCTCTCTCTCTCTCTCTCTCTATCTTCGCGTATAACTTCTTTATTTCCACAACTTCTCGTGATTTACGCTGATTGATCTCTAAACTCACATCGCGTATGATAATCGAAGCGTTTAATGCGATAATAATGACCGAACGACGAAACTGTGCTGAATTGCTTGCGGCAAGGATCACGCGCGTGCTCTTCACCCGATCGAATGATTCTTCTCTACGTTGCTTTTTCATTTTTTTATTTTTATTTTTATGGAGGATTTTTTTAAATTTTTTTTTTAATTTTTTTTATTATTCAACTTCATCTTCATCTTCATTTTCTTAATGTTATAAGTACATGTATATATGTATATGTATATAATACGAGTATAAGTTTTCTCTATGTAATTCTAAAAATCTTTTTTTCGAAATTTTTTGTGTTCTTTTTACATTTATAATTAAGCTTATGTAGTCTTACGTGCTTGATTCGTAGTTTAACGATCTGAAAATAAATTAGTCGGAATGGTCTCGGTTAATGATTGATCAATTTTTTAAAAAACATCTATAAATCTTCGATACATTTTTATATACGTTTAGTAATACGATATTGTAATAGATAATTTTGTTGATAAAAGAAATTATTAATGGATATTATGATAAATAGTTAATTAATCAATATTAATGTGTATTGCGTTAATTTCATGAAAGTATTAACCCTTTGCAACCGAGACGATTTTTCGGGTTTAGACCACCTACAAATTTTTGACAACAAACCTGTATTACTATAAGACAACAGTTCTTAATTTGTTAATAATAATCAGATATAACTAAACTGTGACAAAAATATAATTGATAAGTATTATTATTAAACTATTATAATATATAAATTTTGATTAATTTCGTTAAAGAATTATTAATTATCCAGTAATAGTTTACTCGTATTTTTGAATATACGACGAGATACTGTGCTGGACCACTCAAATCTGTCCTCTTATAAAGAGAAGGGAACACCCTTTCCCTCTCTCTCTCTCTCTCTCTTTCTCCCTTCTTTTCTTCTCAACCTCTCGATCGTGGTAATAATACGTTGCCGTTGTACACCGGCCAATATATTAATTACCGCTCAATATATTAATTATTAAGCCTGTAATCTCGTCGGGACTCGCCGTGAGATTTCTAGACCTTTTTTTTTCATCCTTTTTCCTCATACTTTTTTCTTCTCATCTCTCTCTCTCTCACTCACTCACTCTCTCTCTCTTTTTCTTTTTATTCTTTGTCGTATCTTGCGTTCGCTTAGTCTTTGAAAAACACGGTGCGAACTATAATAACAATCTTGCACGAAACACCAAAGCAAATTCAAAATCGATCTATCGAGAAGATCGTTAGCGAATCGATGATTTTAATTTTTCTTCGATAAATTCGCTATCCTACTCAATTTTTATTCGTATAAATAAAATCAATTTATTTTATAATTTATAGTTATTTAATATATATATTTATATAAATAAGTATATACAATTATAACATTATTTTTATATTACATTATTTATATTATTTATTAACATTATTTATTATTAATGTATATACAATTAAACTGTCATGGAAAATATTTTCATTTGAAATAATATAAAAAATAATGTATACGATATATCTGATAGAAATGAAAATGAAATGAAATCAAAGGACGATGGATAGATACCATACGACACATTCTAATCCTTTCGATTTGAGGTACATCTGACCGATCACGAAGATAGTTAACGGTAAGATTATTGTTCAACGATCTATGTAGAAGGTCGCCAGTACTGACTCGATAAAGAGAACGATCTAGAGGTAATGATTTCCTTTCCGACGAATACCTAATTTAACGTTGCCTTATCCATCGATTTATTTCTTAAGCAGTAAAGGTACTTCTTACATACAAAGTGGAATAAAAGAAAATGAAAAAAAAAAGGAAAAAGGTATACGTAAGAATAATGTACGGTGTAATGTGTACAGAAGAAAAAGAAATAAATGATTATTCCATTAAACAAATTCCCAAGTAAGTAACCGATTGTATTACCAATAATAAATACATTTTTATTACGATCGAGATAAGATACCTTTTTTTCTCCTCTTTTATCCTTTTTTTTTTCTCTCTTTTTTTTTCTTTTTTCTTTCCTTCCCCTCGCGAGAAAGTCGCAAGTATCAAAGCGTGTAATTAAATCTCGATCGTAAATAAGAAAATGAAAATAACGCAAATAAAGATATTCTATCGTGATTACATAAAAACCGATGTCTCATTGAACGAACAGTATTCATGACGATGCAGTATGAAATTTCATTGAGAAACGCCGTTCCGCTCGAGTGTACAAAAATACTATACACTATAGCATAGTAAAATATAATAATACTTATCTAACAACGGGTTCTATTATATTATGCTATTTTCATTTAATAATAATCAAATAATATTTCAATAAAAGAAAATATAATAATTACAATGTGATTTAGATCCTCACGATCCATATCAAATTTCAAAGAATGCGCATCCTTCAAGGATGCACACGTTCGTATATTCTACTTAGAAATATTCCTATCCCTTTCTCTACCTTATACTCCTTTTTTCTTGCTGTCTTTTTTCTTCTCTTTTATTTTCTATCTATCTCACTCATTTTTCCTGTTGTTTTCCTATCTCCGTTTCTTTCTCTATCCCTTTTTTCTTAAAGAAGAGTACAACGAAGGGGTCCTTCGATGGAGCGAACGATACTTACTCGAACAGAATTCAAATGAGGATGAGAAAGAAAGAAAGCAAGAAAGCAAGCAAGCAAGAAAGAAAGAAAGAAAGGATAAAAAATATAAAGAGATAAAAAGAGATGGTAAAGATCTTGCAGACTCGGGGTTCGACTCGGTGCATTCCACTGTTCGACATCGAGTCACGAGCGCGAAACGTGGCCATGCGGACCACTTCGGAAAGAAAGAGATGAAGCAAAAGAAAGGAAAAGAAAAAGAAAAATAAAAAAAAATAAAAAGAAAGAGAGTAAGAGAGAGAGAGAGATAGAAAAGGGTTGAAGACGTACGTCAAGATCACGTCATCGCTCGGAGGTCTTATTAAATCAAAGAAGAAATGATTCGAGCGACCGATAAGGGCGTACCTTGTCGACAGGTGGATTCTTCTTCTTCTCTCTTTCACTTCATTTCTTTTTCTTCTCTTCTCTCTCTCTCTCTCTCGTTCGCGCGAGCGAGTTCTATTACGATCGAGATGAGATAAAGTGATTTAAAAAATCATTCGAGAGTATCGTCTCTCGTTGTCACGACGACGACGAGACCGTAACTCGTAGCTACTAGGCAAAAGGGTACACGATTTACTGCTATGATATGATTAATAAGCTCACCAAACAAATTACATACTTATGTTTGTCCTTATACGCGAATGCTTTATATATCACCACGTCGTGTCGAATAAGTTTTGACAAGTTAACGCGAAACTATACACAACCTTTAATGCTGGAATTTTAAATTGAATATTTATAAATGAAAAAGTGTTCACGACGATTGGATAATAATCATAATTCGATTTGACTTTTTTTTTCTTTGAAAAATATGAGAGAGAGAAATGTTGAACGATAAAGATATTAAATGATAATATTCGTTAATATAGAATTTAATATTATCGTTTAAAAAATTTGACTTTTTTTGTTCTTTTTACTCTGGAATTTTATTTTGTATAAAATTTCGTTGGATCCCTCGAATTTGTCCTCTCGTAAATTGAAGGGAACTTTATCTCTCTCCCTTTTTTCTCTTCCTTTCCCTTTCCCTTTCTCTTTCTCTCTTTTTCTTTCCGTCTCTTTCTTTCTATATTTTCAACCTCTTCATCGTGGTAATAATATGTAATTAAGTATAATCTTACAAGTTAAACTTGCAATTTTACAATCCGATAAAGAGTAAGTGATTTTTAATAAGAAAGACAATAATTATCAATTTTGTATATATAATGACACAAATATAATTATAAGTATAATAACAATTGATAATAATTTAAAAAAAAAAGAAGAAAAAGAGAGAAAAAACAAATGTCAAATATTTCGAGAAATATTTCACGAATTTATTGTTTCTCGTGTTTCATGTTATCTTGACAATTAACAGGGATCGTCAATTTATCTAATGTATCATTGTCACGTAACGGAAAGTAATAATTAATGTTTATGGTTAGCTTTTCCTAAGAACGTTAGTAGAGATCTAGTAAAGGACGTGTAATGAATGTATCACGCCGCGAAGGTGAGAAATGATCTATCAAGATCGTGGCCCTGTATCCAAGTATATCCTTGATACATTTAAATGGCCTTGTTTCCTTTTGCCACGGTAAGAGAATTTCTTTCTTTCTTTCTTTTTTATTTTTCTTTTACTATTATTCTATCTTTTCTTACACATACACACACACACACATACACACATCACCCATAAACGTACGTTCTTTTAAATGTAGAAGAAATAAAAGTTAAAAGGGATGAACAAGAAAAATACAATGAAAAATTTACAATAAAAGGGGAGAAAGTGAAAGGGGAATAAGAAAAAGAGAAATCACTTCAAGGAAGTGATTTATTTAAAAATGATCTAAAGGACCATCGACGTTGTTCTAATTTCAATTGGTCCAACGACAATAAAGATAGAAAAAAGGAAAAAAGGAAATAAATTTCATCTCTTGTAAAGAAAATACAAAATAAAATGATCAAATAGTGCCGATCTGTTGAAACGAGAAGAATTCGAGAACCCATTAGAAACTCTGAGAGTGTTATGAAACCCTTTTATCCTTCGCCCTTTCCCTTCTCTTCCGTCCTTTCTCTTCGACTATCTCTCCACTCTTCGACTTTCATTAATCACGATCAAAGCTAATTTGTGTTTTTTGATTGATTAGTTATAGAGATTTAGATAACGACGTCGGTAGGTTGAAAAAAAAAAAGAAAAAGAAAAGAAGGGCCCACGTGTGCTCTATAAACGTCGAGCTATTTAATTAATTCACTAATTGCGGTCAAAATCAGTTTTAGAAGGCGGTTTGAAAAGAGACGAAAAGATCAAAGAAGAAATAAAAGAAAAAAAAAAGAGAGAAAAGAGAAAAGAACAAAAAAAATGTAGTATCTGTTGTAATTATCCGCTACATAAACTATAGTAATACCGATATATATACATCGGTTATGAAGCGAACTGAAGAATAACGTATAATAGTAGGTTTAATTCAGACCACGTTTGGTACCTGGACCACGCAACGGGATCTCCATTCTCCCATGCTCCTATACTCCCATAAAGACTTTCTTCCACATACTTCGTGAGAGCGTACTTTAAAATTAAACACTCCTTGTATATTATATGTTAGAATGTGAATATATGAATGTATATATGTGTGTGTGTGTGTTTGTGCGTGGGTTTACATATACTTCTTGTAGGATTTAAAGATGCCTCGTATCCGTATTGTATAGATTTTTGTGTGCGTGTCCTGTAGGAATCAGTAATAGATAAAAAGAGATGCCGATTAGAACGTCGACGTTGACCATTGCCTGGCCTTTCATAATTCGTCCACCGAGCTTTTGCGAACCGTCAATTATATCGAATGATTCTCGTCTCTGCTAATCCTCGGTAGCTCGAACTACCGTCTGATCGCAGGTGCCACCTGCGAACCCAACTGGTGACAGAGAAAAAAAACAACGAAATAAAGATAGAGAGATGCGAAAAACTTCCGTCGTTTGATCGGCATCGAGCTTGTCACGATTTTGAACGATAAGATGATGCAGATACCTAAGGAAAAAGATTATCATTATAACGCGAAATGAAATTCATGACACGAGAAAAAAAAAAGAAGAAGAAATCATCGAAACAACGAACGCGTCGTTTACCCCGATTGATATTCCTCTCTTTAATCATTTTACCGCGAAACAACTTTTCTCACCGTTAAAAAAGATTATTAAGAAAGGATCTAGGATGTAATAATTCGAATAATAAAAAACAAAAGAATCAAAAAAAAAAGGAAAACAAAATGAATCAGACTCGTTCGTTCGTTCGTTCGTTCGAAGAGGATCCCGTCACGGTCTCGTTCAAAGTCCTGCGAGAGGCTGAGAGGTTGCAGGAGCGAGGACGAGTCGTGATCCAAGCCGCCAAGTAGGAGGACTCTGGACGATCTTTTGCTTTCTAATCATTCTCAAGGTTAAACTCTGCTGAACCTGCTAGCTCCTGCACGACGAAGACGACGTTGCCTTTGAGTTCTTCTTCTCCTCTTACTCCTCCACCCCTCCACCTCCACGTTCACCTCTTCTCCTTGTATTATATACGTCGTCGTATATATAGGGTACGACCTCAGCCACAGGAATAAGACGTCGTCGACCTGCTCCCTCTTCTTTCAAGCTTACGATTGTCCCTCATTCTCCCTCTGCCCTCCCTCAGCCCCCCCGCCCAACCTGCCCTCCTCCCAGTTCATCCACCGTTTCTTTCTCGCTAACATAAGAGGAAGGAGGATATTTTCTATACCGTTAAGCGATCGGAACGCCTCGTTCCATTGTCTTCTTCTTCTTCTTCTTCTTCTTCTTCTTCTTCGTACGTACTTACGTATGTATTTACATACGTATGATATATACAGAAGAGAGGAGAAGAGAACGTTTATGCATACACTTAGCTACGTGTTCAACATATCCCTCTATGTATATACCTCATACACGTATATACGCGTTTACGCATATATTCAAAAGACTTCTCCTATCTTTTATGGGTTAATTACCACCGGCCGATGGACTCACTCTCTCGTATATACTTGCTTGCTTGCTTGCTCGCTTGCTTGCTAACGTGCAACTCGAGGAATGAGGATCGATCAAAGAATCTTGAACTCAGTGACATGCTCAGAGAACACCATTCTTCGACTCTTTCGTCCTAGTGAGAGCGCGTGAGTATATTGTTAATTAATTAAACTGCATTCTTTCGTCACATAAATACACCCGTACACGTATACGTACACGTATGTTTCGAATGAAAATCAATTAATTTCACTTTTATAATGATATTTTATTTTATCATCCGTGTGTAGATTATGTTTGACTAATAGGTAATATTTTCGTTAGATGTTTTTCTAATTATATGGGTATCTAAATTTGATAATTACAGATCAATAGAAATTACAAATGTCTTAGCTATTGTTTGAATTGCATTCTACCTATAAACATTAATTAGTCTTTCGTGTAAATTACGAACTAAGTTTAATACTAGGAACAATTTGAAAAGGTAAAGATTGAAATTAAATGAAATAAATTTCTATATGCGGGATGTATTCAAGATCAAGGAGTAGTAGCAGGCAGACTGCGAGTCGCCAATCTCGGCTGAGAAACGGATGCTAAGTTTGAATAAAGAAAGTGAAAGAGAGAGAGAGAGAGAGAGAGAGAGAAAGATAGAATGAAAGAAGGGGATGCTATCGTAGTTGCTTTGAAATATCGTTCCAAGCAAAGACAGCGATGCCCGGAACCACCCAAGTGGCCGAGTGTAAGCAATCCCAGGACGGAATACCAGGTGAATAGGTGAGAACGAATCCAACGAATATGTTTGTCGTGTCACGACCAGACCGCGGTACGTACTATCGGTGCACCACGCACGAGAGAGAGATAAGTAAGTGCTTTAATTTATTCGAAACACCTTGGTTATTAATCGCCTGCATCGCAGCTCGCGACGCACCTCGAGAAAGAAGGAAAGAAAGAAAGAAAGAAAAAAAGAAATAAATAAATAAAGAAATAAAGAAATAGTGAAAGAGAAAGAGAAGTGAGAAGTGAGGTAGAACCGAGAGTGATCTGGGAGGGGTTAAGAGAATTGCCGAGTTAATATACACGGTGTAAGATAAATTCAAATCGTGAGAAAGTAATATGCACATCCATCAATACGAAATCACTCGTCGGATTCGATCATTCGAATTTATACTCTTTCAAAATATACGTCCTATTAATTTACATATTTTATCTCATTATTCTATATAAATCATTTTGAAGAAAATAAAAACATGATAAATTAAAAGAAGAATTACGAGGAATATAAATTGGATAACTTTTGAAACACCCCGTGTGTATCGGTTTCATACACACGCGAGGATAAAGATAGAAAGAGAGAGAGAGAGAAAGAAAGATATACATTTCTATATGCGCGTGTATAGAAAATACGTGGGTACAAATAACGAACACGCTGCTGTCTCTTTCTTCCACTCTCTCTCTCTCTCTCTCTCTCTCTCTCTCAGATCGTTGGAGGCGCGTACCAGAGGTGAACCAGAGAAATGTTTTAAGCGAGGCACTCAGGGCGCCCACGCTCGTCCTGAGCAACAGACGCGCCGACACGCGCGCGCACACGCCGGGCCCTTATTTCAACCATAAATTAATGTTCTGTCTTCTGCGGATGCATAATTGTGCGAGAGCGCATGGTCGACGACTCTCCATCTCTTTCTACCCTTTTCGTAGGTGAACGATGACGACGCGAAGAGGACAACGACGACTACGACGACGACGGTGCCGGTGATATCCAACTTGGTGACACGTAACGAGCCTTCTAATGGCTTCGCAAACACGAGCCGCGATCTGCTCGTCGTATCCTGATCGCCGCCATAAGATTTTTTATTCCCCCTTTTTTTAAACTTTTTCTTTTCTCTTTCGTTCTTATCTTATTTGGGTTTCTCTTCCTTTTATTCGATCTTTTCTTTTCTTTTTTTTTTCTTTTATCCCATTCGTCCTTGATAACACGCCATCGATGATAACACTCGCTTTCCCATCGGTGTCGCGAGATAGATCGTGTTTTTTAAATGATTCTTTTCTTTTTTTTTTACCAGACGTGTTCGGTAGGACACAATTAATACGTCATCTCGTCGAGGTTTCTTTACGCGATATCTCGAATTTTGTATGTTAACTGTCAAGAGTCGTTGTAATTTAAGTAACAAGTGTCTAAAGTTGGGAAAGATTTTTTTCGGATAACTCATTTAAACGTGAATTTATTTTACTTCTACCGTAGAAATTCTACCGTAACGTTAAATGAAATATTTCCAGATAATTTATTGGACGTGGTTAAACGGTCATGAAAATAATTTAGATTCGGTAAGGATAATTATGACTTTTAATGTTACACTGAGAATGAAATTTAATAAATATAATATAGCGATTTAAAAATTCCTCGATGTGTAAAAAAAAGAATAATAATTATTATACAAAATACTCGAGCATTGGGTTATAATCGGTAATAAAATTTCTAGACTATGATGTATTAATTACCTATGTTATGGATTTTAAAAGCGAAACTAAAATTAAAATTTATTTAATTACGTATACTTAAATTTGACGATAACTTTTACTTTCCCGTTAAGAATCTCAAAACTGTACTTTCTTTTCTTACATTTAACAGGACGATTTAAAAATAAATTTAGATTAAAATTCATTGAATTAACGATGACGATAAACTCTTGCTTGCACTTCTATTAATAATACCAAGAAAAAAAAAATGATATTCTTCGTTATATAAAATCTATTATGTTTCCTGGCTAATGTTTTAAGCGTAAATTTAATAGTACGATTAGATAACAATCTATGTTTAGACGTAGAAGGTAGAGAAAAGAAAAAACTTAGAATTCATAGAAAAAAACATTGGGGGACACGTTGGTAAGATAAAACTGAAGGATTCGAAGAAGTTGAATATTTCACGAATAAAGCTTCGACGCGACAGAACATTGCTTTTCATCGTATACTCGAATAACTATCTGGATGGGACTCACGTTCTCGCATTTACATTCGACCTATTGTCTCTCTCTCTCTCTCTTTATTTCTCCTTCTCTTATTCTTCATCCATATATTTCTTCTCTCTCATTCGCAACTCGATAAGCAATACACACAGTCGAGGCCTTCGCTCTTGAACTCTCCTCGATTCGCTTTCGATGCTATTTTTACGTATGTTCTCGTCATCATTATCATCAGTCGTCGTCGTCGTCGTCGTCATCCTTAATAAAAACCAGACTGATTTAAACGCGACTAACATAGTTCATTTTTTGTTGTCAATATCTTTCCTCGTATTCCTTCATCTTTTTTTATCGATTTCGTTTAAAGAAGGAAGCAATATCATTAACCGATGTTACATATTTTTTCCTGATTATTGTTATTCCTAAGAAAGGAAAACCAACCGAACTGTGTTGTTCATTATTTCATTGTCGTCTTTCCCAATTTATGCGTAAGACTCACTCGTTTATCACACCGGACGTTTCTGCTGATTTGTATGACGCGAAAGATATCACAAAAGTACGTGTAAAGTGTATCGTAGTGTTGGCCCTTGACTATGTTACGAGAGTTAAGAAAATAATGATACGTATATTGGGTCGGGGATAAAGTTTCTTCGTATTTTATTTCTAAAAACAATACAATTATTCTTTCTCGTATCTTTTATATCACAATCATTTTCAAATAATTGACTAATTATTTTGTAGTAATTGTTTAATTCCTTGGCTCTCGATATCGCGACTGTTAATTTTGCTCGATTTTGACGACATTTCTCGAGATACTATAAAATTATAGTTATAAATATAAACTAAACAAACTAATATAATATAAACTAAATAATAATTAATATAACTAATTAAATAACTAAATAAACTTAATAATTAAACTAAAATATAGTTATAAATATAACTAAACAAACTAATATCACAATATTATTCTTTTTACATATTCTATGATATTTCACCTTTGAAACGTAGAAAATTTGACAGATTTGATTAATACAATTAGAACTGTGGGATCTTGAAATTATTTACCAGAAAAATACGAACAAACTTATTCCCCAACCCAATATGTTTGTCTTTCTTTTCTAACACGTACGTTTTTTTCTTACCTTTTCTTCTTTTCACTCTTGTATATATAAAATACTATATGTAGGGTTTCTCGTAGTTTATATAGTATGTATATAGAGATGCATACCGCAAGAGTGCACTTTCGCAGGCACCTTGTTATGCGCTCCAGCTTTTATCTCTGGCGCGTCCCGCGGTGATGAAGCCGCCCTGTCACTCACCTAACCAGGGACACGGGATTTGATTTTATCGTTGTCAGTCTTTTGCATACGCCGGCTCTCTCTCACTATGCTTTACGATGGTGGTACACATGTGTCGCCTTCGCTTCGTACTGCCAATCCACTTTTTACCTTCTCCCTCTGTTTCTTTTTTCTTTTTTTGCCCCGTAGCACAAACACGACCATATTAATCAATTCGCATCATTATCGCGTAAATACGAATGTTTTGTTCCCGATAATATCAAGTTGAGTGACAATCTAACATTAAAATTAGATGAATTTTTATTGTACATTTGACGTATGTATTTCTTGCGTTCAAATTAATGTTACCACGTTAGATAAATGTGTATCGATTATATTTTAGAAATGATCTTATTATGAAATACTTTTCTATACTATCGTCTGACGATTTGTATCTGTATAATAATATAAAAAGATTTTTTCGTAACGTGTTACTATATTAAACTTGATAACCTGTATTTAAAATAATATATTAATGTGGTTCTAAAAAATCAGATAAACTGTATTCTATAAAAGGAAGAAAAAAACAAATAAGATAAAAATAAATATTCTATTGTAATTTAATTTTGTAGAAATTAAATATATATATATATACATACGTTAAGGAATTAACCATTTTTTATCGGAAGGCGGGAAAATGACGTTAAGAATAGTCATATAACTGATTCCATGAATAACGATTCCGCAAATCGAACCGTTCGCGAATCGAATTGAAAAATATACCGAACACGTTGTCGAGTTGTCTCACCGTCGTTAAACGAGATACGACCTTTGCTTAAAAAACTGCACGGGCCGCGTTTAAAGCGTCGAATTAACGCGAACGCGACCGCGACACTCGACGCCTTTTTAAATATCGATCTTACTGCGCCGTTTTTGGTCGATCGAAGAACGATCATGGCACCAGAACGATCATCGTTTGTGACCAAGGTCGCGATCCAAAAGCGTTCGCTACGAACATACTCACGATATAACTTTTAACATGCATCACACGTTCGATCCTCCTCGAAACTATTCGCTCGTGATCGACGTCAGATCACTACGAGATATCGTTCGATCGTTAAAGTCTCACGACGAAACGAAACGACCACGATCATCTGTTATGGATTGATCCATCGTGGGAAATCTAAATATCTTTTTCTTATTCATTTTATACAAATCCACTTATATATATATTTATTCTAGAGTTCGTTAGTTTTTTATTATTTATATTTATTTGCATTTACTTAGATTTTATTTACGAAAGATTATTTATTAAATTTTATAATTACTCGTATTATGACAATTTTTGGACTGTTATGTATATATTTATATTTATATTTACTATTATTTATAATTATTATTAATATATTTTACTATTATATTATATTTACTATTTATTAAATTTTTTATAATTACTCGTATTATGAAAATTTTTGGACTGTTATGTATATATTTATTTTTATATTTACTATTTATTAAATTTTTTATAATTACTCGTATTATGAAAATTTTTGGACTATTATGTATATATTTATATTTATATTTACTATTATTTATAATTATTATTAATATATTTTACTATTATATTATATTTACTATTTATTAAATTTTTTATAATTACTCGTATTATGAAAATTGTTGGACTATTATGTATATATTTAAATTTATATTTACTATTATTTATAATTATTATAATATTTTACTACTATATTATATTTACTATTTATTAAATTTTTTATAATTACGCGTATAATGAAAATTTTTTAACTGTTATGTATATATATATATGTATGTAGAATTTTAGAATTTTAAAATAAGACTTCAATTTTTTTTACAACCCCTTTTTTTACTCGAGCAAATGTTTTTTCGTCTCTGGGTATAAGGACTCTATATTATCTGTTCTTTCACTATCATTAATTCGCAGACAAATTATACGTATTGTGTTGCCAAACTGGTTTGAAATTAATTTCCGTTTATTTCGCGTCTAGAAATTTTATAGTTTTTCTACAATTTCTGATACCTTCAAATTTAATTACGTTACTCCCATAAGAGGTCTTTAGGGTTGTGCTCGATAAGCTCTGTTTTAGAATATAACATATTTTGAAAATTTGTTAATTGATATACAAATATAAATTATCATACTGCAAAGTAACACATTTTGTATAAAGATTTCTTAATTATTATATAAATACAGGATACCGTATTTTGCGAAAATACATATTATATAATAAGTTACATTTAAAGTATAGAGAAACTTTCAACTGGTTTTTCAATTGATTCTTTTCCTTAATATAAAAAATTAAATTATTATAATTATTCCAATGTGAAATTGGAATGTATACTTATGTTAAACGATTACGGCCTTTTAATATACAAATTTATTATCCTGTTTTTCGTTTGTAGGAAGTCTTTCTCATACGGAAAAGTAATACGTATTAAGTAACGATTATATCATGTGTTTTGTCATAAATATAATTATTGATCAATCCATCCATCTTTTACACTTTGTCAGAATAAATTGCATCTCAACTTCTCTTTTTATTTCTTCCACTTCTTTTCAATAATATACGCGTATGCGTGATCGTTATGATTCAGAACGTAACAGCAAGAAATTATACGATTGGAAGGTTAGAAAAAAAAAAAAACTCGTCTTGTTTGTTAAGTTTTATTTTGGATACTTTCTAGAAACTCATCTTCGTCTTAACCTTTTTCTTCCTTTTTTTTACATTGCCTTTTTTACTTTTTTTATTTCTTTTCTTTTCATTTATTTTCCTTCCTCTATCTTTTTATCCCTCTTTTTTCTTGCATCGAATTTCGTAGTTATAGTTCGAAGGTGAAAGTAATGCTAAGAGAAGAAAACGCACGATTATAATATAATATTATACGTTCACGTTCACGAGAACGAGAAGAAAGGAATAGGAGATAAATAAGTATAATTTTATAATAGAAAAAAAGTTGAGAACGGAAAAAAAGAGAGAGAGAGAAGAAAAAAAAAAGAAAAAAAGAAAAAGAAAGAAACAAAGAAACAAGATAACTTGATTACAGGTAATATTTTATTAAACCGCGGATCGTTCGGCGTTCATGCGCATGCGCATGCGCGTGAACATAATATAACACGAGGAATGAGTGTTACTTTTTATCTTATTTTCTTCTTTTTTTCTTTCCCCTTTCCTTTTCGTTTTTTTTTTGTTCTTTTCTTACATCTCGTCATTCGAATCTCGACGTTTAACGATCGATCGAGGTAGCCAACGATCGACAGAGAACAAGAATAAAAAGAATAATAATAAGAAAAAGGTATTGACTGGTGTGCTCGCTCGCGGTTGTACGTTCTTAACGAGAGACGAGTTCAGCCAGCATTGAGATGAAAAAGCTTGGGATACGCGTAGCGGCGGAATTAGCAGTGATCTTTGATTCGACACGAATGGATAGAGAGTGCCATTTATGTGCGCTAAGCAACTCGACTGAGAGAATAGTATCCGGGAGGAACATAGACGATAATAGTCTAAGGAAAGCACATTGACGAACTATTCCGTAGATCAAGGCTATTTGAACAACACACAATTCTATCGTTTCTTATTATTTATTTCAATGAAAAATTACTAAAATAATAATGAAATTAAAGAAACGGTATCAAAAGAACGGTATCACGATTCGGAATCGTTTCCGAATTAATGCTGTAAAAATAACAAAATTGTTCAATTATTGAATAATTGAAGTAACTGAACCGTTGGCCGAAAAAAAAAGAAGAATTCAATTTTAGAATATTATCGGAGAGAAAAAAGGGATCAATTATTTTACTCGTAATCTTGAATATCGTGAAATATGTATGAAACATTTATTCCGTGTACAAATAAAATATTAAAAAAAAAAAGAAATAAAAAAGAAAAGAAAAGGGACGAAATCATAGAGACGAGAAAAACTCGAGATATTTCAATCGTAATCATGAATATCGTAAAATAAATGAAATATTACTCAACATTACACTGTTGTCTATATAGAAAAGATCGTCATTTCGCTGGATAATTACGATGCCGAGATAATTTGCAATAGGCGATCTTCTCCCTCTTTCAGAGAAAAATACATGCACAAATACATACATACATACATACATACACAGATACATAGATACGCGTATCTAAGCTCGATACATTGTTTTCCAACTCGGTCAATCGAGATGTCCTTCGATCGAGAATCGAGCGAGATAGGATCGAAATCTCAGGGTCGACTATATCTCGTTTCTTTCAAGAGGAGAGGATCTTTAGAAAGAGATGAAAAAGATTAACAAATCTAAAAATACATAGAAAGAAAGAATTTACGAACGTTCACCGATGATTCCAACGTAGGGGTAGCGGGGGGAGGGAGGGGGGTTGGGGAGGGGGAGGGGGAGGGGGGGACTCCAACGAACGGGACGATTTTTTTTTGCGAAATTTTATTCTTCTTCGAGAGATCGTTTAGATAAAAAGATCAATGTTTTATTAACTGCCCTGTGAGACTATTCTCTCCTATTCTCTCATTCTCTCTGTCTCATTTTATCTATCATTTAGCATCGACTCGTAATAAGAGAAAAAGATCATCGTATACATTTACGACACCTTATCGAGAATTCACACACTAAGTTATCTCGATAAAAGGAATAATAATTTATCGGAAACTTTAACCCTCTAACTCGTTTCGATCATCCGTCTGGCTACTCGAACGATTCTTTATATTCAACGTCATTTAATGGAGACTCGACGACAACGAGTGTCGTATTTAACGTTGTATTCTTTAGGAGGAGAGAAAGAGAAGATAGGAATAAAGTCATCCTAGAGAGGACTCGATTGCGTTCTCGATCGTGATCCTTATAGCCGTGTTAAGCAATCTCCTCGTTTCCTATCGATAATCGGAAAAAAAGGACTTTGGTAAATTAATTTGCGGTAAATGTCAAGCCTATTCAGAAAAAGAAAGAAGGAAAGAAAGAAAGAAGGAAAGAAAGAAATAGAAAAAGAGAGAAAAAAAGAAAGAGACAGAGAGAGAGAGAAAGAGAGAGAGAGAGAGAAGTACCGAGCATATAATCACACGTAATTAACGCACAGCAAAGCGATGATTAACGATCAATCTTCTATCTTTTTCTATCTTTCATTCCTTATTTTTATATTTATTATTTTTCTCCGAGACGCATCAGAGATTGTCCTCGCGTCGTATTCTAAAAGTGTGGTGGGGCTGGGGGGGGAAGAAAAATAATCGGAGGGAGCCTAATCCCGTTTAATCGTTTCGTCGAGTTACATTCGATCCTTTAAAATTTGTTCGACAAGATAAACAAAGATAGATAGATGGATAGATGGATAGATGGATGGATGGATGGATAGATGGATAGTTATGATGTTGGTGTCGCGTACGAGAGTCTCCTCGTCATTACGATCGCGTCAGCTTGACTACGATGATTACGATTATTATTCCGATCGACCAATAATCACGAAGCAAACGTGCACCATGATCGTTCTTCGGCCACGACCGCGATCGTTCGATCACGTACACAAGCGACTCCTCTCTCGGATTTTTCTGGTCTTCCCAGTGATTCTTGGTGAGAATGATTTTTCTAAAAGAGCACGAAACCATCAATAGAAAGAAAAAGAAAGAAAGAAAGAAAGAGAGAGAGAGAGAAAGAGGAAAAAAATACATGTCCTTCAAAAAAACGAATCATCTTTATATAAAATCATATATTTACTAATCTCTCGAAAGAGTATGTGAGTATCATTTCGAAATAGGATTCTCTTGAAATATTATATAAATAACTTTCCTATAAGTAAGAAAAAAAAAAAATCATGGTTATAACGTGTCATTCTTTAAAACAAGGTCGTATCAACCACATCCTTGCTCTTCTAATTCCATTTCATTACTATTCCTATAGATATATTATAAAACACCCTATGTAATTAATTTGATGAAAGAACAAAGAACATACAAAAACTTATATATATATATTTATATAATAATATACCAATCCCTCTCCCGAAATAACGTGGAATTACATAAGAAAACTAAAGTTTTTCGAACTCCCTTCTTTTTTCTTCTTCTCTCTCCTTCTTCCTGATATCCTTTTTTAGGATGTTGGTGGTAGTCTTTGAGTCCTCGTCCTTAATCGCTCGAAACGATAGTGTTAGGTAGAGACATACACACACACACACACATACACACACATATATATATATATAAATATAATGCACGTTATCCGTTCGGACGCACGCTGATGGGATAAGATTCTCGCGGTCGCGTCATGAGTCAGATATCCTCTAGGTTTAAGCGTGCCAGGTCAGAGGTCGACTGCATTTGCCTCTGCCTCCCGCGGCACCTCTCCCACCCTTTCGACTCCTTGCTAGTCCAGTATCCTCTCTGTACCTGTACCTTTACCTCTACCTCTACCTCTACCTCTACCTCTTATTCTTCTTCTTCTTCTTCTTCTTCTTCTTCGTGTATGTATATAAGTATATACCTACTCTGTCTCGTAGTCCTTGATATTAGAATGGTCCTGGGGAACGAGCTCTACGGTGACCGTTACGGTGCTGCACGTCCGCGTAATACATTTGAGAAAGAGTGAGATAGAAAGAAAGAGAGAGAGAGAGAGAGAGAGAGAAAGAGCATCAAGACCATCGCGATCATCGGGTGACGACATCGTTTCATTATCATTCAACCTCCTTCATCTTCACATTGGAATTCAAAGACTTCTTTTTTCCTTTCTTCGTTTTCCTTCATTTCTAAAATAAATATTATCCTATTATCTTCTGTGTTAACGCGTATCATTTGATTCTCTCTCTCTCTCTCTCTTTCTCTCTCTCTTATTCTCTTTCTTTCTTTATTTTTAAGTTAAAATAGGTACGTGCAAAGTGTGTATGAACGAAACTTTTGACGTGGATTATCCAGATCGATGAGATTAATTATTATATCGTTAAATAATTAACATTTGAAATTTATTTGTTAAAAGAAATATTATGTATCGAAATCTATGATTTAATTTTGTTTTTGTTCTTTAATTGCGGATAGTTAACTAGAGATACGAACGTGGGAACAAAAACTTGTCAAATGGTTCGAGATCGATAAGATTGATCATTCGATTGAAATATCACGTATTTAAATATTCATCTTCTTTTTCCTCAATTCTTGAAATAAAATATTATATATGTTAATAAAGCGTAGCCTTAGGTTTCTTATATTTTTTTAATATCTCTCTATTTTTGTTTTTATCTGGAATAGAACGTATAGAGAGATGTACCGGCAAAAACTTTTATTACGGATTAAGATCGATAGGATCGGTCATCATTTAATTAAAAGATTAACGTTAAAAAATTCCTATCTTCATTTTTTTCTATGATTCTAAATTAAACATTACGAATAATATTAACGAGTTATATTTTATTCCTATCCTTTTTTTTTACCGAGACTAGAATACAACGTACGAACAAACGAACATTTTTGTTAAATGGATCAATATAATGAAAATATTTATTAAAAAAGAATTATATAAAATGTATATTTATTAAAAAATTAAATATTTATTAAAAAATCGATTATACGATAAACAAATTCATTAGAAAATTATTCTCTCTTCTCTATTTCATCTATTTCTAAAATGTATAAATATATTGCGCATTTATACGTATCCCTTTTTTAATTGTTTTTGTTTACCGATGATAGAATAGAACAACACGTATTGACCTGCGAATAAAAACTGTTGATACGTATCGAGATCGATAAGATCGATCATATCATTAAAATGCATCATCGACTATCACGTTACAGCATTAAATTCCCTTTTATATGCATCGAAACGTATAATTAGATCGAGAATCACGGGAACGATTTCTCTCGATCGTATCGACCGAGAAGAAGAATTCTTTTTGTTTTATTATTTTTTTTTTCTTTTTTCTTTTTTTTGTACGTGTGTGTGTTACTTCTCTACACCAGTAGCCAAAATCGTTCCCGCGTTTCTGAATCCTCCTACTATCTTCTTTTCTCTCACCCTCGCCGACTCTTACGCGGTTTCTTTCTGATAGGATCGCACGAACGAGGCCCCTACACCTGACCCAAAATTATGCAAATTAGTGTACGAGTCGGTAGCGAATCGTGAATACGACCTTGGATTTACCACCGACAGAATTCTTTCCTCTATTTTTTTTTTTATTTTATTTCTTTTTCTCTCTCTTTTTATTTATTTACATTGCCTTTTTTCTTTGCGTATTTTTTTTTATCTCTTCCTTTCTTTTTATTAGATTCGACCAAACAAGGTAGAAGATCAAGGTTATTTAATTGCTAAGATACTCAAAGCACGAAAATATACTCGTCTCGATCTTTCGAAGGATAAATTAACGATGAGTACTTTCGATCGATCGTTTCCTCCATCGATCAACATTATCGTTGCAATACGAGGTAATAAAAGAAAGAAAAAAAAAATGATCGAAGACGTATTATGTCTATTATTCGTCTAACTATTAATTCATTCAGGTAAAGTGTCTATTAATAATTATCGATGCGAACACAAAGCACATATCGATATATTCTATTTAAAAAAAGAAAATTATAAATATATATTTTATATAATAATAGAAAAATAAACATCATTAATAGATACGCAACAAGATATTGTATTATGCTAATTGTACTAGTAGTGTAGACAAAAAAAAAACGTATAATTATCATTTGGTCTTTACATTATTTATAAATACAAATACTCTTATAATTATTAATATTTGAATATAAAAGTTATATTTAAATACAGCTCGTAGATCATAACGATCTCGTAGATCGAACAGAAAGATCGATCAAGAGGCTCTAACTCGTTTGAAGTTCGCATTAAAAATCTCGCCTTACTCTCTCGGTTTACCGTGAGACGATAATTATTCATCGTGGCCTTTACCATCTTCCCTACTTACTCCTAGAAACTGACGTACTTAGTTGCGTCACGAATAAAAATAAGAGTAGGATACTGCTTGACTATGAGTTAAAGTAAATTTTTTCTTTTATCGTTCAATCAAAGATATATTATTTATTGTAATATATCTGCATGATTAGAATTGACACTTCGTATATCAGCGTTCGTTTATTCGCACGTTGGTTCTTTTTTATTTTTTTTTTTTATTTTCCATCAAATAAAATATCAAAATAAAAAAAAAATATATAAATGGCATTTAACGTATGGAAATAATACTTAATGATCTTGCAGATAAAATAGTATTACTATTATCTATTATTATCACGTTCAGTGACTTCGTTGGGAAAGATTATACGGAAATTCTCATTCACGCAAATGAAATATGTTTCCAACGTTTGTTTCTGGAAAAACCGCAGACACCCTATATGTATATAAATGTAATACATAAATACGCATGTATATATATATATATATCCAGGATGATTGCTTCGACCTCGAGAGACGGATGAAGATTATAAATACTTCTTGCTTAAGTACAACGCAAAGCGACTAGCGTGAAAATTGAGAGGAACGTTACTCTCGACTTTTGAACGAAAAAAAATGTGTCGATTTGAATTCAGTGAAAAGTATCTCATGTTGTATTCCCGAGAAAAGAGATAAACGAATGTAAGATATATGTATATATGCGGTATATACGAAAGTATGTAAGAACGGTATGAAACGTCAGAGTTCAGAGGCTACCACACACACACACTTATATATATGCGTACGTACGTATGAACGTTACGTTCACGGCATCGCGTGAGCGTAATTTCGAAAATCTGTAATATCCGTAGTTCCTCGAGAATAAAGTAAAGAACTCGTGTATGTACATATATATATATGTAAGTATAGAAAGCCTCAAGCATTCTAAGAACCGTGGGGATTCAAAGTTGAGTTCAGTCAAACGGAAAACAGGAAGAATAGTCTCTCTAAATTTCATCGATCTCCTTTAATATATGATTATCGTTAATTTTCCTAATGAATTTTATGAAAGAAAAACTTTTTAATGTCTATTATATTTTGAAAATCACAAAACATAAATCTAGAATTATTATCCTATAATATTTTACCGTATATTTTATTCATCTATAATATTAAAATTTATTAATATTTTGAATGAAACAAATTACGATTATAATAACGATAATTATTAGTTTATTTCCATCGCGAAGAATGTTTGCAAAAGAAAGAAATCAGTGATATTCTAAAAAGAAAAAAAAGTCCAATAAGTTTACAGTAACAAATGCATCTTCTTTAACATATGTATCTGTGTCATTGTGATTCGATGATCGATATTATGAAAGAAAAATTAGAATTATTAAAAGAAAAAAAAATAAGATCAGTTCGATTAAAATTATACAATTTTTCATTAATATGTCAGGGTTTGCATAACATTTGATTGTAAACAAATGAATGATTAATAATCAAATCTAATTACCTACTTATTCGATCTTATTTTTAATGACGATTATAACACGAGATTTTCTCCTTTTATACAAGAGAGAGAGAGAGAGAGAGAGAGACCACAACATTTACCAGCATATCTCGTCTATTAATACGTAATTACTAATTACCGGACGAACAATGTAATTACACGGTATGCTCACATAAACTCGTAGCACGCGTGACGCTTGCTTCTACCATAGTCTTTTATTTATTTTCATTTTCTTCTTCTTCTTCTTCTCCTTCTTCATCTTTCAACTACAGCTTCTCATTAAAGCGTAAACGAAATTTGAGGATCGATCGTTGGGATCGATGGATCGTTCGTTGGATCCGTTGCGATCTTTTTCCCTTTCCCCCCCCCTCTCTTTCTGTTGTACGTGTGTGTGTGTGTGTGTGGAGTGCAATGTATACCGGTTTTTCATGGGCGTCGAATCCCTCGATCGGCACTTTTGACATTGACGTGAATCAATAATCTCGCTAGGTGGATTATTCGGGCTGCGAGAACGAGCACGGTGGAATGGGTGATTTAATAATAAATGGCCTACCTGCTCCCTCGCTCGTAATCGATCTTGTCGAAGAAGATCGATCGAGTGCAGCCTTTTACTCTCTCTCTCTCTCTCTTTTCGTCTGTCTTTATTTCTTTCTTTCTTTCTTTTTCTATCTTTCATACTCTTGCTAACTCCGAAGTCCATTGTGTGGTGCCGAGGACGAGGTTCAAGGCTTCTGCGATTCCCAACTACTCATTTCATTATATTTTTTTCTTTTTCTTCTCTATCTACGTCTTCTTAAAGTCATCCGGAGCAAACTCGTCTCTCTCTCTCTCGAGAGAGAGAAAGAGAGTTTATTTTTCGATGATATTTTAATAAATGATCGTAACAGGTTAATATTTTCATTTTATTAATCTTTTCGTAATAATTATATTTATTCAATCGAATCAATTTCACGTGAGATACTAATAATAATTATAAATCATATTCAAACGTATATAGATTATTTACAGTTAATTGAAAAAATATGAGAGAATATGTAAATCAATGTATACAAATAAAATTAAATATAATTATATTTATTCAATCGAATCAATTTCACGTGATACTAATAATAATTATAAATCGTATTCAAACGTATAGAGATTATTTACCGTTAATTGAAAAAATATGAAAGAATATGTAAATCAATGTATAAAAAAAAATTAATAATAATCTATTTTAACGTACTTGCAACCGATATAACAAAACACTCGTGCAACTCGTAACTTCGATTGTACAAGAATGCACCGTAATTCTTACAACATGCAGGATAATCCAACTATTTCTTACGAAATAAAACAATAAATAATAACTTTATTCGACTTCGAAGTTAGAAGTAAAATATCATTCGAAAGGATATGAAGAAACAACGTAATAATAATAATAATAATAATAATAATAATAATAATGATGATGATAATATTTTAAATTATATCCGAATTTTATTATCGCTAATGAACTCTTTTATCATACCCATATACTGTATAATACTTTTATACCTGTACACGAATAAACGGTTTTTTGATTAAAGTGATTTTTTTCTCTCACCCGGATATCTCAAAAGGATCATCACTGTATGGTAAATCAGATCGAGCAAAAAATCTAGATCACGATGGTTCGTGACCATGGAATCTCCGCGTAACGATTATCCCACTACCGGTACAAAAAATAACTTGATATCATTAATGCTCCTCTTGAGGTAACGATGCTGCTACAAAGAAAAAGAAGAAGAAGAAGAAGAAAAAAAAAGGAAGGAAAGAAAGAAAGAAAGAAAAAAGAGAAGATGAAAACGGTCGAATCAAATCATTATTATATTATTTTCGAAAGGAGAAGCAAAAAACGTTGAACGTTCCTTTTCTTAACCCGTTAACAAATTATGTCTGACATATTTCTCATATTTTATAATCTTATGTTATACATATATAGGGTGTTCAAGAAAAGAAAGCATTCAATATTTATAAAGTTCATAGATCAAATTGAATTGAATTACTACTAGCTTTTCTATTTACAGAAGGTTTCCTTACATGTACTCCTCCTCAGATCAATTAATATCAGTATTGGTGATTTACCGTTGAAAATGAAAAGGAAAATTATATAATAGAGAAATAATCAAAAAAATAAATATCTCGAATAAATGTAATACGTATCAAATAAATATGAAACGATAAAAAAATATTTATACGTAATTTCATTTCTTTTCTTTTCTTTTTTCTTAATCATAAAAGTATTCAAAGATCTTCATTAACGAGATAATGAATGTTCTTCGATCTATTATTTTACGATTTGATTTTATCGATAATCGAATGTCAAGGTTTTATTGGCGCGTTTGTATAGTCGTGTAAAAAAAATTCGTAGAAAAAGAAATGACACTAGGAAAGACTGTAGAATATCTCATGATTATGTGTGGTGATCTTATTCGAGCACATTAATTAGGGAGCATGACTTGTCTGCTTGCTACCGAGAGAACAACTATTTCCACTGATCGTCAGTCACGCTCTTGATACGTCACTACGTCATTCGTCGACTAAATGGCGTTCAAGAATCTACGATCAACCGACATGATTACGCAATTGTTTCCTTGTTTGGCTCTTCGAAATAAAAGGAGACGTAATTACTCGTTGGTTGAGCTGTAAAATTATTAGGATCTCTTCTTACAAGACGATTACGATCTCGAATTTTGCAAAACGATTTGATATAAATATTCTAAATCTTAAATTAAGTAAATCTTAATTAAATAAATATTCTAAAATGTTTGATATAATTCTCGTTAATTTTAATTAATTTAATAATTCACAAATATCGGCTATAGATCGAATAAATGATTTGATCTAAAAATCGAACAATTTCGTAAAATTTTGTAAAATATTAAATTTGCAATAAAATGTATTGACAAAATTTCAAACGTGTATAAATATAACTGAAAAGAAACTAACACCGTATAAATACTCGTATGTGTTAAAACAAGCTGTAATATAAAGAGAGCGTATTAAATTATTAAAATAATTGTTAAATAATCAATAGGAATGTCTATTGTTATCTAAAAGCTAGGAATATATGACGTACGTACCGTCCCCTTCGAAATCCACCGTTGAAATGAGACGTTGTCCTCTATGAAAGTTCTTTTATTCAATGTTGTTTATATGACTTTCCGAACGTTGCGCATGTGTATACGGGAATAATATTCGTAATAAATCGAATTTTCTCTTTCGAAAAGTCATATAAACAACATTCAATAAAAGTACTATCATAGAGGACACACGCGTCAGTTGATTGTTTGATTTCGAGGAGGACGGTACATAGATCGTATACACCTAGCTTTTAGACAACAACGGACACTTCTATCGATTAATTAACAATTATTTTCATTCTTTAATACATTCTTCTTATATTTCAGTTTGTTTTAACACATATATATTGATTGAAATATTACATTAACAATTAACGTATTTTAAATAGAAAATAATTATAAAATATTTTTCTTTATGTTTTTAAATGATTTTTTTAAACTTGATTTTAAAACATATACAACGAGTTTTTAGACAACAACAGACACTTCTATCGATTAATTAACAATTATTTTCATTCTTTAATACATTCTTCTAATATTTCGGTTTGTTTTAACACATATATTGGTTGAAATATTACATTACCGATTAACGTATTTTAAATAGAAAATAATTATAAAATACTTTTCTTTTATATTTTTAGATGATTTTTTTAAACTTGATTTTAAAACATATACAACGAGCTTTTAGACAACAACGGACACTTTTATCGAATAATTAACAATTATTTTCATTCTTTAATACATTCTTCTTATATTTCAGTTTGTTTTAACACATATATATTGGTTGAAATATTACATTAACAATTAACGTATTTTAAATAGAAAATAATTATAAAATATTTTTCTTTTATGTTTTTTAGATGATTTTTTAAACTTGATTTTAGATCATATACAACGAGCTTTTAGACAACAACGGACACTTTTATCGATTAATTAACAATTATTTTTATTCTTTAATACATTCTTCTTATATTTCAGTTTGTTTTAACACATATATATTGATTGAAATATTACATTAACAATTAACGTATTTTAAATAGAAAATAAATATAAAATATTTTTCTTTTATGTTTTTAGATGATTTTTTTAAACTTGATTTTAAAACATATACAACGAGCTTTTAGACAACAACGGATACTTCTATCGATTAATTAACAATTATTTTAATTTTTTAATACATTCTTCTTATATTTCAGATAATTTAGACACATATATATACTAATATAAGCATAACATAAATATTAACATACTTTAAATATTAAATAATTTCGATGTGATAGTCTTTTCGATGAAAATTTCCCCCTCCGAAGTCACCACTGTACAGGAATGTTAAAACAAAGGTACATTAGTTTAAATAATTACATAAAAATGTAAAAATGCTAAAATCAGAACGTTATAATATTAAATTTTATTGATTAGGTGGATTATTCACTTTATACACATGCGCAACGTTTGGAAGGTCTTATAAACAACTTTCAATAAAAGTACATTCATAGAGGACAACGTCTCATTTCAACGGTGGATTTCGAAGGAGACGGTACGTACGTCATATATTCCTAGCTTTTAGATAACAATAGACATTCCTATCGATTATTTAACAATTATTTTACAAAAGTCCACCTAGAAAAAACGCGTATTCCAATTCTAAAATATCCCTTGAAAATAATAAACAAAAAAAGAAAGTAAATCTTACGAATCCGAGTATTGGAATAATATTAAAAAATTGTGTCCTAATCCAAATATGAATATATTAAAAAAGAAAAATCGAAATTTATATATATATAGTAAAATTAAAAGTAACAAATTATAGAATCTAGGAGGAGCCGACGAGTACCAACCCCGATCGATTCGTAATATGAAAAACAAAGGAGGAACCTTTTAAAAGATGTGGCTATAAACTTTGAAGCCTAGCCCGAAGCGAGTAATCGAGAATAATGAGAAAGAGCTTTGATCGAACGCGACACTTGCGCCTCGAGTTATTACACGGAGTAAATAATAGTAGTAGAAATGCGTTATATAGTCTTTCTCTATTTATTTTATTTTCATGTTCATGTTCATTCGTTTATACGTTTATCGCGTCGTATAGAGAGTTTGGTGGTGATACACGTCTCAGGATGTCGGCGACGCCTCTCGGCATCGACACGTAGAACGAATCGACGTGGACGTCGGCATCTAGGACTGTGAGAAAGGCCAAGGTAATAGTCACGCTTGTGAGACCGAAGATGAGGCTGAGAAAGCGTGGAATCCTATTCTCGAAACGATGTTGCGAACCGATAGCCATTTCTCCGTGTCTCCGATTGGTCCTTTTTCCACTTCCTTCTTTATTCTCTTTTATCCATTCTTCTGATCATTCAAAAGACACGATGAACATTTCAACAAGTTATATTACGTAGTATGATCAACTAATTCTAATTTTATTTTAGAAAATTTATAAGTATGGTATATAGGACCCCATTATTTTAACAATTTATTTATCGTTGTTTATAATAAAAATTGATACTCTACGAGTAGCGATATGGTTTTGTAAGAATTTTAAATCTGAACGGGAAAAAATAATATTTGTATTATGTTTTATAGCATCCCTTGGTGAAAGTTTGACGTGCATTCAAATTCAAATATTTTATATCATTTAAAACATGAACTAGCCTATTTCTATGAAAATTATTTTTGCAAAAATACTAAGATTGAAGATATTCATCACTAATAAGTAATATAAGTTTATTAATATCGTAGGAATGATTTTTAGAAAACTATGGAAATTTAAAAATCACCCGACCCTACCTCCTCCCTCCATTCCGTGCTATAAACGCGATCAACTGAACCGAAATCCTCTGAGAATTCTGCAGAATGACCAAACATTTTATACATTGTCCGTAACATATACAGTTAGAAGAGAAAAATTTGTTGTTTTTCTCGATAAAAGAGTAAAGCGGATTGGCGAGTACGTAAAAGGTCTTCTCAACTTTCCTCGTGTCTTGTAAAAAGCTGCTCCAGTTTACCGTCCTCCTCCTCCTCCTCCTCTTTCCGATCGTGGTCGTTGTCCAGTTTGCAAGGAAAACAAAGATCGCGAAGGAAGAATGAGAGAGAAGGAGAAATAGGATAAGAAGAAGCAGGAAAGCGAAACAAACGTCGGCGTTTCTCTCGCAAGGTAAGTACAAATCCTTGGTGAAAAAGGAACGACGGTTTGGTTTAGCCGGCTTACAACGTGCGGAAATAAATCAGCGCGGCGCTTCTGCGAGTACTTTCGCGTTCTGGCAACGGATCTCTCTTCAGGAACGGCTGCAATCTGAAGGAGGCTTGCACGAGCGAGGGTGGCGAGAGGTTGGGAGACGTAAGGGGAGTTGAAAGAACCTAAAGAACAAAACTAGTCGACGATCGAACCCAAACAAGGTTTAATTGCCGGTACATTGACATGCGTGTGTTCGCATGCGTGTGCTCACATGTGGACGCACCTTTTGTTTCCAATTCGACGAACTTCTTCTCTTAGATCTCACAAAAAGAAATCTAATCCTTTGATCTTACCTTCTCAACTTCGTAGATAACTCCAATTCTTCTATTCGTTATTTTTAACCCTTTTCACTCGAGGCCAGCAACTGAAGCAGACGATTTCGACCAAATTAAGTAGACATTTTACAGATACTTTAAAAATATTTATAAACAAACAAGCGTATAGAAATAATAAAATATCATCAGTTAATTCATTTATATGTCGAAAAAAACAAACTTTGATAAATACTACACTCTGTAATTAGTTTTGGTTGAGTAGACACTTGAAACCGGCCGGGCGCCGTATCGGCGCCGCTCGAGTGCAAAGGGTTAATATTTTTTTGTTCCCCAAAGTACGAATGAATTCAATTTTTTGGAATTGTGATGGAATATTATTAATATCGCATAGAAAAATTTACATTAATTTGATGAATAGCGTGGTAGGACCGTTCGTGTCTCTTCTTAATATTAACCCTTTGCACTCGAAATGATTTTTCGTATATTTGGTGAATTTATTACAGCTATGTACGAAATGCTCGGTCATTCTATATTAAGTAATGTATATATATATATATATATATATATATATATACATATATGTATATACACTTATACTTACTACATCATCATAATGTGATCGCATCCTTTATACAGAGCCCACCTAGAAAGTCCAAGAATAGCAAAGTATAGTCTATTTATCACGGAAATAATAACGAATAGCGGTGGTCGTCGGTAGACAAATCGCTTGTCACAATACAAATAGCTTTCCCTGCATACGATTCTCCTTCTCGAACGGAATAACGCATACCGGGAGCGATGAAAATTGCGTGGAAACAATTGAACGTGTGCAAGGTAATGACCGTGATGACTCTAATAAAGGAGACGACGAGTGACGATAATGATAACGATAAAGGTCTCTCCTACATAAGACAGAGAAAGAGAGAGAGAAAGAGAGAGGGAGAGAGAGAGAGACAGAGAAGGTAAATTAAAGCCGGAAGATGGAAAAAGGAAACGCTTCGAAGTTGTTTAAATTGCTCTTGGAAGAAGAAGGTAGCACGAGTTGCTAACAGATCTTACATTAGCTAATCTAACGGGTGTGCGTTATTGAACAATTCCGAAAGCAAATCGATCAGCTTTATGAAATAGAAATTATAAGAGAAAGTTATGATACGGCTCGACATTGATTGAATATGTAATTGAATATTAAAATTGAGAAATCGGTGGTAGTGGTTCGATGATGAGAATTAAAAGTTCATCAAGGTCGAGCAATCCATTCGCGATAATTCAATTATCTTATATTATAGATTTAAGAAGAGTAAGAAAATGGTGGTGTGTTGCGAAAGAGAGTTGTTATTTTCTCAGCATTTAGTCGAGAACTACCAACTAAGAAATAATCCTGATTTCGAGAAGGCTTCCTTTTTCGCGCTAAGGTTTGTTAGCGCCTGCATCTCGAAGGATTGGAAGATTCAGGGATAACACACCACCCCCGAGACGACTATACACTTGGAGGCCTTTCGACGTCGAAGATGCCGCGGATTACGGGATTCCTAACTGCTTCGACTCTCCTCGCGTTATACCTGCCTTTTACCAAGGTCGATCGTGTCTCGACAATCGGTTGGGGAGATCGTGAGATCGACCGGACAATGTTATTCCTAAGGTCCATGTGCTATTCTCTAACCTCACTCTATTCCATTTTCCGATCAATTTTATAGAACATTGGACAAAAAATGTTGAACTTGTGTGTTAAACGATTAAATTATTTTATATACGTAAGTACTATATTATTTAAATAAAAGTAATTTCGTAACTTCATCGATGATATGAATGTTATAATTAGATATATGTAAAAATATAATTTATATAATATCAAATCTCCCATAAAATATCAATACTTTGAACATTTCATTTCTAATTATTTTAGAAAAATGTAATGATTCAATGAGGTACTTCCCATAACACACGATATTAATTCCATTACTTGTTTAGCCCTTTAATAATAAACTAGACAAAAATGTAAATAATTTAATCAATGTTTTCTCTATTAATTATTTTTTTTTTCTGAAATTAATCAATTTGGGAAATGAACAACTCGTATTATGTTTCATAGTAATCCTTCGAAAGATCTAAAAATTGATAAACCTAAGGACCAGTTTGGATCTTTCCCTCGTTAAATGGAATCGATCGAAATCAGATTGAATCGACGTCGTAGTGGATTCCCTAGGTCTCTATTATCGGTAGGATCCATTCGGTAGCCTTCGAAGATCCGATATAAGCGTATCGGTAACGACGATCACGAAGCAAGCAAGTAAGTAAGCAAGCAAGCAAGCAAGCAAGCAAGTAAGCTTCGTTCTTGTTCCGTTCGTTCTTTGCTTTTCTCATGATGCACTCTTCTCCTTATTCTCGAGAGACTTTCACGGCCCTGAGAGAGGAGACCGAGAAGAAGGAAGGAAAGGTCCTTGACCGTTCAACGCGATCATTTAATAAATTGTAACAACTCGTTCGATCTTTCCTATACTTACTATACGTATATTTTGATCCTTTTATATGTATGTGTATTATATATATATATATATATATGAAGAAACTAAACGAACGGGAACAATGCTGATAGGTCGAGAACTCGAGACGCTTTCTATTTCTAGGTGCCTTTCCTCGGCCCATTTCGTGCCATCTTATCGATAAAAATCCCAAGTTCGGTATCTTCCTTCATCGAGAACGATGATGTTGCAGATCTTTCGGTAAGAATGAGAAAGAGAGATCGCTTTTTTTTTTTCGTTTACAATAGAAAAGATAAATCCTTGGAGAGTCTGTTTAATCTTCCCTTATTTTAAATTCGTGTATATATCTGTAGGATTCGTGAAAAAAATTGGGCCGTTGGAGAGACTGACTGACCGGGACTCGAACCCGGATCTTCCGCTTTCTGGGCGACTGTTTTTTAACCACTGAGCTATCCAGAGCCCACCGTCTGATCTCCTCACGAATGCCTATTTAAGTGTTTGGCTTAGAGGTGCTCGTATCCCACATATCAAAAGTTAAAATCGTTAAGATCGTTTCATTGTATTGTCTCAAATTTCAGAGTACAACAAAAATATAAATAGAAAGAGACAAATATAAAGAGATAGAGGATAATTTTGATTAGTTTTTTATTTTCTTATCGGTTGGAAAGTAAAGGATAAACCATAAAGAATGAGTCACATGAATGGTACGTAGAATCTGTGGTGACTCGCCCTACGTGATCGCGATCAACGCGATCGGCGGTTACGATCGTCTTTCTTTCGTGTTCTCTTCTCGTCGAACGGCGACCCCGTGAAATGCTCCTTGTTGGCTCGTCTTGTAAGCGTCAAAACGAATGACGTCCTGACATTTTACACGACGCGTACCGGTTCGTCTCTTTGGTGGACATGCTTTCTCTGTTTCTCTTACTTTATTTCTCTTTCGTGAAGAAAGAAAGAAAGAGAAGGAGATAAATAAAGGATATAAAAGAGATAAAGAAAGATGCTCGATCGCACGATAATGGAAAATGTAGCGAATCGAATGCTCGGGAAGAATCATGAGAGTTAACCACGATTATCGTGCGTTAGTACGCGTGGGAAGTTCACGCTTTATGGGAAGTCTCGAATGATCGAGCTACGTTCTATAAATTGTCGATATATATTCGTTGTACGAGAATTTTCAAGTGTCTGTGTGTATGTGTGTTTATAAGTGTATAGATACTTCAAGTAAATATTCTAAAATAAAAACGAAACTCTCTCTCTTCTCGATTATAAAAATCAAAAGTAAATTATTTGAAAAAAATATTTTAACATCTAACTCAGCAATGTTGTATCTTCTTTCAAACGATCGGACAGAAATGATGGTAAAAGGATTGGTAGATGTGATCGCGTGAGGATAATCGATAGTAGACCAGTTAACTGGCCGAAGAATCGGGAACGAGATGAGTCGTGTGAACCAATCCTTCGATTAAGCAAACCTCGCAGTGACATTTAGCCGGTATCTGTCTCTAGGTTTCAGACCATCGAGTCCACGAGAGTAAACGAAGAAGATGAAGAAGAAGAGGATGCAACAACCATCAGAAGTACGTCTCGCGATCTATCCGAGAACCCTCTTCTCGATTCTCGCTTTTTTTCCTTCAAAGTTGTCTATGTGACTGTTGGTCTAAGAGAAGCTGTTGGTTGAATGGTCGAAGAGCTTCGTAGCAGCTTTGAATGTCACGATAGGGAGACTAACGAGCGATCGATGGATCTCGACAATCTTTACTTTCCGCGTTATCGATTGAGATAAGAGATAAAAGATCGTTTCAACGGAAGATAGACATTTGTTAAGAGTAAACTGTCTAATTTTAATAAATACTAAAAAATGTAAGAAAATTTGTTAACCGTAAATCAACGCGTCAACAACCTACATTCATTTTTATACAAGCTAATTGTAATATAGTAGTCAAAATAATTCAATAAGATTGAATAAATTTCGATAGATGATATCACAACTATTTGACAATATAATCGAAAGTGAGTACTGATTGCACAGATACGTTTAAGGAAAAACCCAATTCTCTCTCTTTCGCGAGATGAACAAATAATACGAAAAAGGGTGGGGACGATGGGTAAAGCCCTCTCGGGCTGGTTGTACTACATAAGTAGCCATGAACAACGCAACCGGTAGTGGGTGCCGATAGCATGGACACGCGGCGTGTTGCTTGCGATCAATCCAACCCGATACGGCTATCTCCGTTACAAGGGCTCCCCGAGCGAAGGAAGCACCAGGACTCGTCCGATGGCTTGAGTTTCGCGCCAACACGCCGATACCTTTAAAGCATCTCTCTATTTTCCTCCCTTTTACTACACCTTACCACTTCTTCCTCTTTCGCGCTCCAACCAATCTCCTTTCCTCTTATCCTCCCTTCTTTGCTCTTTCACGAAGAAAGCTTCCGATCCCAGTCGGTAGATAGGATTGTGGCTACTGGCGGCAGCGGCGGCTTCTCGTACCCGTTGAAAAAAACTCGACTCTAGCTAGCAAAAATCGCTTGGATCGCAGATGCGTTCTTTTGCCGATGGTGGTGGCAAGAATGAAGGTGTCGGTGGTTAGTTTGAAAACTGAACGCCCTCTAGCACCTCTGGCGTCGCTTAATTAACGCCAACGGTGCTAACACGAGAAAGAAACAGTTCAACGGAGTAAGATTGTGTGTATACGTGTGTGCGTATCTGTGTATGAGAACGAGAGAGAGAGAAAGTACTTCTAAAACGCCGCTCTTTCTTTTTACCTAAGATCGCGAGATACGATAGAGACTCTCCACACTCCCCCTTCTCACTCTTCTTCTTCTTCTTCTTCTTCTTCTTTCATTATTCTTCTCCTCCTTCATCACTTACCTACCCACCCTCTCATTCTTTCATTTTGTTGTTTCTTCTTTCCTCCCTCTATGATCTCGATGATCGCACCGCGCAAAGTCCGTCGAGCGCATCGATAAATTTCGGAATTGGCGCCTCTGCCGAAGCCGGTTCACCTAATTAAGCGGTTCGCCCCGTAATTACAGCCAATTAACGTCAAACTCGCTCTCTCGGCAGCTCGATACGAACAAAAATAAGAGGGAGGGAGAGAGAAAGATTGTATATTGCGTACCAAGACACGATTTCTATCTATGTAAAAAGTTACACATACAATCGTACGTTTAAGTAAATGTCTGAGCGTGTGTGTATCTTCGTGTATGTATAATATTCTTTTGCATATGTGTACGTAAAGTTGGGTGTAAGAGTAAGGGTAGTTCTCGATCATTTTTTCATCCTCCTCCTCTTCCTCCTCTTTTTTCTTCTCCACCCTTTCCTTCCTATACTACTTCTTACATGTTGAAGCGATAAAACGATAAGGTAAGAGAAAAGGCACGAAACGGGGAATTTTAACGATTCCTAAGCGTCCTTTTCCCTTCCGTGTACTACGTTGAACCGCTTTCAGATACGGATAAAGGATTACTTGAGATCGACGTGTCATATCTAACCGGTAAAGAATCTCATAAATGAAGTAGAAAGGTTAAAGAGCGATAAGAAAAACAGTAGAGAGCGGAGAGGGGGAAACTTAAGAGGTGCGTAGTGGTTGGTGTTGGTTGGTTTTGGGCGAGTCGGATACCATCTTGTGGTTTTGGTTGTGTTAGGTTTTTTATCCTTATTCTCTTTTCTCTTTTTTTTCTTATTTTTTTTTTTTTGTTTTATTCTTTCCTTTTTTTTTTATCTTTTCCTCTTTCTATTTTTTTTTTGTTTTTGTTGTTGTTTTTCCTTTCTTATTTTGTTCTTATAGTTTCTCTTTTAGATCGTTTCTTCTATATTCCGTCAAAGAGAAGACGAACGAAATCTCGAAGAAGAAGAAGAAGAAGAAGAAGGAAATAAGAAAGATGGGCCCCGTTCGATGAAGAATTTCGACGAGATGACAGATTTCAAAGAACAAGGAAATGAGAAAGATGGAACGTTCGATGTTGTCTTTCGATCTCGTTTAAAGATTTTTAATGATTTCAATTGAATATTCATAAATTTCTCCTTAAATCAGACTATTTCTCATTCCCCGTAAGATTGATAAATCAATTCTAAATAAATAAATAAATATGAATTGTTTCTAGACTTATGTATAACTGCATATCGTGAATGACAATTATTAAATGCATATTAATGAATATTTTGTCTATGTTAAGCAAAAAATCACTACTTATTTTTGTACACTAATCCGAATGATTGCTCGTAAAAGCAAATTTTTAATTGAATTTAAATCGGTTTTGAGAAAAGTATGCTTTATTTCAATGCTTTCGTACTCTACTAATTGTTATAATTGTTTCATTAAAATAGATAAAAATTATATATCGTAATTAGTAATTTTTTGGCTGAACAGGGACAAAATTTATTTCACCAAATTTCTAGAGAATTTCTAGCAATAACGTAGGGTTTACCTAAATTACAAGGCTAACGTTTCGAACAAAATTCGACTAAAAATACTAGCAGGAAGTTCTTGTTTTAAAAATACAAATAAAAAAGAAAAGGATTCGATTTTCCAATTTCCAAAATTTGGATTTCACCAAATTTCTAGAGAATTTCTAGCAACGACGTAGAGGATTATCAGTTTACCTAAATTACAAGGCTAACGTTTCGAACAAAATTCGACTAAAAATACTAGCAGGAAGTTCTTGTTTAAAAAATACAAATAAAAAAGAAAAGGATTCGATTCGCAAACGGTAATATCTCCCGAACGACACGATACGTGTCGAGCGTTTAACACGGACTATCGCGACTAAGCTCTTAGACTGTGCTTGCCGTTTAAGCCTCTCTCGCAGGAAAGAGACGTGACCAACACGAGGAGAGGTGGAGAGGAAAGAGGAAGAGGAGGGTAGCTAGCGAGAGCGAGCTCGTGAGTCGCGGGTCCGTGCAGAGCTTCTCTTAAGAAAAATCTCATTAATTGCTTCTATGGTGATAAATTTCCCTCTGGCGATGCACGATTCTTCTCCTTCCTTTTCTCTCTCCTTCTCTCTCTCTCTCTCTTTCTTTATTTCTATCTCACCTTTTCTAGCTAGGTCCTCGAATCACGAACAGTCTTTAGACCATATCGCACTAGCCGCTATGTTAATTTTCAGTTTAATAAGGTGTACACACACACACACACACACATACACACACACCAGGAAGTACTATTTACACGGGCGTGCACTATCACTTGACCAAGAGTATGAAGAGGTATATAAAAGAGATGAAATAAGAAGAGGAAGAAGAGAAAGAAGAATAAACGATGGGATTTCTAACGCGAGTGCTTGTGAATGCCACGAAGAAAATGTCGCCAGTCGGAGTGACATTTCAATTAATGTTTACTGCTTTTACGTGGGAAGGGACACGCTCCCGCTTCTATCTGCTTCGTGGTTTGCAGGTGCGAAAAACAGGACGACGAGTCTAAGTTACACCAATGCTATCGTCGAAAGTTGGGAAATTCAGTGTTGCTTTACGTTAAGGAAGTTGTGTGGTAGTTGTGTAGAAGGTGAAAGAGGAGGAACGAGTGATGGTAGTGGTAGTAGAAGATGGGGGAGGAGGAGGAGGAGGAGGTGGTGTGCACGATGTCCGTGTATGATAATGCACAAGCAACCAACCTTCTTACTACTACCTCCAAGCTAACGTTTATTTACATACGAAGTTAACGGCTCTGAGCAAGCACGGAAAACACGGGGAGTCGGAGGATCCTTAATGTCATCCGAATGGACTTACGCTTAAATCCCCATTTCTCGTGTTCCGGATATATTCAGTAATGTTTGTTGTACGAGTACCGTAACGTTACGTGTAAGTACTTAAAGCTACCAATCGTTTTGCTTAGGTAAATGAGTCTTCACGAATCAAATATACATATATGGATGAGTTATATTCAATTTATCTTTAAATGATTAGCCAGAATAAACAAACCAAAATTTATATATTTTACCTGAATGTAATGAACAAGGTAGCGGGTAGATACTCAACTATGAACCCGATAGTTGACAGATCTACTTCAGGGACGCGCCCCTGCCTACGCGAGCCTTGGTTTATCACCCAAGACCATACGGGTGAAACCATTGTCCTATCCCTGACTCTCCTTTCAAACCCACAAATTCTCCTTTCTTAATATCCTAGAATTTTATACTCGCCAACTCGTATGGCCAGCGTGGCGAGTTATGGCCAAAAAAAACCCTTAACATGCGTTAAGGGAAGCCTATGCTCAATACTGGGTGCAAACGGGCTAAAGAAGAAGAAGAATGAACTTTTAATTGATCACGTGACGTCCGAAATAATTATCAGCCAATTTCAGTGCTTTTTACGTATTTTCCTTCTTTCTTTCCACTGGAGATCGCACGAATATTTCGTCGTCCTGGTACATTCGGGTAATTACAAGATTTTTGTCTATTTTCAAATTACTCGTTAAACGTATATATTATATTAATATTTTTTGTTATGATTTAATTAATGAATTAATCTGAATAATTAATCG
Source organism: Polistes fuscatus (assembly GCF_010416935.1). Lineage (NCBI taxonomy): Eukaryota > Metazoa > Arthropoda > Insecta > Hymenoptera > Vespidae > Polistes > Polistes fuscatus. The sequence goes on along the minus strand of NW_025113151.1, from coordinate 8,943,096 downwards.
ATGTCTTAGAGTTTCGTGATCGAAATTACACGGATATTTAAAGAACATAAATATTGCTTATCTAATCCGAGTCGATTTATCGACATGGTTGTCGCCGTAGTAGCGCCGATGGCGCGTAGGCATTTAAACGTGATGGATGAAGGTAAACGCTTCTCGAGTGTCGTTAGAGGCCATATTACAAGGAAAACCCATCGTTATCTGGTCGCACGAGTTCTCTCACTCTCTTCCTTTTATTTCTTTCATGTACTCCTTACTACCTCTTGCTCGTATTAATTTTAATAATCTCGAGCTATGAGTTACGAGCAGCCTCCCTGTTACGTGCCACTACAAATATGGCACAGTGCTACTAAACAGGATCGGTACGTATCGTATTTGACTTAAACGGTATGTCTTCAAATTTGTGTTACGGTTTTTTTTCTTTTCGTTCAATTTCTATTCAAGATCTATCACCATTTGTTATTTATATTTTATTTCGTATCTTTTTAAAATATATTATATCCGGATTAATGAAATTTAATCGATATTCTCTCGTTTGAATGAAGTAAATATAACTTTTTTTCTTACAATAATAACTACGTGCTCTTGAATTGAAAATACACGGAAGAAATATTTCTTTTAGACTTGACGTTTCTGACACTGCAAGAAAATTGCGTATATTATATATATATATATATTATTGTAGATCGGCACAAACGATCGTTCGTTTCGATCGTTTATTTTCTTCTTCTTTTCACCACGAGCCCACCCCTCTCATTCCGGCTTTTCGAACGCGTCGTTTTTCTTACCCGGAAATTGCGGACAGAGTTACGATCTCGATAATGACGATCCGATCGTTTCGATGACTCAATTATCTTCCAATATTTATCGTATCGATCTTCGATACGAGCCGAGATAATACGTTCGATCGATAATACGAGGACGCTTTTTCTTTTCACTCCGATCGAATGAGAGAAATAATGAAAGAAATAAATAGAACGTGTGCAATTTCGACTGAGTCCAATTAAAAACGTAAATAAAAACAAAAGTAAACAAAAATAAATTCGATATTCCGAACGTTATCGTAAGTTTGATCCTCAATATGAGACACGTACACAATATATCTGGTTAGGGAGAAAGTTTCTATGTATTTTAATGGAAAAAGTGAAACAAGTTTTTTTTTTTTTTTCAAATTTTGTATCCCCAGTCTTCTTTAATTTCTTTAATTAAAACTGTTTTGTGCTTGATTTATAGCTCGTTAAGGTATATTGACTGATGATGTCTTCACCTTGCTCAATTTTTGTTCCGAATTTTATCGACTTTTTCCATTGATCCGATAAACAGGTTTTGCTATTATCGACGAGTATACTCGTCATCGTTTTAATTCGGCAAAACAATATAGGTACACGCATACTTAACCGAAAGGGTCGCAAAAGTTAACTGATTAAATATTACCAAAGTTATGAAATAATCCTGAAATCATATGTTATCGGAAAAACACGAAAAAACTTTTATTCTCGGCCAAAAATATACATATAGGCGTGTACGGTGGTATTTGAGCGTGACGTTACGAAAGAAAAGATCTTCTTCGTCCCTGAGGCACTCTAGCGTTCCGTTCCGTCACGGTTCTCACGATCTCGATCGTGCGTTTCAACCGAAAATGGCGAACCAAACAAGTATACGTACTCGCTTGTTCGATGGTGTTATGGTGAGAGCAGCACGCACCACCAACCACCGGCGAGAGGCGGTTGAAAAAAAAATCAATTAATCTCAATCGAGATGATCGCGAGCTCGGGAGAGTAATTTCCAATTTGTCGCGGCACCGAAAAATTCTTCACCTTCGGATGAGACGCCTTTCAAAAAGGAAGGTGAGCCTTCGGGGATCGTACGCCGGACGGCGAAAGTATTCTTTTCGATACTCCTACAGCTTCCTTTAGCCTTTTAATATATTTTCTTCGTGTATTGAATATTACAAAATTTATGTTTGGATAGTATCAAATTATAAAGAGTTTCTTCTTTTTTTTTTTTATTTCGTTGAGAAATGTCTTCTAATAATTTCTATACGTTCTTGTTTTGTAAGAAAATTTATGTTGACAGGTCAATGATAGATCAATTTAAAATACTTTGATGATCTAACGATTTCTCATATCTTTTTAACGAATTATTTGAATACTTATCGTTAGATCAGTAGTATCAAACTTAAGAACAAAAATATGTACGAAATTTGTATATATATATATATAGATTTATCGTACTAATAAAGAATATTATCATATTTGCTTTTAGCAATTATCGCGCTCGTATAATTGTTAAAAGAAATCGTTTACACTTTTCAAGCTTTGTGGTACGATTCGATGAATTATGGCTTATTCGTTGAAATTAAAAGACTCGATTTATTCGAGCCACAATCGGACAGTTATTTGTATTTAGTTGATGTCGAGAGAGAATTAGAGAAAGATAGAATAAAAAAAGAAAAAAGAGAGAGAGAAATAGACTTGCACGATAAATTTGACATAATGCGATGTCTTCTAAATGCTTTCGTTTCGTTTAATTAACAGATTCTGTCGCAATAAGATAAGCACGTTGATTTACGTTGGTACGATGTTGTTGCTTGCGGCAATGTCGCAAGTAAAATGAGGAGCCGTTCAATTTCGTAACTTTTGGGTGTCACGGTACACATACACCCGGTTCTTCTCTTCGACCGAAGATCAATGCATTTAAAACGAACTCATTACGCGTTGGTGGATTGACCTACTAAGGAAAGCTGCTGCAAGCAAGCAAGCAAGTATACTTACATACGCTTCTTCATACCGATCTGGCAGCACAACCTTCGACAAAATTTGCATAATCGTTCCGATGTTCACTGAGAAAATTTGCATCAAAGGAATTTGCCTTTTCGCGGACGAATCGTTTTACTCTTTTAATGTGAAATTTCAACTTTCTTTCGCCTTCGGGTTTTTAATACTAATTTTTATATTAATTAGGTATATATATATATATATATATATATACGTAATAAAATGCATAGGATGTTTATATTGAAATGTATCATTTTAAGAGAAGATATCGTGTAATATGTTACATAATTTTATGCTTCTCACGCAATCCTTATATAGATATTTAGAAAAAGAAAATTTATTAAACGTAACTGTAATATAGAATAACAAATTTTGAAAAATTTATTAAACGTACAGATATTCTTTTTCTTTTTTTTTTAACGAAATTAGCAAAATTAGCAGATTTATTTGAATTTAACAGTTGTCTCGAAATGAAGATAAAAAAACTATATCCTACAGATAAGAACGAAAAAATGATACATTTAAATATAAAATAAAATATACATTGTTAATAGTTTCCATATTTGAATATAAATCACACACAGTGACTTATTTCTTAATCGTCAGAAGATAAGTTCATTAACATATCTAATTATAAGAATCATTCAACTATCAAAACATTACATAGGAGATTTGCAATAAAATCAGTAGGATCGATCACACGAGTAGCATAAGAAGGAAAAAGAAATAAATATAGAGATAAATAAAGAAGGTAAAACATTCTCGGTGAGTCTGAATCGAGTCAATGGAAGCGGCCCATCACACGAGAGCATCGACTAGCACGATCGAGATACGGGCGATTACGCGAGTGCCACCTGGATATGCAACGAGCGGTAAACTCGACTACTACTACTACTACTACTACTATTACTACCACTTATACAACTTTAAATCGCTCTTACGCGACAGATGAATCGAATTATTAGCTCGAAGAGTAGAATAAACGTCAAGCGTACGTACCACTCATTCTATTTCTGTTTTTCTTTCTTATTTTTTAATGCGAGTCTTACGAGAGTGTATCTCCGTGTATATCTGTTGCTGCTAAGTCGTCTACTTCCGTCATCTCAATCTATATAATATATAAGTGTATATATATATATATCTTTCTATCTCTCAGTGTTCTAGATTGATAGAAAGAAGAAAGAGACTTTTACCGACAACCGAGGAAGCGAGAAGCGAGAGCTCTCCTACGCGAATTACATGGCACGAGGACTCGCGCGTGCTTACCACTATACCACCGTAGCCTTCATTAATGACTCATCGAGTCGACTCTTGTAATCGTGTTCTCTCCCTCTCTCTCTCTCCATCTCTCTCTTTCTCTTTCTTTCTTTCTTTCTTGCTTTCTTGCTTTCTTGCTTTCTTTTTGCATGACTCGAATGCATGGAATACTATTGCAATGAAAGGTTCTGTACTCGAATTTCTTTCTTATTTTATGATTAATTGAACAAATGTTTTGAAAAGGAAATATTTTGCGTTCATTCCTATCAAGTGGGGAGGTTCTTTTTTTTTAAATTTGATGACAATTTTAGCAGAAACAAATATTTAATTTAGATGGTTAGTTATTTATTTAAATTGGATAAATATTTTAGAGATAAAATAATCGATATTTTATAAAATATTGATCAATTTTATTATCATCACTGGTAAAATTATCGTTCAATTCGATTCATTTGGTATTGCAATAAAAAATTTGGTCGAAACAAAATTACACGCGTATTTCTATTTTATTTCTTACATTAAAATTAATGAAAAACTTCGAAGACAAATCTTCCAATTTTATCTCAAGGTTTTCGAGCAATAAAATACACAGAGACGTGTCGCGTTTTTTACAAAATATTTATTTCTATTCGTTTTACGAGCACGACAAAAAAACGAGAGCCCTAATAAAGTACTTTGTATTAAAACCTATCCTTGCAAACGCGTGTAATTAAGTTTCATTACGTTTATACTCCCACTGGTAAGGATTCGTCGCTTGTTAAGGACACCTGCTTTATATCGTCCTGACACGATCGTCTCTCTCTCTCTCTCTCTCTCTCTCTTGAGTTCTAAAAGCTCGAATAACTTTTCTCGACAATATTATCGCGACTAACTTTCCATGAGAACTACGGTTCCTTAAGTGATCAGTAACAGTAACAAACCGTGTATATGTGTACGTATACGCGTGTATGTGTGTATACCTTCTACGGGACACCTTTTACACCTCGCCGCAGTATCTCCCATCTCTCTTTCTTCTTCAAAAAAAAGCTTGTTGAGAGAAAGAGAGAGAGAGAGAGGGAAAGAAAACTTAAGAAATAGTTGTACCACCGGTGTATTATTATATGGCGCTTTAAATGGTAGCGATAAATTACTGGCGTTGTATCCTACGTTAACCGCAATCGTCTTTTAAGTCGAGTCAAAGAGAAAAAGAAAGAAAGAAGAAAGAGAGAGAGAGAGAGAGAGAAGAATTTGTAGCTCGGTGTCTTCGTCAAATGAAACTTCCTTCCCTTGGCCATGTACCGATTTATGAAAAAAAAAAAAAGGAATAACCAACCAATTAATCGATCAACCGGTAATAAATTAATCCCGAACAAATAATACTCGGAGGAATATAGAAAGAAATTGAAAAAGAATAAGAGTATGAGTGTTAGGTAGAGGGAAGGAGAGAAAAAGAACAAGAAAATCTTTTCACCAATGGCAAGACTCGCTTTCGTAAGTAAAAGTTATTGGAATCGCATTGGGATTGCTTTCGGACTATTGTATACGAATCGATGATGTAGATATGCGAGACGAATCGAGCGCGGCTTGAAGTAAAAGCATGGAAAGCAGATCCTTCTTTTCTATCGTTCGTAATACAACGAACACGATGAAAAGGATAAGTAGAAGGAGGAGGTGCTGGAGATGAGGTTTTACGATGAGAAAGAGGTGAACAGGGAGGAAGGGGAGGTGGTGGTGGTGGTAAAGGAAGACGATGAAAGTGAAAGCAGCTAAAATGTTTCGGCTCATCGTCTCGCATCGTTTTCGCGGTGAATCCTTATAAGAGAGACCGGCACGAGCATAGCGGATTATATCACGAAGGATATAAAGTATATTTCGATGTATTTCAGTATGTATATTTATATGTATATATGTATATGTGTATAGGTAGGTAGGTAGACAGGAGGAGAGTCGGAAAGAGTGCGTATACCTCGTGAACAGTAGCAGCGTGCCACGACCATATACGGATTCGAGAGAAGACTCGAGTCTGATCATCCATAAGGTACTACGGTTGCCTTGAAAAATGCATATGCAAATTAATAAAGCTCTCCTTACGAGAAACCGAACGGTCCTTAACGGTCGAACGACGACACCCTTTCGAAATGTTTTCTCGTTCGTCGGACGTTGCTCTTCATTCTTCATCGATTTGCCTTAAGAATGATCACATTTCTTTTTTTTTTTTGTTCTAATCTTTATGTAATATTAATCTATTCTATCAGTGATAGAAAACACTGAAAATTTAGAAAATTCGGTATTTATTTTTGTGTTAGTTGTATTTGTCACGTTTATTAGTCAATCCAGTGAATAATCGAAGTTCCATTTATTCGTATATTTTTTTGATCTCGATTCGATATTATTATATTTATAATTCATCGGTAATTAAACGAAATCATTTCTTTTTCTTTACTCGAAAATCGATCGAAAACATCTTTATTTTGATCGAATTTATTACTACATAAGATTAAACGAATTAATTAACGCGGTAATTGGAAGATCGATAAGTATGATACTCAACAACATTCCAGTTACAAAACTTTCAAATTTTATTACAATCTTCAAGCTGTATTCCCCGTCCGAGATCCAATACCTGTTTACGTTGATTTAAATGGAGCACGAGCCCTCCCTCTGGTTCCTTCGGCGTTAGCATCGATTTAAATAAATTTGAATAATGCGGTGCTCGCGCGTATGGAACAATGCTAAATCAATTGTAATTGTTAATAATCGTAATACGGTCGTCGTGTCGAGATGCATTGTCTTTCTCTTTCTCTTTATTTCTCTCTTTGTCCATTTGCTTATTTTCTCTTTCTCTTTCTTTCTTTCTTTCTTTCTTTCTTTCTCATCGAAGCGAAAACTCGCTCCCGTCGTGATCTGGTTACATCGTTGCTACCCGTTATGTCGAGAGTTCGATGTACATTCTTCCTCGTTCCTCTCGTCCACCTCCTCTTTCGTGTTTCTGCTTCTCTCATTTTCTTTCTTTCTCATTGTGTGTCTCTCTCTCTCTCTCTTTTTCTATCTTTTTCCTTCCTCTCGCATTTAGCGACGGCCACAAGCTGAGAAAGCAAACAAACAGAGTAGATTACTCGCGACAAGAGCTTCGTTAGCGTTAAAGGAAAGTGAATACTCCTTGTAACTAGATCTTACAATTAATTACACGATTTCTGATAGTAACGAACGATAATGAAAACGAGGAGTTCGAAGATACGAAGAAAAAAAAACGTATTGTCTAATATTTTATTTCATTTTCGTTTAATAAATGAAATATGTTTAATTATACGATTTTATCGAAGTATTCGAAGTATCGAAGTAGGTTATTTTGTATTTACGATTATACGCTGATATCAAGATCACGTGTTATGTATGCTTATTCTACTTATACCTGCTTATTTTGAGATGGTAAGAGAATCACGGTTATTGCCGAGGAAACGTAATCAGCCGAGTAAGAACATGAAAATAAAGAAAGAGAAGTAGCGGAGGAAGATGATGATGAAACTGGGTATCAATTCGCACACAAGAAACGCGAAAGCGATCGCGTTCATTAATGCATTATCGAGTATGCCACTCTCATCGAGAGAGTTCATAACAGTAGCGAACCAGTGATTAAAGTCAATCGACTCACTCGGTGAATATTCTCTCCAACGTATGATCGTTTAAAAAAAGAAACAACCTGATCAGAGAAAAGAAAATGATTGTTAATAATTAAAAAACAAAAAAAGAGAAAAGAAACTGTTAATCGATTGAAATAAATATTAATGATCGTAAAATTTCTCAAATGAAATCTTAAACAAAACCTATTGAATATAAATATAAATCTAATATGGGGATAAAAACATAGATATCGTTGTTAACGTTGGAATCATAGATATATATTCTATTTTTAAAAAAGAAATTAAACGATTTATCTGAAATGAACGAGAAAGGAGATAAGGACACGATTAATCCTTCCCATTTGGAGTTACCTTTGGCTAAAACAAGCTCGAACTTTCTAAAGACCGAGCAGTATTACTTTGAAGGCTCAGAATAAGACCAACAAAAAAAAAACAAATCAGAAAAAGAACAGACGGAAAGAAAAACAGAAAGAAAGCAAGCAAGCAAGATAGTCTGGCCCGGTGACACACGGTGAAATCGCAATGTAAGATTCTTCGTAAAGTAGCGATATACCACGCGCGAGTTGCTTGTTTCCATCCCTACTACCTTGATCTACCGTTCACGATGTACAGGTATAGGCTACAGGTACTCTACCGTATGTATGTACATCACCCCGACTCAGCTTCCTGCTCTCCCTTTCCTCTTTTCTTCTTTTTCATTCTATTTCTCTCTCCCTTTCTCATTTTATTTTTATCTGACTCATTCTTTCCCTCTCTCTCTGTTTCCTTAATTTTATATTTTATTTCTCTTTCATTTTAATTTTTGAAGTTATACTTCTTTTGGCGCGTTGGGGAAAATGTAATGGGAAGTGATTTTGTTCCGAACGTCTGGAAAAACGACACCATGAAGTTTGTCGGTATTTACGAAAAAGCGCGGCAAAGCGATTTCAAGTATACGGCATGAAGTTGTCTTCTTTTCTTCTTCCCCCCTTTTTTCTCAAGCGGGTCACCCATCCAAATACTAATCGTACTCAGAGCTGCTTTACTTAAATGATCGAAGCGAGAACTAATGCTGTAACCGCGCCATGGCTGTTGACGCGTGAAGTTATTCGATATATCTCTCTTATATTTAGTGTGGACTGATATCTATATTTTGATATTTTTGTTTTTTTTTGTTTTATTCTTTCTTATATATGTATATATATATATAATAATAATTATTTTTTTTTTAAGTTATTTATTTTCTTTGAAGTTTTTTTTTGAAGTTATTTTTGAGATTATTGAGGTTATGTTCGTTTTGGTACGGCAAAGAAGTATAACTTCTTACGTGCGTACATAAGTACACACACCAGTTTTTTTTATTTTCATTTCCTTCTTTGATTTATTGTTCCTATAACTATTTTTTCCTTTTTATTTTGATCTCTTTCTTTCCGACTCGTTTGTCCGATTATTTCTCTCTCTGTTTTTCTTTTTCTCTCTTTCTGACTGTCTGACTGTACTTTTCTTTCTCTTTCTATCGGATTGTATATATATATATATGTCTATCTCTCTTTTCGTCTTGTTCTCTCGTGGACTCGTAGTATATAGTAGTACGTATCGGTGAGGAGGTCTCGACTCCTTTGCATGAAATTACATCTCTACCTTTGGACTTTACGTCCGGAGAAAATATGCCGTTTCGATCGCAGGTAATCTTCGTCCCTGTGCACGCTTCCATTCTCTCGCTCGTGCCTCTAAGTCCGCTCCCTTTTCTCGCAGCTACCATTGATCTCGCAGGTCGATCTCGTTTCCATTTCCAATCCTCCTTACAATAATTCATTTCTTTAAATATAGAGATAAATAAAAAGATAAAGTTAATCTAGTCGACAGATTCGTTTATTTCCTAAAACGAACGAAATACGTAGGATATATAAAAGAGTGAACGATAAATTATACTTTTAAAGGAATATACTAACCTATGTATTACTTACTCACACACACACACACATACACAGACCATATATATAAATACTAAGGTAGAAAGAATGGAGATTTTACGAGCACCCGAGCACGGGACTATCTTGCTCCGTTCGAGTAAGACAAACGAACCAGAGTCGCATGTGAAGAAGAAATAGAAGAACAAGAAGAAGGAGAAGAAGAAAATAGAAGAGAAGAAAGAGAAAAAGAGAGAGAGAGAGAGAGAGGAAAATATACGTCGAGAGGAGCACAGGGGACAGTGTAAATACTCGATTCCGAGTAAATCTCAGGGTTTCCCTATTAGAAGGAGGCGGAAGTTCTTGCGTATTTTTTGCGGAGTCCCTCTCAGGAGACGGGAGTGTTGCGGTACGGGATCAAAGCACTGCGGACCGATCGGCCACCGATCGGATGCTGCGACTCTTTTCTTTCTCTCTCTCTCTCTCTTTATGTATTTCTCTTTCTGTATCCTTCTTTCTCTTTCTCTATAGTATCGTTTCCTTTTCAAGATATTTTATTATACGGAATGTGTTCTGTTCGTTCTATGTTCGATCTCGTGACGTCTGCCTCGAATTATAATCAATGACCTCTTATCCTCTTCTTCCCCTTACACCATCTTAGTTCGCTAAGTATACGTCTAAGTACATCTTAGTCTGCTATATCTCTAACTATAGTATTGTAAGTATAAGTTCTATCGGTAAATGGGGATTTCCATTAAAGTATGAAATTCTACTTCTCTCTTAAAGATTTGAAGATTCAATCAAGGGAACACATTAAATCGATAAAAAGAAGTCACGCACATAACGATTATAACCGTTCGTTGTCCCGGACGACGATCGTGTCTCATCCTTATATGAAAAATAAAAGATTCTTATAGGGAGAAGAGATATAATAATAATTCTTTCAACTCGAGCTTCCATACTATTTACAATTTCGTTCGATAACTGGTATAGGTATATTAAACTAGGGGAAAAAAAAGTTTATTCGTATTTTAATGCTAATGTAAAACAGGTTTAATTTTCATATTTATTATTCAGATTTTTCCAAATAATTCTAAACTGTTTTCTGATCAACAGGTCTTTATCGATATCACGATTGCTAATGTATCGGTCTTACTTAATTTTGTCTGTTATTTCATCTACTACAGCGAGTTATATTTTTGACGTATTTTTTATTTTCACTCATTTTCGCGTAACAATAACTTTTTAACAGATGATTTTTTTCAATTACATTACGATACATCACATTTCAAACGTATGCAAATATTGTCAGATCCGATTATTGTAATATTATCAAAGTAATGCGATCATAAAATCATTTATTAGAAAAATACGAAGAAACTTTCTCCCCAATCCAGTATATTACTTATCCACTTAATTTTCTATGCAAATAGATTCAATAAAGAACCAGTTAATAATAATTTATACATAAGATAGTTATTAGAATCCGTATCAAATTGCAATCACTTTTGCAATTGAAAGAGAGAAAGAAAGAGAAAGAGAGAGAATCAATTATCATTTATATTATTTATAAATATCCTCGATACACTTATTAAAACGGCAACGTAACGATATTATCTTTTAGCGCCTAGGTTTATTTGCATCATGAATTAACGGAAAACCTTGGTAGAGTTAAAAGAAATATCATTTCTCGAGGATCTAGACGTTAGGAGTAAACGTACACGATAAAGATATAATAGAAAGAGAGAAAGAGTGAGATAAATAAACAGTTGAGAATTTGATACGCACGCGATTAAGCGATATAATTATCGTGAAGCCGATAAAAATGAGATAGAGAGACAGGTACATCGTACCTACTACGGGTTCGTGAGTATTATAGTGAAGGAAACTGGAGCTGGAAGGCAAGTATCTCTCGGTGCTCGTAAGGAGCAAAATTAAATCTCCATCCTTGGTAAGATGTTTACGGTTGCTACGATGTAATATGAAGATGTACGTCGAGCGTAAACCCAGTGGGGAGCCCTCGCCGCGGTCGCGACACTACGATTTTAACCGAACGCGTCCGACATCATTGTAAATATCAAGGGCTATATGGCCTCGTAAACTACCCCCTTACTAGGTCGACCAGACTCGTCTCAATCTTACCCGAGCCCTTTCTCGCCCTACAACTTTGCTTTCTCGACGTATACATCCTTTCTTCTCTCTCTCTCTCTCTCTTTATTTATGTATATCTATATCTGTGTATATGTCCTGTGTTTGTGGTTATCTTTCTCTTTCTTATGAACACGCTTGCACCCCACTGTTCTCGAGTCGGAGATGCACGCGACCTGTACCGTGGGATGAAAGAGAGAAATAACATTTTCTAATGTCATAAACGACAAACCCTCGCGTTATTTTACGTTCCTTGATTCTCTACGATCGTTTCACGTGAAAATGTTTATACAGGTTTCGGATAATAGATACGTATTCGTGTTGGTTAAACGTCTCTCTCTCTCTCTTTGTGAAATTAGCGTGAAATATTGAATAAAATGTTGACGTTAAATCGTATCGTTATCTTTTAATATATTCTCGTCAAACGAGAAATTGTTTGAAGAATTTCAAATGACGAAATTGAAACGATCACTGGGTTCACTCAACATTTTATTTTTTTCCCAGACAGACATTTTACGCTTTGTTCGAAGAAATCGAAGGCATCGTGCTTACTATACGTGAAAAGAACGTTAATGTTGGACGTTTAGAAAACTATTCGAATAAACAAACTCGAGATAAAATCTTGATATAATTTAATACATCTATGAGTGTGATACATATGACTCATCTGCTGAATCACGAAAGATACCTACCAAATAAAACTGGTCAGATCGGTAATATTAAAATAGACAAGAAAACAAGAAATAGAAAAAGTAAACGATATCGAGAAGAGTCGCAATGACTAAGGAAGAATTCTCCCACGAAACGTTAATCACACACAGGAAGGAGGATGTTATATTATGATTCACGAGTTATATCGATCGCGTGATACTTATTACGACATTTCAATACAAATTTAAATAATCGTATTTAACACGATGATGTGCATATCACAAAATGATTTCATGGCATAATCTCCGTAATTAAATTGACGATAAAATTAAACTCGTTGAATCATTGGGCAAATCTTGAGGATAACAATATCGAAGAGTCCAGCATCCTGAGCACCACTGAGCTTATAATCAGTTGCGAGTTGGGTATCGTATTTGGTAGTGAAAAATAAAATCTCTCGCACCAGTGAACGAAGGAACGAACCAAGGAACGAACGAACGAATGGTCGGTACGTCTTAATGAGCCCACGGCTTCTACCCATAAGCTACGTCTTACTCTATAGCCGGGCACGACCTCATAAACAACACCATACTCGGCCGTAGAGAGTCGTCTCAATCTACTGAGCCAAGCTTTTAGGGTTGCCACAGTGAAAAAGAATAAAATAAAGAAGAGAGAGAGAGAGAGAGAGATAGACAGACAGATAGAGAACTTTTTTTTTTCTCCATTTCTAATTTCTCTTTCGAGCCATCGAACGATATTTTCTCGTAAATAAGTAAGTATATAAGTATTTACAACCATACCTTTATAGTCGATCCTACGGGTCACCGGAAACGAGAGAATGATCTCGCCATTACGGTAATAATGATGGAGTGTAAAATGATAATAAAAGTAAAGAAATTAAGAAAAGAAAAGAAAAAAGAAAAAGAAGAAAATGGAAATAAATACAATCATTTTGGTCGAATGTAATTCGTCGATTATGGTGAAATGCAATGATAAAGATAATTTGTTACAATTAACGAGCCTCTTTGTTTCAAGTATACATCCGCAAATGAATTGATTAGAAAAAGAAAAAATTATGTTGTATTTAAAAGTTGAGTAGGATTGATGATGCACCTGGTAGGTGCATCGGTGCATTCGCGCAAAAAATAACAAGGTCATACGAAGTTGAGACGTATTATGGCGATACAATTTATTTCTCTCTATTATTATTTTCTAATTTTACTTGAAAAAAAATGTGCAGTAACCGGAATCACCCTGTATAGTATTGGTATGTAAGTGGAGTGAATTTTATGCTTCCCCCATGAATCTTGAAAACGAACGGACGAACTAACGAATGAACGAACTCTTTTCTGTTCTTTTTTTTGTTCTTCCTTTTTCTTCTTTGAGCTCATGAACATCGCCGTCGAAGTGAGAAAGGAACTTAACCTCGCGCATAATCGTGCTTTCCCATCAACGAATTAGCATTCGGTGGCTCTCGTTTTTTCAGCTGACTTTTAAAAGAACCGGGAACTCACTTTACGGAACATTCGTCTTAATTAACGGTCGATAGCTTATAAATATTCGTGCTTTTTCTTGAAACCTACGACACGATTTGTACGAATTTTCGAATTGAAATATAATGCAAAATTCGGAAAGGAAACAAAAAAAAATCATATTTTACATTTTTTTCCAATAATAATTGAATAATTCATGAGATACGAGGAATTAAAAATCTACAACACAATTGAACAAGATGAGTATCGAGTTTTCGTATTGAAAGAAAAAAAAAAAAAAGGAAAAATAATGAAAAAAAAATTGATGTTTAACTTTTTCAAATAATAATCTTTAATTCATGAACTAACTAAGAATCATAGATACGACACGATTATACGATTAAGAGTATTGACTTTTCGAACTGAACAAAAAAAAATATACTAAAAAAATCGTGTTTTACTTTATCTAAAACCAACAATCTATAATTCATAAGATAGGAATAAAGGCAATAACACGATTGGACGCGAAGTGTATAGAGTTCTTGAATGAAATAAAAAGTAATAAAAAAAAACCAAAATAAAAAAGGAAAGAAAAAATCGCGTTAGACCTTTTCAAATAATTATTCCGCGATTCATGAAATTCGAATCTAACATAGAACGGACGTTAGATCGACAACGAGAAGAGTACATATCGGGTTTTCAAATTTCGAAAGGAAAAGAAGAAGAAGAAGAAGAAATAAAATAGATAAATAACAAAAAAAGAAAAAAGAGTCGTCGTGTTCTACTTTTACAAATAATAATCCATGATTCATGAAACGAGAAGATAGAAGAGAACCCATCGAAGAGATCTTCTTCCTAGACGAGTAATAAAAAAGAAAAAATGAAAGAAAAAAAACAGAGAGATAAAAATAAAAGTTAAGAGACAGAGATAAAATGACGAGAGGATCGGGGGGGTGGGGAGAAGAAGGGAGGGGAGGATAGCAGACTGAAAAAGGCGTACTCCAAGGTATTATCCTTGCGCAATATGATTTAATTCCCGACACCGATCGCCTATAAATTTTATCGAGAAGATAATCGTTAAGCGTGGCGCGCGCGCGCGCGCGCGAGCGAGCACCTTCGTGGACGAGGTTTAGAAGAAGAAATGGTAAAAAGTTTAACGAAGAAGAAACGACATTTCTATTTGTCGTTGATTTATCGTCAACGTTACGCTGGAATTTTAGATTTGGTCTGTCCTATCTATCCATCTTTCTTTATATTTGTTTTTTTTTATTCTTCTAACTAATTGTAAGTATCTTCTTCTCTCACCGTTGCCCATCAATTCCTCGTAATTTCTTTTCTTTTCTTTTCTTTTCTAGATTATTCCTTTCGATACCGTTCCAATCCGCAATATCGCACGTGTGTCGTTTCTTTTATGTTTATTCTTTTTTTTGTCTTCTTCTTCTTCTTCTTCTTCTTCTTCTTCTTATACAAATATTATTACTTTCCAATTTTTAAATATATGTAAATAGATATTATGTATTCTAAAAGATTTTTGTAGATTATTTTATGCGAGCCTAATCCTCCTCTGATTGAATATATTATTAACAACTGGTTTATTTTTCCTCTTATTTAAGCGTGACGTCAACATTTTAACAAAGCTAAATTGTAGTCCCATCTGACATTATTTTATTTACGTATCAAATTATATATACACGAATTCGTTTAATATTATTAACATAAGACTCTCAAACCATATTTCTTAATCAGAGATTTCAATTAATACAAATTTCATAGTTTGTTTTATAAATAATATTACGGCAATTTAAATAACCTAAACCTACCGACCGCATCGTAAATAACAATCATACAAAATCTTATCTGAATTTAACACACACATACACACACAAAAATTACGTAAATTAATAAATAAATTGATAATAATGATAACGGTGCGTAAAAAGAAAATTTGTCACACCGTCCCTTTAATTTTCGATCGAGAAATCAAACAAACCATAGGTATGAACGTAATCGATGCACCGCGCCGTGATCGAAAAGGAGTGAAGAAAAAAAAAACAGAAGAAGGTGTTAAGAAACACTCGAACTGCAAGAGAATGATGCACGATCGTGTATTTGGAACGAGGCGAGACAGTGGCCGTAACTTTGGCTAATTAAAAAATATGAATTCAACGAGAGAGTTGTTTTGATAGAAAGGGGCAACCAAAGGTAACAAGGGCGACAGCGGGGCGGTGGGGGGTTGATTTGCTTACGAGCGACGAAACGACGACACGGGTCATAATTTCTTCTTCTTTTTCTTTTTCTTTTTCTTTTCTTTTTCCTTCTCACTCGCCGGAAGACAAACGGAGAAACTTTCTACGAGACGATTGCGCATGCGCTTACGCGTGCGCGAGCGCGCATTTTGCGTGGGTGGGCGAAATTGGGTCTGGCCGGTCGTTTTCTTTTCTGGACGCTCTCTTAAATTGTCCTCCTCGCGATAAAATAAATAAAGCCGATGGGATTGGTACGCGCGTACGTCTAATTTATATTCGGATAAATGCGAATTATATTGGACCTGCGCGAAGGATTTAAGAAAAATGAATATATGCATTACATAAATAAAACGAAATAGCCCCGAATGCGAGTATTAAAGTACAATCTTGATCCTTCCTTTCCACCGTTTTAAGATCTCTCTCTCTCTCTCTCTCTCTCTCTCGAGCCGCTGAATTACGTCAACCGCGTGAAGAATTTCTTCAAATCTTTGACAAGACGAAAAAAAAAAAAAAACACGTCTCCCATGCGAATTTAACGAGAATATTTCGTTAACTAATTCGAGATTTTGTATTTCGATTAAGGAAGAAGGTGGTCGAACTTAATATCGAATAAGAAAATAAAACGAACTTTTTTTCTTTTTTTTTTGATTCTATTTTATTATCCACCATCGAAATTCTTATTTGAAATTTTGGTTTCCCATGTAACGTGTGAGAAAAATTACGTAGGCAGATATAGAAATAAAAATTTGAATAATATAGTTATTGTATTCTCCTAAAATTATCGTTTTTTTTTCTAATCTCATGTTTATTTAATTTATTTTTCTTCGCTTCATCCGTAAATATATATAGAAAAATATGATAAAATATGTGTAATAAATTCAATATGGAATAGTTTGTTTTTTTTCGAAGATTAACTTAATTGCCGTGATCAAAGTTGGACGTAACAGGTGAATCTTTAAGAAGATCTTGGAAAGATCTATTTATCTCCAGCTACTTTTTCTAACATATAACTGTCGAGTGTCGCTAAACCGAGAAGAGGGGAAATCGATCTTAGGAGAAGTCGATCAATCGATCGATCGATCGCGATCTCGGTGCACTTCGCGATAAATTTACCTCATCTTTACGAGGCCGTGTCTTTCCTTCGATATCTCTTCTCCATCGGTCATTCCAAGATCTTTGTACGGGATAACATTGTCCATTTACTCGCTCCTCCCCTCCCCCCTCTCCCTCCTCCCCCCTCACGCTCTCTCTCTCTCTCTATCGTTTTACCTTGCACAATTTTATTTTCTCCTTTTTCTATCTCTTTCACGCGTCACGTTCTGCATTTAAAATCTCTTCCTTTTTCTACGAACTTTTTCGCGTGATTTATTGTTAGATCTAACCGTTTCAGCTATTTTTCTTTTCTTCTTCTTGTTTTTTTTTTTTTCTTTTTCTTACCAAGCAACTATACTTCATTGGACTTTAATTAGCAGTTATTATCTCTCTTTAACGTACTTCTTTTATTTTTATCATCTTTTTTTATTTATTTATCCTTCGGAACGAATAAGATTTTGTGGTTTAATGTTCTTTTTTTGGTTTTGATTTTAGAAGAAAGTTTATTAACAATCGACAGTTTAGAAATATAAATATTTAGAATAAAATATATAAAAAGTGTAATATAATTATTTAATTAGCATTTTAATTTATTGATTAGTCTATCGTTATTTTGTATTGAAATAAAATTTGGGTATTGCTTAAAAATATATAATTTTATTCGTAAATATAAATTTTCTTTATAATGCATTTTTGTGCATGATTTCATCGAAAACAAAAAAAACCATTTTTATATTATAGTAAGACATTCTTATACTCTTACGTAGTAATAATTCTTGTAACTTAAAATGAAGAATCTTCCTTATCGGTTCTCTCAAAATTGAAAGGAATAAACCAATTAATTACCATTGAATATAAATTAATATAATAAATTATTATTTCCATTAGTTGATTCAAAGAATCGATCGGTATGCTTTACGAAATAGATTCGTAGACAAATATAACCATGCGTAAAAGCCCGAAAATAGAGGAGTCCACGAAGAAGAGAAAGTAAGTACACACATATATATATAAACACACATAACTATAGATATATGTCCAAGAGTATAACTCATGAATACGATGAATCTTATCGACTCGCCAATGGCAAGAAAGTCCGATCAAGATCGGATAATACTTTCGCTACAGCACGCCGATTTTTCCATGGGACATCAATTGGACCGCCTTCGGCGTGCTTTGCATTTTCCTTAATGCTATACATGTAAGTGTACATAGAATATACTTTGACTACATAGATAACTAACGTATAAGAGGACACATGAATCCAACGATCGGTAGAAACAGCAGCAGCTATGGGTTCGAGGCACAAGCGAATCGGTATGAATTATTCGATCGGCTCTCGATCTCGACGGTGAACCATTCGACTGTGAGAATTGCCGCTCTCTCTCTCTCTCTCTTTCTTTTTCTTTCTCTTTTTATTTCTATCTTTCTCTTTCTATGTTTCTATAACACGCGATTATGCGGGATAACCGAATGACTTCATTCGAGCGTGTCAGTGCTAGGAGAAAATCAAAAATCACGATGAATCGTGAGATCTTGGATATCCCAGCTTATTTTCCATCTATTTACGAGCAATTCATAACTAGCGGAAAGTTATGTGTGTAAATATATATATATATATGTGTAGGTACGTGTGTAGTTAAACGTATAATATGCGATATTCGTTTTAAAACCCTTTTTCCTTGGATAGAAATTACGTCACACGAGGATATTATCGAGTGTGTATTAAATCGATAATGCGTCAGCCAGATAGGCCATCCTAACTACGATAATAATAATTAAGTCTATTATCGATAGATATTCCCCCCATAAAGATAAGTACTTACATACATATATGTACATATACTCTAACGGTAGGAGAGAGAGATACAGCTAGGAATTAATCGATTTATTAAGGATTATAATCGATTAACTCAACGACGTTGCTGAAAATCTTAGTCGATACTCTTACTCGATAAACTCTCCATGAACGGAGAAGAAGAAAATTCCGAAAAATGACTAGAGATAAACCTATGTAAACGTTACTTGCATCCACTATCAAGCTCGTTATCGTTCTCATTAGAACGATAATCGTCAATTATCAAGATAACACCTAAGGGTATCTCTCATATATATATATATATAAATATATATACATATGTATGTATATATATATTTATATGTATATACATAGGTAATTTTCATCGATAACCTTTTTAAACGTTAGATTCATTGCTTCCTCGTAATGGTAAGAGGTAAGAACGGGGAATTCGCTTGAGTCTCCCGCTCTCGTGAAAGGCGAAACTGGTGCGAGTGACCTCTCGATTTTGTAACGTGAGAATTGAAAGCACGAGAGATGAGAGAGAGAGATAGATAGATAGATAGATACAGTAAGAAATAACAAGAAAGATCAACGCGTTTTCTATTGATACGAATTAACAAACATCAAAGAGAGAGAGAGAGAGAAATATAGAAGAGAATGACATTAAGTGTCGTTTTAGAAACGATGAACGGACTAAACGAAACTGGCTGGATGAATAGTAAATGAGAGGGACCAAAGAGATGGAGATGAAGAGGATGACAAAAAAAAAAGAAAAGAAGAAAAAAAAAAAGGAGGCTTTCTCAGATCTTCTCCGGTAGTGTGCTCCGGATGCCGCCGCGAGCATCCATCCGACTGTCTCTTGATTAATGTAACACGGTGGATACCGTAGCGTTGATTATTTACGCGTCACCGTATACTGCGTGGGATGTAGAGAGGACGTAGCTCGCGAGAAACAGTCTCGTAATCAATTTTAACGATCGCTTTAAATAACGAGCCAAGCCAAGCCGTGCCAAGCCAAACGAAACCGAACGAAACCAAACCGAACCAAACCAAGCCGAGCCGAGCCGAGCCCAAGTTGAGTCGAGGTGCGTGCTCCTCTCTTCTCGAGAGTTCGACCTCGGTAAAGGAATACCGAAAAACCGAGTGGCCTCTTGGCTCCTCCAAGAATTTATATCGCGTTAAAGATCGACCAGGTTCGTTTATTCGTTTATTCGTTTATTCGTTCGTTCGGATTCCTCTCCGAAACGTAAATCGCCCCTTTTTTTTAATCCGGTCACGTAACGTTCTTCTTTTTTACGTAAGCATCTCTGCCAAGGTATAAAGATATTTCTGTAATTAATCATAATTACAAATTTGTCGAGATAAGCGTAACGAGATTTAAACATTTCTTTGATTTACGTTTTACCAAGGGTAAGTGAAATTGGAACGATTATTGTGAACGACTTAACCGTTGTTGATAATCGATGATTTTTAAAAATAATATTGGATTGTTTATAGATTCGATATAAAAATCAATAAAATTATTCGATTATTTCAGTACTATAAAGTATTAACAATTGAATAAATTCAACAATACAATCATTTATAGTTCGATAATATAAATCCGATTAATAAACACGTCACACGCTAAGATAGATATTTTTTGTAAATTTATAAATCCTTTTTCGTACGTAAGCGTTCTCCTCTCTATATCAAATCTTTTTCATAATAATCGTGCAATCTCGATAGGTAAGAATAATTAATTACTCGTTCGGTACGATGATAATTCGTCTTGAGAATTCTCGCGCGTGTCTTCACCAATATCATCGGCCGTATTTCATCGAGTCTATCGGTTCGAATATCGCGACTCAATTGTATATAGGTATACACCTTCGAGGAGTTTGCCAGAGAACTTCCCCTCTCTTAACTTCCCCTCCTCCGACCTCCCTTTTGCATCGGACCTGAGTCAGTCCATAATAATATCGATATTATCACCGGAGTCATTATCTTTCGCCGTATACGTCCCGTTAGATTCCCATCTTCCGAACGAGGCCACCCTCCTTCCCTCTCGTTCACGCCTGATATACGTTCGAATATAATCGTCTCATATACACATGTATACTCTTCTCTCATATATATACATATATTTATGTATACAGGATGTACATATATATATATATGTATAATATATTCTTTCTGCGTGCGATTCAATTTTTTAAGGGATGAATTGAGGTCACATAAATGATGGAAAAACAATTCATATTTATGCGCATACTTGTGGTAGGGTACATAATATTTGTCGTATACGATTTGTATTCATATTTACAGAATGAAGGTACACTTTATATTCTGTTAATTAATTTCAATTGATTGTACAATATTATTGTACAGGTAACTCTCTATGAAACATTGGTTT
Organism: Polistes fuscatus; assembly: GCF_010416935.1. Taxonomy (NCBI): domain Eukaryota; kingdom Metazoa; phylum Arthropoda; class Insecta; order Hymenoptera; family Vespidae; genus Polistes; species Polistes fuscatus. The sequence continues at coordinate 8,921,751 of NW_025113151.1, read as the reverse complement.
ATATTATTTTGTTGTTCTCCAATGAAATCATCATTTTCTAACGTTCTCAATTATGCGAAATTTCTAAACGAGTTAATTTAAATTTTGGTATAATTGTATTTAATTTTTTGTATAGAAATTTGATGATCGTTAGATTTCGTAAACTTGATTCACAAGTGACACGGGTTCTCGAGGCGAGATAAATTAAATACGTGTAATTTATGTTTTTTAAAGAGATAAATTAAGGTCACAAAAAATGATGAAAAAATTGTTCGCGTGTATGTATATATATATATCTGCGGTTTTTTTCGTATTTGATTTCTTTTTCTTTTTATCTTACATAATTATCGTAATTTTTATATTCTCTTATAACTCGTTTAGATTTATCGTAGATATCATATACCGTATAATTGAGATCGAGAAACCTTTTTATATATTTTTTATTCTAATGATTTTCAATTAGTTCAGACTCAAATGGCTTGATTTTAAACTCTCTAATATAATTATTATAAATTCGAATAGAAATTTCGTCCTAGTTATCGTACGTACTTAAATTAACAGTTGACACGTTCCCGTGGTGATATAAATAACAGGCTGATTAATAATTGTCGTCCCTAAAGTTAGCGATTCGTTAATCGCGACATAAACGTTGAATTTGAGTCTTTTTATAGGGACGTTAGTTGGCAACCGACAGTAAAATAGACTCTCGAGATAAGTAGTCCGTAATTGGCGATTGGTAATTATAATTCGTTCGAAGGAGGAATATTAAACGTCGAAGCGTGGAAAGTTTCTCGAGTGAAAACGATAAGACGAGACCAAAGAACTAAATTTACGTCCAGTTATTGGCTTTAATAAAAGCAAAATATTTCCTTTCTCTCTCTCTCTCTTCTTCTACATTTTTATTTTTATAATTTTTATTTCGATTTAGAGCACCTCCTCTCTCTCTCTCATTCATACACACACACACACACACACATACTCGCGCTAACATAAAATACTGTCTCCTTCTCTCTCTCTCTCTCTCTCTCTCTCTCATATTCTCGAAATTCGTGAGCAGTTCTGTCGCCGAAGTTCGGAGTTCGGAATTCTTAATTGTGCCGCTTTACGAGGCACTCTTCGAGTCCGTTGGTGGATTACGGGCGTAATTTACGGCTCATAAAGTACGAAGAGTAAGAGGACAGTCTCCGATTTCGGTTTGACGACCGGACGTGAGCTCGAACGAGTGACCGGGGCCAAGGAAAGGGAGCGAATCTCTCTCTCTCTCTCTCTCTCTCATTTTATTTATTTTTTTTTTGCCCACCACTTTTCCCATACTTGTATAATACCCAAAAAGTTCGAGATAGTGGGAGGGAAAAATATTTGAGAAACTTTAGTTGGATCATCGATCAGACTTCAGGTTGGAACATCGAAGAAGAAGATTCGATAACTCGCTTTTACGTTTCGTAACCTCTCTCTCTCTCTCTCTCTCAAAAGAATTCGATTTCGAGCGAATCTTCCCTCTCTCTCTCTCCTCTTCTCCGTTTCATCTTCTTTCATATTTTCTTTCTTTTTCTCTCTTGTGCGAGAAGATCGTCCCGATGTCGCAAGATGCTCGACGTTATTTTCGACCTTAAGAGAGCTCGAGCAAGCTCCTACACCTGCACAACCAACTCGTCGTCGTCCGTCGAAGGTTTACGACGATACGAGCGAATATCCGAGACATTTTATAGCGTAGATCTTACCGATAAAAAAGGGAAAATTATCGGCGAAGAAGTTCCTGGAACGCTTTAGGAGCGGTAGCTCACGGAAGCTGAGCTTTCCTTTGGGAAAAGAAAACGAACGTGTCGTATGCAACGTGCATACCGAGTTTCGAAAGGAGTCGTAGAAACGTTCACCGTACTTTCCTTTTTTCTTATTTTTTCTCTTCTTTTTTTTTTTTTTTTTTTTTTTTTCTTATTTTTCCATTACCGCGATGCCGAAATATTGTAATCGTTTTCGTTAAAGGATCAAGATTATATCGGATTGGTTGGTTGAAATATAAATAAAATGAGAGAATTGGGTTGATCGATAAACAAATTGAAAAAAAAGAAGAAAAAAAGAAAAAAAAAAAGAAAATTTTCTTACATTCATAATCGGCCTGAAAAAAATATTTAATTGAAGTGAATTAATTCGACATATACCTACGAAATATATGACGAACAGTAGTTAGAGAGCAATCGTCTGAAAAACGAAAGACCAGGCTTCGAATTCCGATTAAATCAATCCAATTGCTTAATGTTTCTTCACGTATATCACATATATCACGTACGTATAAATAAAAAAGTAAAATAATAATTAAAGAAAGAAAGAGAAGAAAAAAAAGAAAAAGAAAAAAAGGAAGGGATGAAAACTCTTGCGCATATGCCTGATAACTTACGCTTACCATAAATCGAATCTTCGAATAATTTACGTTTTGATCGATTCATTGACGATCTCCAATAATTTCGCTTGTATAAATCATATTTTATTGGAACGTTTCGATTAACGAGTTCGTAAATGTAACATTCGCAGTCATTGGTTGGTCGTTCTGAACGAGGGAACGATCACGATGACGAGCCGAAATGAGGCAGAACAAGAGAGATTAAAAAAAAAGAAAAAAAGGGAGAAAAAGAAATAAAAAAAAGGAAGAAATAAAGATACATATGTGTGTATGCGTGTACGTATGCATGCACTTATATACGTATGTATATAGTTACGAGGTGAACTACTTGCTTTTTATTCGACGCGTCTTCTGGCCCGCGGGCAGCTGCCATTATTACGCGTACAATTAGCGTGGTTCTCGTTTGGTACGATTAACGAGCGATTTGCACGTAACGACGTCGATTTTTCTTTCAGTGAAATCGTCGTCGTTGGTTTACCGATACCGATCATTCTCCTCCTCCTCCTTCTCCTCCTCCTCCTCTTCCCCCTTTTCTTCTTCTTCATCTTTACGAATGAACAAACGTAATTCCACGAAAGATACGTAACCTTCGTCGCATCGTATCGCATCGATTCGATTCGATTCGATTCGATCTGGGCCCGCGCGAAATCGTATCGTCGTATTTCTTCTCTCACGATTGAAGAAAACTTTCGCAAGGTTTCCTTCGTAAACCAGTACGACGATGATGACGATGACGAGGACGATAGCTGCTCGAATTTACGGTTGATCGTTGAATTATGAGAGAGAAAGGATTCGATAATTATCGATGATCTAGATACAATATAAATAAATAAAACGAACCAAAAAAAAAAAAGAAAGAAAGAAATAAAATACCGATGGAAAATTTCGTTTTCGTTTGGAAATCGTTTTTATAATCCTCTTCGTTCGATTACACAAGTTTTTATATCCATTTCCATTTCCATTTCCATTTCCATTCCTATTTCTATTTCTATTTCTCTATCAAACTGTCTATCCGTCCATCTGCATGTCTATTTCTGCCGATCTAACTGTCCGTTTAGATTGGTCTGCCCGTACGTCCGTCCGTCCGTCTATTTTCCTTCATCTCTGTCTCGTTTCATCTTTCTTACACTTTTTTTTTCTTTCCCCCCTCTCTCTCTTTCTCTCTATCTTTTCTTGTGATACATACATATATACGCGTATATCGGCATAATCGTAACCTTTCGTACACACGCATCTTACACGGCGTAACATCTTGCGCTTGACTTTCTCCAATTGCGGAGCATCGCGTGGTTCTCGAGTAGGTGCGTTTAGAAGAGTAAATCGTCGTATTCTCGCATTGCGTATACTTAAGTATGTATACATATCTACTGGGTGTACCAAACTTAGACAGTTAGAAGCTCGATTTACATCTGAAAAGAAAAAAAAGATAAATTCGGTAAGATTGATCGAGAATAATTTTGTTACAGAGTTATCAACGAATTTTCTACACGTATAATATGCCAACTCTGACATTAATCCTTAATACCTACTGATTTTTATTTCCGAACAATTCTCAAAAACGTAAGATTTATGCTACGGATTACACACGCGAGTAATATTTATTCGAATAATTAAAAACGCAATTCGTGTGATCTCAACGTTGTGCAATTAATTATCATATATTATTAATCGATATATCAAAAGTTTCTTAACAAACATTTACAGAACATTTTAATCTTCTTTACAGATACAGATCAAACCCCCTCAATTAAGGCATTTAAGCTTGAGACACCCTGTATATTCGACATTAATCCTTAATACCTACTGATTTTGATTTCCGAACAATTCTCAAAAACGTAAGATTTATGCTACGGATTACACACGCGAGCAATATTTATTCGAATAATTAAAAACGCAATTCCTGCGATCTCAACGTTGTTTAATTAATTATCATATATCGTTAATCGATATATCAAAAGTTTCTTAACAAACATTTACAGAACATTTTAATCTTCTTTACAGATACAGATCAAACCCCCTCAATTAAGGCATTTAAGCTTGAGACACCCTGTATATTCGACATTAATCCTTAATACCTACTGATTTTTATTTCCGAACAATTCTCAAAAACGTAAGATTCATGCTACGGATTACACACGCGAGCAATATTTATTCGAATAATTAAAAACGCAATTCGTGCGATCTCAACGTTGTTTAATTAATTATCATATATCGTTAATCGATATATCAAAAGTTTCTTAACAAACATTTACAGAACATTTTAATCTTCTTTACAGATATAGATCAAACCCCCTCAATTAAGGCATTTAAGCTTGGGACACCCTGTATATTCGACATTAATTCTTAATACCTACTGATTTTTATTTCCGAACAATTCTCAAAAACGTAAGATTTATACTACGGATTACACACGCGAGCAATATTTATTCGAATAATTAAAAACGCAATTCGTGCGATCTCAACGTTGTTTAATTAATTATCATATATCGTTAATCGATATATCAAAAGTTTCTTAACAAACATTTACAGAACATTTTAATCTTCTTTACAGATACAGATCAAACCCCCTCAATTAAGGCATTTAAGCTTGAGACACCGTGTATATTCGATGTAACGCTTGGTTGATAGAACCGCAACTTTGTGAGGGTTGGGTGAAGGGGGTTTGGGAGAGGGTAAGAAGAAGAAGGAGAGGGCCCATTAAAGCTTACTTCTCGACACTTGGAAATGTACATTTGGTGGTGGTTGTGAAGTTAACCGATGTGCCTCGGGGCATATATAAGCGTACATATATTTCATCTACGTCGATGTATATTTTGCGTTTTCTACGCACGAGTTAAGATTGTCGAGCGTAATCGACCAAATTCTATCTATCTGGCTAGATATTTCTGTTTTTTTTTTTTTTTCTTTTCTTACGAGATGATACTTTATAATATAATACTACATGGATATCATCGAATTATAACTACTTGGAGGATTATACTACTAGGACCATTCCGATTCCGAAATCATCCTTGGGCCAAGTAAGACGATTATGTTGTCTCTCTCTCTCTCTCTCTCTCACACACACACACTCTTTTTCTCTTTGTAAGTCTCCGTTTCTGTTTCTGTTTCTCTCTTTCACACTATAAAACTCGCAATAAGAGTTCTCCCGATCCTCGTGTGAAAGCTAATGGATATTCGTTCGCGTTAAAGAAGATGCGAGAAACCGAAAGGCTATCTCAAAAATTATTACCGATTTGCGCGCTCTCGATACACCGAACACTTTCGAAATTCTTTGAGTTCTTACATTATATCGTAGTCGCCGATCCAATCGTTCATTTTTTCTTCTTTTTTTTTTTTTTTCAAACCATACGAGGGATCTGAAATTTCTTAGGAAATTTTCTAATTATACGAAATTCATATTTTTCTATAACGTTGTTTATCTAAGAAATATCGCTTTTGAAAGTGATTTTCAAATTAACTTTGATATACTAATTTCCTTGTTTATTTTCGTTTTTTTTTTGTTTAAATATGTTACCCACGTTTGATGAATTTGTTTTTTTTAAGGGGGTGAAGGTGGAGTAGACTAATCAGAATATTTTCTGTAAGGAAAAATATCGATAGAGAATGTATTATTATTTCAAGAAATAAATACAATTGGAATGCACTAATAATAGGATTACACGCACACGCATACTTGTGGAAATTGAAATATTCAGAAATAAAATATTTCCAAACCCATTATTATGGTTTCGTAATTTCTTTTCGTGATACATTACAAAATAAATGTATAAGTAATTAAATAAATAAAAAGTAAAAATATACTCTTTCTATATTACGTCGTATAAAAAAATAGAAACGAACGTAAATTATAACCGAATACACGTTCGAGAAATCCATTATCGAATTATCGCGGGGATATTTTTATTACATCCTGTGAAACGAGTGGGAAAGCAAAAAATAAATAAAAAAAAAATAATAAAAAATAATAAATAAAAAGATGGTCGTTCTATTTGGGTCAGGAGAAACGGAGAGAATGAACGAACGTCGCGGTAGCGAAGGTGGTAGTCGCTTTGGCTGAATCATGATTCTTCCACCATGGTATATACGGGAGTCAATTGGACGGTTAGGCCATCTCTTTGGACGAAGGGAACGCGAGTGCCCGCTTGCGGGCTCTAAGGCTGCAAGCTAAGGCGCCTTCATCTTTACGACGAGGTGTCCTCGTAATTTCCGTTCTCTCTCCCCTTTACTCTTCTTCTTCTTCTTCTTCTTTTTCTTCCTCTTTTTCTTCCTCTTCTTCTTCCTCTTCCAGTTCTTCTTTAGTACACCGATGTAACCCCCTTTGGAACGTTCATCATCCCTCTCACGCTTTTACACTTTATTTCTTCTCATACATTTGAACGTACAATAACGTCTCGAAACCACTTTATTTTCGATTAGTAAACAATTGCGAACATTTTTTTATAAAATCTATTTATATTTTATAGATTTTTATTCTATTATTTTGATTTGATATATGTATTATTTAATAATTGATTAATACCGTGAAAAAATAAATATTATTATTTACATAATTAACTTTACAGCACATTAGGGTGTCCATATCGTAAAATAATGTAATAATATCAAGTAGAAACCATATTGCATTAATAATTTTTAACAATTTTTTTAAGAGTTTTAACTTATCCATTTAATATTTTGTATCAAATCCCAAGTTACTTAAATACAAATTGAAACTATAAATACATTATCGAGCATTGGAAAGAAACTAAACTGTCCTAGAAAAAAATAGACCCTTGTAACCATTCTGAATAAGTAATAAGATGATTAGATACAATACTAATAATAAACAAATTTTGGTCCTTAAGAATCTTACTCTTTTTATCGTGGAAATAAAAAATATAAAACGTATGGTTTCCTCTGAAATGGAAATTATTTATAAAATCGAAACGTGAGTTAAGTTCGGCTTGGGTTCGGTGATAGGGGTCGCGATCGTAAGATCAGGAAAGTGAGAACAAGTGGCACTCGTTCGGATCACGCCGGAAGCGATGCTAGGAAAGAAAGAGAGAGAGAGAGAGAGAGAGAGAGTGAGAACTAAATCTCTACTTCTTCTTCTTCTTCTTCTTCTTCTTCTTCGTCTTCTATTTCTACTTCTACTATGCTCGCAACATAGCGCTCGGAGAAGTGCAACACGTACTCTAGTAGTGGTCCTTACATGCCACTCGTGAGCGTTAACTACAACGGGACGTCGATGTTGCTTCCGATGTGGTTGTTTCACCGCGTGTGAAACTACTATCCCATATAACCCTCGATCTTATTTATTGATCTCGAAATAAACTTAATTATAGAAATTCGTGAACTCCAAGGAAAATTCCAATTGTGTGTATGTGTGTGTGAAATTTCTTTTTTCTTTTTATTATTTTTATTTCAACGCAATATACAATTATATAAATATATTATATTAATATATAAATATAATTCGTTTATTTTTTGAATATATTCGATATGTAAAAATTCGTTAATAACATCAGAAATTCGAATTCAATTATTCTATGTTAATATAAACGTCACTCCGAATACAATACACGGATTTGATTTTATTAATCTCTGTATAATCACAAACCTAGAGATTCTTAAACGAAACAAATATGGAAAAACAAAAAATTAAAAATTCGAATAAAGTTATTTCTTTTTTTTCTCTTCCTACGTTTATACTATTCAAATCTACTCTTGAGGATCTTAAGAAATGGAAAGAAAAAGTCTAATCAAACACAAATCAGTGTCTAAAATTCAAGGAAGATCGTTTGCCATTTATTTTTAATGCTTAGGGGCAAAAAAGGGTGAGAGAGGTCTCATTTGACTCTCACGAGTTGGCTATTTTATTTAATCCTTGATTTACGGATGCGAATGTGGATACGACCCCTTCTCGCGACGCATTCTCCCTTGAGAAAAAAGAGAAAGGGAAAGAGAGAGAGAGAGAGAGAGAGAGATGGCACGCTGCGGGCACACACGGGAAGATGCCTCGAAGATAAGTACCTTCAGAAGAAGTGGGGGTGGGGGGTGGGGGGTGGTGTGGAGGGACCGACCGAGATGCATAACTTAACCCTACGCTCCAGAGTATGTAGGGAGAATTTAATCTCCCCTTTTTCTCTCTCTCTCTCTCTCTCTCTCTCTCTTTCTCTCTATCATTCTTTCTTTCTCACAAACACAACATTCAAGTCGGATAAAATAAATAAATAGGACGCCTTCGAAATATGTCCCTCGTCCAGCTGATATATATATAGAGCGACTACCATCTCTAAGGAATTCTCAAGGCAGCCAAGAAAGATTCTCTCCTTCCTCACACGTTTGTTCTTTCTTTTATTATTTTTTCTTCTTTCTTTCTCTCTAAGATCAAGGATTCCTGACTAGCTACACAACGGAGATACCACGAAGTTTCTTGCACCCACACTTAGTTAGCTATTAATATATTAAATAATTTCAATTATAATCGTATAAAACGTTTAGGATCATTTTATAATATATGATTGAAGTAATAGAGTACACGAAAAAAAAAATAGAAAATCATTCGATTCTAATAATATAATAAATAATTCTAATAATATAACTAATATATAACTGATACTTATATAATAAAAATATATATATATTATAAAATAAGTTTCTTTGATAATACGATCCTAGAGATATTTCATAGAATTCTTAGATTAGATATATAGGAGAGAAATAATACAGGAGGCAAATAAAAGACGGGCCAAATATCGTTTGAATGGTTCTAACACACGCCAAGGAATAATTTTCCTCACTTGGGAAGGTAAAATGATGTCGATGAGGGAAACGATGATTTACAGATGATCACGAAAGTCAGATCGTATCTCATCGGTTATCGTCGAAGTACATTGCGCGATAGCGGAAGAAACGGCTCGTTGAATGGTGTTGGTGGTGGTGTCTGCTTGCTTGCTTGCTTGCTTGCTTGCTTGGATCGATCGATCGATCGATCGATCGATACTTCAATACGTTGGGTTGCATGTGTGTGGTTGAACGATTGGGAGAAGAAGCGGCTGATGACCTAGCCACGATCGGGCCATCACGTCCTCTACACCACCGGGCTCTTGGCTATCCCCAGATCTCGCTCTATATAATTTGGAGCGCTCACGTGACCCTGAAACAACCGGGGTCAACGCTACATTTGTAATCATCGAGTCGCCGGCGCGACCTGTTCGCACGTTGTTGTTCTCCTCGCCCGTTACCGCGCGATTGTAAAAGCCCTCAGAGAGAGTAAGAGGGAGAGAGAGAGAGAGAGGAGACTCGTGATATCTTCTCGTCATAGTTCGATGACAGTCCAATACATCCTTAAGATCCTACAATTTTTACTAACAAAAATTCCATCATTCTCATAGGTCAACCGAGTGTACATTTACGAGTAGGATATGTTCTCGTATATTATGTTTTTTCATCTTTTTTTATTTTTTCTTGACACTGACTTCAATTATATGTTACTCTGTATATAATAGAATATTATTTGTGTAAATAATTTTGATTATGATATTATTATTATTTGTTTTTTATTGTGTTTCATTGAATTTTACTCGGATAGATTTTTTAGATTATATTTATAAAGTAGGCCGAGTGTTGATATAAGCATGACTAGAGAGAGAGAGAGAGAGGAGACTCGTGATATCTTCTCGTCATCGTTCGATGACAGTCCAATACATCCTTAAGATCCTACAATTTTTACTAACAAAAATTCCATCATTCTCATAGGTCAACCGAGTGTACATTTACGAGTAGGATACTCGTATATTATGTTTTTTCCTTTTTTTTTTTCTTTTTTTTTCTTGACACTGACTTCAATTATATGTTACTCTGTATGTAATAGAATATTATTTGTGTAAATAATTTTGATTAAGATATTATTATTTGTTTTTTATTGTGTTTCATTGAATTTTACTGGGATTGATTTTTTAGATTATATCTATAAACAAGTAGGTCGAGTGTTGATATAAGCATGACTAGAGAGAGAGAGAGAGAAGATGAGCTTCGTGATATCTTCTCGTCATCGTTCGATGACAGTCCAATACATCCTTAAGATCCTACAATTTTTACTAACAAAAATTCCATCATTCTCATAGGTCAACCGAGTGTACATTTACGAGTAGGATACTCGTATATTAGGTTTTTCATTTTTTTTTTATTTTTTCTTGACGCTGACTTCAATTATATGTTACTCTGTATATAATAGAATATTATTTGTGTAAATAATTTTGATTATGATATTATTATTATTATTTGTTTTTTATTGTGTTTCATTGAATTATTCGGATAGAATTTTTAAATTATATTTATAAAATAGGCCGAGTGTTGATATAAGCATGACTAGAGAGAGAGAGAGAGAAGATGAGCTTCGTGATATCTTCTCGTCATCATTCGATGACAGTCCAATACATCCTTAAGATCCTACAATTTTTACTAACAAAAATTCCATCATTCTCATAGGTCAACCGAGTGTACATTTACGAGTACGATACTCGTATATTAGGTTTTTTCATTTTTTTTTTATTTTTTCTTGACACTGACTTCAATTATATGTTACTCTGTATATAATAGAATATTATTTGTGTAAATAATTTTGATTATGATATTATTATTATTTGTTTTTTTATTGTGTTTCATTGAATTATTCGGATAGAATTTTTAAATTATATCTATAAAATAGTAGGTCGAGTGGTGATATAAGCGTGACTATTTGATTAAATAGTGAATAACGAAAATGTATTCCAGATAATAGATCGTAAATTATTTGATCGTCTGACGTTGATACAAAAAAAAACGTTATAAATTGAAAATGTGTTCGACAAATGAATATCTGATTGGTACAATATCGAAGATAGTTTATAATAAATAAAATGATACGCATGTGTGTGTGTGTGTTCGTGCTAACGTAAGTATATCCTGAAAATGAAGAAACGCAGAAATTACTATTGCTGGTTAAACGAAAGATAAAAAAAGGGAGGGGAAAAAAACAAATTAAAAAAAAAAATAAAGAAAGAATATAAAAGAAGAAAGAAGTAAAGATCGAGCGTCCCCGTTACCTTACTCCCCCGCCTATCTAGTACCAACTTGCGAAACGTTTTTGCGTCCACGCGAGTATAAGAGCACGTAATCGCAGTTTAGAGGTGAAACGCGTGTCTGGTGGCTCGAAATCTTCGGTGATTTGCGTAAATCACGACGGTAAATAATAATTTGCGCTTTACTCTCTCGCACTCATTGAACACAAGTTCCACAAGCGATAATTTAGAAACGACTGCTTTAGAAACGAATAAAGAAGAAGAGAATAAGAAGAAGAAGAAGAAGAAGAAGAAGAGAACGATTTACAATGAACGAACAGAAACATCCACCACGACTATGGTAGTATTATAGAATCGAAGGTTATATAATCATTATATATCTCTCCATCTCTTTTTCTACTCGTCTTGTGGGAACGTTAGATTCATATCTAATGTATAAAAATGAAAATTTCATCAAAATCAAATCAAATTATGTACCTGTCTGCTGTTCGTTCTTTCCCCTTTCCCCTTTTTGCTCGTTTCTTTTTTTTCTTGGTTTTTTTCTTCTTTCCTTTTCTTCTTTTCTTTTCTTTTTCTTTTTCTTTTTTCATTCTTTAATCAACGTCAAAAGGATTAAATTTCTTTCTAAATTCTGTGCATTAACATCTGATATATTAAAAGTTAACTCGTCGATCGATTAGTTTACTTTCTGTCTTTCGTATTTCGAATAAAATGTCAAGTTTTTTTGTCTTTGTCTTTAATCGAATTCAAGAAAGATCAAATTTCCTACGACGTTATTCAATTTCTCTATAATAATTCACGCATTAAAGTTTCTTTCGGTCATTCTATATTTAAAGAAAACAAATTTGCCTTTTTTTTTATAAACCCGATTCGAAATTCGATATTAATAAAACGTGATAAATGAAATGAAAAATTGTCGATCGATTTGTCTCGTTCAATGTCACGTTTATTAATCATATCTTTTATTTTTTAATTTCATTTCTCCGATCGAACGTCAAAGAGATAAAAACATTTTTTTTTTATTAAATCCCATACAACTGTACCAATATAATATTATTACAATATTAAAATGAAGTTGTTCTCGAATCGATTTGATTCGTTTAATTCTCGGTTTGTCCCATATTTTAAAAGAGGTAACGAGGAAGACAAAAAGAGTCAAATGAGATAGAAAGATGGTGAGAGAGAGTGAAAGAAGTAAAGGAGGGTGTCGTAACATAGCATGGCAGATGGTGATCCGACAAACGCGAGGAAGAGGTACACCAAGCGAAGATTAGATCGATTTTTCATGGCTCTAAGAAAATCGTTCTCGACTACTACACTCGGCTAACAAGCGCCAGATGCAAATCGGACCGCGGTCGAGCGCGCATATTCGTTTCTTAACGGGTGGGCTCTACGAGATAATGCTTCCTTCTCGACTAACACACTCTCTCTCTCTCTCTCTCTCTTTTTCTCTCTCTATCATATCTCTCTTTCTCTTTCTTAACCGGTGAGAATGAAACCTAGAAACGGTGCCTCTTGCGAGACGAGATCAAACGCGAATCTGGCAAGGCCGGAGAGACGTGAATTAAATCCCCGGAACGATACGGTGGTCACGAACTAGACGAACCCCATGAACACTAACTTCTATCTACGTTTACGGTGTATGATACTTGTGCGAGAGTTCGTTCTTTTTATTTCCATTGCCATTTTCAAGAGAGAAAGAGAGAGAGAGAGAGAGAGTAGAAATTTTTCATCGTTACATCAGATTATACCTGACATATACCCCGTTTTGCCGTGAACAACAACACATATTCGATGCTTCTCTCGAGTATTTCTCGATCGTGCACTTCTCCGAAAGATACACCTTCGACTTGCTGTTTATACATAACTACCTCTTTATATACATAAATATATATATATATATATATCTATACCTAACGTAAGAATGACTAGCTTTTTCTTTGAATGCGAACGGAAGCTAAGTTAAGTTTCGTAAAACGCGGAGCAACAACGTGTGTCGTTAAGATCACGATTACAATATAATCCGAAAGTCTCTCTACCTGGTAAATCGAACCTTTGGAACAACCAACTTCTGTTAGGTTGTTACGTATTTATATTTATATACTTACACTATCAGTTATACAAGTTTTCATATTTAATTTTATACTTTATTTTTCACTCGTGTCTAGAAAAATTCTTATATTATCTAGTTGAAGTTTTTTAATTTTTATTTATTCAGCAAACAATTATTACAGGCAGACAATTATTTTACGAAGTTTGTATCCTCGTTGTATAAAATTAAATGCATATATTATAACGTAATTAAATATATCACACATATATATATAATTATTTCGTTAATAATACGATTTATACGTATGCAAATATATGGAATATTTGTATAATATTATTTTTGTATTTTACAATTAGAAATTTATCATAAATTTGTATATAATTCCATGTACATACATATATGATGGAATATGATGTATATGTTGATATAACTAACTATATACACATATCTGGTATATGGAAATATAATATTCCTTATCGAAGACACGACTTTGCACAAGTTTCTTCGCTAACAAGTCGAGCTACTTAGAAACACGTCGCCTGTTTGGATGTCACGCAAAATGCTTCGTCACGGCTCGACAACGGTAGTAAGCGTGCGAATGCAAATGCATGATCAAAGTGTGTACACGCTTCTCGGACCCCTCTTCTTCTTCTTCTTCTTTCTTCTCTTCTTCTATTTCTTCTTATTTTTCTTCTTAACGACTACACTCGTTCAATGCTTTCTATCCTAACGAGAAATGAAACGATTAGTTACGTTCGTAGATATTTCATGTTACGTCTACGTGTACACACACGTAACTCGATCGAGACTAATTTCGAATTAAAAATTATACTTACTCATATAATATAAATTGTCTCATGTTCAACAACTCGACACGATTATCTATCAATTCTCAAATAATATTATCAATATCAAAATTTTCAACCTAAAAACAAATGGCGAATAAATTATTTGAAGAGAAAAAGGACTAAAAATAATTGATTGGAAGATTCTAATAATTTGTTTTATTATTATTACTTTCTAACATATGAAAGATTGTAGAAATTTATACGAATAGGAAGCCTTTTAGGAATCAATTCACGTTCAACGTTACGAGTACTCCTTTCTTCTCTCTCTCTCTCTTCTGTTGAAACGATAAATCAGAACGATCTGGCAAATGTTCTCGTATTGAACGAGAGGGTGTACATACACACTTGGCCGATACATCGGTCAAGCTGTTTCATATAAATCGATTTGGATCGTGTCGCATCGTTTGAAAAGGGAACTCGTAAGTCGTGGCGGACGGCCAGAACTAAGATACGAATCAGCCGCGATGTAATATTTAGCGGATCGACGTTCCCCATATGCCGACACTACTCACATACTTGGATACAAACACATACCGTACACAACGTGGTCGGGTGAATCGTGTTAAGTTGAAGAGAAAGGAAGGGAACGAATGAGAGAAAGAATATGGGCACGATGCCCGAGAAATTGAAAACTTTTCCACGAATCATACGAGAACAAATATTTCTATTAGATTTTTTTTTTACCTTTAAATTACTCACTGAATAAGTATTATATTTTTGTACATATATATATATGTAATATGTTAGGTTGCGTGTAAAACTTATGCAATGCTAAGGATAGTCATTTTTTTGTCCACGAATCATTCGACGAAATATTTCTATATTCGATCTTTTACGTTTACATTATACCGAGTTATTGATTAAGAATAAGTACGATCAATCCATAAAGAGTTTTTTTGATTTCGAACAAAAAATGAAGAAAAAAGAATTAGTAATACGGGTATAAATTATAACAACTTTAAAGTTACATAAGTTACAACTGTTATACAGAATGATAGGTCGCACGTGGTGTGTAGCTGGGCAAAGGTAAGCTATTGCAATTTATTAGCCGATAAAGAAGAAAAAGAAGAATAAGAAGAAGAAGGTTCACGCGAGAAAGGCGGCGGTATACGTCGAGATAAAAGATGCGTTTAAAGAGAGAGGCGGCGTCGGCTTAGAAACTTGTCGAACCCTTTGGAAACTTTGCTCGTCCTCTTGCTCCTGTGCTTGCTTTTCAAGTCGTAGTCGGCATCGAACACGATCGATAGAGTCCAAAGCGGAAAGAAGGTACCCGATCGTCACTACGATCGCGTCAGATCGAGACCGCCGCAACTTTGTTCCATAGAAAAACTAGTAGCGGTACCATAGATCCCTCTTTCTCTCTTTCTCTTGATTTTTATTTTCATTTTCATTTTTATGTTTATTTATCCCTTTTCTTTTTATCGATCCTTGCCGCCAACCTATCCTCCTACCACCATAATAATAATCGGCTTTACTCTTTCTCCTATTTTTCATCACAGTCAACTATCAATTTATTGCTCTAATCTCTATTTCTTTCTCTTTTTTTTTATTATTTTAGTGTGATATAAATACACATAGCTTTCGATTTATACGACATTCGAATTACACGATTTCACGGTTCAATACGGTTGATGAAATTTCAATTTACGTTGCACATGTATTTTAATTTAACACGATCGTACAATTGAATAAATTACTCTCTCTCTCTCTCTCTTTTTTTTCCCCACCTCGCTTTATTATCAATACGGTTGCAGAAATTTCAATTCACACTTCAAATGTGTTTTAATTTAACACGATCGGACAAATGCTTAAATTGTATATATTATCAACAAAATTCAATAATAACGATTCCCATATAGATTTGTTAAATTCATAACAAAAATGTTCGAGATATAATTAACACGACATATTTTCAGAAAACTATTCTATCAAGAATGAAATTATCTAATTTTCTCTCTCAAATTCTCTCACTTGATTTTATTTTATATTCAATTAATCAATCCACTATACCTTTTAACTCACCTATTTCGTTATAACTCATTAGATCAGACATCTCAGTTACAATTTAGGAAAAAAAAAAAAAAAAAAAAAAAGAACGAAACACCTAAAGATCAAAAGCAGAAAACGGATTCTCCCACCTACAGCACGTTTATTCGTTTACTCGATTCTCTCTTCCTCTTTTCATCCTTATCTAACTTTTATTCTTCTTTTTGCTCTTTCTTATTCTCCTTTACCTGGTTCTTCTTCGTTCAACCGACTAATAAGCCGCTGCCTGCCTCTGGACATTAAAGCTCGTATTACACGCCGGTCCCGTCGGTAATTGGACGCGCGTTGCCAACCAGTGAGACGGTATAAGTACCGACAGCAAGCCGACGCAAGTTCTTTTTTTTTCCTCTCTCTCTCTCTTTCTCTCTCTCTCTCTCTCTCTCTCTTGGTTGCACTCTCTTCGGTGCAAGATACCTACCTACTTACACACGCGTGCGTGGCATGCTGGTGTCTGTGGTGCACACTCCTCTTCCTACGAGCAGGCTTGGTTTCCATCGCGGCGACGAAAAGCGAATCGAGAGTGCGAGACCCATTCGAGCCGACAAAGCGTGTCCTCCTCCGTTTCAACGCTTTAAGAATTAACCTAACGGACTCTTATATGAGGGATTTGTTCAGGGTAAGAGGGAAAAAGTGGGTGCAAGACTCGATCCAACCTTTGACGTTGCCATTCCTATTGCTCCATCTTTTCTAAATGATTATAGTAATTCTATTCGAAATATATATTGCTTAGTTTTATTTTTTCTATTTGTGTGATATCAATTTTTTTTTGTTTAAATTAGATTAAGTAAGTAATTAAATATTATGACGGATTTTTTGAGAAAATTAAGGAATACATTTTTTTTAAATTATACGACATACAATATGAAACAAATATATGGCGTAAGTAATTTTAATTAATTTGACACCAAAAAAACAAAAATAACATAGGTAGAATTTTACGTCGACAATTTTGGGTTTTTCGAGTATATAAATATAAAAAAAAAAAAAAATACCAAAGAAAGATAAATTCGTTAGACTCTTTCGAAGGTTTAAATATACGACCGAGTCATTATTATGTATCATTAAAAATCTTACGTAGGGGAAAAATTGTCGTCCCACATATACCGTATAATTTTTTGTCCATGCAAAATCTTACCACCACCTCTTTCGTACTTTCTTTTCTTCGACTTTCTTTCCTTCTTCTTCTTCTACTTCGCGTTTAATCGTTCGCGTTTTTCGATACGTCAAATGATAAGAAACAAGGAAAGAGTCACAGAGCTATGCAGCAGAGTAACGAGTCGCGAAATATCGCGAAGGTAAAATTAAAATGCTCTTTCAAGTCGTGTGTAATGTAACGCGAGAAGTATTCGATCTACGAAACGGCGCCACGATCTTTCTTTCCTATATATATAGATGTATGTGTATATTTATGTGTATAAGTAAAGACATATATATACGAAAAACGATCGTTCGACCGTATCTCACGAGCTCAATCAACGCGAGATACAACGCCGAAATTGCGTTCATAATTGAGACGTTAAGATCGTATCGTTTTAGGGAGAGCTAACGGTTGGGAAGACTAAAAGCGAGAGAAATCGTACCGTTTTTCCTTAGCTTCTCTTACTTTTCGATCGAAATCTTTACCGATAAAGTACTACGAAAAGTCATGAAACTCGACTCTCGTGATCACTCGGGATCACTTTCAAGAAAGATATTTCATGATCTACATCGGGACGATCAAGAGGAGGAGAAAAGATAATATAATATGATTTCTTAAGATTTATCCTTAAAACGTTGTATTGCGAAATTGTATAGTTAAACTCGAGAAGAAAAATATAAATTTCTTTTATTTTTTTTTTTATTTTTATTCTCTCGTTCAATTTATTTTTTTTTTTTTTAAATGACCGTAATATAATATAATCAGCTGATAAGTGGCAACTTCCGATCGGATTCATCTTTCGTAAATGAACGATGGTAAGAAGGAACGTGTTAATGGTATAATTTTGCTATTAATCTTTGCTTTAGCACGACTACCGATATCGCGAGCTTACTTTAAAGCATGTGCGTGCACTTTAGGTTCGAAAAGAAGACGAAGAAGAAGAAGAGAGTCACTGTTGGATAACAGATCCTTTTTCAAAGTCTCTATCTCTCTCTCTCTCTCTTTCTCGTGCTCTCGTGCTCAGCCTAATTATACTCGATTCGGTTTGCGATTTAGCGCTGTTATTCCCTCATCAATTTCGGTCTTATCCGAATCGTGGACTCGAGTGCACAACCACCACACAACCACCATCACCATCGTCTCGCCACTAATACTAAAACCATAAAGAGTGTTAGTAAGACCATTACTAACACCATCACGAGATGAGAACTTTAAGATCCATCAGGCGACTTTCGTATTTTACGATCGGTCGTTCCAATATCGCACCAGACTCGACAAATAAATAATTCGATTTCGAAAGTGTCGACAAGAAAGGTAACATCACGGTGGTGGTAGTGGTGGTGGTTATGGTGGATGCTTCGTTTCGGACGTTTTAACGCACTACGTCTCGTATTTTCCGTAACCATCCGAGATAACGAAAATGTCCATCCACTTTTCTCTTAAATAATGCGTGTGTGTCTCCGTGTCGTACGTGACGATGTTCTTCAATAAGCTCCGATCCGAAAGTAAACTAACTAAACGATTACGTAACTAAATAAACCAAGAGTAGAAATGTCATTGAGAAAGTATTTAATCGAACGAATAATACGCCCTTTCGATTTATTTGCTCGATTAATATTTAATGTCCTATCTCATTTTTAACACGTTACTAATGTAATTTGATCGATCGATCAATTTAATTAATATTTCATTTTTTCATCATCGAATCGAAACTCCAAATTGAATTTAAGAGAGATTCGTTCTAACTAATATTATTTTATTACTAAAACGAAATACCAACACAAAAATTCAATAAATAATCACTTCTATTCTATTCATTGAAGTCAAAATACGATTCGAAAAATTGTTAAGAGATCCTATTTATTATTATTATTATTATATCTCATATTTGATATTATATTTATTATCAAATCAAATAAATAAATATTAATTTTGAGTTGGTAAGACTAGAAGTCGAACGAAGTCAAATTTCACGGGACCACCGTGAACGAGTAGCGAGGAAATTTGATGGTAATAATACGATGGGGGTAACATTATAATATTAAATGTATACCCATCCTTGATATATATTCACGAGCCATTAAGATTCGGGAATCATCATCAGTCTTTCGTACGTAAGATACGTAATTACGTTCGCGATTTTGCTCTCCGTTATATTGCCATCAATTTCTTTGCTTATCCGAAAAGACTACCCACCCGACCCCTCACCCCCTCCCCACCACCCTGTTATCCCAATCTTACTTTCTGTTTTTTTTTTGTTTCCTCCTTCGTTCTGTTTTAAAATTCGAAAACGTTTTAACGCCATAGCAAGCAAATTCTATCCTTTTTTTTTTTTTCACATAAGACAATTTTATTTATTTCAACAATAAACTCGACACCTTTGAACGTTTATTTTTTCGAGCTCGAGATCGTTCAAAATGAGCTCTTATTGTGCATAAGTACATTTCTGGTACGACGTCAACGCGTGCTTCAACGATGTTCCTGCTTCGTCTTCTTATCTCTACGACCAACGTTACGTTCCTCTTAACGTTCTGTTCTTTTTTTTTATTTTTTTGCCTTTTTTTTACATTTTTTGTTTTGTTTTTATTGTCACCACAAGGAAACGAATCTTTTTTATAATCTCAAAAGTACCATCGATATATTAAAATACTTTTAAACGTTCATTGAAATTCTTTTGCACGTTCACGTTCTTATATGTATGTTTATTACCGATTAAATGTTATTTATAAACATTTATTGATATATGACTGAATAATGAAATTTTAAATGAATCTTAAATGAATCTGGTATACCAATTAATAAAGATATTTGAAATATATCATAGAAAATTGTTAACAATTGACCTAATGTATCTGTCAAAAAATTGTCAACACTAGGTTTAATTTAAATTATATAAATGAATAAATAAATATATTTTGGCAGGAAACTGTTGCACTAATTCAACGTCACTTATCATATTTCAATAAAAGTGTTTAAAATATCTATTGAATAAGAAGATAGTAAGCCAAGAAAAGAAAAAAAAGGAAAAAAGTTAACAAATAGCAGACACCACAGAGCATTAAGATTTAGAAACGAGAAATGAATTTTGAACGAGTTTCTCTTTCATTATTTCTTTTTCACTACGATATGGCTGAACTTGTTTCAAAATCGAGGATTCACATTAATGCTAACGAATAGGTCGTTCCTTTCGTAAAGTAGACTTCTCCTCGGTTTTAATGGTAGGACTATCATCGAAGTCTGGGTGTATTTTTGTATTCCTTGCTTTTTTTTTTTTTCTTACCAAACGATACGAAATAAAGTACGTTCCATCGTTCGATATTTCGCAAAGAGGAGAAAATTCCATTGGAGAGTAGCATCCACTCTTGTGCATCCCGTTGAGTTTGAATTTCTCGTGGAATTCTCAGTATCCCGAATAACTCCGCCGCTCATGCATCCGAATCGTTGCACGGTTTTGCCCGATATCGAGAGATCGAGATCGAGATCGAGATCGTTGGATCGCGAATCGTGAACCTAGCCGTTAGGTCGTTAAAGTGCTAACCGTAAAGATCCATAGGGGCGAGGGATCTTTTCTAAAGCACAGCATGATGCTGCTGTTGGTGCATCATTCGATGCTATCGATCCGATTAAAAGCCAACCATTTTTTTTTTACTTTTCTTTCTTCTTTTTTTCTCTCTCTCTCTTAATATAATCTCCACTCGTGATTCAAGAATTAATAAAAATTATTATTATCACGTGCTGGTACTGTTTATCCATTTTTTGTTTTGTTTTTTAGAAGATTAATTACGACGATTAAAATTACTTATTACCGTTATCAATTACAAATTTTAGTGGTTATTACGAATTGGTTATTAAAAACAAGTTTTCGAAAGATTCGAATTGGTCAAAGAGTTTGAGAATCACTGCTAGTCCGAGAACGATCTCAAGAAAGTTACAAAATTATACGGATAGGGAGCTCTATGTCGGAATCGCCATTAGTTATCCGAACGTTTCGAGAGTCCCGATGTCCTCATTTACGACTCTCTGTTAATTTCGTGGAAAAGGTTCCACGAGAGCGATGGTACGTGTACGCGGCTCCAAAACCCGAAAAGATAACCACCTTGCGCAAGTCAAATGGCTGTTCTGATCCGGATGAAGGAAAGAGGAAAGGGAACGGATCGAAATAGAATTCCAACGACTCTTAGCTTTTATTGCTTTCCTCCTTTCCTTCTTTTTTTTTCTTTTTTTTTCTTATTTATCTTTTTTCTTTTCTCTTGTTCCTCTTCTTTTTCTAGCACCCATTCTCGACCAATAAAAAAAATAAGAAAAAAAGAAAAGAGAAGAATAATACGTGAGAACGCGAACGACTTTCCGATCGAATTAAAGAAATCCTTGATACAAATTACAAGTTTGATCTATCGTTTCACAAATTTTATTATTATTACTTCCTTCCCCGTCCCTTCTTACTTTTTGAATCTACTTTTCGTTATTGGGTTACCTGAAAAAGGGGTTCGTCTATCGGTTAGAAAATTTCTAACCGATTTTGAGAAAAGAAAAATATATCGACGCACGATTTATATCGATCGTTAATCTTTCCTTCGAGCAAAAATCATATGACAAAAATTAAAGTTTAATAATTGATGGAGGAGGGGTGAGAAATAGGAGCAATTTTGAGAAGGGTGGAGCTTACTGGGAAAGTTAACTCGATTGTTTTTAATTTATTTATCATTCTTTTTGTTTTTTCTCTCGAGAAAGGAAGAAAAAGGGCGGGTTCCATGTGAATGGAACACACCACCAATCGAATCGGTAACGAACGATTCGAGATACGGTCGAGGATGTTACGTAGGACCACACACGAGGCGTCCGCGCTATCCTCGACCGGGTCTCAGCAGGTAATGTTTCTTTTAAGTGCGAACACAAATTGTAACTGAGACGATGGGGCCTCTTGCATCCCCTCCGAGCATTCTCCTCCTCCTCCCCCTCCTCCACTTCCATCTCCACCTTTTGCTCTTTCCTCCCACCCCCTTTCAGAGCAAACCTAACCGCGAGAAAATATCTGGCGGATCCGATTTCAAAAGCCGTACGTTTGAATCCACGATTATACACAAGAGACCCAACATAGGAGTCGAACAGATTGCGACCCCGAGAATCAACTTGCATGAGACGTTTCCTCATCCTCTTCCTCCTCCTTCCCCTCCACTTCTTTTGTCTTTATCGAAGAGACAGTCACCGTGTTCTTGATAATGAGGAAAATTTGTATTTCATCGATATTAAGAAGTAATATCATTAATTCGATAGGGAAAGAAGTGACAATATTCCCCCTTGCCTCCCTAGTTTTATGTTTCCTGCTAAAATATGATTCATATATTCAATTATTTGTAATTTTTATTCGATTATCTGAATAATAGTTAAATTGATAAGGAAAAAATGAATGCGTACGTTTCTGACAATTTTTACTTTACATTTGAAAATATTCAATATTTACAAATATTAAATTGAATTTATTGCGACTAATAAAATAACCAATAATAAAATTGATATTGTTATAAATCATTGAAATCATTTAAATTGACTCGAATAAAAAGTTGGTTAATCCACTGTCAATAAGATCGAAACAAATGTCTTTTAAATATTATGAAAAACTAGTTGGATCAAAATAATAGCACCTTTTTCTTTACCATAAAAAGAAGAAAAAAAAAACTGCAGCGAAATGAAATAACGTTGAGATGTATTTCGTAATGAAGTCCCCATAAAACACGGCTAGCTAACATTTGTCAAGAAAATGCGAAGTTGAACGTAGATAGGATCGTGTGAACACAGAGAGTATCGATCAGCTGAAACGGAATTAAACGTTGGTTTATACCATGCAGGTGAACCTGTTTTCACGTGTGACAAACACACCTTGACACGGGCACGACGACGACGACGACGACGACGACACACGACATACGAGGAAGTGGTAAAAGAGGTGAAGGAGGAGGAGGAGGAGGAGGAGGAAAAGGATAGCTAGTTTAAAAGTGAGAATTCGAGGAAAGCGAATAACAGAGGGGGGGAGGGCAGTGGGAGAGATAAAAAAAAAAGTGGTTTTTCCCATAATAGGTGACATGCTACGCGGATTATCTGGGCGTGCCGCCAGTGCCATAACACCGAGTCGCGTGTCGTAACGTAAAACTCGCTGTGAAAAAGCCGAAAATACGAAATAGGCAATGGATATTATTTAACTTGAACCGAACTATTACCAACTATTAGATCATTCTACTTAGAACGAAAATATTTGTTGTCACGTAACTGAGTAAAGTTCTATGTAATTGTTTTATAGAAATAAAGTCGTTACATTTATTGATTTGAAAATGTAACTATAATAGTAATCGACTTGTCATTAAGAAAGTGATCGATGATTCTTTCTCGAGTAAAGTTCGATATAATTGTTATAAAAAAAAAAGAAAAAAAAGAGGATAGAAATAACAGTTGTTGTACTCGTAAAGTATACACACCATTATACATCGATACACGTTCAGTTGCATTAATCGACACTTAAGTTTCATGAAAACCTGTATCAGTTTCGCATTACCGATTCTTCCAAGTTTGTATGTGTAATACGAATGTTTAAAACACGTGGCTTTTTTTACTCGACATTTTCCCCTTCCTTACTTGAATCTCTGCAAGTTCCTGTCAAACTAAATTCGTTGCGACAATTTAAGAATCGATTCATACATTATAATATGTTTCAATGCGTAAACCGAATTAAAAGACCATCGATATTATGAAAGAGAGAGAGAGAGAGAGAGACGGAAAAAAAATAAATAAAATAAAATAAAAAGAAATATAAAAAGAAGAAGAAGAAGAAGGAAAGAACGACACACCGTCCTCGATACGGTTTCCGAATAATCTCAGCAATTGATCGGCCAGCGCGTTAAATCGTGCGTTTTAATGCTACACCGTGTAAGAGAGCACGGTGTTGGCCGGTTTAATAATTTAAATCGTCGGTTCGAGGCCTCTTCCACATTTTATGGTAATGGCTCGTGTTAAATTATCAAGCTTCGAGAAATGAATTTTTCAGAAACCGATTGGATTTTTAAAGTATCTTCCGACATAGAGGAAAGTGTATATATATATATACATATATGTACGAGTAAAAATAAATACATTGTATATAAATAACTATGTATAAAACTTTAAGGTTAAATAATTAATTCAAACTCATTCGTCTCATAATGAAAATCTTGAAACCAAATTTTCTATTTATATCCTATAATAAAATTTGTGGAATTCGAATGTGTGAGCAAGAGAGAGAGAGAGATAGATAGAGAGAGAGATGATTTTAAAGTAGTTCCCTTAATTGTATACTCACGCAAGAACTATAAATTGATCATTTGATCGTTGGAAATGAAAACGAGCGAAAGCTCGTGGTGGGTTACGACTTACATACGTCAGCACTTATCGAAGGTGGGATCGTACTTCTTTGGGAAAGGGTACTCGTGAAAACATTTTCAGTATACTTAAATACGTATATAATATAATTATCATATATATCTAAATATAAAATTAATATCTAATAAATATATATAATAAAATATATAATATATTAATAAAAATCAAATAAATAATCAATTATTTAAATACATGAATTATATGTATATATATACACGTACACATATATACACACGTGTGTCTATGTAAATATATAGAAAATAGCGTTAGGCATTTAATCGTGCGTCTTACGCGGACCACACCGAAGCCGGTGCGGTGCAACTCGAAGGATATCATCGAGGCCGCGTTATCGCGACCTATTAGATACGCTTGTCGTCTTACGACCTGTCGTAACTAACATAAGCTCACTATGTCGCTTTACCAGTTTCTCGCCTTGGTCAGAAAGAACGAGTGAGTCTGGTCGAGAAAGAAAGATCGAACGAACCAACTAACCAACGAACGAAACAACCAACGAACGATGGAGAAAGAAGGAAAGAGAATACCGGGCCCTCGTAAGGGGTCAAAGGTCAGTTGCTCTCTAACGCATAGGACTACCGCAAGCCGTAGTCCTACACTGCCAAGAATGTATCTGGTCTTCGTCGTCAGGTGTCCTTGACCGTTCCTGACGATCGAAAGATCAACGTCGATGTTAGAATGAGAAAGAGAGAGAGAGATATATATATAGACGGATGGAGTGAGAAAGAGAGAAAATAGAAATAGAAAAGGAAGAAAAAGATCGCGATAATTAATCGGCGATAAGCGCAGGTGCGCCGACGTTGTAAAACCTGGTGATCTACGGGCCAGGAAGGACTTCTTCTTCTTCTTCGTTCTTCGTTCTTCGTTTTTCTTCATCCTTATTTCTATCTTCCTCTCTTTCTCTTTTCCCTTCGTTCTTCGTTCTCTTCTTCTACTTCTGCTTCGAGCACCTTGACTTTCTCGCATCTGTCGGCTGCTGGAGATTCTTTGACTTTACCGCTATGCAACTTTTGTAGAAATCGGACTGCGTGAGATAACGCCTCGCGAGTCCAACAGACCAACAACCATTGCGTGATGAGTAAATACCGAAGTAAAAAGGATCGAAATTTTCATCTTCGTTCAATTTATGCGAGGGAAAAGATGGGAGAGAAAAAATTGTCGA
The DNA here is from genome assembly GCF_010416935.1 of Polistes fuscatus. NCBI lineage: Eukaryota > Metazoa > Arthropoda > Insecta > Hymenoptera > Vespidae > Polistes > Polistes fuscatus. Next base: position 8,895,658 of record NW_025113151.1, on the reverse strand, counting down.
GGTAAATGGAAATAAAGGTAGATGAAATCTTTAGGTAATCTTTTGATTTTCTTTTAAGAATTTGATATCGTATATAGAAAAGAAAAAATATGAATTTTCTTCGAAGCGATGTGTATTAATAGTTTTCAATTACGTTCGATTTAAGATAAAAATAAATCGTAAATAAACGGAATGTACCTAAAGAACGTACGATTCTTAAAAACTAGAACAATTTGTGTGGATCAAGTAATATACATTGTCGTATCATAAAAATAATTATCATATGATATCATTAAATCTAATTTATATTAGAAAAATTTATTATTTATTATTTATTTATTTATATATATATATAGAAAAAATAATTTCCAAAGCGTAGATCAGTCCCATTATTTGCCATGCGAAGAGAACCGTTCGATTAAAATGAAAAAAAAAGAATAAAATACAAATTTGATTTCCCCGAAAATAAAAGAAAACTGGTAATGTATAAAAAGAAATAAAAATAAAACAAAAAATAAAAATAAAAAAAAAGAAAAACAAAAAGAAAGAGAAAGAGAAAAAGAATTAAAATGTTGTAAGAAAGTTTTTTTTTGTATATACGTTGGAGAATTAGTCTCTCGTTCAGGTTGATACGTAAAGAGTATACACGTATATAGGGTATCATTAAGAATGACTTCTCGTGATGGTCGCGCAAAGGTAAAGGCCGAACCAACGACGATTACCCGGGGTCCGACATTTTCGATCTCCCGCTTGGAAAGTCGTTCCCTTCTGAGATACGGCTTCTTAAGAGCTCTCGGGGCCGCTTTAAGGGGCGCGCAGGTGTGGCAAGGATTTGAATTCGACTTTTAACTGCCAGAGATTACTGACAGTTACAGATATTCGCCCATTGTGCGTGTGAATCGTTCGAGTAAGAAAGATAGAAGAGAGACGAGTAAGAGTGAGAGAGAAAGAGAGACAGTTAGAGGAAAAGAGAGAGAGGGAAGGAAAGAGAGAGAGAGAGAGAGAAAGAGCACACACAACATACAACATACACAACAGGTACACGAGGAACGGCCGTTATCGCATGCGCGCACACGTGCACGCATATACGGGGCGAGAGTGCGCATTGTAAAAAAGATGAGACAACCGGTTGTGCTATGCGCACGGGATCATAGAGCCCCACTCTCGAAAGCGACGACGACCTCTTCGTGCTCCGCACCGCGGGAAGATGACATCGAGGTTCTCAACTCGGGTAACATTATTTTCACAAATCATAATATATTCATACGAGTATAATATATATAATAATCCTTTGATGCACGGAATTTTAGAAAATAAAAAGATCCATGTTGTAGGGAGAACGGAAATTTTTATTTATTTATATATTTAAATTATTATTATTAGATATATATATGTATTTTTTTTTTAATTAATAAAGGAATAACGTATTATAAAAACGTATAAAGAAATAATAATTAAATTAAAATTGTTTGTAGGATTAGTCTCCACATTGCGATACGAGATATTTTCTTCGATGCACCGTAATTAAGTTTAGGTAGTTTCTTTTGTATTCAATATTTGGTTTAATTAATTAAGATTTATTGTAGTTGTTTTTGAAATTGTTCTCGAGAAAATATATATTTATATTAATGACGTATGAAAGATGAGATATCTCGACATCGATAATACATTTAATGCTCTCTCCCCTCTACCCTCATGTTTTCGACTATATTGTAGGATTACTTTTTTCACGATAATTTTAACTAACCAATTTTAATCAATTAATAAAAAGGGTGTCTGTCGCATTATAATTTTTCTATATTTTTCACTTACAGATAAACAAACAAACAAAAATCTCTTATCAATTTACAGTTGTTCTATTGAACAAATGATAGATACATAAATTAATAATTGGACAATGAGAATGTTTAACGGTTACTCGCCTCCATTCCTATTGTTTTCATAGTACAATCACATAAAACGGATCACCTATGCAATAACGATCGTCCTCCTTAGTTCTCGATCAATAGGATAATTTATACTTTGCACGTACTATCTATCTCTTTTTCTTTCTCTCTCTCTCTCTCTCTCTCTCTTTCTCTACTCTCTCCTATATAAGAGATATTTAATAGTTCGCTACTACTAATGCATACCACGAATACCGCATACTCTAATCGATCCGCCAAACGTCCGGCTTCGTTAAAAGATGCGCTCGAATCCTTAAACAGCATCTACATAAATCTCATTAGCGCGCACAAACGCGTCACTTGACTCTTAACTAACTTACGTTTTTTATATTTTATATTTTATCTTTTTTATTTTATTTATTTTCTTCTCGAAGAATCATCGAGACTAAAATCGCATTCTCATTTTAAATATAATACAATTCGTAACTTGCAATTTTATATCAGGAAAATGAGAATGACCCCGATGAAAATCTGCGTTCAAATTTATTCCTTTTTCTTCGTATAAAATATCAATACGTTGTTATCCTAACATTTAATATTGAATATCTTGATATTTTTGCATTGAAAAAATAAATTCCTCAATGTAGAATTAAATGATAACAATTTTTTCAAACATCTTATATCATATTATATTTAAAGTTTACTTGATTACTTTCAAATACGTATACAAAATAGATTCTTACCAAAAATCTAATAATACGAATAATAACATTTCAATATTAAAATAAAAAAAAACATACAATATCTCATAACAAATCTCATATTAACGATCCAAATTAAGTAACATCTTATATCATTATATTTAAAGTTCACTTTAATACTCTCAAATACGTATACAAAATAGATTCTTACCAAAAATCTAATAATACGAATAATAACATTTCAATATTAAAAATAAAAAAAAACACACAATATCTCATAACAAATCTCATATTAACGATCTAAATTAAGTAACATCTTATATCATTATATTTAAAGTTCACTTTAATATTCTTAAATATGTCTACAATATAGATTCATACCAAAAATCTAATAATACGAATAATAACATTTCAATATTAAAAATAAAAAAAAACACACAATATCTCATAACAAATCTCATATTAACGATCTAAATTAAGTAACATCTTATATCATTATATTTAAAGTTCACTTTAATATTCTTAAATATGTCTACAATATAGATTCATACCAAAATCTAATAATACGAATAATAACATTTCAATATTAAAAATAAAAAAAAATAAAAATATACAATATCTCATAAAAAATCTCATATTAACGATCTAAATTAAGTAACATCTTATATCATTATATTAAAGTTCACTTTAATATTCATAAATATGTATACAAAATAGATTCTTACCAAAAATCTAATAATACGAAATAATAACATTCCAATATTAAAAATAAAAAAAAAATAAAAAATATACAATATCTCATAACAAATCTCATATTAACGATCTAATTTAAGTAACTTCTTATATCATTATATTTAAAGTTCACATTAATACTCTTAAATACGTATACAAAATAGATTCTTACCAAAAATCTAATAATACGAATAATAACATTTCAATATTAAAAATAAAAAAAAACACACAATATCTCATAAAAAATCTCATATTAACGATCTAAACTTAGTAACATCTTATATCATTATATTTAAAGTTCACTTTAATACTCTCAAATATGTATACAAAATAGATTCTTACCGAATAATAACATTTCAATATTAAAAATAAAAAAAACTACACAATATCTCATAACAAATCTCATATTAACGATCTAAATTAAGTATCGTTTAATATCGCGATTAAAGTAATGCTAAAAAGCTTTAGAAAGGAATAGAACTACGTGGCACATAGAGATAAATAGAGAAAAAAAAGAAAATAAGAAAGAGAGAGAGAGAGAGAGAAAAAAGGGTACAGCGTGCGTCTTGGAAGACGGTAACATCCCCGTGAACAGAAAGGCCTTCGGCTAAAGCAGAATCGTCGACAAGGTCCCCTCTGACCCGACGGCGATGGCAAACGATCGGCGTGCAAGAAGCGGAGTCTGAGTTATGGGCCGGTCGCGAGGGCTGTCTGTCTATCTTTCTCTTTCTCTCTTTCTCTCTCTCTCTCTCTCTCTCTCTTTCTCTCTCCGTGTCTCTTTTCTTCGTTCGCATAATCTCCTTCCGGCCGGTGCACCGAAAGGCACCACCGCTATCTCGATACACGTGGAAAGTCTCTCGAGACGACGACAACGACGAGGATGAGGGGGACGAGGAGGGGGAACAGGAGGAGGAGGAGGAGGAGGAGGAGGAGGAGGAGGAAGAAGAAGCAAAACGTGGCTGAGTCTCTTCGATATCGTTTACCATGACCGACCGCTTCCGAGCATCCCATATAACCGCATCGATCGATCTATCGATCGATCAATCGATCGCACGCAATCGGTTAACTCGTTGAAACGGACAACCGTTTCACTACCACCCTATATATTTTATTTCTTTTTTTCTTTTTTTCATTTTTATTATATTTACTTTCATAATTTATTGTATATTTATTTTCTTTTTTTCTTTTCTTGATTGTATTCACGTATTCAATCGCGTATAACACTTATCGGTTAAATGTTTCCTATCGGATGATTTTATTTTTCTGGCTAATGATTAAAAATGAAAAAAGTTCGATTACGTTTCAATATATTTCATCATTTTTATATATCTGTTATTTTATTGCATAGTTTTTTTTTTATAATATTCAATTTAAGGTAATATTTGGAATGAACTTTATTTACTGGGACATAAATTGATTGATCAACTTTTATGAACAAAGTATTGGCAAATATTTTATATATTCGATTAGGAAATTCTCGAAAAACTAATTGGCAGGATAAGAGAAACTTAGTTTTATGAATTTTTCTTAAACGAATAAATTCACCACCTCGTTTATTCGAAAGGTATTCCGTTTGTTTTCATAAAATCTAAGTAAATATTAGTTTCTCTACTTTTTTATTTGGTAATCAGATTAAAAGTATAAATCTAAGGATATATTCATAGACTTATCTACATATGTATCGATCTTTACTTATCTATTCTAGATTCCATTATTTTTCTATACCAGTTTTCTTATTCCAACCAACCAACCAACTTTCGCCCCCGTTCCAACAAACACTAAACCTCTCTCTCTCTCTCTCTATTTCTTTTCTAAATAGTCTAGCGATTCTTTCAATCTGTCTCTCTTTCACGAGAGAGTTACCGGCGTTTACATTAATGTATGAGGGCAATCGTAAAGGCCCCGATGGTGTACATACGTCTCGATCGAGTAGTGCATTAAGAGTGCAGCTCTAAGATTTTCTCGTAGGACGAGGACAAAGAAAAAAAAAAAAGTTTCCGGCCGACATGTCGCTTAGACGTGTATCCAATGGACTATCATCCGTTTGTACGTTTGTCTAGTATATCCGTTTGTGTACCTAAGTACAAAGTTGTCGAGGGAACGGTCAAGAGAAAAGGGTGCAGGAGTCCAGACCCACTAGGGTGGGTGGGTCGGGGGATAGAGGGTAGGAGGTTCGAGGGGGTGGCGGGGGGGCTTTGGAAGGGGAAACTTCGCCAATGCATCGTAGTATCTCTCGAAGGAACATTATAATGTGAAATCGTGACGTCGAGCTCCACGAGTCTCCGCATTCGTTGATTGTCCCTTTCATTATGCTGATCGACCTTTCGTCGATTTAATGCAATTAACATATACATATATACCTACGCGTTGCACACTCGGACATAAGATGTATCTTCTACTATTTCCAAAGAGAATTATCTCCCTACGGAGGTTGGATCATAATATTTGACTATAAAAAATACAAAATAAAAAATAAAAAGAAAGAGAAAAGAGAGAAATAATTCTAATCGGTAGAAAATTGAGGAGATACATACATTATATCCCAGTTATATCAAATAAATTATTTTTCATGATTATCATTTATTCGAACGTGAATTAGTAATTATAATCATGATATGTAAATTCTTGGAATATAATTCCACGGGACGGTAATAATTCATATAGGAAAACGTTCCTATATTATAATAATATCATTATTCTCGTTATAATCGTAAATCTAATAAACTACAAAGTAAGAAAAAGGGGGGAAACACAAGCGAAAAGAATTATTACACAATTCCGAGTGATTTTCCGTTACTCGTTCGTGCATGGGGATTTTTTCACGAATCCCTATATATACACATATATGTGTGTGTGTGTGGTACTCGCACGGGTACGTGTACCGAGTATGCTGTCAGGAACTTAACGAACAGGAGGAGGAAGGTGGAGGAGATGGTACATAGGAGAAGGAGAAGGGTAAGGAGGAGAAGGGTGGAGGGAGGAAGGGGGGAAAAGGGGGGAAGGAGGGTCGGCGAAGAAGAGGTCGACCGAGAGGTCGCTCGGTAAATTGGTCGCGCGGTGGCGTTACCGTTGATCTACGGCAAGAGACGCGATAGTTATGGAAAAGGTTACGGCATGGTGGAGCGTTCGATAAAACGTCGTAGTAGTAGTTCGTCGTAGTAGTTCGTCGTAGTAGTTCGTCGTAGTAGTTCGTCGTCCTCCTCCTCCTCCTCCTCCTCTTCTTCTTCTTCTTCGTCTGGAAGAAACTTTACTCGCAGAACGAGCTGTCCTCGAGGAGAAGATGGTAGACCTCGAATGGGGACCGAATCGTAAATCGCGGAATCGTAACCGCGAGCTAGCATTGGCAAGGAAAACAAAAATCTCTTTGCACGCGCGACGCTACCAACCGTGATATCTTTTCCGTGTACGATTTCTCTCTCTCTCTCTCTTTCTCTCCTTCTTCTCCTTATTTCGTCTTCTTTTTCGTTCTTTTTGTTTCTTCGGTTTGTATTTTATTTTCTATTTTTTTATTTTTATTTCGATCGTTTTCGTTTAACCAATTTCAAGATTTTTTTAAGTGTAATTCTACGTTGTTCTACAGCAATGAATTATTTTGTTCGATTATTAAACAATAAATGAATATAATTGTATATTTTTTTGATCGTTTTAAATGTAAAATCCTTTTTCGCTACTCACTCGGAGATTTAGAATAATTGTATTCGATATGTTTGAGAAAAATAATCTTGTTGTAAAACGAGTGATCGGTAAAAGTATTCGATTACCCGGAAAGTTCGTATAGATTGGTAATTACGTATTTAATTTATATAAAAATCGAAAATACATATATATATATATCATTACAAACTTCCCAATGCAAGTCAATTATTAACGACTTTAATTAAAATAAAAAAAGAAAGAAAAGAAAACAAGGTACGAAAAAAATGATCGGTAATAAAAAGCGGATAAAAGTGTTAATAAAATGTATTCTCGATGATTCGATGTTAAAAGATTTCGATGAGGTCACGGCAAAGATAAATAATATTTCGTATCGAACGAGGTTGAAGTATGGAGGGGGGCGGAAAAAAAAAGAAGGAAAAAAAAGAAGGAAAAAAAAGAAACGGAAAGCGGAGCAAATGGTGGTGGTGGTCGCATGGCAGAATGAACGAAGGAACGGAACGGTTGTGGTTCTATAGCCGTGAAGAGTATCGAACGCGTTTATTAACGTAATTTATCCAACTCGACGACAGGGACGTACGAGGGAAAGCTAAGAGAGAACTTCGAGCCTTTCCCTCTTTCTCTTTCATTCTTTCTTTCTTTCTTTCTTTCTTGCTCTCTCGATTATATCACGAAAGGACGACCTGCACCCACCTCGTTACGATTCTCAATCGGTCCACTGGCGGAGGAGGCACTTGCATTGCTCGCTCGCTTGCTTGCTTGCTTGCTTGCTTGCATTGCATTGCTTTGCTTTGCTTTGCTCGCTTGCTTGCTCGCTTGCTTGCTTGCTTGCCACCCGAAGAAAACATTCCTGGCCGAGCATCCGAGGTCGTTTTAATCTGCCAAGCACGAGAGCTCGACTTTCTGCTACACCCACGCCCGTGTCATCGATATATCACGCTCTTCTTCTTCTTCTTCTTTTTCTCTTCTTTTTATTTTTATTTTTCTTATTTTTATTTTTCTTATATACACTTCTGCCGAATATCCTTCCTCCTTCTTCTCTCATTCTCTATCCCATATCGTCGCCGAAAGTTACACTCTTGCGGACGAATTTGACCTCGAATACGACGTTCGAGTAGAAGAAAAGAAAGATTCTCGAGGTGGCATGTTTCTTCTCTCCTTTTTTGGCCCTACAAAAGAAGAGGATACTTTTGCATCCTACTTCAGAAGAAATTTCGTACGAACGTATAAATACATATATATATAGTGTATATGTGTGTCGTTAATTATGACAGTGGATTAAGTGAAAATATTCAAAATATATATATGTAGATTTTATAAATTACGTTAAACAGGTTTGAATTGGTATATAAAATAAATTACATAATCAAATTATTTGAATCCACGGTCATAATTATCAATCATACTTATAAACAGTAAGACTTACGATTAAAGTGCTTGAAGTTTATCCGGACTATCAGATTTGAAAAAGAATTATCCGTTGTCTCTTTAATTTATTAACAAATATGAACTTACATATACTCTGATCATGCTGTATACATACACTTATACACTTATATTATTCACCTTAGTATTTTATAATTAGATCGATTTATCAAGTCAACGAAATGACGCGTCTATTCTCGTCTTTAAAAGAAAAAAAAAAAAGATAACAATTATCCATATCTCGTAAAAGTATGCGGTTGAACGCGTAATCTGGCGAATACGACAGGTCGATTGGCAGTCGCGTGGGAGTCGACACGGTTTCTCGATGTATGTCGAGCAACCGTTTTCCACGATGAATCGTGTTCTCGAACGGCACGCGAGTGTCCCCCCATGAACAAGCAACCCATGCGAAACGAATGTTGACTTCTCTTTTTCTATCTCCTTTTTACGTCTATTTTTTTCTTTATTTATCTATTCTTCTTTATTTCTCTCTCTCTCGCACACTTTGTAAACTCAGCTTACTTGTCGCGTTATTAATGGGAATGGTCGAACGATTGTATTATATTGTGCGTTAGGATTCGTTGTTCAGCAAGAAATCTTTCGTCCTTCTTCCACTATTATCATCTCGGAACGTTTGTAAAAGTATAATTGCCTTGGGCAAGATGGAACACTTATTACCTTCGAGAGAATATTTAATGAGTAAGAGCATGCCGTAGTATTGTCATTATAGTTACTTTATTATTATAATAGACGAACGTTCCTACGATGAATATGAAAGTGATTAAATACCTTCGCGTCTCGATTATATTTCAATCCATTGAGAATTTCTGTTCTTTTTCTTTCTAGTTTATTAATATACACGTGTACCTATTACACGAACACTAAATGATTCTTCCTTACGTTTAATTAATGATCGATAAAATATCGAGATATTCGAAAGCCGTGGACGACGTTTACGATTTTAATAAATAAATATTTAGTTCCGAAAAATATTCTCAAATAATTATGCCTATTATTATATTTTTAAATACACGTGTGTTATTATTATTATTAAAAACGTTGATACGATGAAGTTTGTGCGTTTGTAAATGAAAATTTCACTTGTACGTAGAGTAATAATATTCACATCAAAAAATTCCACTATTATGAACTATACAATATATTGCACTATATTATGAAACAATGTAATAAACGCACGAACATTTGGTTAACCGTAATAATTAGAATAATTTCGGGAGCACATTACCAAGAGATCAAAATATATAGGTAATACTAATTGTAAGCGTAAGGATCATTGAAGAACCTACGCCTATTCCGGATGCGATCGGATCGGGACGCCATTAATAACGACGCACTTACCGATCCCATGGCAGGTGGTAGACCGCATGAAAGTCACGACCTGACATTTGCTTGCTTGCTTGCTTGCTCGCTCACTCTCTTGCTTGCTTGCTTGGGTTGCCCGCGCCCGATCGCGTCTCGAGAACCGATCGCGATGCGATTTTTCCACGCGTTGCATTTGCTGCTTCGAGAGCAAGCGAACGAACGAACGAACGAACGAGCGAGTAAGCAAGCAAGCAAGCAAGAGGGCAATTTCAAGTGTAGCGGCTATTTACTAGCATAACACAACACAAGCAACCAAACACCCATCACTAGCATCACCCGCCACATCGCGACCACCATCATCATCATCATCATCATCACCATCACCATCACCATTACTATTACTATCACCATCTCACCATCACCAGCTCACCGTCATCTTTAAGAATAAGAGAGAATACGGGAACCCAAGCAATGAACCATCATCCCATCCAGACGACGACGATGACGACGACGACGAACCACTTTCTCCGTCTAATCCTAATCGGCCTAAGCACCTTTTTACTTTCAACGATCGACGACGACCTCCTTCGATTTCCTCCTCCTCCTCCTCCTCCTCAAACCGATCGTATCTAGATTATACGTGAATTATATAACTAACCTACGTGAAATATTCTCTCTCACCGAAACTATGTTTAGAAGAAGTTGCGATAGACGTTATTATTATAATTCATTGTTTGTGATTTTTTTGTATTTTAATAATCGCTAGAGATAGGATTACACAATCGAATGTTTTAGTTTTTATTTTTGTTCGGATTAAAATCGAATCGATTTGATATAGTTTTCTTCTCTTTTTATATTTTAATCATTTTTACGAGACAATTTTACGATTAAATTTCATCGGGATCGATCTCTACCCTTAATACTCGATTTGTATTTCCTTCTTTCATTTATTTTTTCTCTTCCACCGTGAGCGACGTATTAAGGTTAATTCATTTTACACGATCACACGCGAATATGGGCAGGAAATGGGAGGAGAGGGGAGGAGGAGGAGGAGAGGGGGGATTCTAACGAGAACTCGAGATAAATCCTGGGACTCCGTGAGCGTTGGAATCGTTGTTGAGATAACGATATTTCTCTGATAGTAATTACGTTAATATTGAGTTAGTAATAAATGCAAATCGCGGGACGAACGTCGACGGGTTTCTTATTCGAGCAAAGGCGCGAAACCGGCAGTAATTACCCGTTAGAAAAGAGTGAATATCAAGCATAATACGGTGCGTTTATTGCTCGGGTTATTATATATCTTATATATGTTTTATAATATTATTTAGATAAGTGGGGAAGAAACGCAAAACTCGTGAAATAGAGAATGCCATGAGAAAATATATTCGTACTTATCGTGGAAGGACTTTTACGATCGATCAATTACGATCTCTGAGAGAGTGTACAATCTAATACGAAATGTCCACGATTATTGGATTTACGAAATGAAGATTAATAATAAACCAAGAAGATCGAAAACTCATCGAATATTTCAATAATCTCTGAGCTATTGCTTTTTGCCACGGTTATTAACGTCGACGTAATATTCATAAGTTATATTTTTCTATACGTGTACATACGTACGTACGTACGTATATGTATATATATATATATGTATGTATGCATGTATATATGTATTACACTTTCATTTTGATCCTTTCCGTAAATTGCATCTAACACGTTACTCGTTACCACTCACAAGACACATCCTTATCCTATTAATCTACAACTAAAAAAACCATAGCGAAGCAAAGAAAATATTTATATATTAGGAACGTGTGTAGGTGAACGTTTAAAAGGAATTATTGATAAAAATTTGACGCGCCTACGCGTTCACTTACGCCACGCGCGATATGTGAATCAGCCATTAATCTTTTCTTCTTACTCTCTACCTTCCCTCCAACAAGTTTAAAAGGATTCGTCGAACCTTTCGTAATAAATAAATAAATAAAAACAAAAAGAAAACAAAAACAAATAAGTCAATATATTATAAGTATATATAAGAGAATAACAAAACCTAACAAATCCTATTCTTTCCAAATTATTTTGTTTATTCCGAAGATACATATTATATATATATTTTTTTCATTTTCCATCGCAAAGAAAAAATGAGTATCGATCAATCGATCGTTCGATCGATCGATCGGAGGATCAAAATCTTCGATAACACTATACACTTTCTTCACGGCTCGAGATCACGATAATGCGATCCGACGTGCACGTCGAATTAATTACCACGTGTTCGCACGGAGGATTTTTTTTTGTTGTATACGCCTTTCCACCACCTCCTCCCCCCACTCCCTTATCCTCCTCTCCATCCTTCTTCCTTCCGTCTCCCTAGCAAGCCTTCCCCTCCCCCGCCACCACAACCACCACGATCATCCAGACCTCATTCTTCTCAACTTTTATTCACCGAGGTAGGCCGAGGTATCATCTCTCGTAGCCCGAAATTATTTTTTCGGGGCGTAAGCGCCGCTAGAGAGAGAAAGAGAGAGAAAAAGAGAGAGAGAGTTTAATTAATACACCAACGATAATGCGAAATGAGATAAGGTAGAGGCGCGCAAAAGAACATTACGCTTAACGATCGCTATGGCTCCTCGTTCCGAATTAATTCGACGTTCATTAAAACGTGGACGGTCTCTCGGCTGAGAAACGACGACGACGAGACCCTATCGGAAGGTGAATTAAGTACTATACCAGGATTTTTCGTTTTTTCTTTTGTCTTTTTTCTCTTTCTCTCTGTCTCTTTCTCTCTGTACATCGATACGGACATGGCCGTAGTGAGATGTAATACTTTGCGGGGGTTAGTGAATTAAATGGACGGTGTTACGTTAAAAAAAAACAAAAAATAAGCGATATCAATTTGTTAATGATCAACAAATTGAATTATAATTCGTTCCGAGAGAGAGAGGGAGAAGATTTTCTTAATTTAAATTTGCAAAGTGTTATTATCTTTATTGATTATTATTGAATCATTGATGGTTACTTTTTAGTTTTTAATTTTTCATTTTTAATGTCATATTTGACGAGTGAGCAGTTACGATTATTATTATTTCAAAGTTTTCTTGCATTGGTAATTATTCTTATTATTAATTTATCAAACGAATATAACATTTCAATAATAACAAAAAGAAAAGAATAAATGACATAAAAATCTGTTGCAACGTCGAATAATTATATTAATTTCATTTCTCCGATATTCGTATTTTTCAGAGAATTGAAATATTAAATAGAACGATTAAAATATAATAATGAATGCATTAATAATTAATATAATATAATAATTTATCAATGTAATATAATAATAATATAATATAATAATTTATCAAATATATATAATAATTATAATAATTAACGATTAAAATATAATAATGAATGCATAAAAATCGTGAATAATATCTTCACAAAAATAATTCACCGAAATAGAAAAATGTTAACACATATTAATATTATTAATTGAAAAAAAAAAAAGAAAAAGTAAATGATATACCTAGAGATAAATTTAAAAGGAAATAAAAAGAGAACTGTATAAGAAGTCGAGGAGGGTAAGGTGAGCGGTGGGCGGGTGGGAGGGACAGGAGGGAGGGAGGGAATCGATATATTTACAAAGAACGGAAGAGAACGAGAAAGAGTACGATAATCTATAGATCTCGATCGGGATTCGAGTTCTCGACCTCGAAGTGAAGCCTCAGAGCGCGTTACGATCGCGATCTACGCGTTCCCAGTCGAGAAATCGTCCTCTCGTTCTCCCCTTACCCCCCCTCCCCTCCTCATACTTCTTCTTCTCCTTCTTGTTCTTCTCGTTGTTCTTATTTTGCCTTCGGATCTATTTGCCAGAAATGGCAACGGGCACGGTAATGTGGAACGTCTGAAAAGAGAGGAGGCCTTTACGTCGTAGCTGACCTTTACGCGTCTCAGTTGCTCCAGAGAGAGGGATGGACCCGCATATCGTTGTGGAACACGAGATTATCGCGACGATCATCGCCGACTATGCGAATGTCGAGAAGGAGAGAGAGAAGAGACGGGAGAGAGAGAGAGAGAGAAGGGGATTAAACGAGCGCGAGAAAGTGAGAAGAAGATAGAAAGGAAGGGGAAAGTAAAGGATTGAAAATGAGAATTCGCCGAATTTTCTGGATCGAACGTGTTGTTACACTCTTCAAACGATTTATTGATACAATAAATTCTTGTAAGAGAAGAGGGGGTACAATGGGAGAGAGAAGAAAAAGAAGAAGAAGAAGAGATTTTTAAAACCATCTTATTATTTCGTATTCTTGTTTTCTTTATTTTTGATGGGTTTCTTGTTTAATCATATGGTTATTATTTTCTCGTCATTCTTGATTAGAATAATATACTTTTTATTCGATAAATATATAATATTTATTGTTGTTAGATTTTCTTATTATTTTCGTAGATGTTTTGTAAGTAAAACAAAAAATAATGTAAAAATAAATAGATAAAAGTCACATTTCTATTACATTACTATTATTTTCTTTGATAAAATATAAAACTCGTTATACTAAAATATATACTAAGATATAACATATACTATATTATATTAAAATATAACATTCGTCATACTTTTCCTATTACTTTGATAGATATTATTAAAACAAAAAAAAAAGATTAAAATAAAAATAAATAAATATTACAATATATATATAAGTTCGTCATCAAGTATTAGCATAATTCTAAAGAAAGAACGAGTATGTTAGATAGGTAGATAGGTAGATAGGTAGGTAGGTAGCCGTAAGGAAAGATTCCTTTTCCTCTAGCTGTCGAAAAGTCGCGCGTCATCGTAAATAAAGCGCGATCCATTATCGTTCTAAGGCAACCGTAGAGAAGAAAAACGTTCTCCGCGTGTTCGTCTTGGTCTCTTAGGTCGTCGTGGGAGGCTCGATAATGATGACGATCCTTCCGCGGACCTTGACTCCTTCTTCTTCTTCTTCTTCTTCTTCTCTTCTTCTTCATCTTCATCTTCTTCATCTTCTTCATCTTCTTCTACTACTACTACTACTTCTCCTTACTTCTTTTTTTTTTTCTTTATTTTTATTTATTTCTTTTTCTCTTTTATTTATATTCTTTATCCTTCTTCTCTCTTCTATACTTCTTCATTTTCTAACTTCGTCTTCTTATTCGCCGCGAATTCCCGCGGATTGCGTCGGCCAAAGCGAATCGAAGATTTCGCATTAGTTCGAGCGACAGGTTCGCGGCAAACTGCAACAGAGATTGCATCGCACCCACGATTCCAGAGTATAGCAGCCCCCATTAAGCGGACAGCGCGAGGTATAACGGAAGCACGTCGATCACAGAAACACAACACAATGATGATCGTCTCGTATATATATATACATATATACATATATACCTGTATCCTAACGTACAGTTACTCGCGAAAGTATTTTCAACGAGTCATCGATTACTACAAATCCTACATTCCTTTCTTCTTTTTCTCCTTCTTCTTCTTATTATTATTATTATTATTATTTTTCTTCTTTTTCTCAAACTAATCCTTTTTACTTCTCCAGACAACTTGTACGACTTGTATCGACTTTCGACATTGATCCTTTCCCCTTGAAATCGCGTTTATTGAAAACCTGATCTTTATACACATATTGCATTTCTACGATAATAAGTCAATTATTATCCCCGATGTAATAATCATACTTTCTTCGAGTTATTTTTTCTTCCTCCTCCTATATACATTCTAAGATGTTTACATTTCGTTACGATCGTTTCAAAGAGGACACCTCCTTCTCCTCCTCTCTCCCCCTTCCTCCAGTAAAATAGTAAAACGTGAGAACTCGAGAAAATATCATAACATTATCGATAATAATTATTACCGTACCACCTCGTATTACAACCTTATCCATGTTTCACGGATACCTTTCCACGAGGTATATAAACATCATTATCATTTTAAATATTCCTATGTTTACATATTATATATAATATATATATATATATATATATATATATATATATATATATATATATATATATATATATATATATATATATATATATATAATATATATAAAAAAAAATATAAATTTATATAATTTTTATATAATTATATAAAAAATAAAAATATACAAAATAAAATTAATATATATAATATATAAATATATATATAAAAAAAAGACTCGTATCGATAGTAAAGAATAATTTCGTATATCAACCTACCTCTCGAACGTAGGTTTGAAGAAATGAAAAAGAAAAAAACAAAAATATAGGTAAAATAAATTGAAAGGTGAGCAAACGTGAGAGAAGTGTTCTCGCGGTAGCCAGGAGAGTCAGAGGAGCCAAGGGAACCAGGGGTACCAGGACCCCGTGTCTTGAACGGTCCTCCTCTTTAAGAGTCGACCTTAGCTCGACGTTGGACTGCCGGAAGGCCGTTCTCAGGGAGTCTCATCATCGGGAGTTGAGAAATAGACACATTACGGCTTATAACGGCGGCTTGCCGTGGCTCGCATTAGCCGCATCGAATCGCACCAAAGCGAGGTCCGAGATCGTCTCGCATGCGATATCGTAATCTCTCTCTTGCTTTCTTTCTCTCTCTTTCTTTCTTTCTTTCTAAGTTACTACTCTCTTCTTTGACTCTCATTGACTCTATCTCACTTCAACATAAGTAAGAACAACTCACCTCTGTAGTATAAAGTCTCGTCTTGTGTCTCGTGTATATATATAAGTACACTCATACGTAAAAGTCATCTACTAACACAGTTAAAAGCAAAAAGCTTCTTACAAAGTCTCTCGTAGTGTAAGAGGAACACAACACATGTGTGTGGCCTTGAAGAAAGGAGAGCCACCTCGCTTGACCCGTGCACCTTAATATCGCTCTGATTGCCTTACGCGTACAGAGGGTTCGTTCCTTCGGTTTATTCGACGATGCAGGTAGCTCGGATCACGCGATCGTGATCGGGATCTATCTTTTCCTTTCTATTCTCTTTACACATTACTCATTGTATTATATTATTATTATATATATATTATTATTATTATTATTATTACATACTGCATTATAACACTCGATGTTTATTTTTTATTCTTTTTATTCTTTTTTTTTTGTTCCTTTTTTTTTATTCTTTAAGTAAATAGAAACGCAATGCAGTAGTTGAATTTTAATGAAAGTAGTCACACCGAGGTTCTATAGTTAAAGATTATAATTGAAGTTGTGTATTATTATTATTATTTAGTAGTAGAAGAGTTGATTGCAAAGTTAGCTTGACGGTTTATTGAGTAGACTCTTCGGTTTATAATATTTACTTAATTACTGTTATTTCGTTCGCTTTATTTAATCGTTATCATCCATGATATATACGTACCTACTTTCTTCTACTTTTCTTTTTGTTATTTATAATTCTTTTTACCATTTTCTATTGCTTCTCTAATATAGATGTTCTAATGATATATTTGGTTTCACTTTACCACGGTTATTTATTAAATGTTATATTATTTTATATATAAAATGAAAGAAATAAATATTTTAAATCCCACTTAAATCTACTGTATCCTATACAATACAGTTTATTTTTAAAATAGAACTTACAAATGTACAGAAAATATTGGATTAATGATTCCCAGCAATTCTTAGATAAATGAATTTTTCTAATTATAATCAAACACATACTATACCATGCAAATTAATGTTTGATTAAACGCACAACCTTTATATATATAAATAAATGAATATTAAAAGAATATATTTTACCGAATTGTGAAATCGTTCTATAAAAATATATTTATGATAGAAATTAATTTTTTTTCTCTCTCTCTCTAAATAAGTTAATAAAAGAGAGAGAGAGAGAGAGGGAGAAAAATAAAAATAAAATAAAATAAAAAGGTAATACAAAGTATAGCTTAAGATCTCTTAAGAGAAGTTAGAATGTTAGGACTCGGCTGTTAGAAGATCGATAGTCGTGGTTCAAAAGGAACTCACCGAGTAACACAGCATCCACCGATGACTAATGGTATCGTCATTAGAGCTCTTCGAAACACCTTCCTACGTTCGATAACTCCGATGGATCCGATCGCAGGTGCATCCTCGTGGCCTGGTGAAAGGCCGAGATGAGGATGGCATTGCTCTTCGATGACCATGTCTAGCTAGCTTTATTGGGGATTTACGTGTTTAGTTGAACAACAAGTGGCGACAGAAGTATATATACACCTATATAACTTTAAATCATTTTTTTATATCTTTCATGATAAAAAAACTAGTATTATATAGATAAAAGAATAAATATATATAATAATATATATCGGAATGATTCTAAGGTAAATGTATTTTTCTAATTTCTTCTTTTTCTTCATCATCATCATCATCATCATCATCATCATCATCATCATCATCTTTATATTTGTTTCTTTCTCTATCCGATGCATTCCACTTTCCGTTCTTTTTATACCGTTCAGCAAAAGATCGTCCATCATAACATCGATAATAGAGTTGTAGTTGCATTGTCGTTGCAGTCATTTTCTTACTCGCTTTTAACTCTCTCACACATTAAATCCTTTCGAGGTCGTATATACGCACACGTATATACCATATATACAATACAGATATAATACATACATAACTATACAGATAAAATTGCGCAAATAAGTTGGAGCACGTCTCTGAGATCTTGAGATCGGTAGATATCCTTCTCTCGGGAAGAGGCCGACAAGTCGAAATTTATCATCGACTCGTCCACTTTATGTTTGTCCTCGAAAGGACAAACGATCGACGAGTTGCACTCTAGTACTATATATATATATATGTGTGTATGTATATATAATACACTTTCGATCCTTCACCAAGAGGAAGAACTGAAAATGCACCTTCGTGTCTTCGAAGAATCGTCGTGAGTCGACTCGTTGCTACACGTTTCTTTTTATCTTTCCCTCTCTTTCCCTCTCTTTCCCTCTCTTTCCCTCTCTCTCTCTCTCTCTCTCTGTTTCTCTTTCACGTGCACGAATCGATCGTCTTTATTATAGTCCACGAGAGACAAGTGTTTTAGATGCCCGCGGATAGAGAAAGCGCGGGAAACAAAAGGGAAGATTCATGAAAAAATAATCTTTCGGTGTTATGACTAGGTATAATATAATAATACCTTTACCACAATCGCTTTCATTTTAACCGATTCTATCTTACCACCGTATATTATTCAAATTATTTAGTATATTATTATTATTATTATTATTATTATTACTCGTGAATTTTACCTATGATATTTAAATTATTAGACTGTTAAGTATGAAACGTCCAAATTATTTCGATTACTTAATAATAAAAGAAAAATTTCACAAATGTCAAAGTTAATTAACATTTTATCTCAATTTTATCCGTCAGTAAATTTGATCTTATAATAATTGAAACATAATGAGATAATGTAAATAAAATGAATAAATCAATTTTTTAGTTTTGTTTTATTTCAGCAAATATATTAAAAATTAAATTTCGAATTCATTTGACAATATTATAATATATCCGAAACGTCGAATATTTCCTTTAAACGTAAATGAATGAATCAACGACGAGATTAGAATATCAAACAGTAAAACGTTAATGAAGTTTATCCTGTCATAGCGATGAATTTCGATTCTTAAAACGTGGAATTTACAAGTTGATTTTATGAATGAAGTTGAATGAAGCTTAAATATATCCACCTATAGTGTTTCGTTGTCTTTGTCTTGAACATTATTATCTCCGGTGTCCCGTCCTCTTCAATATAAAATCTCATGCGAGACACTTAGACGTCGTCTCGACTCCTACGCGTCCACGCGTGCACGTGCTCACGCATATAAGCGGCAAACGTGAGTGCAACGGATGAGTGCGTATGGTAATGACAGGCCAGGAAATGCCGACGAAGGCGCCGCCGGAAAGAACACCTCCACCACCTCCTCCTATAGCTACCGATTCTAATCTCTATAAGTCCTTTTACGAGCTTTCAGATTGTTTTCTTTAACACGTTATTGACCGATCGTATTTACTCACATATGCAATACCAATTTGTATCAATTATTGACGTATATATACGATTTTTATTGAAGTTATTATTTTGATTATTATCGTATCCGTTAGTATTTTCATATTGATTTAGTATTTTCAATTTTTCATAGTATTTTTTGCAGATTATTTATTGTTCACAATTAGTAATATATTTTTTATTTAATTTATATGCATATACTTTGTTTATAATATTTTTATTATTTGATAATAATTTATATTTTTTAGTATTTTGTATAATTAATGCAGGTCTTGCGAAAGGAATAAATAATTTTGAAAGTTGTAGGTATATAATAATAATATAATAATATTATTTATTGTAATCAAAAATAATATTATTTATCGTGTATGATGGTGATTTTAAGAGTTAAATATTTTAATATTATTTATTTTATTTTTAATTTGATATTAAAGTAATCGTAATCGATAAAGTGATCAAATAAGTTGTCGACAGATTTACATTTTTTTACAACAATGTTATCTTCCTCATACTTTATATTACACATCTATTACAACTGATTACAGGTGGATATAACTCTGACATAGAAAGAAAAAAAGAAATATTTTCTATAATAGCAAAGATTCTAATCTTAAAGTGGTTGTTTATTTTTCTTCCCAGTATTCTTTTACATTTATATGCATGAGTTCTTTACGAGCTTTTATATTAATTCATCTCCCTAAGTTATGCTACCTTCCTCATATTTTGTCTTACGCATTATAATTGACCGTAAATATCTTTTATAATAATAATAATTAAAAAAAAAAAGAAAAATAATAATAATACTTTTCTTTTCCGACTAAGACGATTCTAATCTCAAAGTCAATTATTTATGTATACGAGAGGAAGTACTTAAAAAAAAAATAGAAAAAAATCAATAATTTTTTGTTGTTGCAGATAACGGTAGATACACAAACGCTATTAATATCTATAAGAACGATTTCACGCTTTCGAGAAATCACATTACGTTGGGACTCCGTGAGAAAAGCGTGATATAGGATCGTATTTTATAGTTGATTTTTATCGAAGTCATTTACGAGACAGTCTTGCTCGGTCATCGACATAAATATCTATACACAAACAGTATTATAATTTATTCGAGAAAATGGTATACTTTTATACATAAATATCTACATGTGTATAAAAATTGATTTAGAGCATCCGTTCGTAAGTTTCGTTTCTCTATAAATAATACACACATACATACATACATACATACATACGTAAATGCATGCATATACGAATACACGTATGAATAAAATTTCTCATCGGATTTTGGTTATATACGAATGAACTCGAAAGGACGATTTCTTTCTTATAAAACGTTCGGTTAAGAAACGGGTGAATCATTAATTAACGACACGCTAAGTTTTACTATCGCGCAAAAAGTCGGTCATCGGTGAAAGTCGTCGTCGTCGTAGTCGTCGTCGTTGTCGTCGTTGACTTAGTCTTCGTTGTCTTTGTCGCCGTTGTAATCGTCGTCTCATAGTCGTTACTCGTAAGTTCGTAGTAGGTAGTTTTTCTGTTAAATCTGTTTTTAGTAGTCGACTCGTGCAACAAATGGATAAACGAATTCGTATTAGACTTTAAAGTAAATCGAATCAAATCTAGTTTTCGTTAGATTGAGAGATTCGTTTCTAGGTATAGTTGTAGAATTTACGAGTTACGATCTTAATTACTTTTTCTTTTTTTTCTTTTTTTTTTTTTTAGATGTTTTTTGCTTTCTTTTAACGAGTTTTACGATATGTGTGTGTGTGTGTGTGTGTGTATGCCTTAAAACAAGAAAGTAACGCAGAAATCTAGTTTTAATCACAAAGTAGAGATTTTCTTAGACTTTAAGTACAAGAAGAGAGAGAGAGAGAGATGTCGTCATCTTAAATTACCGTCAAGTAAATATCGCAATGTTACGTAGGTACCAACCTACCTACCTGCCTACCTACCTACTTACTTACACGTACCTACCCGGTGTAATCTCACGCGGTAGTACGCGAAAAGATCGAGCAAAGAGGATAACTTTTGCCCGTTGGCGCAATAACGTGCCAGCGTAGTAGATGTTTCTTCAAAACGATTGATAATGCCGACTAAATTAGTCTCGTTGACTTTGGAGAAATCAAGGATAACGAGAAACGTTGAAATCCTACGGTATATACGTTATTTTTCTTTTTGATATTCATTTTTTCTCGGTATTTTTGATTTCTCTATCCAGGTATATAGTACTTTTAGATTAAAAATGAAAAAAAATGAAGAAAAAAAGAAATAACATATCTATTATAACTATCGTATCATAACACAAATACGATATTTTCTTTCCTAGAAAGCTTCGCGAGTTTGGACTTTCACATTAGTTTATTACTAAAGACTCGAAAGAATATTATGCTTGAGAAATATTGTTCTAACTAAGATATATCAACTGTAGATCTTAATCTTTAAAAGGATTCCTAATGATAGACTCGATATTCTCTCTCGTGATGATTATCTCTCGTAAATGATAGAAAAAGAAATAAAATAGGAATAAAAGAAGGGCCGAGGGGGGGGAAAGAAAAAGAAAAATAGAAAGAAAAATAGAAAGAGAGAGAGAGAAAAGAAAGAAAATATCTACCATGGTAGAAAAGTACTCTTTTCTTAAAGAAAAAAAAAAGAAAAAAAAGATAGCAAGAGCGAGGAAAGAAGATAAAGAAGAAGACTGAGCTAAGCGAGGGACATAAACGCGTGACTTTTCACAGCCCACGAAGATCTAGCGCAGCATTCTGCAACGACCAAAGAGAGGCGTAAACATGCCGTCGATGTAAACCACCAACGTAGATTCTACAGTACAGTCACCTGTAGAAACTCGACCTCGACTTTCCACGAGTTTGCGAGTGACGACTTCTACTTGGAATCGCACGGTCCTCCTTCACTTACCAATCATTCCATAATGTCGTGACTTTAATCGGCAATTAACGCGTCCCACTGTTCCAAATACAATTTTTCAATTTATCGGAACATTGACACTGAACGTGTGTCACAACCGGTCATATAACCGGGTTTTTAATTGGATTTGAAAATCCTGCTGCATTCAATGTTCACATTCAAGGATTTCATTCATTTATTTGTTATTTAAGCAAATAACGAAGTTAATTATCGTAACAAAATATTCATGTTGTTTAACAGATCACGATAGAAAATAAGTATACGCAAAGTGTTGTTTCGTATTGATGGTTTTTTTTTTTTTTTTAATGACTTCTTCGAAAAAATGAAATTCATTTATCAGTCGAACAACGCGTAATCGAATTTAGGTGAATCGTGTTTGTCGATTTTTTGACTCGATTGTACCAGCGTGCATTGTGTTACACATTAGCGTTAATAATTCACGATTTTATGGCAGCAAACTCGCGAAGTTGGCATTACGGGGAAGCCCTCGGGCACAATGCGGGCACAGTTCTCGAAGCCATTCTTTCTTTTCTCGACTCTCTTCACGTTCCTTCTTCCTCTTTGCACCTTCAATACCGTTTCGAGCGTGAATCGTAAACCTTACTTTTCTTCCAAAAGCTAAAACGTTACGTTCCGCTCCAGCTTCCACACACCACATAGTATTATTATTAGGAGGTACTACAGTTATCAATATTTTAACATTTTCTCTGGTATTTTTAATCGTCGATTTCTTACAACTTTGTACAAAATTTGTTTCTAACACAAGAAACATATTCGAATTGTTCGCATTGATCGAACATTGTTACAAATTGATGTCACATTGAAATGCATTTTGAACAATACATTATAATAATTCGTATTAAATGATGATCAACATTGAGAGATGTGTTTGTTTTTCATTTAATTGTTCATCCCCCTCGAAGTATTTATTCGAGGGCGAAGGAACCGCACGTGTGACTTTAGCATCGGTTAAAGAGTAAAGTGGAGAAGAAAAAAAGGTAGTAGGACTCGAGCAACCGTGAAACACGATACACTTCTTGATACTCGAAACGATATCGATCTCGTACATTGTAAAAGGTAAAGAAAACTATCCCACAACCTGAGCGTGAAATAGACCGGTCGTAAAACTCGCGAAGCGTAGGTGTTAACTTCCTCGGTTTGGATCGTGAACCGTTTGCGCGTGCGCGTGCAAAACGAAACAACAATACAACAACAACAACAACAACAACAACTTCAACAAACAACAATAACGAATCCAAGGCGACTGATCGAACGTATTTTTATTTACGCAAGATCCTAATTGCTTTTGAGTTAAAATTGTATGTTTAAAATAAACTATCTACGATGAAGATCAAAGTGTAAAAGTTATGCAACTCTTTGTCGTGGAGTGGTTTAAATGGATTGCTACAAAAATTTCACGTTGCATTGTGTTTATGTTAGTGTGTGTGTGTTAGAGAGAGAGAGAGAGAAGATCGAAGAAGAACAGGGCGCGTCGTGCGTTTGAAAATGTTTTCCTGGGAGAGCGTAGAAAAGGGAGTAAGGGAAGGGCAGAGGTGGGCAATAAAATCGAGTTATTATCCTTATTATCGTCGGCGTTGTGAAAGCTTAGGCTCGCGAGTGAGTCTCTTGCTCTCGGGAGCGTAGGTTGCTCGCAAGAGAGTAGACTCATTGTCGTACAATGTGCACCCGCGTAGTCAGGACATACGATATCCTTCCTTTCGAGAATCGATAATACATACGAACTCTACGGAGGACATATACGTACGTATATATACATATATATATATACATAACTATGTTACATTCAAGTTGAAAATAAATCTTATGGATATCGACGTATTTACGTTCATACGTGGCACGTTTTACGAGTCACGTTTCGCATATTTTCTTTTTCCTTCTTTTTTTCCTAACTTTGGATCAAACGTTTATTCGATTATATAAATTTCATAATCTATAATTATATTTATTATTATATTATTGATATATATAAAACGTTAGCTGACACGACGGTCCGACACGCTAATACGAGGAATCTTTGTAAGATTAGAATGAATTTTATTATTTTTTTGTTTTCTTATTTTCTTAGATTAAATCGAGAAATCTTCGATAGATTTTTCGTATTAACATTAAAAAACATGGTGATATGAAAAAAATGATAATATAGAGAATATACAATGGTGATCCAACAAAATAAAATATTAAATAGAATATTTTTGGATAATATTCTTATTCGAACGTATAATTATTGTTAGGGATAGGATAAATAATAGTAACGTTAGTAATTGGAATGAATATAAAGTATTTGAGAAGCACTGGGGGATAAGCACAGAATGTACCGTCGTCGTAGCCGTGCCACTGGAGCAACCCGTACAGCATCCTGAAGTTGGAGAGGCCCCCATTACTTGTGTCCACAATGTCGAGATATTAACCTGCTTCACCTGAATGCTCTCCGCAGCAACAGCAGCATCAGCAGCAGCATCAGCAGCAGCAGCAGCAACCTCTCGAGAACGTTTTCCTTCTGATTCTTCTGGGCTTCTTCTCGGTGGGAGTCAAAGGAGGACGATAAGAAGAGAATGAAGAAGAAGAAGAAGAAGAAGAAGATAGAAGAACACTCGCATTTACCTCGACTAGAATCGACTCGGTCGTTCGTTCATTCGTTCGTGCGACCAACCGAACGAACCAACGGAACGGTCGTGCCACTTGTCCTGGAATTCTCGAGGACAAGTGCCGATCGAGTCTTCCGCGTTCACTTCGTGAAACGCACGAATTCTATGAGCGTTTTCCGTCGCGAGCTGAATCGAATGAGTGTCTTTCATGCGTGCCAAACTCAATCGATTCCTACTAATGCAATAAAGGAAAACAACAAACCGAATTCGAAGCTTTTCCCTAAAGAGAAATTAGATCGTATTATTATAATGTAGACATTTTTGTTGGACTCTAATTACGAATATATAATAAAACGAGCGTTAGATTTTTGATCGGATTTATTTTTACGCTAAGTAGTTCATTATTATTATTAGAAATGTCTGTATTTTATTTAAATGAGGCTTTTTTTTACTACATTGTTTTATAATATTTTAGGTAAAATATTATTTAAAAATATAATCGAACCTTTTGTGTGACCAGAGCTTAATCTAAACTCGTTTCATTTCCCGTCATATTTCTCATTAGTAAATTATTATAATTTTTTAGAAAAAAAACCTATACGAATGTAACGAGATAAAAATGAATTTCAATTTTTCTAACAAATTTTCTCCCACCACGTAATTTTAATCATCCGTAATCTCTCTAAGCTTACGTTTAATAACTGGATACAAATAATTGGATTAATAATAGAAAATAAAAAAAAACCTATTAGTATATATCAAAGTTAGCATAGACCACCAGGGAAAAGGATGAGAGTAAATACAAAGGAAGAACAGAAGCAAATTAGTAACGAACAACGTCGAACGTCCTCGTCGAATCGAAATTCATTAATTCGATTCTCCTTTATGCAAATCTTCCCGGCGTCGTATTGCTTGAATGGAACTGCTCTCTACGTTCGACGTCGTACAGGGGCACACGTGGGCGAAAGACACGTTGCCCCTCCCCCTCTCCCTCTGCTATTACTTCAACTCGTGTGTGTGAAACTCATTCGAGCTCCCGTACCCGTTTCCTTTTCACGAATTTCAATTGGTGAATAAATACTAATTTATTAGATAATATTTTGACTAAAAATATCACTTTTATTTTTACTATATAAAATGTAATCTTTATTCAAAGAAATAGTTATTAGTATATTAAAAATATTAATTAGAATATTATTTCTTAATTTTAATCCTCGTTATATTATCTCAAATTATATGTTGATAATAATTATGAAAGTTATCAAATAATTTAGTTCTATTTGGTATGATGCTATATACAAATAGAAATATTATTTAATTAATTATAATTCTTTAACACACAAAATGAATATTAGTTAATTATAAGTTTTTTAAAACCTATATTACGATAATAGTAAAACTCAAATAATAATAAATTTGTACTAGCTCGTAATGAAAGGATTTACAGAATATTCTTTTAACAAAAACAAAAATAATTATTTTATTTCATAAAATCATGCATGAATGAGAATGTGAATATTTTCTAATTAAATATAATATATTTTCTTGATCGATTTTCTTATTCGATCACGTTATGACATATTTTCATACTAAAGGGAATAGAAATAATATGTAATAAAAATAGATTGAACGTAAGAGAGGAAATTCAAAGTTACGATCATCCTGAATGACGTTGAGTCACGTGGCTCTCGTCGCCGGGACGTGAGCACGCTCGCGTTTAGAATCATAATTGAGTTACGACTCAATTAACTCAGAATAAGCTCGAGCGTGTCGAGAAACTGGTCTTCGGATTAATTAATTTACCGTGGCTCATTGAGCGCCGAACGAAACTAGTTTTTAGTTTCTATATTCGTTTCGTACTCATCTTCTCGATGCGTTGTTGTCGAACAAATCGTGAAATCGTGAATTAAGAATAATCCTTCACAATGAAAAAGAATGAAAACAAAGAAACAACAAATAAACGAATATATTATCAATTTATGCATATAATAAGAAATCATTAAACGAAGATCTTCTTCAAAATATAATTATTATTTCCTTTGCCAACATATTTTTCAATAATTATAAAATTGAAGTAATAATTTAAAAGGAAAAATCTATTTTTATGCGAGTTAATAATTTCATCAGAAAATATTATTTCTTTTGAGATCGAATTATGACGCATTCCTACAACAAAAAGTAAAAATATTATATTACCTAATTAATTATAATTTTTGTGTTCACCCCACAAACTCTCAATATTTGACTTTAAGTTTATTCGAGTAAAGCGTATATTTTGTTTACTCTATCAATGTTTCAGATTTTAAATAATTTCACCTATAATAAATTTCTTGAATATATAATTTTATATTCATAGTTATACATCATAACATTTACCTGTTCATAGAAAAAGAACGGATTCAAAAATGAAAGTAACACGTAGAAAATATTAGAATAACTTTAAACGATTCTTAACATCAGCATCCTTTAGAATGATGTTTACTAGCTTAACACGCTTTGCATTTAACATTGTCAGATAATTTATTTATTTCACGATGTTCGTTCGAACGAAACGTACGAAGAGGAATGAACGAATGAACGAACGTAACCACCAACTGCACTTTCACTTATCACCTCAAAGCCTCGAGGCAGGCAACCCGCTCGACGTTGCTCGCTGCAAGTGATACACCTGCATGGCTCTAACTAATTAACGTTTGACTTAACGCATTTAGACGTGTAGACACGATTTCATGATTTTTATATTAATTATATATCTACTTACTATAACTTGTATGCACGCATACGTCCGAATGATGTGTTTTGAGAGAAGAAGAAGAAGATTTTACCATTTTCTTTTTCATGCAACGCGTTTCAAAAAATATCAAAACGCGAAGGTTAAAGGTTTATGGGAATGAAGTGAATCGAGCACAGATGTGACGGAAGATGAGAGAAAAATCGGAAGAAAAAGAAGAAGAAGAACGGGTAGGAGGAGGAGGAGGAGGAGGAGGAGGAGGAGGAAAGAAGGTCTTCATAATTTCGTGAGATGATAAATGATCCCATCATCATCGTTTACAACTTTGTAAAGTGTTGAGGAATATCGAGTTAAGGTTAACGAATAAGGGCCCGAGGCTTTTGAGATTGGATAATTCTTTTAGGCGAAGGTCAAAATTATTATTTCTAACCTTTGAATCGATCGATATATATATATATATGTACATGAAATGAAATTCTTAGGTGTCAAATTTAGATTTTTCTTTTCGTTTTATCAACGCGAACGAAGGGGTCCGATTTTCGTGTTTATTTAATCATCGCACGTGATCAATGTGTTTCGCAAAAAAAATACAAAAAAGAAAAGGAAAAAACCATCGACACCCGCAACAGATTTAAATTAATGACGTTACGCGACATGACAATCGATAACTGATTAAATTGATTCCGGATTAAAAAGCGCTCGATGAGAAGAAAAAAAAAAGAAGAAGAAGAAAGAAGAAGAAGAAGAAAAAAGAAATATATAAAGTAAAGTAGAAAAAAAAAAAAAAAAGAGTTTGAAAGGTCAGAAAAAAATCGGAGAATGAATAAGGACAACGAGAATGATTTGAAATCGTGATTGGATACTTATTAACGCCCGAGATCTCTTCGTGTCTAATTATCTAATCGCCGAATGACGATGTTGTATCCGAGCAAGTGTTCAATTGCGGTTCTAGTCAATCATCGAATGAGAGTTTCCTTCCTTCCTCCTCTTCCAGCAACGTCGTTAACGTCGTTAGTTAAATTCTTTAATCGTCTGTATACACACAATACGATCTATCTATGTGTAATTAGGTGTGCTGAGATTAGTACCTGGTAGTACAAAGTAGGAAAAAATATTTTCTCTTTCTCTTTCTAATTATTTCGTACTTGTTGCTTGAATAATACAGGAAAGTAAAAATGTTACCTCTCTCTCTCTCTCTCTCTTTCTAATTCTTTCATTCTTACTGACAATGATCGTATACAATAAATATGATTATAAAGATGGAATGTTGGTGACGTAACAGCGAGATAGATATTAATCCCGATTAACATCGTGATCCAACATAAGTATTAATTTAATCCACCCAACCAACCAACCAACCAACCACTACCTAGGGTTACCATCCAAGATTCTTAATGATCCTAACGATCGGATTCCGAGGATTACGATCGAGATCGTCGTCCGATGTAATTGCGATCACGATATCGGTTATGTTACATAAATATCCAATCTAAAAAGTTCATCGTTGGCAACCGGCAGCAATCCTAATGATCGTCTAAACGGAATAAGAAATGAATAATAAAAAGAGATAAAGAGAAATAGAAGAGAATAAGAATAAGAATAAGAATAAGAATAAGAATAAGAAGAAATGAGACAGGGAAGAACTCTCGAACAACAACAGAGGGGGTCGAAAACTAATATCGAAGCCTTCGCCGCAATTGCGGTCTCCAGGAGGAAGGGCCCCGGTCGGCTACCGTGGAGTATTCGCTACGCGGAATAAATTTCGTCCTTAATACAGCAACCAGTCGCGATAATACCGGTTGGCAAATCGGATCCAATAATTTCTCTGCCAGTAGGACGAATTTTGAATGCCATTAGTTAGCACAAGCCGCCTTGGATGATCCTGAGCCAAGCGGCGGCAAGTCAGATTGTTATTTCGTTCGTTCCTTCGTCTGTTCGTACTTCCCTTCCTACGAGAAAGAAAGAAAGAAAGAAAAAGAGAGAGAGAGAGAGTTCGCCCCCTTTTTACTCCTTCCTCCTCCTTCTCCTTTCTCTCTTTCTCTTTTGCTTCTCGTCTTTGTTCGAGATCGTCGCGCTTGCACTGTGTGTTGCTACTGTATTATGAGTGGACGCCAACGCATTATATGCACCTCCACCCTTTCTCTCTCTCTCTCTCTCTGACACACACATACACACAGGCATACATACATACACATAACCACCTCCCCTTTCATTTTTCGCTTTCTCTCTCTTCATACGGTGTCTTCTTCTTTATTCTTCGTGTTCTTCTTTTTCTTCCCTTTTCCAGCCCCCTCACCCTCGGGTCCCCCCCCACCCCTCCCACCGCCTTTCGGACTAAACGTCCCGTCCGTGTTGTTCGCCGCATGGCGCCACCTTTTGATTGAATCGACCGCGATACGCATTCGTCTTACGTCGGCTCACGTCCACGCGTATTCGTCTGCGATGCGAATTCCACGGGATCGTTTCCATCGAACGTTTCCCAGCATCGAGGTACGCCGTTCGGTATTGGGTCACACAAACACAGATTAGTCTTCGAGGATCTCCCTTTGTCTCTTACACCTTCATCTGTGTGTGTATCTATCATTCGATATTATCCTACGCCTATCTTTTCTTCTTCTTCTTCTTTCGGCTTCTTTTTTCTTTTCTTCTATTTAAATGTAGTAAGTAATTCTAGAGCAACGTATGACAAATCGTTCGGGATTTTTTCTTCTTCTTTTTCTTTTTCTTCTATTTAAATGTAGTAAGTAATTCTAGAGTCAACGTATGACAAATCGTTCGGGATTTTAATAATAATTAAGAAATGTTGATAACGTTGCAAATAAATTCCAATCCCACGGATTTTTGTTTCTTTATTCTGAAAACAAAGTTACCTTAGAGAGATTAATTTGAGAAAAAATGGAAAATTTGTTTCTTTTTTTTTTTTTTTTAAATATAAAGAACACGAGAGATATATGAGATATATTTATATTACGTTAGCATAAGAAATGTGTAACAATTTATATTAATTTCGATTTACATTAATGTATCCGATATATACTCAAAGTTATATTTAAATATTATCATTGAAAATATTTCTATTTAATAATAAATAAAAGTATAATATGCAAACGAATAAAATACCTACTTTATTGATAGCGATAGATATTCAGCGTGTTTTGTGAATTACGATTTAATTTAATTTAATTTTTTTTTTTTTTTTTTTTCTTTAAAACCATATGTTTATTGCTCGAACCATACTACTATACTTACCATAATTTTAATTTTTTGTTTTGTTTATCTATACATTATATGTACTTTCCTGTAATTAATGACCTTTAGGAGCCTAGGCTCTAGGGTCAAAAATATATTAAATAAATAAATAAATAAAAAATAAATAAAATAAATCTGTAGGAACTTTCGACGCAATCAAATAATATAGAGAAATATCTCTAATAATATTATACTAATAAAAAAAAAAACAAAAAAAATAGTAAAAATAAATATAAAATTAAAATCAAAATAAGATCTATATACACTCGTGTAGGAAAACGAAAAAAAATATTCGCGTATGATCGTAGCTTCCTATCGTCAGCAACGGTGAAAGCAGGAGAGCGAGAGAGAGAGAGAGAGAGAGAATAAGTTCGTATTGGCTATCGAGAGGTCGACGGTTTTCACGATGGTCGTCGCTCACGTAGCTTCTGCTTTGATGTGCACCGCGGCCCGGTGCATTGTAGATGCCTTATAGCACCGCCGAGCGAAAGAGGGCCTCTCTATGTTGGTATTATGCTCTCGCGAAGCAAAGCCGCGCAGGCGCGAGTTGCTTGCGAGTAGTACGACTTCAGAGCTTCGATCATCAAAAGTGCTTGCTTGCCTTGCATTGCATTGCATTGCATTGCATTGCATTGCTTACTCGCTCGCTAGCTCGCTCGCTGGCTTGCTTGCTTGCTTGCTTGCTTGCTCGGCCAAGATTATATGAATAGAAAGGCGCCGGTGATACGTGATGGGCGTGTGCAATTGAAAATGATATTACGTAAAAGATCGGGGAACGAATCGACGGTGAAAATTTGTCGAGTTCTTTCCATCCTCCTTTTTCTCTTTTTTTCCTTTTTCCTTTTGTTTCTTTTCTCTCCCCCACAAGCGTCTTCTTCTCTTCCCGAATCATTCGATTGGAAATAGAAGGAAGGAAGATGTTGTATCCTTGTGTGGTTGATTCGGGAAATGTTACTTGGCTTTTTTATTGAATAATTTTTAATTTTTTGTATTATATTATTATTATTGGGAGATAATATGTGTGGGAGTGTTCTATTCGTATTTCTTAAATTTAATTTTTTAAAATGACGATATCTATGTCAAATGAATTGATAAAGTATCTAACATTTTGCATATAAAATATATAAAAGCAATTATCACGTGGGGAAATTGTTTTTATGAATACTATAATTATCTATTATATTTGATCACTATAAGAACTAGCCACAGAGTGTTCATTATAATTACGTCCTTAATTTTCCTTCTAAAAAAAAAAAAAACATTGTTTCTTTTTTATATTAAATAGAAAAACATTAAATAAAAACAAATCATGAAATTTGTGATACGTCAACGAGAAGACACAAAAATTCTAATTTTCGCAAATGATGATCCTTTATTAATTCGTTATTTAAAATATAAAATAATACTAAACGAATTAAAAAAGAAAGTACGAAAAAGAAAAAAAAGGAAAACAAATGAAATAAAAATAAGAAAAAGGATGTCTAACTAAGGACTAGGGAGCTTCCGCGCTTACGCGCGAAGGATCTGATGCGGCAGAGAGAGAATAAAGTTCGACTGGGTATCCGGACTGACAAGAGAGAGAGAAAGAGAGAGAGAGAGAGAGATAAAAGAAGACGAAAAATAAAAAAAAGAAGAAGAAGAAGAAGAAGAAGGTCGGGCTGGTTGTAATTTTGTGCGGTCGTGCCCGGAGGAATACGGTGGCCGGGCATCTCTTCGTCCCTGGAATGATTTCCCTTCTCGTTCTACTCCTGGGCGAAGGGCAGAACAGAAGAAGGGGAGTGCGCACCCTGGGGCCCCCCCGTCGAGTAAACGACGACGAATGAAAGAACAATCCTCGTTTCGATGTCCGGTAGCTCTGGTACCCCCCCTCCTGCCACCTCCCCTATCTTCTCCCCTTTACCCCCTTCCACTACCCCCTTCTATCGCGCCAATTAAAACTGCCGGCAGTCGTTTTAATCTCGGACAAGCGGCAAAAAACGTAATAACTTTTTTGCCCTCTTCCTCAAAGAAAGAGAAAGAAGAAAGAAGAAAGTGGTTAAGAGAATGGGGGAAAAGAGGAAGAGGGACATAGACGGATAGAGTTGAAAAAAAAAAATAAAGAAATAAACGAAATAAGAAAAAAAAAGGAAATAAAAGGGGAAGGTTATATCTGCATTACGCAAAATACGACGAGAGGGTATCTCTGTATCGCTTATTTTTTGTTTGTTTTAACCCCTTGTCTTTTTTCCATCTCTCTCTTTTTTATTTCATTTTAATTGTTTGAAATTTGGCGAAGGATCAAAAGTACGACTCCGCCCCCGCATATTCCACCGAACGAACAAGCGGTGGTGAACGCGGGATAACGAGCCGCGTGTGTATGCAAATGCATCACCGAGAGAGAGAGAGAGAGAGAGAGAGAGAGAGAGAGTGAATTCATCTCCTTTTCTTTTTTCATATTCTTCTTATTCTTCTTCTTGTTATTCTTCTTAGGATTTTCAAGGTAGATTATTATTGCGCCTCCGGCGGGCAAAGAAACATTTTCAGAAATCACGTTGGAAAGGAAAGAAGGATGAAACCAAGTGGAGAACGAAGCAGTTTGCTTCGTTGTTTGCTTCTCGTACCTCTACCTTCGCCTACTCGAAAAAAGGACGGCCGTCAATGACACATTACGACGGAAGGAACCTACGTAGTTGGAATCCCTTGACAAGCTTTTAATGGGCCGCCTCTCCGTTTTGATCCTTCTTCATTTTTATACTTTTCCATTTTTTTTTGTTCTTTTGTTCTTTTTTTAAATATTATCTTCTTCCGACTGTTGCCGTTGCCCGTCGTTGTCGTTGTCGTTGTCGTTTACAAATGCAATTTTTTATACTTTTTCCATTTTTTTTTTTTTCTTTTGTTCTTTTTTTTAAATATTATCTTCTTCCGACTGTTGCCGTTGCCCGTCGTTGTCGTTGTCGTTGTCGTTTACAAATGCAATTGCTTCAGGCCATTGGGAAAATTTCAATCGTGAGAATATGCACATAATAACAATCAGTTATTTATCTCTCTCTCTCTTTTTTTTAGAATTTTGTTAATAATATTTATTATCGTTGGACTACAAGAGATATCGCAGACGGGTGGAGGGGTTTGAAAATTTCAATCCTTGATTTGATATTGTTTTCTTATTTAAATAATTATCGTATGACGTACGATTGGATGATTACGAACAAATAATTGTAAGTAATTTTAGGTATTAAACAAAAATATTCATCGATAATATTTAATCTAACATTTAATTATTCTTAGCGTTATTCGAAATTAGAATAACCGTGCTCCACATATTATAAATTGATTTAAATTACTATTTGAACAAAACAAATCAAAAACTTATAGACATTTGATTAAAATTGAGATCAAAAATTCGAACCACGAATAAAAAACTATTTCCGATATGGCGGTGGGAGGGAGAGGGGTAAAAAAGTAAAAGAATTTCTTTCGAAAATGAAGGATGAAAATAAATACATTGTTACGAAACATTTAACGTATGTAAAAATCCTGTGAATAATCGAATTCGAGAAAGTAGGATCGATCTCGAGAATAGTAGTAGTAGTAGTCGACCGACCAACGCGCGTGTGTGCGTGCATGTGTGTGTATGTGTCAGTTCTACTAGAAATCTACACGAATCGAACTGAAAGTTCTAAGTTGCGGGCGGCGGGTGGAGGCGTCGTCGTCATCGAGGAGGTATCGTTCGATTACGTCACATTCGTTGAGAATGACCGAGCGGTGACTCTAACCGATGGAAAGCATACAAATCGAAACCGCCGACGATCATTTGTCAGCCGGAACGTCCGCGACGTGGTTATCGCGTCTAAACGTGGACTAAAGGAGAAGGAGGAAGAGGAGGAAGAGAGAAAGAGAAGTGGGGTGATGAGGGAGGAGGTTGAGGAGGAGGTGGTGGAGGAAGCAGGGGGGAGAGACTCGATCTCTCATACTCATCTCTCCGCCTAAAAGAAAAAGAGAAAACGAGAAAGGTAGAGAGAGAGTGATATTTCTATCATCGATAGTCGAAGCTTGGAACGCGTTAACAATCTTCTTCACCGTGGCATTCAAGGGATTGATGGCAACAGAAAAGAGAGGATTTATTAATCGTCCAATCGTTATCGTTTGCTCCGCGAAACGCTGACTCTATTCGACGTATATAAATAAATAATATACATACGTTTTGTATACGAATCCTTTAAATCTCGTTCTCTCTCTCTCTCTCTCTCTCTCTCTTTCTTTCTTTCTTTCTTTGCATACCTATTTATTTCTGTATCTTTAATAAATTCTCGCGCGAGTATTCTTAACGATGATTTTAATAGATATACTATATATATTTTAGTTGTGTCGAAAGTTTTTATCACATTTCGCACGCGAGTCCAATTCTAAAAGGTGAATCGTAAGGGGAAATGAAAGAGAGAGAGAGAGAGAAGAAGAAAGAAAAAAAATAAAATGAAGAAAGACACACATAGAGAATTATATGTAGATAGAATAAAACGACGACTCTCGTAAATCAGCTTGGTAGATATCGATTACGAGAAAGAGAGAGAGAGAGAACGTGACGATCCCTTGAATGTTGGTTGGACTCTCGCTAGAATTCGCAATTGGATATATGTATAACTATATCCGCGATTAGCCTAACGTAGGCCCCGATCTGACTAAATTACATCTACTTTTAAAGGCATGTGTCTCTCTACAGAACAACAACAACAACAACAACCGTTGCAAAGTTCAACGTTTAATTCTTTCCATATCTCTTTAGTTTTCTTTCTTTATTTATTTCTATATTTCTTTCTTTCTTTCTTTCTTTCTTTCTTTCTTTCTTCACATGGGAATAATATTCGTGTAACGGATAACCATAGGAGACAAGGTAACGACATTCAAGCTCTCTTGGCTTATCCTGGCTAACGCGATTGCGTTAGGATTATCTTTGGCTCGTTTCTAAGGTGCCGTCTCGTTCCTTTCATCGATCGACGAATCTACGAGCTAGCTACACGATGATGCGATTTAACTAACGTTTATATGTAAATATACAGGATGCCACAAATTCGATAAATTCGTACAATCAAAAAGCATCGTTATTAATCATCGTACCAATGAAATTTGCACAATGATATTTCTTTTTCCCGAATCCGAGAGACGAGTATTCGTATCGTTCGAAATAATATTCATCTGTGACTTACCCCCACCCTCTCTCCCCCTATCCCTTCCCCACTCCAAATACTCTGTGCAAAATTTATTTCTACATTTTCTAACCAATCGACCAATGTTACTTTTGATACACCCTGTATATGAATTTTGTCTGTTATTTATATACCTATGTTTATATGTTCTCTCTCTCTTCTCTATGTGTTAACGGATCGAGAAAGATTACCGAGAATCACGGAGAAGATGTCGATGCGTGGATTGCTTTATTAAATTTTGCGCAACCCAAACGATTTTCCCAACGACGAGGACAAACGACGACGACGACGACGAGAGGACGAAGATGGCCGAGTAATAAATCAAGCGTACTCTAGCGTTTCCACAATGACATAGGTCTAACGGTTAACACAATCTCACCCCCTCCCTCCCCTCCCCTTCCCTTCGCTTCTTCCTACTTCCATCTTTTTCGCTATTTTTTTTTTCTTTCCATCTATCCGTGTTACGTTACGTTTTCTCGTTCCGTCATTCTACCAATCAACTTGATTCTTCCTTCACGTCTTCTTTTCAAATCTTCTTCTACAACAATTTCTCATATGTTAGATTGTTTCACATAATATATAATACCCATTAATTTGAAGGTAATGATGATTAGTGTATGAAGAAAAGAAAAAATAAGAGAAGGTCGATTAAGATCGATATTAAAATTACATTTCAATTGTAATCGTTAATCGTTGAAACGCGTCCGTTGAATTGGTAAACTCAACATTCGACAGCCACTTTATTCCAATCGACGTGGCTACGCGCCGTTGGGCACTGGAAACGTCCATCAGGAAACGTCGAAACTCAACGATGTTCAAGAAGAAGAAGAAGAATAAAAAAATAAAAATAAAAACAAAAGGTAGTTTTGCTCGCGGGGGTGAACGCAATGCACGCCCTACGGGTTTGCTGTCTTACGTGAGTGAATAAGAAATAGGTAGAAAATCAAGGAACAACAACGTATCGCTTACTCTCTTTATACACAAACACAAACACACACACACAGACACACACAAGGTTGGTTTCTACTTATACTTCATAGTTATACTTCTTTTACCATCTCACTCCAGTGCTCGAATCTTTTCCCCTGTCTTCTTTTTCTTCTTCTTCTTCTTCTTCTTCTTCTTACCTTTTCTTTTCTTTTCTCATCGAAGGAAGGAAGGAAGGAAGGTAAGGTAAGGTACGAAGGCCCCACTTGGATGATTGATAATCGATCGTGCCGAACTGGCCGGAGTCTCGCGCATTCAACGAAGATGAATTTGTTCTGCGCCGAGGCCTAATTGTGCGCAGTCAGTGGTCCTCCAACAACAACCACAACGCGTTGTGGACTCGGCGCGAGTTTTAAGCTTCATCCACACCTACGTGTATCTTATATACCAAGAAATAAGAAAGAAAGAGAGAGATAGAGAAAGAGAGAGAGAAGGAAAAAGAGATAAGAGTTCAGCAGCAATGGCTCGTGCATGGCTAACTAACCTCTCCGGCTGACCCCTATCGATATTTCCACCTGGCAAGTTCGACCACTCGAGAATTACACTTTTATCATCAACAATGGTGATTGGTTCTTATCGAAAATTGTTGACGCGATTACTTATGGAAAATTCATTCTAATCCGCTATTAGAATTAAACCCCATTTATTTCGAATAATTCATTTACAATAGAACGATCCTAACAGACTGATTAATAGGCCTAGCAGAAAGATTAGTATGAAAATTTAATTAGTGAAACATTATTTCTTTTGTTTTTTAGGTTAAAATCATTACCATCTTTATATTATCTTCGAGTTGATCTCATCTCTAACTCTTGTTAGAGAACCTATCATCATCATCATCATCATCATCATCATCATTATCATTATTATTATTATCATCATCATCATTGTGAAGAGTTAGCTAGTTTGATGTTAAAATCATTTTTGTCCCCCTTGGGATTAACGTACCGCTATAAATACGAAGAAGATTCAAGAGAAGAGTAGTACGATGAAAGAAGAGGAGGAGGAGGATCAGAAGAGAGGGAAGAGGAGGAGGAGGAGGAGGAGGTGACTTTTGCGTAAAATTAATTATGTAACTTATTTACGAGGATATCTGAGCGATGCCGTTAGGTGTGATCGAGGACCCCGTGGGGCGAAAATGAGACGAGTATGCCCAAGCCAATGAGAATAAAAAGAAAATGGAGATAATGAATTATGCGCTGCCGTGGTCCAAGATGCCGGCGTACTTTGTGCACTCGAGCAAATTGCTCCATTCGTGTCCTCTCTCTCTCTCTCTCTATCATTCTTACTTTCATCCTCATTCATTTTTATTTTGATTTTTTCCACTATCGAGGATAATAATAATTAGATTCCCTTTCTCGCGAACAATCTCGAGAGAGATCGGAAACGTTTCCGGCTTCGCCCACTTTGCCCCCTTCTTATAGAATACTATACTTTAGTGAAAGTTCAACTTTGTAGTAGGTATGATTTTTAAACTATGATTCATCTTTTGTGTTTGCGACCGGCGTTAATTTTTTTTTTTTTTCACTATAACACACATTATATTTGTATTACTATTATTATCCCCGCATACTCGGAAAGTTCATGCCGATTTATATTTTTGTAATATATATATTTGATATTTTTATATATATATATAATACATTCGTTTCGTAATGATAATTTTTGCTTCGAAAAGTTTTCTTTAAATATTAGCACCGTTATTATTATTATTATAATTATACGAAACAAGTTCGTACATACAAAGAATCTCGTTTTTTTGATTATCATTTATGAGAATCTCTAAAGATTATTATACCGAAACCACACCTAAGAATATAGAATTTTATGACAAAATTTGGGTTATACTTTTTTGGAGAATAGAAATAAAATTGTCTATTTCTATTCAAATTCATCGTATAACGATTAGAAATCATTAGTCGTTTAGATAACTATCCTGCAAATTTCGACAAATATAATTATAAATATATATTCAAAAAAAAAAAAGAACGAATACGTTAGATCGAATCAAATTTTATTAATACGTATACATATGTATAAGTATCGTTTCTAAATACCTTAGAGAGAACGGGCGTGTATCGAATTAAGGACGAGTAAAAGGAGTTTGAAAATTTCTCTTTAACCTCTCGACTCGACCTCATGTCGGACGCGAAATCGAGTCGTAGACTCGATGCGACGACGCATCCAAATAAAAAATATATTTACATATATATATATATGTATATATACAAGATGTTTCAAAAATCGTTTCACTTAATTAAACAGTTGACAATTATTTTTGATTAATATTTCTTTTCGAATAATTGTTCGACCCATTGCGTGGTACATTTTTAACATTCAAATTATCATATTTAATAATTTTTGTTTACTGTATATTGCACTCTTGTACTGTATATTATAAATAATTTTCCTAATATAATCCTACATATATAGAAAATATCAAAACACTTTTTTTCCTCTACTACAATATTTTATATTGAAACGAAAATACAGTGGAGCTATTACTTTTGTTTGAAAAAAAATTTCAATTAAAGATTCATATCTTAGAATAAAAAAATACAAAATAATGTAATTCTAATATATAATAATATACAATTATATAATAATATAATAATATATACTATACTAACGTGTGTGTGTGTGAAATTTTTTGGGTGTAAATTTGTCTTCCAGATAAAGTGACTTTTGGTACATCCTGTATGTATATAATATTACGTATACGTTAAGTTGGTTTAGGTTTTGCGCGAGGTCAACTAATCGCGTGATAAATTAGAAGCGATAATGCTTAAGGTAGGTAGCTTCTTCGTCTAATGGTTGCTAGGACATCTCGAGCGAATTTTTATTTCCAACGTTTAAGATTCACTCTTCACTCTTTCTAATTTTCCTTTAGTTCTCTTTTCCTCTATTCCTTTCCTACTTGACACGTCTTCTAGCTAGCTCTAGGCACGTGACATCCCAATGATCGATGTCTCGAATCGACGTTGCCGATCTCGAATTGATCGATCGATACGTCGATTGTTTCTAACGATTCCCCTTGTCGTGCTTGCTAACTCATTATTATCCTTTGAAATTTCTTTCTTTTTGTTTTCTTTTTTTTTTTTTTTGAAAAAGAAAATCAAATAGGACAATAATTTCATATCACTTTCTCGATTAATACACGCGTATTAGAATTTTGTTGGTAGTATTAAAAAAAATATCGTAAAAGCGAACATTTGATTTTTATCCTTCGTCAAATCATAAATTTATTCACCCAATCACGGACCGCTATTTTTTGTAGAAAAATCAATTCCATATAAATTAAAATTAAAATGACCCATCGTAAAATCGTACAAAAAAAAATAATAGTCGAATATCTCATAAAAGATATAAATATTAATCATCTTTCTATGCTTTTTATTTTTTGTTTTTTTTTTTGTTTTTTGTTTTCAAATATATTCCACTTTCCATGAAATAGATACGTTAAAAATATATTTATTATACAAGAGTGTACAAAGTTCATATTAAGCGAACGTGGCAAATATTTTCCTCTCGTTTGTAGTAAGGTGTGCGTTAGGTGGTGGTAAGTTTCGCAGTTACGATTCCAAGCGTCTAACTTTCCGCCGACAGATGATTAGTTTATGATGATAAGATTTCACCTAGGAATGAACCACAAGGTAGTTGTGTTTTGCACTCTAGGGGCAACGTGTACATTTTTACGTAAAACAAAACGATATATGATGTGTAACGAAGTAGCATAAGAGGAGAGAAGAGGGGTCTTGCTCGATCGTCGTAAAGTATCGATGCTTGATCTTTCGTGCTGGGAAGTCAATCACTATAAACATAACTTAAACTTTTCTCGCCGTATAATGGCGTGAGTCTCTTCTTCTTCTTCTTCTCGGTTTGCGAGATGAACGGCCTAAGAGTCAACGAGCGAAAATTTCTCTCTCTCTCTCTCGTTCTTTTTCTTTCTCTTTTTATTTCTATTTCATTCTATCTATAGTTCTGTCTCGTTGTTTCATAGTTTTTACCGTTATTTTCATATCCTCCTCTATTCTAAGTATCTATTTTTTTTTTCAATGAAAGATGTAGAAGCATAAGGAAGAGAATGTTGATTAAAATTAATATAAATTAAATCTTTGATTCAAATCATTTTTAAGGTATGTATTTCGAAATATAGATTGTATTAATAATTATTTTAGTTTATACATGGACGAATTTTTTTTTTTTAAAGTTTTGAGTCAGATTATTTCTTTCATTTACGCGTACTTTTATTTAAAATCAAATATAATGATGTTTCGTTGAGACTCGAAATTTTTAAGCAGTCCAATAGAATACCACGTATATATGTGTGCATTATGGTTTTTACATATTCTCTCGTAATCCTGAATAAAATATTAATAAAATGTTCGAATAAATATAATTATGGTTTTCAA
Organism: Polistes fuscatus; assembly: GCF_010416935.1. Classification (NCBI taxonomy): domain Eukaryota; kingdom Metazoa; phylum Arthropoda; class Insecta; order Hymenoptera; family Vespidae; genus Polistes; species Polistes fuscatus. The sequence continues at coordinate 8,853,855 of NW_025113151.1, read as the reverse complement.
ATTAGCGTTAAAAATCAATTAAATTTTATACTGCAAACGTGTATAACAGGATTGAAGTTGGAATTGACGCTTGATATTTGCATTTGTGCGTATTTATTTAAAAAAAAAAAGTAAACGTGCGAAAACAATTGCAATCAATCGCACTGTAATAAATTTAATGTATTAATCAACCCTTCGTGAAATTTCTTCTTTTACTCTTCCTACCACTTTGGTTTTCATTTCACCTATGTAAAAATATAAAATACAAAAAAATGTCAATAAAAGAACCGATGAAAATTAACAACAATGTAGATAAGTCAACTTTATAATTTTCACGTTTCGTTGATATTAAAACTAGTTAATTACGAACGTTACTTTTAACGGTGTCTCTCGTTACATTAGAAAAGGTTAAACACTTGCAATCGACTGTTCGTTAAAATTTTATACTTCATTCTTACGCTACTTCACCTGCTTCTTCTACTTCAACGTTCATTTTCTTCTTCTTCTTCTTCTTCTTCTTCGTCTTCTTCGTCTTCTTTTTCTTTTTCATCTTCAAGTTTAATTACGTACATTTTATAATTGTATACTTAGCGCTTACGCAAGCACGATCGAACGTAAAAGAACAGCAAAGTCAAACGAAGTTACGTAAAACGGATCGAGAGACAGCGCAAGTTGCATCGTATTTAACTGACAATGTGAGTGAGACACGATGATCGAAGGTGCGGATAATGAAAATCTTCTATGAATTCTTAATACCAATAATAGCTAAGCGTTATACGAAGTTAATAATAGTACTAACGTTAGTGAGTGTAGTGGAAAATTGATTTTATTTTTCTTAGAAAAAATCAGATCCTGTTCGACGATAAAAAAAAAGAAAAAGAAAAAAACTTCGTCGAAGAAATTACTCGATGAACCAAAAAAAAAAAATCATTATTATTATTATCATTATTATTAATTATCTTATCTTTTTTCTTTTTTTTGAAACAATTAACTTGAAATTTAATGAATACGATTTCGTTCTTTTTGTTTCTTTTTTTTTTAATTTTTTTTTTAATAGACAAGACTGTTTTTAACGTACGCAAAAAAAGAATTGATCACGATCATCAAGATTATCCTATTCATTGTCATTGATTCGAAAGCCGCAGCAGGCTCACCGTGTCAATTTGACGTTTCACCATGATTGCTTCCATGTATGGTGATCGGTAATATGGCAATAAGTATTCTCTCCTTGATGTAGAAATTCGAATTAAAATCCAACTTGATGTTAGATGATAATGATAACGAAGTATATACGTTGGTGGTGTTAATAGCTTGACAGCTGTGGATCATCGATTTCTATACGACAGAAGCTTGACGACCTATTTGCTGAACTGACACCCTATCGTTAATCAGACTCTCCTTTCGACGCGAGACAAAGGAAATGAAAGAGGTGAAAAAAATTTAAGGAAAGAAAAAAGAAAACAAAAAATCTTTCGAAAAAGAAATTAAATAGAATGAAGTTTCGTATTAGTGAAATTCTTTATACGTGTTACGTATTTAAAACTATAATTTCTAAATATCATCAGACGGTCGTGCATTGAATTCAAATCCATGTAGGATGAGCTTGAACATTTGAATAAAAATAAATAAAATAAAAAAGAAGATAGAAATAAAATTTCATATAACATATCCATACGCGTATTTATAAGTGAGAATTATAAAGAAGAATAAAAGATATTGAATAAAATTCAACGGATAATAATAATAATAATAATAATAATAATAATAATAATAAAAAAGTAAATTAAAAATAAACATAAAAGTGAGAGAAATTAAATGGAAAAGTAGTTTTACATTTTAAATATTAGCGAACATAATTTTTATATTACAAAAAAAAGAGAAGGGAGTTTAAAAATTTGTACGAACGTAAAGAAGGGATCTAAAATAAAATTAGAAAAAAAAAAAGAAAAATATTATTTATATATAAAACGTGGTTCGAGATTAGGTGACATTATTGATGTTCATTCGGTTCTCACGATAGCATTGGTAGTGAGTTTAGAAAACGGTTTTCTAGAAATTTTCTCTTATGAGATGTGATTGGCGAATAAGTTATTTAGAAGAAGACTATCAGTCGAGAGGGGGCACATAGTTCTTCCCTCTTTTGAAAGAGGAACGAATTCGCTCGAGGCGGCGATCGTTTCTCGCCAAAATAAATCAACGGCGGTCTCTGTTACTTGAAAAATAGCCGTATACCATCCTAGTGTGTATATATTCGGGTCGCAAGGGCGAACAATCCTAACAAATTGGTCTCGAAGCAAATGGGCCTCGCTATGCCGATTTATTATTATCCATTTACGATGCGTCTTAAATCACGCATAGCCAGAAGACCCGTTGGCCGTTTCGTCGGCAAAAGAAATCGGCAAGAAGATAAGTCGGATGAAACAAGGAGCAGCTCGAGCAATTCTATCTACGTTATTAAACGTTTAATGAATTCAACCCTCTGCGTGGATCTACAATTGTTGTTTTTTATTTTATCTTACCTCGCGAACGAATACGATTTTCAATTTTATTCAATTTTTGACACTTTAACCTTATACTTATATATACCACCTATCTTGTATCTATGATTTTGTTTCTTTTCTTTTTTTTATGAAATTTTTAAACTCACATCTTTCGTCTTTGATAAAATTTTAAATCAATTTTTCTTTACAAATTGTTTCCTTCTAATGTATATTCCAATTTATTCGAATTTATTATTCGTCGATGTTTTTCTACCGATATAAAATTATTCTTTAGCGAATATAAGAATATTCGATAATAAATGGTGTATGGCACGTCTATTTTCAAAATTATTATCTACATTTATTACACAAATCTTTATATAATATTTAAATAAAATATAGCCTATACGCGTGTATTTGGTCGAGATTTTAAATATTAAAATTAATCGAAGATAGAATAGTGTTCAAGATTGATTTCGCAACGATCAAATAAAAACTAACAACCACCGTAGATAAATAAATAATAAATCAAATGATGTATCGTGATAATAAAACATTCTAATTAAAAAAAAAAAAAAAGAAATAGTTTAGAAAAAAAGAACCCACGAAAATCGTATCGAATTATGTATAAAAACTAAAGCAAGCAATGAAATAGAAAGAAAGGTAAGAAAATAAGGAAGCAAACCAACAACACACGTCCGTACGTTCAGAACTCACTAAATTTACTGACGCTCTCGGTGGGTCGTCCTTCGTCCTCGGAAGCATGCGCCAACGTAGCAGTTATCAGTGACGTATTGACAGACGTGAACAAATGACAGGGCACAGGTGGGGGGTGCTCGTTGCTCCTACGAACGAATAAACGAACGAACGAACGATACCCGGGACTCTAATAAAGGTGGATAGTCCCGGATTCACCGGGACACCAAAGCATTATCATATTATGCTCGTTTGTAACTACAAATTGAGTTACCCCCGCGTGAACCTCAAACCAACTGGTTATTTCGTTTCTTCGACCCATACTCACCCATCAGATGACCATACCATGGAGATATATATCTTGACGTGACCACATCGAACCTTCTTCGTAACGATACTTTGCGATCGATACTCGTCTTTCTTTTTTCATTTTATTTTTTTTCTCATTCACACACACACACACACACACATAGACGTATATAACAGAGAGACAAATATATATACAATAAGTACAACACGTATGTTTTCAAATATCCTTTCTCCGAATATGAAGGTGTCAAACAGATTGAGTTTCCATTCGTGTCTCTTCTATGATTTCTAATGAACATTATAAATAATGAACGTAGATCATATTTACGAAGGCACGTCGGTAACAGTATAGAAAGGATCGAGACGTCTAAACTTCATAGACAATATTCTTTCGAGTGACGTGTAATTGACAACTGCTAAATAGAGAGAATTAACTCCGTACGTACGATTATACAACGTGTAATTCCCACGCGTGAATCTGGCTTCTTAAAATGAATAAAATGAAACTTTCTTGGAACGTTAGGTGTGTTTATATCTAATACTGTTAGATTCCTTTTTTTATAAATGTTGAATAACTTAGAAATATAATATTGTCGTAAGATTTATCGATTTATATTCTTAATGAAGATATCTGGATAAAATGAAGCTTAGTTCAAAGGAAACGGTTGAATATAACCCCACCCTCCTCCTCCTCCTCCTCCTCCTCTTTCTCTCTCGTTTTCGTTGAATGACTAAGAGACTCGATTAAACGAGACAACCGTGAAGGAGAACTGTTACATATTGTCTCTTGTTTCGTCCTGCGAGAAACGTTTCGTGGGCGAGACCCACCGTTATGCTGGTATCATATCGGACAACACGTCTCGTTATTTCTAAGTCAAAACAATAAGGTCTCATTACAGGAAACACCTTATTCTTCTTCTTCTTCTTCTTCATCATCTTCTTCCTCTTCTACAATAAAAACTTCTATATATATATATTCCTACGTATAAGAATATTTATCATAGCAATAAATAACATTTGTAGTTATTCGAAACCGAAAACAATAAGATCTTCTAACAGGAAACACAATCCTTTGAAAAGGGATAAAACTAATCTTATGTATAATAATAATCATAATATATATAATACAATGTACAATGAACAAGATCTATCTTATTTTATTATAATATATAAATAATATTTATTCTTTACACCCTTTCCTTCTCCTCCTCCCCCCCCCATTACTATTCTATATCATCTTTCGTTATTTTCATTTACATGCAAGTCCTAAATTTTTGTTCGAGTCTCATTCTTCTTCCTTCCTTCCTTCCTACAGCCATTCTGGTTCTTGGTCTTCTTTATGAAACGAAAAATAATTCTCTCACGTAACAAAACACGAGAGAGGGAAGCGTCTCACTCTTAAGGCCCCGTACAAATTGCGTGTGTTTTATGATTTAAAACGCGTGGCCGTAAACGTCACTTTCTGTTTGCCGACGTTTCACCGGTTTCGGTGTGGACGACGGTAGGAGATAATTTATTATCAATACATTTTTTTCATTCTCTTCTCTTTTATTCCCTATTCTTTTTTCTTTTCTTTCTCTCTTTCTCTTTCTCTTTCTCTTTCTAAAAAGAAAAGAAGAAGAATAAGAAGAAGAAGAGACGTAGGGGTGTAATGGGAAGACCGGGAGGCTAAGGATAATCGTTAAAATTTGATGTAATGCGACGTTTTACTGGCAATATTTTTCAACGTATGAATTGGTATCTTTAATTGGTTATCCGTTCTCGCCGAACCTTCCTTTTTAATAATATCTCGCATAAACGCATCATAAATAGATACATACTTACACAATTAGTAAGATATGTATTTTATTATTATTATTATATATATATGAGTACTTTTTGTATATTTTACTTAATTGTCAAGACAAAGTAATACGTTAAACATCCTGATAGCGAACAATGATGAACTTTCCGAGTCTTATTCTCAGGTTCTATAATTTAAAAGGAAAAAGAAGAAGAAAAATAAAATGGCAAACACAAAAAGACTATGTTTCTTAGACTACGACTAAAAGATGTGTCTGCTGCTGTTGCTTCTACCTAATGGTCGTTCGAAAGTCACGCTCGTTTCTAACTTTATGTGTCCATTATTATGAAGTATGAAAAAAGTTGAAGAGAAAAAAGGAAGACAAGTATTCTTTCCAGACAGGAATATGAGGCTGCTCAAAGCGTAATAACCGTGGAAGGAGTGTGAAGGAGGAAGTGGTGGTACTTGGTGGTGGTTAAAGTGGTGGTGGTGGTTATGGTGGCGGAGGTGGACAAAGGGGTAAGAGGAATACGTGAAATTATTCGCAATATCCTGCGACACTCCTTCGCTATTTCCGACATCGTCCACGCGCTATGCACGAATCGGATTAGCATAAATCTTCGTGGGAGGATTCAACGCAACAATAAGCGAAACGTTTCGAGCTGATTCGTAAAATGAAAATATTTTCTTCTGGTTATTATTACTGCTACTACTACTACTATGGGTTGTTTACTCTCGAAGATTTGTCTATATTTTAATCTTACAGCAAAGGAGGTTCCCTTTTCGTTTAAAATTTCTCGTAAATCATAGAATGAGAGAGAGAGAGAGAGAGACTAATCTCGTTATCCATATAGTGATTCCTTTTTTTTTATTTTCTTTTCGATTATTACGATCTTATAAATGTCATGGGATACGCCATAAATGTTTCCTTTGGATTCTTGTACCAATGTTCCGTCATTTATTGATTATATAGATATACGTATTATACATTCGTATGAATAAATTTTTTCTTAATTGTTTCTTTTTTTGTTTTTTTGTTTAAACTTGATATTTATTATTATTATATTTTCGTGCTACGAGACATATTTCGGTTTTTAATTCGTTTTTACGAAAGAACGTTCGAATAAATATAATTTTTGAATTGATTGAATTTAATGAAAAAAGAAAATAAGTAATAATAATTAAACTATTTATCATAAAAATGATTTCTGTCGATCTTTCTGATATATTTCGATTTTCGTTTCTAAGGTCGCGTCAGGTTTTTATTAATGCGACACCAAAAAAAAAAGAAAAAGGTGAATTTAATAAATGAACAAATTATGATAATATTTTATCTTTTTGATCCTCGCATATGTTTTCATTTGCATTTTTAAAGTTGAGCGATTATTACGTCGAAGTTGAGATATAAGAAAATAAAAAAAAGAAATTGCAATAAATATTAAATAAATGAATTGAAAGGAGTAAAATTTTGAAATCATCGACACAATGATAAATAGACAGTTAATTAATGATTTATAATAAAATTTAATCTGCCAATCTTCGCGTAACCTTTCATTACTTTAATTCGTGTGACAAGAATTGTGTCACGATTGCGATCGGTTTGTGATTAAAAAATAATATTAAAATAAATGTTAGTTTAATATAAATAACGCTAGAGTAAAAAAAAACTAAAAAATGAACGAATTATGATAAAATTTTATCTGCCGATTGATCATTCAATTTGAGTATTTTTAGTCTCGTCAGAGAGTATAGTTAAGATATTTCATTGGTATTGAGAGATTACGAAATAATAATTTAAAAAAATATAATACAAAAAATATATATTAAAATTAATATATTAAATTTCTTTTGTATCCTTATAAATTTATGTCTTTACGATCGCGTCAAGATTAAACAACCATAATTTAATAAATAAAATAATTAACAAAATAAATATAAAATAAAAACAATTCGTAAAATTTATATGAAAGTACAAAAAAAATATAAAAATAATGTAACAAATGGACAATTTAATGATCAAGTTTTGAAGGTTCTGTCAATCATCGCATATCTTTCGATTTGCGTGTCTAGGGTAAGTTGTGTAAGTGCACAAAAAGGGGGAAGGGAGCTTCCTCGGCAAACGTGGTGTGTACTTGCTCGTTTCCGTTGACCATTTAGGGTCAGCGGGGGTTGACAGAGGTCGTGTTCCAATTACTCAAGAAGCTGAGGGCACCCACCTCCACCTCCACCTCCAACCTCCATCTCTCTCACTCTTTCTAAGTACTTACTTAGTCTTGCTGTGAACCGCCACCGCCCGGAGGATGCAAACACGTCCGACTGCGACAATCGAGAGGTGGGAGGACAAACGATCGTTTACCTACGTCTGTCGCCTCCCTCAATCCTCCCCTCACCCCCCTCCCCTTCGCCATTTCCTTCTCCCTTTTCCTCTTCTTCTTCTTCTTCTTCTTTTGCTTCTTTTAGTCAGACTATTATATTGTGTACGGTCTCGAGTAGTTTCGCCACCGTCTTCTCAAAGGCGTGGAATTTCTCGCCGAGTCCTCGATTATTATTATTATTATTATTTTATTATTATTATTATTATAGATATTTATTTAGATTTATTTTGTCGAATCACCATTTAAAATCTTAAACTGTATACAATCAGAATTTTAATCGGGACAACGAAACACACACACACATTTTATATTATTTTGTTTGTATTAATCTATTTGACACAATTATATTGATGACACACACATAATAAATTATTTTTATAATACCTAATAAATGAACAGTCGATCAAACTGGGACGAATAGATCGATACATTTATTTATTTCTTTTTTTTTTAATTAACCATTCGTACCGTATACGATACGAAAGATCTAAATAGTTTAACAATCACGTTTTATCTTTTCCAATTAATTCGAGTTGAAGTATTCGAGATCGATCATCTCGATAGAAGAGAATCTTTGAGAATTAAGAGATCGAACGTTTAAATTCACGATCGATCGTAAGGAAGAAGAGAAGTAGGAGGAGGAGGAGGAGGAGATAGATGAAGGGGTAAAAGAGGTGAGGGAAGAGGGAAAGATCGATTACACGTTCGAGGAGGCGGCTAATCGCTTTGGGAATAGCTGCTAAGCAGGAAACTTACGAGCTAGTTCTCGCCTTATCGGCGTTCACTTTGACGCCCGCAAACGGGCGTATACGATAAGATCGCATACGATATCGATCGATCTTTCTTGTAGTTTGTAAGTACACCGTTTCTATCTTTTTATTCTCATTTTCTCTCTTCCGTGTTATTTAACTTCAATTTATAAATCTACATTATATAATTTTGTGTTTTTATTATTACTCATTTTATTGCTAATACTTGGACTATTAAAATGTTTTGACGTTTTATTTCATGTTAGTGAAAATCAATTGATAATTTGATTAAATGTATGTTAGTTAATAATAACAAATTTATCGTATAAATATTAATAACAAGGATTCAATTAGTATCGAAAATATACACTCAGATTTCATTTAATTTTTATAAAAATGAATTAACTCAAATATATATACTTCTAAAAATTAAGGAAAAATCTATTAAAAATAATTTGAATTTCTAAGTACAAGAATTGATACTCAATTAAATGTGGACAATTTTGTTCTTCAGTCTAACACAAATATATTTCTAAAAATTAAGGAAAAATCTATTAGAAATAATTTGAATTTCTAAGTAGAAGAATTGATACTCAATTAAATGTGGACAATTTTGTTCTTCAGTCTAACACAAATATATTTCTAAAAATTAAGGAAAAATCTATTAGAAATAATTTGAATTTCTAAGTACAAGAATTGATTGTCGATTAAATGCAGACAAGTTTGTGCGTCGGCCTGACCGATACATTACGCCATCGACTTCTATCGAATGGCAGTCGGCACGATATCGACCTCTCTCTTTCTCTCTTTCTCTCTTTCTATCTTTCTCTCTTTCTTTCTCTTTCTCTTTTTCTTTCCTCGAGAGAGGAGACACGCCATAACAGCGCACTTAGTCACCGGTCGTCGTTCATGGGAGAGCCGATGAGGAGGAAGAGGAAAAGTTGGAGGTAGAAGAGGAAGAGGAAAAAGAGGAGGTGAAGGAGAAGGACTACGATTCTCGAGCTCTCACACTGATCTAAGAAAGAGAGAGAATGATTCATCCAAGCATGCTTTTGCGAACTTCCGCTTACCCTTCTTTGCTCATTGCAACATAATATTTAAATTAAATCTTGTGAAAATTGCATTCTTTCAAACAGAGGTGTCCAACTTCTACGTCAAAACTGGACCATTGAATTAAACCTTTAAACCTAATTTTTGTCTCTGAGTGTAATTAAATAAGTAAATAATTTTGTATTAATTAAGGGAAGAAAAGATAAACAAATCATTTCGCATTGCATCTAACAACCGAGTGTTAGAAAAATTACTTTTATAAAAAATGTACAAATATAAACCTACCATTGTGAGAGTGAAATCGTAAGGATAAAAGAAATAATCAATTGAAATTTCCAAACGAAATATCAGATTAATTTTCAATATTTCTTATATTCATAACGAACGTGGAACAAAAAATTGACTATTAAAATTGATTTTCTCTTGGTTTTCATCGTTCAACGTTCGCGTTAAACACTCGTTTAATACCGTTCTTCTCGTCGATCGTTCCAAGTGTCCTTCGGTGCGATCATTAAAGAGACGAGACGATCGTTGAACATCGTGTTGAACATGCTTGGTGGTAAGCAACAGAGCACCAATGATGCTTACTGCCTTCGAAAGAGAGAAAGGGAGAAAGAAAGAGGAAGAAATAGAGGGCTGAGGAGGGAATCGTGTCTTACCACGAGATGAGCTTACCTATATTATATATATTTATATCTACACACATATATATTCAAATATACACACATGTAAAAATATATATAAACGTACTTTAATCTATACACCACTACATATATATATATACTGGTATATACACAAACACATATACGTATAATACACTTCATACACTGCTTCATAAAAGTATGTAAATACATATACATTTACTTATACATATACCTATACCTATAAACATAAACCTATACTATAGTTTATACACTGCGGCAGAAGCGGTTACACTGATTGCCGTATTTTCAAACTTGAAGCAGTGTACTCCTCCCGATCCCGTCCGTGGGAACTCAATGCGCGGACACCGCGTACCTCTTTACGGAGTGGTCAAACCGAGCATGAGTTGAAGAGAGATAAATAGATAGATAAATAGATAAATAGATAGAGAAAGAGAGAGGAAAGTCACTACAGGCTGCGGCTCGCGAATTAACTCGCTACTTTCAGTATGTATGTGTATAATACGTATGTATGTATATATATATAAATACCTACCATTTCTTCCAGTTACGTTGTAGCCAGACACCAGACATCCCCGATTCGATCTCTGATGAGATTTTACGAGCTTTATCTAGCGTCTTTAAACGGTAACGAATAGATCATGGTCATAATTTCGGACCACGCTTGTTTGCTCGTACGTTGCTTTTCTCGATGTTGAAATGAGAGAAATTGTTTGTTCGATAAATGAAAAAAAAAAAGAAAAAAAAAAAGAGATAATATTTTATATCTCTTCTCAAGAGAGCAGATGTTCTTTATGTATCTGATGGATCGTGAATTTGTAATAAATGATTACGATCTCAAATGAAAGATAATTGTTCGCTATTTAGATGAAAGGTTATAGATTCAGATAAAGAAAAAAAAGGATATATTATAATGGTAAGATGAAGCCGTGGATATTCTTGAAAAAGGTATCAAAGAAAATATTGAAATCTAGATTTGTTCGATTTATCGTCGATTATTCATAAATAAAGAAAGTTAAGCTCGATGGCGTTACCCTTCCCGTTACCCTTACGGTGTCCTCACCTTTTTATCTCTCAAATGCATTGTCTCGAATCTTCGTGCAAAAAAGGCACGTCGCTTACTACGACGTCGTAGTCGTCGGCATAATTTTTCAATTTGCTCGAGACCCACCCGAAAGATTCTATCTTTAAGGATACGAACGTTCAGAATCGTTCGTGGTTAAGTTTCTTCTGCGATCTTTTTTGCTGGACCAGGAAAAAGGTAGAAGAAAGGAAAGGAAAGGAAAGGAAAGGAAAGAAAGAAAGAAAGAAAAGAGAGGTGGGTCAGTTCCTGGGTACGCGTGACCTTTCGCACGAGAGAGGACAGAAACCGTCTATGGTCTCGCACCATAACTTTTCTCGTTCTTGTCTGGATACATATCGGTTCCTCTCTTGCTTTGCTGCTTGCTAGTGGTAGTGGTACTGCTGCTGTTGCTGTTGCTGTTGCTGACCCATCTTAAAATTCCAAAAAGGTTTCTCTCTTTTACCTCAAGCCACGCCACGCCATTATCATATCCCGCTTCTACTTTCGTCCTAAAATCTTCCCCTCTTTTTTCTTTTTTTTTTTCCTTTTCATTTTTCTTTTTCTCTTGCATTAGTATACGTGAGTATTTGAGCACCGAAATACACGAAACGTAGACACACACACACAAACATTTCTCCACACTTGGAGAAGTATTACCTACGTACGTACGTACACATACATACATATATACCTATACCACATACATAGAGATAGAAAGGGGAAAGCAAAAAAAAAAAAGGAAAAAGGATAAACGAAGGGAATTCGTTCGAGTTGGAATTTTATCCGACCTTCTCCACCGACAATTATCGTCGTTTAATATCTTGATCGTGAATAAGAGCGGGTTCCCTTCTCGCGAGAAGAACATCCCTCCGTACCACTCTCGGGAGGTCAGAAATCCTTGACTTCGCCTCCTCGAGAAACGAGGCATGCGTTTTCGCGCTCGCGTACGATTCCCCTCCTCCTCCTCCTCCCTCACCATCCCCCTGCCCCCCCGTTTCTACCTATGTTTCTCTCACTCTCGTTCTACCACTCGTTCTTTCTTTCTTCCTTCTCTCTATCTTACTTTAGTCCACCTCCTTCTTCTCACGCTCTCACCTCTCGCCACATTTTATCCTGGCGGCGTGTCGCCTCGTCCTACGGCCAACGAACAAATTGTCCGCACAACTGTCGCCGGAACCGGTACACACGCCAAAGCCATACTACTTCGAGACTAAAACACACAATAAGTAAAATACATAAGTGTGAGTGCGCGCGCGCGCACACACTCTCATTTAGATCGTGATACTCGAATCTTTTTTAAATGAAATCATATTTTCTTCTGATCGATTTAATTGAATAATTAAATCCATTTAAAAGTTTATCAAACAATCTTGAGAATATTCAATTATCTCGGTATCGAAATATTAATCGATTAAAAATATTATTGACAAATATAATCATCAAATTAATTTCTAATACAAATGATTGTCAAATAAAAAAGAAGGACGGAAGAAGATGAAGAATAGGAGGAGGAGGAGGAGGAGGAAGAGGAAGAAGGTGGAAAGGAATGAGAACCACTGTGGTGTGTCTGCGACCCATGACCCCTCGCCCACACGAGGACGCCATGCACTGCAACGCGATGCAACGCGATGCAAGTTGGGCCAGGGGCCAGTGGGAGGGCGACTAGAGGGCTCTCCGACGGAGCCTCTCTTGCCCGGAGGGGACACGAGGGGCCCTCGGCCGAGGCCTAAGCGACTGACTGGGCCCCGATCCGCGCACATCGCTTCGCGCAACCTGCAAACTCGTACCAACGGCAAAAATACTCTTCAAGCTAGCTAGCTAGCTGAGCTAGCTGGTCAGCTAGCAAGACACTCCTAAGTATGTGTATGTGTACACCATTCCATATTTTTATCCTAGAGCTTATCATCTTATTTATACTCGTTCGTTAACAAAAATTCATTCATATTTTATGATTAATTATTTTGTTTTTTTTTAATTTTATAATTTATATGATTTTTGATTTATGTAATATTGTAAATATTAGTGTGTACAAGTGTGTACAATATTTAATACATTAATATCCAAGTAAAGTATATTATAAAATATTAGATATATCATTTAGGTGATTACACCTTTGAACGCGTATCTAGATCATTTTACTTTAAAACTTATCATATGGCACACACATATATTCCTTTTTATTTTATTACATATAATCGAATATTAAAATTGATACGAATTCATTTCCGTATTATTAATTAACGCGTTTAAAAAAAAAAACCACAGTGTATTATAATTTCCGTTTAAAAAGACATCCATAGAGGATAGGCGCATTCAGTTGTGTGGATATCGATCAAGGTAGAGTAGAATAAGCAAGGTCGAGAAGTCGAACGTAAAATCGAGTTAACGGCCGACGATTAATCGCAGGTATCGTTTTCGTTCGCGCCTCTCGCGTGTGAATAGAACTTAAAGGCGCGTATAATATCGCACTTGGAAAGGGCCGACAGTTCACAAGGTGCGTGTTTTCTCTCTCTTTCTTTATCTTTATTTCTCTGTTTCTCTTTATCTTTCACGAACACGAAGTCGAGCACTCGGATCGTACCTCTTAGCTAGGCGAGTACCGCACCGTACCGGCACCGGCACCGGCACCGGCACCGGCATATGCTTCGGCACAGGCTTCGGCACCGAGAAAACGAAGAACTGTTGTGCGTGTGCGAACCGTAAAGCCCGAGAGAGAAGGCCGGCCTCTCCTCTGCTACGCTCCTACGAAATTAGCTTCGGGTGTAAAATTATTTCCTCGCCGTTCTCGCGATTATGTTTGAGAGCGCGCGTGTGTACTATATATCAGCCGAGTTGTTACAGGAGGTTATAATGGATGTTAAATATGAAACGTCAAACGCAATTACACGCCCAACTCCAATTCCGTTTCATCTGTAAGCGAGTACATATTAAATTCGAATCCCTTTTCCGATTGCTAAGATCTCTAATCGTTACTACGAATCAATTCGATACTCGAAGATACCTCATCTATGGTTTACTTTATTCATTACATTAGGAAAAATTATTCGATTAATATTTTCATCGTGGTTCTATCACAAATTGTTATCACGTTATTTGTACAATGTTCTTTTACTTTTTTTTTCTTTTCGAAATACTATATTTTTCACATACTTTAAACAACGTTGAAATAAATTCTAATACCTTTTTTAAATAATAAATCTCAACGCTATTTAATCATACATATGTATTTACTAATTTCTTTCGAATATAAAATTAAAAGAAGAAGAAAAAAAAGAAACAGGAAAAACTTTTACGCCTGATTCCTAAATAAAAAAAAAAAGAAAAAAAATAAAAAAGAATTACGGTTCTCACATAAATCGTACAAATTTGTCATCCTTGTATTCCGCTTCTCACATTTAAACAACACACATCGAAACCTCTCGTTCTCGCGCTAACTTTTACCAACTCGCGAAGAGTTAGCCACGCGTTAATTAGCATTATGATAATGAAGGATTTCTATCAACCGTTTGACGTTGGGTATCGGTGCACGATTAGCGTGTCTTACTAGCACGAATTACATATGCGCCGAACAAATAATACGAGACGCGCGTACGTACTTAAAGGTAGTGGTAACCCCACCACGTGGAAAATAATTCGAGAGCCATCGTTGCTAATACGTGAATATTCATGGATGAAGAAAGTAAATAGTAGTCAGTCGAGAGTGCTGTTACTGCTTCTTCTTCTTCTTCTTCTTCTTCTTTTTCTTTTTCTTACTCGCTAACATTAGAATGCAGAAAGTTTCACGGAAGTCTCGATTGAAATCGCTTCGACAAATCGACTCTTCCCCACACCCCCCTCCCCCCAACCTGCCCACCTAATTGCGTCAAATAACATTATTATTATTAATTTTAAATTAAACGATTTATATTTCAATTATATTTGTACTTATTATAATCGGAGGAATATATTTAAATGTATTGTTCGTATTAAATGAGGAATACATTTTAATACATTCGTATTGAATTAATTTGTTTTGATATAAATTCGTGCTAATGTTTTTTTTTTTTAATTTACGATTAATAGATTATAATCGTTGAACAAATAGAAGGGCTCGTCAAACGGGACTTATTTCTATCCACGTTAATTAATTTTCTTTGAACGTTAATTGATTGGTCAATGTTATAATACATATGAAATAGAATTGAAACCAACTGTATTTACTGAAAATGGGATATAACATAGTCACAAGTTAATAACGAATTGGATTAAAAGTATCTCGCACCTAAACAGGTATGTTTAAATATAGCTATGATAGGAAGAATGTAGTACAACGTTGAAAATCAAAAAAAATGAAAAGGGAGTATACGAGTGGAGTTAAAATCGTTCTACGTGCGTGACAACTTTGTCGTAAAGACAGGACACGACTAACGACGATGTAACTTAAGTTAGACGAGCGGTCATAAAGTTTGCAACGTGGAAACGTCGTGAGGTATAATAATTCGCGTTGCTAGGACATTTCCTAGCGAGTTTGAACGACGAGTAGTAGTAGTTGTCTCTCTCTCTCTTTCTCTCATACACTCTCTCACATTCTCTCACACTTTCTCACACTCTCTCATTGTCGTCTTTCAACAAACACGATTACTTTCTCGAATAGATGTAGAAGTTTATAAGTATATATATTTGTCTATTTCTGAAGTCTTGTATCTCTCTCTCTCTCTCTCTTTCTTTCTTTCTTTCTCTCTCTCTCTCTCTCTCTTCAAAGAAACGTCCATTAAACGATTTTTATATTGCTAAATCGTTCTAGAGTAATCCGAATTGCTTATAAACTCCCAGCAATATCTAAGAACCACGGAATAGAACTACTCTTTCGTAACATCGAAACGAATAACGTTAGACCAAACGACACGATAGTTATCGTTTTAAAAGCGGAAGCGATTTAAAATTGACTTTCAATTCGGTAGACTAACTTCCGTCTTATAGCGAAATATCTCAGATTCAATGGATGAATCTCCAGTTAAATAAGATTCGAGATAAATCACCCGTTTGCAGATCTAAAACGATTAAACTACAATTTTAGAATTCTTTTTTAATTTTATTTCAAATTAAAATCAATTACTTTTATAATGTAAATATATATTTCGAGATATATCGAATAAATCCAATCGATGAATTTTTCTAAATCATTTGACTTATCGTTTGTTTAACTTTTACAATTTGATGATCATTTATCGTTGAATTATCAATTTTCTTTATTTTACGAGCAGTAAAATTAATCGATTTACCTAATAAGCGTCCCAAATGTCTTTCCCTTTCTTTCTCAGTCTTCTTAAAATCCTCCCTGTAATAATAAATCAACGATCGAAAATAAGAAAAATAGAAACTAAGGAAGGGAAAAGAGAAAGAACATCTTGAGACGTGTCGATAGAAATATTTCCTTGTCAGAAATGGAAAAGGGCCCTTTCGTTTGAGCATCGTGCTTGTTTGCACTTACTATATCCCGGATGGAGGAGGGTGAGAAGAAGAAGAGAAGAGAAGAGAAAAAGAGAGGAAAGGAATGGAAAGGAGAGGAGAGGAGAGGAAAGGGAAGAAAGAGGAGATGGTATAAAGAAGAGGGCAGTTCCATTCGTGAAGGGTCCAGCGAGCCAACTCGAGCCCGAGAGTTATGACTGACCCCATAAATCGTGGCTGGGTCATCCGGTAATTGGCGGGGCCCCAATTCTCGCACCCAATCAGCGAGGTGGTTCTGATGTACGATGACGTCACGCATTATCGGGACGATTTACGCGGGAAAATTGAGGATGCTTTGGTATATTTCTTTTTATACTTCATTTTATTCATCTTTCATTCTTATTTGTTCCAATGTTGTTTACTTTAACGAGCACATTTATTCC